>NC_140913.1:27244107-28444107 GCF_045865225.1 Trachurus japonicus
TGAATTTTATTTTCATTCCATGTTGTTTGTAACAAATTGTGCTAAGTTGCTCAGTCCTGGCAAATGTTCAGATTAACAAGCATGTTTTTTTCAACTCCCCACTCTCCTGGTTTTATTCACAGTACCTGCCATAATTTCTTTTAGAAAATGAGGTTTAAGAAGATAGGTTCATACTCTCGCTCTCAGTTTCAACAAGCAATAGAGAAAGTACTTAAAGGGATTGTTACTTCCACAGTTATCTCGTAAGTTTTCAGCATTGCGTTGTTCTTACCCATAAGTTGTTGAATCTGGTTTTTGAAGTATTACACAATTCACTGGAATGGGAGCTATGTAAATTCCGACTTTATTTAGAAAGGTTAGCAGAATATACTGTTTCATAGAAGCTGTATGCTTCAATAGAGGGTTTACTGTGGTCTTTTTTATAGAAAGATACAAAACTGGTCCAGTTCAAACATGCCTCGTCTACTGCACTGCCTTATTCCGTGGAGGGAAGGAGGCAAGATTTCTTTATTTTCTGTGGTCTGTTCTGTTTCAATTTACATATTTTGCCAGCAATTAAAAACGAATGAATGGCAGAAAGTGTTCCATGTTTTTATTCACATGAACATTTACTACAAAATTCATAAATGCAATACAATAATAAGACTTAAAAAGTAGACTGACCACATTTTTTAGCTATGTCTCTTTTTAAGTCTCTACAAAGCTCAGTTTTACTGTGTTGTATTAACATGTGAATATCTGACATTTCTGTCAGAGGTTACCTGACTGATGAGCATGACTATTGTACACCTATGTCTATTATAAAGGTATTTCAAACATATGCAACAGGAGTCAAGGTGAAAGGCAAGGCAAGGCAAGTTTATTTGTATAGCACAATTCAGACACAGGGCAACTCAAAGTGCTTTACAGGCGCATACAATCACAGTAAAAGCATTTAAAAAACACTGAAAATAGACCTACCCTTTCCTGGTCTTTATAAGTCATGTAAACATGAAACTTTTGTGTGTATCCATGGGTCTCACAATTCACCTAAACATGACATATCAGTGTGTGATGTTATTGCACCCATAAGTCATATAAACCTGACAATGTCCTCACAAGTAGCATTAAAATCAGGTTTGACCAAAAGATAGCCCTAGCCAAAATCTCAACAGATGGGCATATTCCTGGAAGCATGGGGAAGAAACACTTTGATTCCCCAGCCTCTAGGACCTTGGGAAAGGCATGTTCCCATTTTTCACATTTTTGTCATATGTCCCGATATGTCCTGAAAACACGTATGTGTGTGTGTGTGTGTGTGTGTGTGTGTGTGTGTGTGTGTGTGTGTGTGTGTGTGTGTGTGTGTGTGTGTGTGTGTGTGTGTGTGTGTGTGTGTGCGCGTGTGTGTGCGCGCGCGCGTGTGTTTCAGTTCTACGTCAGGCTGGGAAACTGAATTCAGTGCAGTCTCATTTCCTTAATTCATGAACATTATGTTCTTGAGCGTGTCATTTCCTCTTAGATGATGGAATGCAAATAAGTTAATCAAACACTTCAGCGGTGGTAGAGGGAATGATTTGTACGATTTCTCAGATTTTTGTCAGCAACACACCTGGAGCTGACACATCCTGCCATTTTGAGAGCGGGTGCTTAAAGTTAAATGTTGAAAGGTTGTCAACCAAAACACATAATTATGTGAACTGGCCCCTGGCCCTCTGTCAGTTTCCCAGCATGGCCCTCAGGCTAAACCGGGGAATCTCAGGTGTAATAAAGCAAGAATGGATGTCATGATTAAAGTTGCAAAAGTCTATGCACACTCTAAAGAGTATGTTTGTGTGTATGCGTGTGTCACTGTGTTTTCTCTCAATGAGCACAGTTTACTTGTCAAATCCTTTGTCATTTAGTAGAGTTCTGGAGAGTGCAAGTGGATACCTCATTGTAGTTCAGTGCCTCTACTGAATGGTCTGTCAATTATTGAGACCCAATAAGATCTTTATTTGCCCTTATGTCTCATTTAAGCCCTCAAACGCAGCACGTCTCTCCGTGCTCCGTGGATGTAACCCCTCAACAAGTACTAATTGGGAGACTAGTTAGTAACTCGGAGGCGAGGATGGAAAGCTGCGTTGGCTCTCTAGAAACTAGTCCTGTCGATTCCCCCTCCCTTCGTTCAATTAATTATGACCTTGAGAGCTGAGTGGGAGCTGAGACCAGCTTCAGACTGACTCATGCTTCTTGTTTCCTTGTTACAGTGACATATGTAACAGTTCTCAGAAAAAAAGGACTCATGAGCACGACTTGGTGTGAAAGTACAATAAGTCTAGATAAGCATCTAAAATATTGAAGTATGCAAATGGTTTAAGAAGGCTGAGGCAAAATCTAAAAAAAAGTCCAAAACCGGATGAGGATGAACTCAGGCGCAAATGGAAATGGACAGATTTTTATACTTCCACGCTAATGAGGGAATGATGAACAGGTAAGCGGTGTGTCGGGAGGAGGAGCGCTTCAACTGGTAAGAGGCAAATTGGTCTCAGGGGAGGGGCCGGACAAAGATTGGTTCAAGAAAGCCCCATGAGAAAAATGAGGCAAAAAAAAAAAGGTCAACCTGCCCAGAGGACGCCCAGGGCCCCGTCTGTAACCAGCGCCTGGTGGTTGGGAATGCCACGGTGCCTGGACCTGCACATGGTGACCTCCCCATCCCGTGAACACAACACCTACAGGAGGGCAGCGATATCAAGGGGTCTCAGTGGCAGAGGTGGGGCATTGGGAACACCTCTCTGGGGCTGACCTCAGCACAGTTCTGGATCCAGACTCGTTGAACAGTGATTAATTGAAACATGGAGAACCAATTCAATAGACTAGACTTGTAAAGTTTAAATTGACTCTCTTAGTGAAAGCATGCTGAAGCAATCGATATATGTTTGAAAAAGTCTAATCATCTGCCTCAGCCTGCGATGCGTCTATAGTAGGGATGTCACAATTACTTGTTTTCACAATTAATCGTGGTATTAAACGCCACAATTAATTGATCGTAAAGATTCCTAAATACCGTCACTTCCCAAATAAGATTATGTTGGAACCATATCGGCTGATGTGCGCAAAAATAAAGGTGAATGCTCAGATACTGGTCCATTTAACTAACCTAACATTGAATCGGTAGGAATTTAAATGTTAGCGTGTCATTTGTATTAAAAAAAACACAAAATAAAAGATGACAATTATATAATTAATAGATGACAATTTATGACCTGAATATTTCAAACATTTCCCTGGGGATTAATAATTGGTCCTATATTAATAGATACTTGAAATATTTTGTGTAAACAATGAGTAATGTAATTATATTTTGACTATATTTGATTTTACACATTCATAGTGTTGTGAAATGAATTAATGCATAATAATCGTGATAATCGTAATACCATGATTATTTCTCTGACAATAATCGTACCAAGAAAATTTGTAATCGTGACATCCCTAGTCTATAGTCGTGGCAACCGTCTTAAATTGTTGTGGCAAGCTCTGAGTCTCAGGCCAGAGCCACCGCTGGGGTCAATTCATAAATTAAAGACTCCTCTGATATCTCTGCAGTTAATCAACTCCTGACCCCTGTCTCCCATACATTTATATGAAGTCAGCCCTGAACAGGTTGTGATTCACTTGTTGACAGAGATCACTGTCTATTAAGAAATTTTCTGGTTTTATTTGCAATTCAGTTTTGCGTTTTTCATTGTAGTTTTTATTTAGTTTTAGTTTTTGTAAAATCAGTCATTTTAATTTGAATCTCAGTTGTCTAAATTATTTCTTCACTGCTAGTTTTAGTTTAGTAACCCTGGTACAAACGGCTGTTTATCTGTTGTGTCCTGTGTCAATTACTTTCTGTTCTGCAAGCTGCAGCATTTAATACCTGTATTATTAATTTCTTTTTGAGTGAGCGTGAGCGTTGGATTGAATATCAGAGTTTTCTGCATATGACTCCACCTTATCACTGTGAGACTGTGTCGCACTATAGAAGGAAGTTGGAAATTTATAGTATGCCTTGTCACACCTTGCCAAGTACTCATAAGCCCAGCACATTTCTGCAAGTGCAGCATAAATATGTCACACGAGAAAGAAAATTTGAGTCAAGCGATGCATTGAAAGTACCTCTTCATAATTACCAATTCCTCTGTCATCAGGAAGATACTGTACACTCACAGAATATGCACTGGGAAGGAATTGTATTCTTATTTTACTGTATATTCTGAATTTGAACTGCCTCTGTGTGTGAAATGTACCATATAAATTCAGCTGCCTTGTCCCGCTTTGGATGTGTAAATATGACAGGGATGTTGAAAACAAGTATATTCACCAATGCTGAACTGATGCCCTTATGTTAGATACTGTTAATTATGTGCAGGGCTGTAAAACAGTCGGGAACAGTAGTGGTCAAACAAGTGTAAATCAACATTGCTGACATGATACTCATGTCTTCTTTACAGTATAATTAGCACCTGGGAACTGTGACATCTTTAGCTCCTTTTCTATTTACTCAAACAGATCTTCTTCATGTTTTATCTCTGCACCAACCTTATTTTCACTGCAAATGTATTTTGTGTTAAAACCGACAGGATGTGCTGTTAAAGACAGAGGGCGATATCATAATGTGTTTCAAGATAACAGTCGTCAAATGTTTGAATGCAGCTGAGCACTGAATAACTTTCACAAAGGAACTATACAGCACACTAAAAAAATGCAGTCTACAGAAAAGCTTTAATGCTCTTATGCAAACTAGCCATTTTTAGATTATTTATTTATTTTTCGTCTTCATTTGAGCATTTCTTTTTGTTTGAATTTTAATTAATCTTTAATAACACCGTACAGAATAAAACCCCTTTCTCCTCCTACAATAATCTTGTGCCGTAACAAGTCTAGTCAGTGTGTTATTAGGCTAAGCCATGTTGAATGTCCCTCTCTCGTTTTGGGTATTCTTCATTGCACCCTACTGGCATATCCTCTGCGGTTTCATTATATGACAAACACATTTTTGCTACAATATGTCGGGTTATTTAATGAAACTATTGTGGTCATAATGGCAGGGGATTAGCACTAATCCACACAGGGACTTTGCTGATAAGTGCAGACATAAAAGCAGCAGTGTTCACAGCAACTGGTTCATCTTCTTTGTAAGTTTTTGGACCAGCAGTTCATCACACATAAAGTAAGCCATTCTTAAGCAATACTTCTCCCAGTCTCTTTATGAGTATCTTTTTTTTTTTTTTTTAAATATAAACATAAGAGAGGAGCGGGTGTTAAAAGCAAACCAATGCACATTATCCTGATTAGCTACACACTTGTGTAAACTGTATAAGCAAAACACTTGCGTATGTTTGTGGATGTCGGCCTTTATTCTCTGTGTTTTGTGCTGAACCCTGTCTTCACATGATGGAGGCTTTGTGGCTGCAGCGGATGTACACAGGTTTTCCTCTCACATTTTTTTGTCCTCCCATTAAGTGTGAGTCAGTTCCAATAGCACTCAAGAGCAATTTTGATGTCAAGGATGATTTCAAGTATGATGTGCATTTGTTCTGAGTTCAGACCAGAGGTCTAGACGGACTTCACCCTCCTGAAAACCACAAAGTGATTTGGCCTATATTGGTCTGAACTGGGTCTCAAGTTCTGTTTTATGCACAACTTATTGATCATACAAACATTTTCGGCCCAGACAGAGCATAGTTTAAAGTAAAAAATACTTTTGACAAAATGTGCACACACCACGGGTGCCAAGGTGGCTTAAGGTGAACTGTCCTTTTGTTGCTTTTATATAGATATGTATAGCTCGATGGAATTCATTATGTCTGCCAATTTTGAATAGCCAGGTTTTCTCATATATCAGACAAAGGAGAGGCTGTTCGTTTTCATGCCTTTACAGGTTTCTACTGCGTCACTATAGTTGGTGTGACGTGTCTCATCAGCTGATTTTACGTAGGCATGATCGCCCTGCCAGATACGACAGCACCACCACACTGATGATTCAAAATCAGCCATCATGGAGCACTGCAGAAGAGAAAACCACATAATGGACTGGGAAAAGGCCAAAATCATCTGTACAGAAAGCCACTCAGGCGATTGAAATAAGGAAGTGGGCCCACCAGACGATGAACCATACACCTGGAGCACCGTCCTTAAGGAGCGAACTGAAAGTAGCAGTCTCCTTTGTCTGATATATAAGAAAACCTACCTATTGATGTGAATATATATCTTCATTTACTTGTTTTTTTGTATCCAATGCCAAGAATGGACTTTGCATTTCCACTTTAATTGCTCAAAAAGAAAAGGAACAGAGCAACAGGGCAAATCAGAGCTTTGGAGGGAGATTGTGACTCCTGAACAGCCACTGGATTAATTTGTTTGTTGTTTTTGTTTACTTGTTGTTGCCATTTATATGTACCTTATTTATTTATTTATTTGGGCTGGACTTGTTTGGTGTAAATTCTTATTCAGTTTCTCCATCATTAGGTAGCAGAAAACAGAGAGAGCAAAGGGAGGCAGACTGCGGTGGTTATGCTGGTGGTAGGTTTTATCTCAGCTGTCAACATCTGTTGAGTGAGTGTGCTGAGTTAACACGTGTGCATTTATATCTAGATGTGATAAGGAGAAACTGTGACAGTATTATCCAGCTTCTGCTGTTGTGACCAGATGATGGAGATAAAAAAATAAAATAAAAGACCGGGTCAGAAAGACAAAGCAAAGCAGCACAAACCCTGTTGTCGTGTGACTTAGGGCTTTACCTTGATATCAAAGACCGATGAAAGAAACACAGAAAAATGATTCTGCTTTGGGCCTCAGTTATTCTCTCACATTATTGTCTTGTAAAACTAAGTTTAAAATTAAGTTAAGCTCTTTTGTGTTTACCTGCTGTTGCCTGTTTACTGGCTGGTCGCTGTAGCTCCATATTTATCACACAAACACAGGAGAAGTATCAATCGTCTCAGTTGACATCTGGTAATTAGGTAAATGTATGTCTTTCCCAAAATGTTACTAACTGTTCCTTTTACACTTCTGTAAAGTTAAACTTAAACCTTAAATACATTTTCAGTCCTCGCCACAGATTGAATGCATAGTTAGATAGAGATGATGGGTGTGCAGCTTTTTTCTGATGACATATGGGCTGTAAACATTAAAAATGCAAAGTCAAACAAAACATTTATATTGCAGAACCACAGTCCTTGTTAGTCATTCGATGCCTGAGTTGAGCAGCACTCACATTTTACCAACAGAAATGCTGATGAAAGCAAAGAGAGGGAAAATGTGGCCAGTTTCTCTAAGTACTCAGGAGAGGGGCTCGCACAAAGCGCATGCAAAAACTCAAACACTGACTGCAGTGCTGACTAATGAGAACCAAATGAATTCATTGAGATAAATTGTTCATTAGTGTTTGCCATCGTAGTTTGTTGGGGATTTGAAAAGTTCAGTGCAATTTGTGTTTACAGAATTAATGGTTTCATCAGTCTAATTCTACCAGGAGGCGTCATTATTCCTCCGCTGTAAGGTAACTCTGACAGAGACAGTCTATCACCAGTCCACTGCCATACCATCCTCGCCTCCTGCCGCCAAAAAACAAGACGCCGGAGTGTTTACAGGAGTCTGTTTGAAGAATAGTGTCTCCGACTTCTGGACCCCGCTGTATGTTCAATTTGAGACATTAAAACGCGTTTCCTTCAAGTTCCTGCATTGTTGTCATCTGTGGAGGAGGCTGAGCTAATGCACGTCAAGTCCCACGTCTCTCAGAGGAAACAGAGGCAGGTCACACTGTCTTTACAAACAGCGGGATAGATGACACAGGGAACTGAAACAGTGCAATTGTCTGTAACATCACAAGAGCCCCCCCCACCTCCCTCCTCCTATGGCATCTACTCAACTTCCAAGTGTGTGTCAAGTAGAGAAACTGACAGCTTGACAACATGGCTTTCATCTCATACCCCAAATCTCTCTACAATCAACCACCAGGAGAAAAAAAAAAGGAACAATTGAGAGGCAGTATTGAAAATGTGAAGATAAGGCTGTGTCTGTAGGTGCCCCGCTAGTTAAACATAGCCCAGCAGCCTCTCACATCCCCATTTAGACACGAGTTTGTCACTTGGGAGGAGGTCGTACCGGTGACAGTGATGAGGAGGCCCAGACGCCAGACATGCTGTCAGCGCTCGTTAGGGTCAGCTCATTAAAGAATGAAATAAATAAACTGGTAATGGTAAATGTGAGCGAGGAGAGACAGTGCAGGGAGAGACGTCTCTGTCTCCCTCACGCTCTGAGGAAGAATCCAGCGAGGGAGATGGATTGTAGCGATTGAGCTGTGAACCTGCGCGACACAGCTGCGTTTTCTGCAGCTAATGATTCTTTACAGAAAACGGATCAGAGCTGAAGCACTTGTCATGTGTCACAGAGCCAAGCAGCTGCTCCCCCCACTCCCCCACCTTACCCACCTCCACCCGTATGTACAGCAGCGCGCTCCGAGGCTGCTGCTGATCAGAAGACGCCGCGGTAAAGAGGAGCGGTGAATGAAGGGCTTTGGTGGAGGGTGGATGGGGAGGTGAGGTAGTGTTGTTGCTGCACATGGCCCCAGCTAAAGACACTGATGCTGATTGATCATAGTCAGAAAGATGGGCGATTGGAGATGAGAGGACAAACACATACAGACAGAAATTCGGCGGAGACAGACAGATCTTTAAAAGTCTGACGTAGAGCCATCAGCTGTCAGTCACTCAAAGCTTGTAGATTACTGATTTTTTTTTTTCTCTCTGACAGGTTGCACAGATACCAGTAGCACCAGAACTTTATTTTTTCTCCCATCATCATCATCACATGAGGAGAAAAAAGTTTTCCCATGGTGCTCCTTTGTAGAGAGGACACAAAAAGTCCTGGTGGCTGCCAAAAAATAAAAAATATATCACAAAACGAGTGTTTGCTAGTTTCACTCCAGTGGCCTTGGAAACATCTGTTGGATTTGCCTCTGTGGTCACTGGCAAAATATCAAATAGGAAGCCAGTAACAATGAGGAGGGAAGAAAATAAAAACTGCAACAAAATGAGGCATTGAAGGTGGCGCAGAACAATGTACAGAACACATAGACAGGGTTTATAAGAGGTTGGATATGGAGCGCTAACGACTTTAAAGCAATTGGTTTGACTGACAGCTCTTTAATGACTATAATGACTGAATTGCAGTGTTTGTCTTCCTACAGAAAATAAACACGTATATGTATGCTAAATACAATGAACAGATACTGGATCACCTTTTCATTGATTTAATACGGATGTGATGGGAGCAGTACATCTTGAAAAAAAAAAAATCAATAGTTCAGTTCAGCTAATGTCCTTAACAGAATTATTAATATCTGGCTGCAGTGAGGACACAACTTTCCATTTGTCATTTTTGTTTATTAACACCATTAACCCACCATTTTCCAGTTGAAGAATTTAACTGAGTGGAGGTGAAGCATATTCAATTCACTCCATTTGTTCATTCTCAGCTCACCATCCATCCTTCCACAGTCTAAAAGTCATGATGACAGAGAGACTGAGCACTCAATACAAAAATCCAGTCTGGCATCTTTGCTTCCATATTGAACTCTGTACACAAACATAAAAAAAAAGTGTTGTTTTTTCCAAATGCTAGTGGTGGCTTGTCCAATAAAGCAATTACAGTAAAAGCAGGAGGTTGGACTGCTCGTGGTTTTCTGATGGACATTTTGGACATTATGAATGCCAAATCCTGCATATGTCAGAGGCAAAGAAACTATGGATATCTGGGCAACAGTCAAACTGACATCTGTCTCAAAACTCCACTCTCTTGGCTACAGCAGACAGTAGCTGTTTGTATTGACTCTAAACTTGCATGTCAATTCCATTAAACGCTTAATGAGGCTTTTTTTTCCCTAAGTACCAAAGTACCAAGGTATTATTACCAGATTATTAGTACCAGCTATTATTTTAATCAACATTATTATTTTTCTAGAGACTTCTATTATTTTTCAAATTAAAGCAGCTTTCTGTCTATTTTATGAAGATACGTTTTTTTGCGACAAAGAGCATGTGCTGCTTGTCGAGATAATGTGCTGCTCTGGAGGAGCTTTTTAAAGTTGAAGAAATCAACCCTGCTGGTGTGATGATGATGGATATCGTTGACTGAGCTTTGAGACTAGGCATTTTCAGTGGAAAGCCTGCAATATACAACGGGTGCTTGGACTCTAATATGTGGGTATACACCAGCTTGGGAAGGGTAACATGAAAGACCCTTTGAAGTTGCATTATAGACATAGTAGGACCAAGAGTCTTCGAAGCCCCCACCCCCCGACCCTTCATACTAATAACTTAAGGTCTATTTTCGCTTCTACTGTGTCAATTTAGTGCTATTAAATCTCTCTCTCAACTTTAGAGATGTAAAATGCTGTAAAAATTGCATAGATAGATAGATAGATAGATAGATAGATAGATAGATAGATAGATAGATAGATAATGCAGTACAAGCTCAGAGACAGTCTCTCAGCAGTACTCCCACTCTATCCTGCCTTTATTAATTCCTTCGAGCAGCCTCTATCTGTCCCTATCCTATTTCCCCTCAAGAGGGATGTCTGTCGATACTCCTTCCACCAGAGCCCCATGACGACAGGAAGGGAGTGGGAACATGATCAATTTCAGATATGGCCTGAAGCACAGGGTTTACTAACAAAAGAGATTTCATGCGCTGTTAAAGCTATTGAGTGGCCAGTGGATTAGCTCACACTTCACATTAACCCTGAAACTTGACGACAAAGGCCCACTTAACAAATGCCCTGCAACCTACGTGGTGTGGGCCCACTTAGGCTCCGATAGCATCAGTGGTAATTGAGACACTTCAGAGGCAAACAGTGGCATTTAGGAAGACCCCAGATGTTTAATGCAGGGTAATCCAAACACATGCTAACAGTGGCGGTGCAGGTGTCTCTCAGAAGCATATGGTTAAGGTTACTGGCAGGACTTTAATTAGCTGAGGAAATGCTGAGGGGTTTTAATTTCTACTGAAAATAATGCACCCACAGCTCCCTCCCCCCAAAATGTGAAGTGCAACATTGAATAGATTGCAACCTCTCTCTTAACCTTTTTTAGATCTCCCCTGTGACTATTTTGGACCACACATACTATACAACCCTTTAAATCTTTGGCTGAAAAAAAAGAGGCATTGACCAAAGGTTATAGATCCACTTAATTGGATTTTTCTGACTGAAGTAGGAACTAATTATCTGAACACTGGCCAGACTTTAAATACATCCGTCACAAGTTGCTCTTTCCCTTGTAGATAGAAGAGAAAAGCAGAAGGACTATTTGCATTATTAATTTGACTGCTGTGTGACAAGTCATTTCTTCCCAGATAATGAAATGCATGTAATGTGGAAAGTAACACTATCGGTGAAATGTGATAAATAGTCAGCAGCTTGTTTTGAAAGCGAGAAACTTAAGAATAGTTTCCAAACATTCCTCTTATTTGCAAGAACAGCACTTACAATAACAGACAATATTTCTTACAGTGTTTTCAGGGCACATCATCATCCATCACCGCTATGTTACAATGAGGACTGACTGTGTAATTTGTTTGCTTTGTTTGCTGACAGCAGTTGTTTGCTGAATCTCATGTTCGTCTGGAAAAAAAAAAAAAAACAGCAGAGGAAAGAAAGAGCGAGGGAAGAGGAAAAACATTTCCAGTAACACAACATTGTTTTCATCTCTTTTCCTCCCTCTTGTTTTGCATCTTCCTTTTACCATTCAGTGTACACCCACAAAATGCAGTATGATTCCAGCAATGAATAAATTCAGTGTTATTTTTCACTTTGGATTGTTATGTTGAATGTTTTCCCTGAAACTATAGCTTATCCAAATGTATTATTCACACTGTCATGACTGAAAGGCTTAATTCAGAGCTTCATTACGTTACATTGCGTTTACACACACAAACACTCTCTCTCTCTCTTTTATCCAAAGCAACTTTCAAATAAGGGACAACACCTACGCTTCATTACAGTAGAAGACCTTGAGATACTTACTAGCGACTTAATCTGAAAGACAAAGTAGAAGGAGATAAAGAAGCACAAGTTACAGTAGGCAATATAGTTAGTTGTGTTAAAGACCTTTGGGCAGGAGGGGCTTGTAGATGAGATGAGTGTAGAAAACATCGGAAGTTAATGCCAAGAACTACATGTCTTAAGTGCTGAGGAACCAAAAGGTAGCTGTGAACCATTGTTATCTGTGTTTCCAAAACGATCTAAAGTTCTGGGTAAAATCAGGCTATAAAATAAAGGTAAATGCACTACACCTCCAATCCAGTAGGCGGTGGTAAGAAGAAGAAGATAAAGGCTGTACTACAACAACAACAACAATGAGGACATACATCTCTTGATGATTCCAATTCCTAATGGATCATCTTCTGCTTAAATGCTGAGCAAGGCCTGCACCTTGTGGTCAGTCCATCTGTCATGGTGCTTTCTTCTGGGATTGAAGAATCAGTCTTGAATCAAAGCAAAATAGTCGGCTTTCAGCTGTGGGCTTTTAGACATCAGTTTCTGTGGTTGAAATGAGGCTTTAGTGCCTGAGAAAGATTCTCAGCCTATGATTAAGTTTGAGTGGATGGTGGAGACTCAAAAATAACTCTGTAAACAAGCAGCAAGATCATGCTCTTACAGGTTGATCGAAAATCCTCCATTATGCTCTATTATAATCCACCTTTAAAGGTTTCACTTTGCATGAGGGGAGACTTGGCTTGAGTGGCATTAATCAAGAAAGTTGTGTATTTGATCTCACCAATGAATGTTGCAAAAGGAAAGGGGCCCCAGCGCAGAGACTTGAGGCATCCCTCTAGCGGGGCGATGGTATATAGATGATTGTCTTTGCCATGACAAAATGGCACATGAGGCTCCTGAGCTGTTTCAGTGGAGTTGGTGCTCTAACTGATGAAATTATTGGAGGTGAGTATTAAAGCAGAAGTAAGTGGTCCGGTCGTTTTCGCTAATGCTGCGTTCCAGGCAGGCTTTTGAAATCGTAAATTACAGCTTCAAGTCACAACTTACGACTTTGTAGCGTTCCAGGCAACCCACTCGTGTTTTTCCGACCTGTTTTACCGGTGAAAGTCACTATAACGGCCACTCGTAACTTCTGACCAGTGAACTCGTACCAGATCGAACTGGTACGACTTCACGGTCGGAAAAATACGAGTTTCCTTGAACGCACCATAACAGTCCTCGTCCCTACGTCGCCACATTCACGGCGTCCCTTGGCTGCACACACAGCCCTGCATGCCGTTCTCTCTCCTCATTGGATAAAAACTGTAGGATACGATAAATGTTTTCTCCTCGGCTCAGAGCAGAGCAGAGTGACTGACAGACCCGTGTTTCAGACCAAACACTCTATGTAAGTGATTGCTGTCGGAAGATATAACTATTTAAGACTTATATTAACACAAATATATCACTTACTTCTGCTTTAATATTATTGTAAAGAATCAGCACAGATAAGAATGGAAGTAACAAGATTAGTTGAGTTTGGATCTTGAGCAGGGTCAAGTGAAGCCTGTTTGAGCAGAGGTGTTCCCTAAGCCTGTTTGAATGCAGTTGGAAAAGTTCCCAAATAAGAATTTATCACATGTTTGGATATGTGTGACTGGTTGGAGATGTGGCTTGACAGAGTTTGGTAGCGATGGGGGACCAGCACTGGTAGTAGGATGGTTACATGTCAGGGATTTTCTAACCTTGCTCTCAGTGAGAGGGGTGAACGAAGGAAGTGCTGCACCATTGACCAGGGGAGAAAGAGCGGGTCATGTAGTAGGACTGCAACATGTTCATTTTTTTGGTTCCTTACCCTCAGCTGAGTGAGGTAAGCAGTGTGCCACTGAGCAGAGGAGGCAGAGAAAGACATGTAGTTGGACCGCAGCATGTTTGGCTTACAGATGCTCTGTCCTCAAGTGAGAGGACGGTCCCTGGAGAGAGAGGTGAGGAGCTATGAGCAGGAGGCACTGAACTTTAAGTGCTAGGTGGTGCACAGAAGTATTTGTGTATGAGATTAAGAAGTAGAGCTGATATTACAACTGCTGCCTCCACACACAGCCTGTGAGCTTTTGAGATATTTTAACACAGGCACTGAAAACTCTGTAGACTTTTTCTTTTCTGCAGATTTTTGTGCTCAAATTCACAAGCTCTCACAGTGGATGTGGAGGCCGTATTTATAACATGAATGTTAGTTCATTATTCAGGTTTTTCCTTTAATTTGTCACCCATCTGTATATATTAACAAATCTCAGTTAATATATGTGCAATCAACATGATTAACTGATCTGCATATTCATTTCTTAACACTTGTGCTTTAAACGCTTCACTGAGCTAATGTTGATTCATGAGGTTATAGTTCTGCTGAGAACATTTTTACCTGACAGGAAATTCAAACCCAGCTGAGTCCGTTCTTCTGCTCACATACAGCTACTATAGGTTATATTTGGACAGTGACACATTTTCATATAAAAGATTATGGATTTTAAATCAATATCTGTGCACACTGATTCTGAGCTTGAGTTTGACAATCAGATTGTCGATATTTCATCTCCTTTATACATGGACCTAAACTTTTAAAAGACTGACTGACTACAATAAACCACAAGTTTTCTGTTATGTAAACATTCAGTGTGTTTCATCAATATCCATTTTGTACTGTACAGTATCCCTGAGACCTAAGAAAATTGCTGAATTCTTCTATTTCCTTATAAAATATTTGCAAAGCCTTCTGCCATCAGCACATCAGTAAAACACATTAAACTGTTGGTAGTGTGATATATACAAAACAGGAAGTTGATTATAAAAACATTGCTCTATAGTGCTACATAGTGGTCAAGATAAACACCAAGAAAAACCCTGAGTATGTTTGTCTGTTGTGTTCACTGTATTGACTAAGTGTCGGCTCCAGGGGCAGAATCTCACATGCATGTGTCTTTCAAAATCCCCAAATCCCAATAGTCCAGGTAAATGACAATGTAATTGTGTTTTTTTTTTGTTTTTTTCCCCCCATCAACCAAAGTGCGTGCCGAACCATGGAGAGGGAACTGTACAGATCAACAATGATCTGTTGCACCACTGCCAGTGACCATGGCAATTATGACAAGAACATGGGAGGAATTACAAGGCTGTAGGATGGTTCGACAAAATGTCATAGATTTTTCTTCCAGTTATAACCAGTGGTCAAAGTCTTTTTGTTCAAGCACAATCATCATTACTTTCAACCATTAAGAGGTTATTATTGGAACCATAAAAAGAGTAGAAAGGCCAGCACTCTCAAAATGTCCTTTTGGTGGTTTAATGAAGCAGGTACAAACATTTCGACCGCATAGTCTTCCTCAGTGTACAAAGAACCAGGAAATGCTTGACGTTTAAATACTGTCAGCTAATTATCACTTCCACTTTTCAAAATAAAATGTACACAATTTACACAAATTAACAAAATTCAAATCATATCACACAATGAAGTAAATATGGTGCGTATGAAAAATATGAAAAATGTAGGCCATAAAGCCCAGTGACATAGGTAAAGTGCAAATGCTAAATAAGAAAAAGAAAAATAGTGACAAAATTCAGATCATAAAGCATAATGAAGTAGATAACGTACATATGAAAAGTATAAAATAAATGTTACAAGATAAACTGGAGTCATCAGTTTCAGATCATAAAGCACAGTAAAATAAATAAAGTGCATAAGAAAAATTATAAAGAAAAAAAAATACAATAAACATGTTGTAGAAGCTATAAAAGCTAAAAAAAACCCAACAACAACAAAAAACAGACATGTCGCAGCCAAATAGGTGAGCCACAGAATGTACAAAACACGATAATAAAAAAAAGATTGAACTCTCAAGGTTAACATACAAAAATTCATGAAAAAACATCCCAACAATAATTCCTCATTAAGTCTTTTAGGAAACTCAGTCTTGAGCTGATGGATCCGAAAGGCTTCTCTCTGCAAAAGAGCTCTTTCTCGATTACCTCCCCTCCGAGATGAACTCACAACCTCTAAACCCTGAAATCTAAGTGAACAGACAGCATGTCCTGCTGAATTAAAGTGCCTAGCAACAGGGGATTTTGCATCCCTGTTCCTGATGCTGCTTTTATGTTCAGTGTTCAGTGTTCAGTGATCATGTTCGTGTTCTACAGTAAGTTCTCTAATTGTTTTACCAACATAACAAAGGCCACAAGGGCACTTAAGGAGATAAATGACAAATGTGGATTTGCATGTGATTCTGTTTGTCACACAGAGTTTTTGTAAAAAATACTCTCCCTTAATCATGGCATTACAATGAACACATCGACGGCACAGAAAATTCCCAGCAGACGCTAAAAAATGTACAGGTCTCTTACAACAATCTGCTCTCATTAGTTTGTCACTCAAATTCTCAGTACGTCTGAGGGTGAAAATAGGAGGGTCTTTAAAGGCATGACAGATCTGAGAATCACTGGTTAAAATGTGCCAGTGTCTCATAACACATTTCTTCACGTCGGTTGACATATTAGAAAAAGTAGTAGCACATACAAGTCGAGAAACTTTAGATGACGAGTTGGTGAAAATAAAGATTTCCTGTCCATCCCCCTTACTGTCTATAAACACTGCCAAAGAAGATCATTATTATAACCTTTCGCCCTGAAACGAGAGCAAAGGTCCATAGCCTGTTCTTCAAAAGCGGCATTAGTGCTGCAAATCCTGCAAAAAGACAAACCTTTCTTAAGACTTGGGGGGTGATAGCTACAAAAATCTATAAAAGCGTTAGTGTCCGTTTTCTTCCTGAACACACTTGTAGATAATTGTTCCTTTTTGTAAACCAACACATCCAAAAACGACACAGAATCAAGACTGAACTCGAAAGAGAACTTAATAGAAGGCAACCTTGAGTTTATAAACGAAACATAATCATTCAGTTCTTCACCAGTGCCAGAGAAGATGAAGAAAATATCATCAATATGTCTGTACCAACACTTTAACGAGGTCACAAAAGGGTTGTTGTTGTATAGAAAATCTTCTTCTCAGCTACAGAAAGGAGACCCCATAGAAATCTCTTGGATCCAAAATCAAATTGGACAGTTCTACCAGAAAACCAGTCGGGGGTGTCAATACGCTTCTGTTATCTAAATAATAGGTAAGAGCTTCCAGACCTTTAGAAAGTGGTACATTAGAATAGAGGCTGGTAATGTCCATAGTACACAGGAGGTCATTTACATGAATGTCCTCAACAGACTCTAGTTTAGTTAAAAATCAGATGTGCCTCTTAAATAAGAGGGAAGTAGACACACTAAAGTTTGAATATGCAAGTCTATATATTGAGAAAGATGTTCTGTTAATGGCTGAGTCCCAGCTACAGGTCTATCTGGCACTGGTTCACAACATGTTTTATGAATCTTCAGCAATGTATACAACACTTGCTGTAGAGGATATGTTTGTACAAGAAAGTCACATACTTGCTGAGAAATAATAGAGTCAGACAAAGCTTTTTGCAAAAACACAGTGATTTCATTTTTAAACTTCAAGGTGAGATCGCAGGACAGTGGAATATAGAGTGTTTTATGATCAAGTTGTCTTAGGATCTCAGTCCTGTAGACTCATTCTGTATAACAATGGCTCCACCTTTGTCGGCTTTGCGTATAACAATGGAAGAGTCCTTAGACAAATCATTCAATGCATGACGTTCAGAAAGTGTGATGTTAGAATAAAGCTTCTCAGAGAGCTGATTTTGTACATCAGAAAATACAACAAGTCCTCAGAAAGTGGCTACTGAGGAGTTAAGCACAGGTGGTAAGAAAGTGCTCTTGGGTTGAAACTGCACACCACCAATAGGTGTATCAGGTTCATCAGAGGTGTTAACAGCAGTCTGTTGTCAAAGGACATATTGTGTAGGAGCCTCTCTGTTGAAAAATGCTCTTAACTCAACATTCCTCAACAATGTAAACAGTTCAACACGAGTAGTAAGACCCAACTGGAACAAAATGATGGAACAAAAGACAGACCTTTAGAAAGCACATTCTTCATGTAGAGGCAGCTGCCTGTTAGACAGGATAATCACCTGCGTCCCCTGTGCGTCTGTATTCTGGACCTCTCGCCGTGGCCAGTGACAGTAGACAGTAGACTGTCCACTGGAAGCCATTAAGTCATTACGCCCACATTGACATCGACGTTGGTACCTCCCCTCAGAAGTCACCCATAAATAGATTCGGCCCTTTTTGTAGTCTAAAGTGTCTCTGCGGAATTTGTTGGTTTTAATCTCTGTCATCTCTTTTTCATAGGAAGTTTTCAACGTAGAACACGTTTCTTCAATCTCCTGTGGGTTAACAGGGCTGAATTTCACCTTCATCTCGTCTCTCAGTTCAGATATTTCAGTTCTAATCTTGGAAAGGTCACGGTCAGCTTGTTGAGTAATTAGAAGCATGAGGTCAAATGAACATTTGTTCAAAACCTTGCACCACTTCTCACAGAATTCAGTGTTCTCTCTACCGAATGCCAGTTCTTTTTGAATGCCGAGCCCACGTGGGATACGCTTACTCCACCAATATTGTGAGTGTAGAGCCCCCGCCAATAAAATGCGATACGATTCACTCCTGTTCACACTTCACTCAGACTGTTTACTTTTCTTGGCAGCTCTGACTACTACTGCTGCTGCTGCTGCTGCTGTCGGGGGCAGGACGGAGGCTGCAGACAGCTTCTGCGATTCGGATTCAGGTTGCCTCGGAACATGTAATGATCGATTTAACCATTGAATTTACCGATGCAGACAGGCTAGAAGAGATGCATCGTAAATTCAATCGTAAATTATTTCTGATGTACCCTGAATCTACTGGTGCAGTCGCATCGCAAGCGTTATCGGACCACCGATACGAATCGGTGCATCTCGCCAGTCTGAACTGAATGTGGCAGAAGGCGACTCATCTTGAGGAAAAAGGTTAAGGATACTGTCAGAATCAGAATCTGAGAAGGCCAGTGTCGTGGCTCAGATGTCAGTAATACCATCAATGTCCTGGTATGTCGCCATATTGTTTCAGCGTGGAGGTGCACTGCTCGCAGCAAAGTCATGAAAAGGGATCAGCAAGCACACTTAAAGCAGTCAATGGGTGCGCAGCTCAAAAAAGCATAAAAAGAGTAGAAAGGCCAGCACTCTCAAAATGTCCTTTTGGTGTTTTAATGAGGCAGGTGGCGAGGTACAAACGTTTCGACTGCAATAGTCTTCCTCAGTGTACAAAGAACCAGGAAATCGAGCCGTGCACCCATTGACTGCTTTAACCTGTGAGTTACTGCTTGCTGATCCCTTTTCTTATTATTGTAACCATGACAACTAAGGTCTTCTGACCTTAACAATAAGTCTCTTTAATTGAAAGCATGTTACCACAAATCTAAACAATTATCCTAAATTTAGGATAATTTCATTGTAAAGTAGATTTATTCTGTGTCACAGCTTTGAAAGGTAGACTAATAATGTTTCCCACTGAGAGGGGCGTCGGATCAGGAAATGTTTATGCATGTTTTTTTCTGCAAAGCATGAAAAAACATTTGTTTATTGACTTGTTGTGATGTGAACACCTTCAAACCTTCAAAATCTGACAGGCAGCACTTTACCTAAAGTTGCTCAACTCAGATGAGCCAACATGTAATCACTCTTTCACTGTCACTGCATGCTTTAAGAATCCATTGTCTTTGGGCTGCAATAATTAACTTGGGAAATGAGTGCATCTCAGATGAAAAAAAAAAAATGTGTGTGTTTTCTCTCCCCGAAGATCCACATCCTAAGCCAGAGATTACAGACACTTTTGATCTGTTCTTAAACACAGATTTGTGTGAGTGTGTGTTTCCCTCTATCGACAATGGCATGAAAAAAATGAAGCGATTAGCAGAACCAGAAATCTCATTATGCTTCCAATGCAGACGCTGCTGTGTTGCGTGACACAGTGTGCAAGCACACAAATGTACACTTTATTCACAGACAGGATGCACATTCACACCCATTCATGCAGAAAACAAACACATAGCTTAATTTAAAATAAAAACAAAAATCATTTTTCTTTGTTCACAACAGAGAGAAACATATTGAACAGGTGCAGTTTGGGAAGACAGCAGGTTCTGCTCGTGTGAGTGATTATTGGTGGCTGACTGCAGTGATATCGTGGGGTCTTCTGTCTTTATTTACCCATATTGATCTGCTTGTTACAATAGACCAGATGAATGTTTGAGGGGAAAATTGAAAGCAATTGAGTTTGACGCAACATGGTTGTCTGATTCTTGTCGCAGGTTAAACAGATGCTCGGCTCCTTCTACCCATAAACCACCTGTGCAGCGACTGTAAAACATCCTTCCAAAACCAACCCAGTAAATAATGAGGACATGAATGGGGTTTCTATTACCTGCTAATCTACATTCAAGGACTCCTGGCAAGCTGCATGCTGTGTTTAAGTTTTCCTCGTCTTGTTGCTGCAAGGTTGTTCTTTTGTGAAGCACCGAAATAGACAACAACAGGTTCTTACAGTTCATTTTATTGTGAATCCACATCTAAACCAAGCACCTTAACCTTTCAGTGATATTTTACATGTAATAATAGCCCTAATGTGTGTCGGGAAAAAAATCCTGCAGGGAATGAATGAGTAGTACAGGCACATATGCTTTCATAAAGAAGACATGAAGCTCCAGTGTGGTTTCTATTTTTACAGATGGTACGTTCAATTTATATTGAAAATGTAAGATTTTCCATCAGCACTTTGCACAGATGGATTACTGACACTGAAGATAATTTCAGTGAATAAACCAAATGCACTGCTGCACACCAGCTTCTCTGAGGCTTTAAAACATGAGCACAAGAGCATATTGTCACTATAATACATCTTGTGTGATGTCTGGGTGTTTTTGACAACACTGTTGTGTAAAATATCTGACACATTGATATGTCTTTTCTACTATTGGCAATTTTTAAAGCAGTGAAATACCATTAATACACTACAGTGAGTAAAGTCTTTGTCCAGACACACTGTCAGCTAAATTAATAGTACTTACAGTAAAACCTATGTTCCTGTGAGTATTATGATAAATAACATTATTCTTCCCACTGCATCAGTAAGTAAACCCAAATTTCCACATACCTGGTCAATCAGAGCATTTCCACAGTGTCCGCTACGTCTCTGATGTGTCTCCGGACAGCAAATCAACCTCAGAAAGGCAATGTGACCTGTTTTTTACATTTTAATCTCACTTAATACATGGCTGTTATCACGATAGCTTGTAGTTCTCCCATGATATCGGATCTCCATCTGCTCTGGGCTCCAGAAAAGCAACTATACAAGTGGGCGAGGGTTTGCTCCAAATGGAGTCGGACCAGAACGGAGACAGAGTATGTGGGTAACTCTTATAGCTCTTCTTGTTGAAAACTACTTTGTATACTGTGAGGTAGTTTCAGCCAGAAAATATTTTGATTCTGCTAGTCCAAAAATGTATTTTTATTATCAGACTTTTTTTTATTGAAACGTTATAAGAGTTTTTTTTCTGTTTGGGCTTCAAACAGAAATGAAAATATATGAGAGGAGTTGAAATCTGTCTTTGGTGGAACAAACAGCTCATGAACACCTGAAACTTGACGAGGAGCCAAAACACTTAACGCACAATACATACAGTGCGGTATTTTTCTCTGAAAAGTGGTGAATTGGAAGTCTCATAGAGGAATAGCACTTGTGTAAAGGCTTTGTTTGAACAAAGAGAAATGATTTTGTGTCACGTCTCTTCTATTCAACATCTGAAATGCCTTCGTAGCATCAAATATGTATCTGTCTCCATAAGTCCTCTTTATACACTATCAAGTATTTACTCTCTCTATCTCTCACACGCGTTGTCCGTCTCTCCCTCTCTCATCCCCCCCCACCCCTCTCCTCCCTCCTTGGTGTGTTTGTACAGTGCTGCTCAATGTGCCGTGACAGAGTAAATGCTGACACCAACACCTGTTCCCTGAAGGTCACCCAAACCCTCTCTCACACACTTTACACAGATACACACACACAGGAGCGCACACAAAACACTTCTGCCTTCTCCTGCAGGGTTGTAGCGTTGTGTTTTTTTTCCTGCTATAAGACATGCGTAGCTGCTGCAACTTCACACAGCTCAGTCTCTCCTACACAGAATCCACTCATTGTGTAATGTTTTGAATGCCTTGATTGTTGGCTACCATGCATTATTCATATATCCAACCTTGAGTCCTCATGAAACGCTGTCCTTTGCTTGAGTGTTTGTTTGCATGCATCTTTAACACATTGCTCTGCTGGGAAGGGAAACAGCACCCCAGGTCTCTTAACATTAGCGACCCCTCTACCCACACGGATGTCACAACACTGTAATTAGCCAACAAGTCCTCCAACCTGAACAGAGCAGCCTTAGGCACTGCTCATTGTTACAGTCTGTTAAATCCAGAACAATATGTCTGTTTGCTTTTTTTTTTTTGTTGCTGTTGTTGTAACTCATTACTTCTTGTCCACAGATAAAAACTGACCTTCATGACAATTTGCCGTCATCAGGATTGTGGCTCTCTGCTCCAGCACACCCACTGGGTAATGACAGCTGGAGGATGGACTTGTCAGCGCCATGCAAACGAGAACGAGTGGAGGAGCACCGCGACCGGAGAGAGGGGCAGGATGAATTATATGGAAATATTTGTGTGAAATTTGGTGATTTTAGCGGCACTTGTGAAGATTGTGAAACGTCCACTCATGACAGGAGTTATTTCCCGTCTTTCCAAAGGCACATTATCTACTGTACAACGCAGGCGCATAAACAGAGAGTTGGCAGTGAAGTGGGAAACTTTTCCATTTGAAGTACTGATGTGAAAGTGAACCTGTGGTGGTGGTGGTGGTGGTGGTGTTGAGGGATGGGAGGAAATTATTTGTTGAGCAGAGAGTTTGGATTGGATTGGATTGGACTTGGGGGAGGGGGGGAGGTGAACTTGCTGATTCTCATGAATTTAAAGAGGCTACTTTACAGGGTTAATATACATAAATGCCTCCTTAGCAACCACAGTTTCATAGGACTGTCATGTAGATTTTCCAGCTGTTTTGAATTCATAGTGGTCAGACATCCAGCCTGTTTTCATTATCATCTTAACCACCTCCTATTATGGAATCACAGTAGCAAGGATGATAAGATAATGGAGTAAACCCTCATAGAGGTGACTTTCTACAGCATCTGTTGTTCAGTGCTCCGTGGTTAAGTCCTAAAGAGCGAGTGGTTTATTTGTACTGTTCATTTTTGCATGTGATTTTTTTCTCTCCATATTTTATTTCCCTTTTGTTGAATCAGGCTGGTTATTTATGTTGCTCCACGAGTGCTCACACTGACATTATATTGCCCCTCAATTTAATCGATTAAAATCTTTTTTTAAAAAACTAAAAAAAAACTTTATTTTTCCAGAGTGGGACATTATAAAGGCAAATGGAGTTGGAATAAAAATACACAAAAACAATAGCAGTGCAGGACGAACTTTACACACAATGGCATGAAAAGGTTACAGTGAAAAAAGAATAAGCTGTAATATTGCAACAAAAATAACAATAATATGTGAGAATGAAATTAGCAGTGCAAATAGATAACTATAACCATAAATAGCCGACTATACTGATTAAAAAAAAGAGAGGCATGAGAAGATCATCTTAGTGCAATAGGAAAATAATTATGTTTCATATAGACAGTAACTATGAGGAAACAAGCAAAGCCTACTACAGGCAGAAGTCAATGCAGTCTGTCCATTATCATTTTCATCATTATTTATTATTATGTAACCATTTATTCTTCATTCTAAACAGATGTATTTTTACTGTAAAATATTCTGTCCCTCATTCTGTGCCTGCAAGTACACAAAAGACTTTTCAGTCCCACTGACAGCAAGAACACAACATTTTCCTGTTAAAGTTACAAAACCTTTTTCTTTTTTTTTCTTTTTTTCCATTTTAGTGATTTGTATATTTATATATACCTCTGTGCTCTCCTTACTGGTTTGAAATGGGTTTACCTTGCCACCACAAAACCACAAACTGTTCATTTAGCCACTGAATTTGTTCTCAGAAGCTGCACTCACTGCCAACAAAAGCAGCTTCTCTCACATTTTGAACAGCTTAATGTGCCTATTAACAGAGAACCAAAAGTCTGTCAAAAGAGCAAATTCAGTTGTTTGTACAGTACACAGCCAAATCAGTTCTGTGTAAAATCATGCAACATGCAAAGAGCAGCAACTTTATTTGATTCAAAGGATTTGATTTGCTGCACCATTCACTGTACGTGTTATATTATAGTATAGTGTATAGGTATAGTTTTCAGAGGTGTAATTGCAAAAGTTATTTTCCAGAGCTTGATTAAAAACACTTGGAAAGAAAAAAGTCCCCACATTTAACCAATACAATGAGACTGTACTTTTTACGAGGAGTGAAAATGAAGTCCCATTAGCCCAAAGAAAGCACTTTGACAGAGCACATTGTGTAGTTTAGTAATACTAAATTATGAATAAGGCCGCCTCCAGTCTCCTCTGACTATAAATAGCAGGAGATGGGAAAAGTCTGAGGGATTCAGAAGTGGTTAAAGTACAGTACTATTATGTAATAAACTATTTAAATACAAGCTAAAACAGTGATCCAAACTTCAATGACAGCTGTCTCACAAATCTTAAGCACAGTCGTTTGTCATAGCTTAACCACTGTGGGGTAACATGACTTCTTCTCTCACCTTCTCTCCACTGAGACTTCTTTTTTCTTTCCCCGACTCCCATTCACAGTGACCTCCAGTCGCAGCCTGGCTTTTAGCAGTGTCGCAGGTCCTTGCGAGGGGAACAGCCTTGTGAGTCTGAGGCCTGCGAGAGCGTCTGGGGGTGTGAGGTTAAAGGAGGTCTGCCTGCCTTCCAAGGACCGTCCCCCGGAGGTGTCTGCTGGGGCCGACGTACGTCTCCGCTCTGTAAGTGCTCTGCTCAGTGTCACTGTGAGAGGAGGAGGTGAGGGCCCAGCTGAAGTTTGAAAGTGTTATTCTTCTGACACAGTGTCAGAGAGTAGAGAGAGTGATCAAAGTGGACACATGATGCCTGGAAACTGATAGGACAGTTCAATTAAAAAAAAAAAGACTGATTCAGCCCCAACAGTCATTACTGTGGTCCAGGCAAATACAAAGGCTGAATTAGACTACGCAGAGAAAGGATGCTGCCACACACGTCTGATTGGCTGGGAATTCTGCAGTGCAGTGGTGCCTGCAGCCATTAACACAACTGATATTTTTCATTTTCATTCATCAATATTGAACTGAATTTTATGGTCTTTGCATTTTTATTAAATGCCTTCACGTAATACATGGGTTGCATCTGCTGCTGCTCTCTCGGCTGACAGTGTGCTCCGCCAGTGTGCACTCGGGTATTCAATGAAAAATGAATAAAAGGCAAATGATTGGTGTTGTAGCTCGGATTTGTTGTTGTGAGGGAGTAAACTTGAAATACAAAGTAACACGAATACATTGCTCATCCTAACTTTTTTTTATTCCAATTGTGTCATTTTGACTGTGTTTTGTTTTTTAAGCTATCTAAATGGGAAGAGGTTTTTTCAATCATTTTGGTTCAATGATAAAACAAATTTTCCTCTCTTGCATACTTATCTTACTACTCATCTGGGCAGACAAGTTAAAAACTGTTGCATACCCTCTATGTTTTACTGATTTTATATTCATACCATTTTAACATGTTAATGCTAAACTGCCTTCAGGTTAGGTGGGGATCACTTTCATCTAGTCCCAGTTGTATTTTAGAGTGGCTGCCAGGTTAAAGTGTGTGTGTTTAACAGCATAGCTATGTTTGAATGACAAGAGAAGTACAAAGTAAATCAGACAGAGTGAAACAGAGAAGTCAAAAATTATGTGGCGCATTGTTGTTGTTGTTGTTGTTGAAGATAATATGTGCTAAGCAATTCGACTTGTTTTGAAATTCACAGGATTGACAATTATATAAAAAAAAAAGAAAATTAAAGCTTAATTATTGTCAAGAGCTTTGTGTTTTTCTCTGCATCACCTGTTCTCCATCAACACAAAGCCACAAGGAGGAGGCTGGAAATCCTGCTGCATGTTTTAATCAGTCAGTCTTTGTCCGTCTCTCTGTTGTAGTGCTGTGCAGCAAATGAAAAGTAAGCAAGAGATTTATAAAGACAAGACACTGACACAGCCTCTGCAGTTGTTCTCACCGCAGATGGAAACCACTGTGTAAGTCTTCCTTTGATGTTTGTGATAAATGCATTTGCTTGTTTAGTAATAACACCGCAATGACACAGACTGCAGAAACGAACGCCTCGTGTCAAACGGCAAAACGTTGAAAGGAATGAAAAAGAACTTCATGTATATTTCTGAAAAGTTAAATTTATCAAAGACGCAAAGCTTCGGTTGTCACAACAAGACAGCAGTGTTACAAAGGTTTCAATGGACGGCAGGATGCCAAGGTAATGTGACCTTAAATGAGTCAAACCAAACTGTGGCTGTCTCTTTTCCTTTCAAATATAAACTCCATAGCTGCGCACATCAGACTGAGGCAGACACATACAGACAGCTGCGGTATCTGTGTCTCTATTTGGTACAAATTCAAATTCACAGCAAATCAAATGTGGCATACCTGCTGTAAAACTACTATAGTTTAAAATAAAAAGGAGTGTAGAAGTTCATAACCAATACAGAGGGATCATAGTCAACAGTATCAATCTATCCATTACTCAGACTTCTGTCTGTTGAGGGCCAGTCCCGGCTGACAGGAGGTGAGCAGTCAGGACAGGTCTCCAGCTCTGACCGAACAACGATTTATGCTCACGGTCTACAGGCAATTAAGAGTCATCAGTCAACCTACCCCTTGCATATCTGCGGACTGTGTTTGTTAGCTAAAGGATATTTTTGTGCAGCTGATATGAAAAGGTTTCGGGTCGGAATAAAAACCTGTTCTAGTGGATGGTGATTTTTTCCGGTATAGTGAAGTCCTGGAAGAGAGCTTCATTTTATCAGAAAACCCCAGTGAAAGAAATACTGAGAGAGAAATTGTCACTGAAGCTAGTGGAACAGCCCTGATGTGTGTCACGACTTCAGCTCTTTGTAACAACTCATACAGAGGACACTATCTGTGGAGCTGGGAAATGTGTAACACTGGCACTACCCAGTCTTTTATGACACCACTACCCTGACATGAATCCATACCTTTTGCAGTTCACTCAATCACGGTATTTTCTCACTTGTATGGAAGCTGGTTGTGGATGCAGTGGGTGTAGTAAGGGGTAATGTTATCAGCTTTGTCTGGCTCTTTGTAACATCTGTCAGACTTGTGTGAAATAATGTCATGTTTCCACAAATGCTTTGGTCAGTCCTCGTCCTCTAAAAGCCTTTTTACTCCTGAAACTTAGAGAGAGTGAAGCATTAGTAAACTCGTAAGCTTGTCAAGTGTGTTATCTGAACAGGCAAACAAATAAGACACAATCACAAGGGAGAGCACATTTGCAACTAGTCCATAGAGCTGATGTTAGCTTAATTAGCCAGCCAGCTATAATTGCTAGCTACAGTTGATCAAACTTTTTTTTTTTTTCCAGCACAGTTGGCAGAGCTGATGGCCGTAGGGTAGGAACGAGAAGAAGAACCCATTTCAATAACATAAAGAATTACAACTGCTGTGCATTTAATTAAATGTGCATTTGCCGTGTGGGATTGGAAAATTGAAAGTTGCTATGGTAACTACATGGGGCGGGGCTTTGCGATTGGTAAACTGGGATTGTTAAACAAAACCTTACAGACATTCAATTCAACACAGTGTGGCTTTAATGTTCGCAAAGAAAAATATTGATCGTATTTTAATGGACCATATGGCTCAGTCACATGTATCACATACTGTAGTGTTGATGATGCAGAGGCTTTAAGATCCACAAAAGACTGAACGCAGCAGCCTGGTCTCCTCATGTTTTCCAGAAACAAGAGTTTCTAGTTTCTTGAATGTGAATTATTAGTATTCTCTGGTAATTGTAGCCTATAACTAAATCTTGTTTACAAAGTATCGACTGATGTAGTGATTTAAATTAATCCTGTCGTCGTTTCAATTACACAGCCTGCTCAAGTTTTCGTACTTGGCCTGTTCCCATAAATAAGGTTTCTTCATGAGCAAGTCAATACTGAGCAGTTAAAATGTGTGAAATTGAATAGTTTCATCTCATTTGTGAGAGCAGAGTGTTAAGAGATCAAAGTGTAAATTTGAGGAAATGAAATCTGTGCTGATGCCATCCACCCCCCTACCCCCCCTGTACTTACAATACCTAAAGGTAATGGGATGATATGAAAAAAAAAAAAATCTGACTCCAATTTTTTTTTTCCATCACCAGATTTTTAATTTCTTTTGGCCAAATTCATTCCCCTGCTGTGATGCTGCACAGGCGGATCTCGAAACATGCTGCTCACCTCATTTTCACTTTTCGGCTTGAACACTATGTTATCTTCTTTGGTCCGCTCTCATACGCAAATAACCATATGCGTGTCTCCATTGGTTGCTTACACAGTGCTCCCAGTCCTAATGCTAATCTGCTCTATTACCTACTTTCAAGTACCCCTGAAGAGGTTATAAACTGTGGGAGTATGGCGATGGCATATGCATTTATGAGCAGGAATATACATTTGACTGTACATGATACTGAGCTGAGGAAAACCATGTGGAATTCATAGTTCTGTAAAAACACATCACCAATGCAGCAATCGACTTCCATCTGGTCTGTCGTAGGTGACCTACATTGGTATGACATGTTACAAGGCTCCCTATATCCTATCCTCCTCCTAACACACACACACACACACACACACACCACCTCCCTTACTCCCCTGACCCACCCTGTCGGATCTGAGCCATCCCAGGGCATTTAGCAGTGTTTGCCTCAGCTGAACCACGGTCCACCTCACAGCTCCTCGGGGGGCATTTCTCATGGCTCAGCCTGATCTCCGCTCCTCCAGCTGGGGCTGACACCCTCAGGGGGATGAGGAGGGAGGTGGAGAGGCCGGGGAAAGGGGTGGCCACTCCGCTCCTAGACAACAACAACAACAGAGTGTGAAAAGCTCCAGACTCTGACAAGAAGGGCTGAGCTCTGGGGCGATATGTACACACACACAAGCACACATTTGGCCTAACCACCCACACACCCACAGTGACTGATTACACACAAACACACATGCCGCGATCGCACCCACGAAAAAGTGAATATGCAAATAAACAAATATACACGGGGCACTTAAATTGATACCCAACACACTTGTTTTGCATAAAAAATCAAGGTCATTCAGTTTCAATTGAATGGGTGACCTCCTTATCAAAAGCTCTCTGTGTAATTAAATGGAAACAAAGAATTATAAATAAACAGAGTTCTAGGGTTAGTGAGGCCATTTTATCAGTGTGTGTGTGTGTGTGTGTGGGAGTGCTGAAGTCATCGCGATGCTTGTTTTCAGCCTCCTGCAGGTAGGTAATGACTGCATTCATTGTATATGGCTTTTTAAAGGATATGAAAGAGGAATGCATGGTGCACTGCTGCTCTTGCAGACTGCATTGTTAACATGGAGATAAAGCAAAATGAATGTCTCATTTTTGCAGAAAGAGCCCAAAGTAAGGATATACTGTAGACGCAGTCAGGAGATGCTTTGTTTCTGTTGGTGATGCTATAAACTTTGAAAAGAAGGCGACAGGAGTTACTGTTTGCTCGGGAGTTTAATCTGTGCTATTGATCATGATGTGCTCTCTCCCTGAGGAACCTTTTTTTTTAATAAGGGGGTTAATCTCTGGTAATCATAATCAGCCATGCATTTTCTCTTTATCAACACAAGGAAGGCTATTCAATCCTCATCCTAAGGGCTGTGTTGTTATCGTGTTGGTCTATGTTTGTGTGTGTGTGTGTGTGTGTGTGTGTGTGTGTGTGTGTGTGTGTGTGTGTGTGTGTGTGTGTGTGTGTGTGTGTGTGTGTGTGTGTGTGTGTGTGTGTGCATGCCTCTGTGTCGTAAAAGTTACAGCACAGCCAGCAGGCTCTTGGAGGGGGAAATCAGGACCATGGACAGAGCCAGATGAGACGCCACAGGGAGCTACTTCCATGTGCAATACCTCCACTCCTGGAGGTAACACAGGGGAAACTAATTGACTAATCACTGCCACGCTATCAAGAACCAGGCAAGTCCAGTGGGAAGCTGAGACGTGAGTAGAGAGAGCGCGAGTTATGCAATAAGCCAAATGTTGTCAGAGGGAGCATCCCCGCTTATAACAGCTCTGCAGGTAACACAGAATTTTTTTTTTGTGAAATAACTTGATGACTATACTTAAGAGAATGTGGGTTATTACTGTATGTTGTTTTAAAGCAAATATCCAGCGAAACAGATCATGATACATGTGTTATTTTGGTCCATGATTGCTGTTTTCCTGCAGTGTGGACGTATGTTGAATTTGGTTTTGTTATGCTGCCTTCACCCTTCAGCCACTGTACAAAAGCTTGTAAGCAATTTCTGTTGACTCAATCTTTTTTTTTTTGTTGTTGTTATCTTGTTCACAGTTGCACTCAGATTCTTTGAATTGGAATTTGTATTGCCTTCTTCAGTCCATTTTCCCTCTCCATTGAAAAAAGCCCAAACATTTAGCTACATTTTTTTCTTGTTAAAAACTGCCTGACCTTTTCTTTTCTTTGGCTGTTGGGGGTGGGGCAGTTAAACACGCAGTATGTTAAAAACACAACATGTGTTTTATTATGACCTCGTCAAAGTAGTTATGGCAAACATTATGAAATAATTGCCACATAATTGCCCATTTGCACATCCAGCAGACATGCAGCAACATTATCATTCATTATGAGACATGTTTTTCTGGCCACCTGATGAAACACAGGTCCAATAACAACCCCCACCCCCACCCTATTGATTCAGTGTGGAAATAAAGTAAGTTTAACATCCAACCATTCATCAGCTTTTCTGGCCTGCCCTGTAGAGATGGACAGGCCCTTTTCTCGGAAAAACCTACTGACTTCTGCTGAAAACAGGATTAATGAGAGCTGAAACTGAGATGTTGAATTATTGCTTTTAGTGCTGAGGGTGAGCAGCTGGATGACAATTCTCTGTGGGTTCCTAACTACATGTGTCACTTTTCACATTTTACATGGTGTTTTTGATCCCACTCCTTTATATAAAGATATACAGTGGATGAGTGCAGCGGTGAATGGTGCATGTGCTTTTATGCACATATGTCTGAATTCGTGTCTGCATTTACAGCTTAATCATTTTGTGAGCCATTTTTGTAAACATGAAATTTGAGAGAGAGTCTATTTTTTTCCCCACTCTTTCTCTCTCTTTCTTTTTTTTTGACCTCATCATGATAACCAGCAGCATGTCGACTCCATAATAGCCAGAGTGGTTGCACCCTCAATTTCTCTTCAGTGCTTTTAACCAGATGCAGCAGGGGGACAGAATGGCACTTACACATGCAGCTGCTAAAAGCTGCCCCCTATTGACTCTCACCTCCGGGTAACACAGATAAATATCCAGCCTCAGTCTCAATAGGCAACAACCAAGAGCCTGTCTATATGTGTTTGTGTGTACATGTGCTACTACGCCGACCACGCAGGGATGATCTGCTTCATGAGGCTAAAATAAAATTCAAATTTACATACCCACTGGCATTTAGACATAGAGTGAGAAACATTAGCATTTGAAGGGACATGTTGACCTGCTTTTCAAACACCTTTGACGATTATAATTAATCACTGAAGATTTGGGCTTTAAAAAAAAAAAAAAAAATTCCACTAGTGAGGATTATCATTATTATTCAAAGCCTGAAGCAATTTGAAGCAAATCAGTGACGTTTCAAAGCCGATGTCTACTGTGTTCACCTGAGGAGGCTGTAGCCGTGGGCTTGACTCCTAAATCAAGAGACGCCCTCAGTAATGATAATCCCTGCATGCTCCAAACTAAAGACCAGAACACTGAGACCGCTTTCTGTTTCCAGCGGTGTCTACTCACTTCTAGTTTTGTAATCAGAGATGAGTTAATAAGTGAACGGGTGGAGAATCCGATTTTATTTTTACATGATGTGTGTTTGGGGAGGAGGCATGAAGAATGCAGTTGGGTATTTTTTGTGAAGATTATTTTTTTCTCCAAGGTTTTCTGCAGCATACAGGCAATTAATACCATCGTTGCTCAACCACCCAAATGATTATTTGTTTATTCGTCTTTTGTTGACTGCGCACAATCTCCCCCAGAGTCGCACTAGCCCCATGTTAATTGTTTTGTCAACCCTCATATCTCTTTTAATTGTTGTGGATTTGTTTATCCTGCTGATCAAATTGAGCTCAGAGAGATTGAAGGTGCCTGCCAGCGCAGATCAGCCAGTAAGACTGGATGAATGCATATCAAATAATGAAGCTCAGTGTGAGACAGGCTGACAGTCTTACTGACTTTAATGGATGTATGGACGGTGTGAGGGGCTTCTATAAGAGGGGCTTTCATACACGTTTCAGACATATAGACACAATAACAAAGCTCATCAACCAAGGCCACTATCAGCCTTATATTACATTTAATGGCCTAAAGTGCTGCTGGCTATGAAACTGTTATTCCTGTAATGATAAGTGAAATTAACTGGTTACAGAATGGTTCTCTGCTACCTGATGGGCTGGAGAAATAACATGTTTTTAAACCAAAGCACTCACTGTCCCTTACAGAACACGTTCAAAATATAGTAGAAGACTGTAGCTGCCTTTGAGGACACAGGTATCTTTACATTTATTTAAGCAACAAGAAGAAAGTTATATTGTACAGTTAAAAACAAACATTCTGTGGATCTGTAGATATTTGATCATTTTGGACCAAATATACCAAAAGGTAGAGTCCATAGGATTTTCCTAAAAAAATAAATATAGACTTATACAAAATAAATCCTGAACCTAATCATCAGCTATGGGCTTCTACTCATGTGTGATGCATCTGTAGAGCACTCTTCCCCCTCTGCCTGTATTTGTACTTTGATGTATAGGTGTAGTTTGGATGTTTCTGGGTGGAATCGATGTGTTTTCCCCAGCCAATGACAGAGCGCAGGTAAAGTTGGGCCTACGGTGCCTTGGGCTTGTATAAAAACTACCATCAAGATAGCGAATGAATGATACACCATTAGCAGGGATGAAACAAAAATACAGTATGGGTGGGGCCGTGGATGCTCCTGGGCTCGACCCAGGCCGAGCCACCGAGCTGCTGCGGGGCTAGCCAAGCTGCCAAGCCACCCGGCTTGATGGCATGCGGTCGCTGTCTTGGTGGTAGTGGCAAATATCCAAAGGAGAACTTTGAAGGCCGAAGTGGAGAAGGGTTCAATGTGAATAGCAGCTTGTCCTGACAACGGCCATCAGGGGCAGGGGGCGTGCGCAGTTGAGCCCAAGAGGAGGGGCCAATATAAATGTTGTGTTTACAAACTTCAACGACCAAACTTAAAATCTACAGACTCTACCTTTAAATCATCACATCTTGAGAAATAAAAATCCTCCAGAATCCAAAAGCTCCACAGAGCCAATGAAGGCAGGTAAAGAAGAGTCTTCGCTGGAAGGCAAACAAAGCAGGCAGGCAGTGGTACAAACAGGTGGCAGACAGGATCATAGGCAAACAGTCAGAAACAGGAATGAAACACATAAGCAAATGGAGGTCTGGAGGACTTGGCAGTGAGCACAAAGACAAGCCGACAACTGGTGAGTGGAAACTGGGAGGTTTGGTAAATGAGAGCTGGTGTGTGCAGGCCAGGGGTACTGTAGTGTGGTGGTCTGCATCCACACCGTGTTTGTGTTTTAAAATGCATCTCCTTTGCTATGTTTTCACCTCTCCTCCATGTTACTGTGGTGTATTCGAGCACAGAAAACAGAGACTTGTGGAAACATTGCTGAGCTGAGATGTAGTTTGAAAACTCTGGGGGTGTATTGTTAACTGGACGGAGACCTTTGGAAACAATGCCACAGACATCCACAGTCGCTCCCTGATTGGGTCTCATCAGCCTTGACCACCAAAGGTGTAAGCAACATGGATAATAAATCAGGAGCATTACTGACCTTGTCGTCCTCGCTACCAGCTGCCGTCCAGGTAAATTCTGCTGTTGAACACTGCAGTTCTTCGCTATTTCTCATCCATAGTGTTTTTTTTTCAACTAACCAAGGCCAGAGTGGACAACCTGCCTCCTTAAGCTTGCCCACTGTATATGATCAGTCATGTTTGCATTTTTGCATCTTTATGTGACAGAGATTGTTTCTGATATGGAGCTAAAACGGTCGTCTGGACAGGTTTTGTTTTAAAGTGTTGGATGCAATGGGAGAACCATGACATAAATATGACAACTTTTAAGCAAATGAATAAATTCAGTATGGCTACTTCCTTCAAGGTGTGGATCAGAATTGGATTTGAAATGGGTTGGGAAAAGAAAATGACGCAATATATCCTTACACCACTCTCTTGCTCGCAGGTCTTTCATTCTACACTCATAAATCCATTTGCGTATAAAATGTCGTCCATTTAGAAACAGAAAATAACTGGGACTAGAAATGTGTGGGTGCTCTTTCACATTGTGTGTTTGTGTACATAAGCACCAGCATCTGCAAAAAAGAAGTAGATGTGCGTCGACAACGTAAATGAGAATATATAAATAAAATATGAGACTTTATTCGTGGTCTCTAATTTTTATGTGGGGTCGCCTCCGCCTCTGACTCACCGCCTCACTATTTCAAAAGTCCTTGCTCACATTTATATTAATACCAAAAAATTTATTCATTCACATTTACTTTGTATCTTCTATTGTGTGGCTCAGAAATCCCAGTAGGAAACAGAGCGTCCTCTCTCTTGTTGAGTACAAATATCCATTCCTGTGTTAACAACATTCCCTGCAGGTAAAGCACAATTATCCCTGTCATCATTTTAGTTTGGTCTCGAAATCAGGCAACACGTTTTAATGCAGTAACTCATCATATAAATCCAAATAAGTCATTTGGGATGTTTTATTTTTTTTTAAAGCATCTGAAAACCTGTGTTTTCTGGGTTGTAAATATTAGATAGTGACTGACTACACATATAAATAAGAAAAGCATTTTATTTTTGCTTACTCTCTTGTTCGTGAGTTGAAAGAAAGAAAAATAAACGATTACATTCACACTTGTATTTCTCTCACAGTTCATGGGTTCAGTCTCCAGTGACATTCAGGTGCTTTTCAACACTGCAACTTCTCTGAACTCCAGAGTCACAGCATTTCTGGTCAAAGATATTCACAAAGCTGCAGAAGCTGTAAAAATGGCCCCGATGTTGCATTGTAATGTGCGTTTTGATCAGAAAATCACAATCAATTCTTCTAGAGTTAAAACAACAAAACACCAAAGCATTCATGGTGCCCTGAGAGATAATATATAACCTATGCAGTATTCATAAGAATAAAATATTTTTGCTTAAGTGATCACATCCAGCAGACTGATGTTTGACATCCAAAAGAATCTATTAAAGCATTTTTTTTCTCTATAGATGTAATGTGTTGTTGATGCATTGCGTACATATTTTATCAAAGGAAGTAAGCAGAAGTAAGCAGGTGCAGGTGGAGGGAAAAAGCAATCCATTTTCCCCGGTGACATTAAATCGGCCATGCAGTGCGGTTTTTATTGAAACATTTGATAAGTAATAGTGAAGGTAAATAAGGTTACACTTAAAAAGATTCAGCAGTGTTTCATTTTTGTTTGGCCATTGACTCAGCATCTCTGGTTGCACTATCTATTCAAGCTATGATTGGAATATTTCTTTAAGCTTCTGGAGAAGGTCAGAAAAGTAATTAACCTTGTTCTCTGTGCATCAACAGAGGGGCTGAGACAAGAGGGCTCTCTCTCTCTCTCTCTCTCCACACACACACACACACACACACACACACACACACTGTAAGATTGTACATCTTGTACAGCGGAGTGAAAAAAGAAATTAGACATTTGGATGTTTTTTTTTTCTTTCCTCTGAGCCAAATGAGTGGAAATAAAGGTGACATTAACACGTTGTTTATTGTTCACATGAGTTTCGCCCCTTTACAGACTGACAGAGCTACAGACACAGAGACAGACAGGCACTGACATTTAAATAATAGTGCTGTAATCACCAGGAGCAGCGGAGTGGACGTTTCTCTGTTTTGCTCTCACTTCTTGTTGGCCGGCCTGTCCGTCTACCTTCTCCTTCTCTTCCCACCTTCTACTCGGCATCTGTCTGTACAGGCTTCACTCCTCCTCTCTCTCTCTTTCACTCCCAGAGTTGGACAGTTTCAATTTAAGAAATCCACACAGGTGTTGAGCGAGCTTTAATGGTGGAGCTATTTCTCCACAGTCAGCTGAGCCGGCCGCCTTGAGACTTTTTCCATGTAGGCTGAGTGATTTCTTGCTGTGCACTTTAATGCTGCAGCTCCTCCTCCGACTTCTTACCCCCTCACTTCCTCTTGCGCCTGTTTTTTATTTTATTTTTTGTAACAAAAAGGCCGGTTACTTCACACATACACTCCTTCCTCAGCCTCACAAAGCAGCAGACCTCTCGGATCAAAGTGCTAATCTGAAGAAATGTTTCAGTTTGAGTCTACTTATTCATCTTTTCATTCATTCAGCTCAGTTGTTTGTTCACACATGTTGTAAAGACCTAAACACCCCCACCACCACCACCTGCCTTCTTTTCTCACTGGTACAATCACCTGACCTGCTCCTCCCCCCACTCAACTGCTCATTTAGTCCTCATTAGCTTGCTGCTATATTTACTGTTTCCACTTACTCTCTGCCAGCTTGTTTTTGTTCCATGTACTTAAGCTTTCAAGCGCTCTGGTCTTTGTCTGTTTTGATCCTGATCGTGTTTTGTGGCCTCGCATGTTTTCACCTCAGCCCGACCCTTTTTATATTGTTTGCCTGCTTGTTTTTTTTATCTGTTTTTTTGAAGTAAAGACTCTTTACTTTTACGTCTGCCTCCTGAGTCGTGCTCTTGGGTCCCTTTTCTGAGAACCGTGACAGTTTCACAGATTTTTCACTTTCCATTTCCCAGCTTAATTTACTTTACTTTGTGTGGATCTTTAAAGTGAGACCTCGGGTTTCAACACAGCCAGTTTCATTAGTTTTCTCTTTAAGGAAAGGTGTTGGTGTGTGTGTGTGTGTGTGTGTGTGTGTGGGGGGGGGGGGGTTGGTGGTTTGGACAAAAGAATATAGAACTAACAGTTTTTTAAAATTGAAAGAAAGCTTGAAACCATGTTTTCTCTCTCTCTCTCTCTCTGAGCCCGTGTGGTGTTTTTACTTCCACGAGCAGCCAGGTTGTTTATAATGCATGTATCGTACTGCCATCACATAACGCTTTTGATCACAGAAGATGGATATTCACTTTCACGCATCATTTAACCAGAAGATGACAACCGCGGCCAGCAACGTCAGATGCAACAAATGCCTAAACAAACCTCCTCCAGATGCAGGAACGGTCGCTCAACCAACAAAAAACACGAATTTAAGAAAAAAAGAAAAAGAAAGGTGCATTCAAAAACATTTCCATACACTTCTCTTTGTTACAACAACCTCATTCATTAAACTCATTACTCCTTTCATTTTGTTTTTTATGTCTCAATATCAAAGGAAAGCCAATGAAAATATAATAGGTTGTCAGAACATGTCTCTACAAAGTACACTCATTTAATGCTTGCTCTCATTTAAAGAGGTGTTTCTAATGAGGTTTGAATATTTGACAAGAGGAAAAGAGTCTCGACATGATTCTTAGTCAATGGTGGTTTCATGTTGAATCACTCTTGGACTACATCACTCAGCTCCTTGTCATTACAAGTGTGTTCAGTAAAACGTTATATAAAGCAAAACGGTTCAGAAAAAGCTAAGGTCACATTTTAGTCTGGATGTTTTTCTCGGTTTATGGAGATTTCCACTAAAAAAAATAAAAAAACTTATAACACAAAACCAGGAGATATTTGAAATGATGGAGAAAAAAAATATGAAAGACTGTTTTAACCCCAGAGACCATACATGGTTTTATCCATCTATTTGAACAAACAACAGTCACTTCTTCTTTGTTCAAATGGACAAAACAGAAAGAGCCAGAAAAAGCAGGAAGCAGTGTGACATTTTTAAATGCCTCAGGGAGGAAGTTAGGATGGAAGGATGGGTGTAAAAACTATCCACGTCGGTTACTTTGACCTAATGAGCTACTTTTACCTGCCTAAATTTAAAAGTAATAATCTACTTCCGTGTCGTAGTGTGAGCAGTGGGTTCAGAAACGCATCATCAAATGTAAATGCATAATAAATCCTCTGTCATTAACTGTAAGGTTTGACCTGTTGCTTTTAGCTCCAAAATTGGCAGCTTTCATTTTGTCTCACTTACAGATACCCTGTGATGTTCCAGTGGCTCATCAGAGCAAGGTTTTAATGAGAGTGTTGTCTGCATTGCATGGATGAGCCAAAGCACAAGCACTAAAGGACGTTGGATACACCTGCCATTGGTTTCAAGAGGAGAGACGACTACAAGCAGGTGAATATGAAAGTCCACAGTCTAAATATTCCAAGCAAATTGGCTGAAGAAGAACACTTTGAATGCACTTGTTAGACCTCAAAGATACCCGCTGCGTGTTTGGTTGGAGGGAAATACACAGGAGGGCTTTAAAGGGGACATATTATGGAAATATCACTTTTTGAAGGCTCTTTATATATTTAGGTGTTTGTCTTGCCTTCTGACCCCCAAAATGTGAGAACTGACAAAACAATCTATAATGTGCAGGCTCCCTATGGTTGAAATCCACGTGGTTTTACGAGCTGTTCCCTCAGTTGTCTTTCAGTGATGTAACTAGGACTCGAATTTGCATAATACCACCCCTACCTGGGACCGGTAGAAGGGCTGGGGCGGGGCAAGCAGTGGTTAATTTGCATTTAAAGGGACAGGCACTGAAACCAGCCGCTCTGAACAGGGCTGTTTTGAAAGGATGAAAAGAGCTGTGTTGTTTGATCCTTTGGGGTATTTTGACCAAAGCACGTCACAGATATGTCTTTAAGACACCTGGGAACTATTTTAATTTGGGGAAAGGGGGCATGATATATCTCCTTTAATGTTCAGCCTGACATTAGATTCTGTCTGGGATGGTGGAGTGATTTATTTTGATTTTCCACAGCCAATCACTTGTGAATATCTGTCCCTTCAGCGTCAAATTCAGTCCACATGGAAGCTGCAGTACGAGTTGCTAAGAGTGGGTGATATTTTCCACAACATTTGTTACTGGTTGTTTCCCCTGTAAATTTGATTATGGCAATCTAATATGAATATATATTCAGCCAACGCCACATCTGTTTGAATCACTGAAGAAAAAAACGAACAGTTGTGAACAGCAACTTAGAGATCTTCATCGAGACCTGTTCATATACTAACTGAAATGACTGTAGATGGGCTGAACAGCTGTAAGAGAAGAGCTGGCTGTTTGTATTGTAGGCCTATTGTATTTTTGATGGACAGGCATGATGGACAGGCACGCTCCCTTCCTCATTAAGCCTTACATTTTTCACTCTTCTGATTAAACTCTGTTTGGTACCTGGATGAGAAAAGGTCATCGCAGGATGTAACCTGTCTGTCCCTGTGACATTTTTTTTTTCTTTGGCCTGGCCGTTTAATTATTAGTTCCCATCATGTCTCCAGAATAATGCTGACACTAGCTGTCTTAATGAAGAAACTGCGTCTTCAGCTGTCAGAGGATATTAGACTTACTTGACCTCTCCAGAGTTACCTGCCCACACAAATCATCATTCAACTCCCAACCACGGCAAAGTATATTCCTCCTGTACTTTTTACAGCAACGCTACTGCGATGGCGGCGTTCAGGCTGACCTCACCTCAATCAAAGAATCATGTGGCATTTGAAAGTTTACTCCACCAGAACGACAGCTCTGTGAAACAACAACAACACCAACAAAAAAACTTTTAAAGAAGCTGCTTATCCCAACTTTGTGTTGCCTCATCAGTAAATCTCTGCTTTAAAATGAGTTTTGGGGACGGGGATGCACCACAAAGATTAAAACAAGTGCCATCAAAGGTAGAGGACCAGCTGTGGATGAGAGGAGATCTTTCATCACACAACAGATACCCAGCCCAATTATACGACATCAGTCAAGATGAGAATCATGCCTTCAATCACCACCTTTGAAACATGATCAGAAATGCAGAGCATGTTAGGATCAACAAACACCAAAGACTCCACAGAGGGACATGGGCCGAGGAGCATTTAATGTAAAAAGTTCATACAAATTGAACTCACCAGGTGTTTGCACTGCTTGAAATGTATTTGTGATCAATATAGCCCTCAGACAGGCTCTCTGCTGTCTCCCTGCCGTTTTCTGCGTTTTGCCATTCAGGAAATTATTTTCTAATGACTTTAGTACATAATTTATATACAGCATCTGTTGTTGTGCAGGGCGAATCACTGATTTTCTTGCCAAAGGAATCTTTGACTATGACATAAACACTGCAGAGTTTCCCTTTTTTCTGTGGCTTTTGAATGGGACACACTTGAAATATACTCTGACATCCATGGCAATTAAATTAACTGCTAAAATACCCGTTTTTGCACTCCAGTGCTAGTCAGAAAAAAGCCCCTTTAACATAAACGGGACATGAAAGGGCTTTCTAAAACCTTTCAGCACTCTTTCTCTCACATAGTTTCTAACAGGAGCGCCCTAGTTTCAGCTGCATTTTTGAATAATGAATGCTTCATGACACAGTACTTGGGCATCAATCCAAAAAACAAATCTATTTGCCAAAGCAAATCTAGAATTAATAATGACTGGAAAAAAGAATTATTGCTGATTTAAAGCATTCATATTCATTTTCGACAGTAACATCCATCAGTTGTGAGTCTTTCCATTATGTCTTTTGAGCAAACACCAGAACCCATTTAACAACAATGTAGGTCTAAGTCTGGGCACGGGGGAAAAAAATCTCGATCAAAGCGTTTCGACCATTGTGCGTGCACACACACATACACACACATGCGTACACACACACAGCTTGATCCCATTGATAGACATGGATCAAATTTTACCTTATTGAAGAATAATCTAGGTGGCTCCTGAAAGGTTTGTTTTGCCACAGGCAGTTTAATATCATCCCAATCATGCTCTATAAATAGTTTAAATGTAGACTGACTCCGTCCCACAAAATGAATCAACATGTGTGTGAGCAGGGGAGACAGAAGGGAAGCAAGAGACAGGAGGAGACAAACAGAGAGACAGCGAATGAGACAGAAAGGCACTGCAGAATTACCCACAGTGAGATGTGGCACAGATGGTGGGGAGTGTAGGTAATAGGGGGGCCGCCATCCTGTGTTCCCCAGACACATAACTCAAATGCACCATTATTACATTGACACAATGACTGCTTCACAGACATCTCCATATCTGGCCTCCATTCTCATGCTGCCGTATAAAATAAATAAATAAAGAAAATGGGAGAAATAGCACATAGAAAATAACCACGCACTAAACAGAGAAATAAATTTCATCCACTGTGAGAGGCGATTTTAATATTGACACTTTTATTAACTCCAGAGGTAGACCAGCTGAAGTCGGGAAATGATAAAACACCTCATTAATTTCACTGGCATCTCTCGAAATTTTCAAACAAGAGTAGATTTCGGAGATAGATGCACAGTTCCATACGCTTCCTCATTGATTGATTGCAAATTAATGCCTGCATGGTGACATCTTTAATTTGAACATCACTTCTGTTTTTCCTACTAGAGTACTACTCTGAGATTAAGCAGCCATGTCTGTTGCCATGCCAAGGTCTTCTGCAACCCCTGGGGCGTTGTTGCTGGGACCTTCTAGCTGGTGGGTTGAGGCGGTCCAGCTGGAAATGCTCACACTGCTGAGACTCTGCACAGGGTCGGGACTCCTCAGGCCCTCTGGGCGAGCAGACTGGACAGCTGAGCTCCGCCTGTCGGGGCCAAACACAACACAACATTAATTTCACCCAGCCCAGCATTACAAGGCATTGTGACATTGCACTCACTCATTGCACAGCAGTGGGAGAGGGCATTTTAAAGTTAACTCCACTTGTCCATGTGTTAGTTTTTGTCCCTGTTGAGCAAACAAGGTCTACACTGTAGATGATATTGTTTTTTTTTTCTGAGAAGAGGAAACAGTAGCATTCACCAAGTAACGATAAACATGTTGTGTTTACAATTATGCTGCTCATTACTCGAACATGTGTGGGTGTCTGTAAGTTTAATGACTTTATGTAGGCTATGTGTGTAAATGAATGCAAGTGCCTGTGCATGTAAATGGTAGCCAAGCCCAAGTTTAATTTACAGCTTGAGTTAAAAACGACAACCTTCAACAAAAGCAGTAAAGAACACAGCAACAAGAAATCCAATTAAATCATGTGCCATGCATAGACAGACAGTGAGAATGGAGGAAAGTGTGAGGCTCCTCTGTGGCTGTAATTTGAGGTACAATGCCCAGGGAGTCGTTTCAATCATGCACAGTGGCTTCTTTCAGGGTCACTAAGGCATCTGAGATTAATTGAGCTGAGATGGGCAGATGAGGAGGAGGGACTGAGCAAAAAGAAGGAGGCAAGAGATAAAACAGGTTTTGGACTGAGAGTTGTATGCTTTTCTTAGCAGTGAGCGGAGAGAGAGAGAGAGGGAATCGGTCCATGTCCCGACCCCCTCGACCCCGCTGCACGACAAAACACAGCACCACGCTGTGCTGCGCTGCGCTGCAACAAGCTGTACAAGAGAAAACACAGAAAACGCATGGCCTCTCCCTCTCCACAGCTGGAGCCAGTAATCCGACAGCCATGTCTGTAAATCACATCTCCACGCCCATTCTTCACACTGCAAGGAGAGGAACACACTTTTCTCTCGCTGATTTTATCCTTAATTTCATCACAGGGTAGCAGGACAAAAAGCCCAGCTAACAGACTTTAAGCGCTATATTTTTAGTAGAATAGCCTTAATGTTAAATGGTTTTTCCATGCAGATAGAAAATGGAGCATCATTCATATAATCCTCTTAAGGCTCTCAATATCACTTGTGAAGCACTGATCTGAACAGGAAAATTCCCAGTCTAAATCTCTGTCTATCAGGAGGAATCAGGCATTGTCTGTTTTAAATAGCAGGCGAAGGTCAGATGGTCTGGGAGCCAAGAAAAATCTCCTCGTCACTTTAAATTATTGTACCCGGTATCTGTAACAGCAGATAATGGCAAAAAAAAGGGAGAGAAATGGCAATATAATAGAGAACAAGAAATTCATCACAAGTTTGATTGCATTTCAGTGGAAAACAATCATGTTGTTTCAATTCCAGTGTTTTTCATGTCTTTGTTTGGAGGGCTAAAACTGGCTGCAGGGATACAATGAGATTCAGTGGGGGGAAAAAAAAAAAAAACGGGTGGCAAACAGAAGAGAGATGGACTGAAAATAAGAACCATTCCAGGGACGCAGAGGGGTGTCTTTTATACAAAGAGCACTCTAGCTGAACAGAGGGGTGTTAGAGGCACATGTTGCCAGCAGCTCTGGCTCAGCAGAAAAGTGTTAGCAGGTGAGGAGCTACGAGGTGTGTACAGTGACTGCACCAGATAAACACACAGGTATGTGAGAGGTTGAAAAGATTCGACACATGGATGGGCAAGCTGAAACAATTCGGCTGGACCTACACACACACAAACACAATCATATGTGCTCACATGTGCACATGAATCAATAAACACACAATTGGCACATGGACAAATTCATAGGTTGTGCAGACCATCAAGCGGTCAGAGTGCCTGCATCGGCTTGCTTTTTTGTTCTTTTATCTTCATCTACCTACAAGGCAAGTGGAGGCACATCAATTCTTCCCTGTAGTGTCACCATCATCCAAATCTCTGCAGCCTCCAGGGATAAACGGTTTGATGTGACATTACAACAGTGTCTGGTCTTTGGAAAATTTTTCCTCACTCTTTCCGATTGGCTGTAACACATTTCATGTTTGCACACGTTTTTTTAAAAAGAGGACAGTTTAGTTTAGGCTTGTTTTGTTTAACTGTCTGGTTCATTTTTACCACATGCTATTTGAACATACTCAGCTTCTGTAAAGTCTTCCCAAGCCTATCTCTCATAAATTTGCACTGCTGAACACATTTTTGAAAGAAAACCACGCACAGTAGCAATGGTGGACAGGTGCTCAGTGAAAAATAAGGGCACTTAATGGAACACGTGGAACGGCTGGCTGCCTTCTTATAGCAGGGTGAGATTTTAAATAAAAAAACAATTCAAAGAGAGCATTGGAAACAACAAAATAAAGGTAGCAGTGCCATATTGTGCATTGTGTCTATAAAACAAATAACCACTATAGAAATCAACACATTTTAACACAATAATGAATATTGTGTTAAAATATTGGTCATGTGATCAATTGACTCAAAATCAGTGGGATCATAGTAGGCTACACTGGCTGCATGATACACCTCTTGTTTTTACGTTTTGAATCTCTAAACATTTTTTTTTAAATTAATTTTTATATGTAAATATTAAGCATTTTAGCTCAATAGCTTTAAACACATCTGCTTTAAATATCCCACATTTTTATTTTTTAAAACAGGAAGTCGGTAGGCCTAGGCTACGCTGTAGCCGTCTTCTCCGTGTATTTTAAAGTCTGTAATAGGGGTGCACATGAAATGTTGGAGTGGCATGCTTACAGTAGCCTACCTCACTGAAGTTTTTTCAAGTAGGAGGCGAGGTCGAGCAAGTTGTCGCGAGTTTTCATTGGCTGACGTTAGTGGGAGGTGCTTTTTCCTAATTAGCAGCAGGTGAGTGGAGAGTGCGGTGTGAGAGGGAAACAGACAAGGGAAAGGAGAGACTTTCCCAGTAAGACCCAAATACTTATTTTTCCTTTTCTTAATGCCGCTGAACTTCTACCAGTCTGTGTTTCAGTTACGTAAAACAGCGAAGATTTATGAAGTAATTTGCGTTGCAAGCATACAGCAGTTGCAAGCAGCTATTAGCCGCTAGCCCAGTGCGCGCTTGGCCTCTACATATTAGCTTGAAACAACAAGGACAACATGTGGACGAATGTGAGCTGGAAACCGACGCCGGATTCTTCAACCCACTCCGTGATGACCACCATCAAGGCCGTGTTGATCCTCTGATGACCCCCCACCCACCTACCTCCAAACCATCTCTACAGACCCAGCTACTGCTGTAAGTGAAGCTCTTTCTCTGCTTTTATTATTGTTCAGAGCAAGGTCATTTTTTGGTGCTATGGGTGAACGCCCAGGGCACCCCTGAGGGGATGGTGCTTTTAATTATAGCAGTTTATGCAAACTTTGAATTTGATAAGTTTGTCATCAATACAGTCACCATAGCCCAAGTGCCTCTACACACATCCGAGCTACTAGCTACATGTTGTCTAGGCTACTGTATGTTATCCTGGACCACATTTAAGTAATGATATGGAACATTATTCATATCCCTGTCTGAGTCTAGCACCATAGAGGGAAGTGAATATCTGCAGGAGTGTCTTTGATGCTTCCACCTCCCAGGGCTCTGTCATTTCTATATTGAAGTACTGGTGTGAGATGGCTTCTGGCTGGCCTGGCCGTGATTTATAATACTTTACCTGTCATTTTATAACTCAGAGTTAACATTTTAGGCTTGCAGTGTAACATAATGAAGCAATTTGGATATGTTTACAGTTGAGTAGCCTGGGTAGAAACAAAGTATTTTTGATGTTGTGTAGTATTTTTTGTGTTATAAGTAGAGAGAAGATGTCAGTGTGGATCTGTTGATCTTGGGTGTCTAAATGAGTTGTTGACAGCATTTCTTCAACCTCAGCGTTATCAAACCATTGAAACTTTTCAACAAATGGCAGCACTTTAGCCTCCAATATAGTCTCTCTGCAAAGTCTGCTGTCCTCTTATTCTCTCGGTACCAGGTGTTGTAGTATGAGCAATGGTTTTTTTTAAGTTTAAAAGCAGCACTGGATGGCAGAGATCGACTTTTAAAAATGCCTAGCTTGCCTATGCTGTGTGAGAGCCAACATTATTTGCAGGAAAGAGTTGTTGCCTCTTTTATACTAGAGTTTGAAGTGGAACTTTTTTCTGGCAATAGACTGAATTTTCGAAAAGGAAGTAATTTAGGTCTACAGTGTCATTAGTGTCTTTAATTGTTTGTGTGTAAGCCAAATAGGTTGAGTTTAATTTTGTTTACATAATACATAGCTAATGCTTTTACTTTGCTAATTGTTCAAGTTTACATATAGGCGAGGTCATTAATCATTTTAATTGAGTTTATTTTGTATTATTTGGTTGCGTTAATGTTGTTGTTTTTTAATTATTGCGGGTAAAAAAAAATTACTCATAAATCCAAAATGTACCTTAAGTAAATTATTACTGTTTTTTATATTGTTCCCTGCAGGCAGCTATTAAGAAAATAAGTGAATGAGTTACAGTGAAGTACCATATCTCTTGGGCTACAAACATCTTGTGACTTGCCAGATACATTGACAGATATAGTAGTGCTTTGTCATGTTGATAAATTACATAATCCAGGTGGCAATACATTTCCTTTAATATATGTTGGCTGTTGCAATTTTGTCTAATCATAAACAGACTTTAGGAGACATGGTTGAAGTGTCAGGTTCATATCCATCACCATGCTTTTACAAAAGTGCAGTTTCTGTCAATTCCTCAGGCTGTTGTGTCTTCTGTCGAGTATTTGCCATATCCAAGTGGAGAAATGATGACAGATTAATGAAACATGGAGGAATCAAAACGTAGCATGGAAATATGAACTTCCAAGAGCCCTGCTTTTTGTCTGTCCATCCTACCTGTCTTTGCTAATTTACTGTGGGCAACATCAATCTCTGTCAGTCTCTTAACAGTTTATCTGTGTCTGTGCATGTCAGGTTTAATCAGTCTCACTCAGTCTAGTAGAGCATATCATCCTTACAACGTGGTGGAGCGATCCCCAGATACTGGATACACTCAGCCAGCTTCGGCCCTCCTTAGGCTCAGAGGAAGCTTAAGAGTATATCAGCAAAGTTACATTTGGGATGGATGTTTCGTTGTAAAAGCGTGCTGTAGGTAACTTCCAAGAACTCGTACCCAAAGGCGTCTGTGTTTGTCACATTTTTTTTGGAAGCTGCTCTCCCAGGGTGTAATCTGCCTTCGAGGTAACAAAAATAATCATAGAGGACCGTTGACGTTTGTGTTGTTGTGATTTTTTTTCTTTCTTTCTCCCCCATCCTTCCCCTCTTCCTCCTCTAGTAAACAGGCCCCGACTCAAGCTACACTAAGCTTCATGGCTGCCAAGTAGCCTGGGGGTGGGGGGGGACGAGGAACATATTGCTCTCCCTGCCGAACACTTCCAGGATTAAACATTAATTCATGAGGCTCTGAAACTTTAATACCTGAGCATGTGTGAGTGAATTATGCAAATTCATCTCATACGTCTTGTAGATTGGAGGATAAAACAATTGATTTCTCAGATATTTACCGAATTATAGAAAACTTATGTGGCTATAGTAGTTGTAACCCGGTGGGAAAGAGAGTTTGCTGTTATTAAAACAAAATATAAGAGGACTAATGTGATAGTTTGGCAGATCTCACAAAAAGAGGGTGAACTAAATAGTATTTAAATAACCTGTCAAACATGTCTGTAATTATGTTTTATGCTGAACAGCACAAGAGGCACATACTGTTGTGTACTGTGATCACATGTTTTTCCACGTGTTGTGCATCCAACTTTCTTGCATAATTTCTTAGCTTCCTCACCAAGACATTATTTGATTATCATCAATAGGAAATTAGACTTTTGTCCTCAATATTTTAACACAACAGCTCTTAACATACAGTAAAATTGCAGTATTACAGAAAGTGACACAGTAGATCTAGACCAGAAATGTAAAGGAAACTATCCTGTCAACATATCTGGCAAAATATATTGCAGCACAATCTGATATTTTAATTAAATTTTTCATTTTATGAGAGTGATTTAATCTCAGAAACATTGCACCACTGCCAGAGGCAACAACTAAGTACTTTAACCTCAGCACAGTACTTACAGTGCATTCAGTGATTATTTAGACCCCTTCACATTTTTCACAGTTTTTATGTCACGGCTTATCCTCATAGTAAATGTTTTCCCTTCATCAGAATACGCTCAGTACTCTCAAATGACAAAGCTAAATCATATTTTTTAGATTTTTTTTGCCAAAAATGAAAAATTACATGAATGCAGGTATTCAGACCCTTTACACTATACTAAGTTGAAACACCAGGCAGTGATTACTGCCTTGAGTCTTCTTGGGTATTATTGTGACAAACTCTGCACACCTGGGTTTGGGGATGTCACTTTGGTTTGGGACCATCGGTGGACGACTGAGCAGAGGTTTCTTCAGAGATGATTGGGTTCTTCTGCATTGTTGGCAGTGTGTTTTGGGTCATTGTCCCGATAGAAGGTGAATCTTTGGGCCAAATTTTCACTCTCTGACTCACTCACCCAGCTGCTGTGTTCAGCTTTCCTGTATTGATGCCTCGTTTATTCTATACATGGTGCTTAGGATTGAGGCCAGACAGTTCAGTGTTGGTTCCCTCTAGCAAGAGCATCTTGTTTCTCACAGTCTGAAAGTTGTTTAGGTGTTGATTTGCAAACTTTCACATTGGACAGGCTTCAGTCTGACCACCGTACCATAAAGCCCACAGATCGGTGTAGTGCTGCAGTGATGCTTATCTTTCTGGTCACCTCACGAAGTCAGTTTTATGTTATCATTTATCTAAGTACAGTGTTTCCTCCAGGATTTTTTAAAGAGTGGCGGCGAGGGTGGTCTGATCGACAGGGGAGGGGGGGGTTGGGGGGGGGGGGTGCGCGCGACCGGATCGTCGACTAGTCGCTGATGACATCATTCATATTTTTCCCATCATAACTAAAATCCCAGGAGGAGGGAAATGCTCTGCAACAATCTGTATTCACTGACTGACAGCTCACGCACAGAAATGAGTCCACAGAACAGCAGCTTTATAAACAACAAACTGTAAATCAGTTTGTTTTTTTGTAACATATAGGCTACAGGTGCAAAAGAAAATACTGTAGCTACTGTTCATTAAACAATTAGGGAGGAAAACGACACACAGGCCTCGTCACCATCACAGTCCTGCTCAGTCACAGTTTCACTCACAGTTTTTGTTTTTCCTGGTTGGTTGCTGCTGTTGTTGTGCGTGACGTAAAGCTGTCGATATGAGCGGAGTTTTTTTGTTTTTTTTTAATTGCCGGCAGCCCGGACACACTGCCCGCGGAAGCGGCAGTTTCTCCTGCTCTCTCTCTCCACGCCGGTCAAACATCGACCCGTCTGTAGGCTACTCGGTTTTCCACACACACAGGTCTGTCTCTAGCGCTGTATGTAGCCTATGGATGTGTGTCTTGTGTACAGACGCAACTGACAAATATTTATAGACGGACAAGCAAACTTAATCATCATTTATTTTATTTTGAAAATTGACCGGATTCTCTCGCCTTTTCTGTGCCCGACTTCCTGTCTGGTACGATCTTGTTCTATCCAGCTTGACGGCGCTCGTATTTTTTTCATTCAGCGCACTCAGCTGTTGTTTCAAGCCGCTACTCTTGTAGCCTACTGTTACATGATCAGCGACTAGTCTACGTCAAGCTCAAAACGTCATTGTGGAGCAGGGGACTAGTCTGTGCAACCCCTAGTGGAAAACCTGCTTTACATTGTTTTAACATTAAAAAAAAAAAAAAAAAAAAAATCATCATTCTGAAGGTGTGGCGGCTTTTATTTTGCCGTGGCGGTGCGCCACGATCAATTACATGTAGCGGAAACCCTGAAGTATTCTTGTGAGTTGTAAATTCATTTCTAACTATAATTAGTGTTGAAAGAACTCCCATGATGAAAACATAACTATACAGTACATCTATAGAAACAGTTATAGAAACAACAGTAATAGGTGTAAAGTTTATGTGGAGGACTTGTGAACCCCACATGGCAACCAAACTGTTCATGTTGTGCCATTTCCCGGCAATTAAAATGTTGGCGTTTGTTTTCATAACAATGCACAAACCACAAACAACACTTTAAGGTGTGAAGAAAGTGACCTGATTCCCTAAATGAGTTCATGAGTGGATCAACAGTGAGCATAATTGCACATGAGTTTTTCTTCCACTTGGAGGATGTGTGGTAAACCATTGCTGCATGTTTCACTCTCTCCCCCTGTCTGTGGTCAGTCCTCTTTTCGTTTCTGCTACACTGGTGGAAAGTTAAATAACAGAGTAGAGAAGAGGAAGACTGGAGGGGAGTTGACAGCAGGGGAATTATGCTATCAGTCGACAAGATGGCAAAAACACGCAGGGGCTGAGTTCCACACTTGCTGCACATCTACAAAAAGAGGCTTGAGTCCAGAGATACGTGATTGGTGTGAGGCTGTGGTTGTGGCTGCTGCTCTGATTAGGTCTCGATTGTCAGATGTCCTGCCTGCCACAGCCTTCCTGAAATGGGGGCTAAGAGCAGGTGAATGAGGAAAAGGACAATAGACATTTTTTGACTGCTTGGTTAAAAAAAAACTATTAGTATTTACAACTGGACTCTTGTTCTTATCTTTATTAAATTTTTTGTTTTATTTTTTCCATTACTTGTCTATAAACCCAGCTGGTTTGGTGTGTCATTTTTCACCCCGTTTTAATTATTAGTCTCTTTAAAGGTGGTCCAGTGATGTTTGTGGACAAGATGCTCCCTGTGGGGAGGACAGCGTAAAACATAATGAGGATGCAGATTAGCTGCTGAGCATGCTGGAAAGCCTATGTATTGTCATTTGACATGCATATCATTTTTGCATTATTGATTGTTTTTTGTAATGTTAACAGCGTGGTTTTAGTGATGGTTGTGTTTTGCCGCAGGTCAGTCAGCCCACCACCATCCATCCATACAGAATTGTACAAAATGTACAAAACTGATGACTTTTGACTTTTACTAGTTTACTAGTTGCACCACAATGTTGACTTAGTGGGTTGATAGATGGATGTAAGATTTGATGCACAAATGTATCTTCTGCAAAAGATGAATTTAAAAAAGTTTGCTGATCCCACACAACTCTACCTCCAGTGCCATCATCAGGTCAGGTTGTTCACAATGCAAGACTTGCGGTATTCCCATTAACACAGCTTCATATAGTGTGAAGTGCTAATTGACAATACCATGCTAACATGGTAAACATTGTAAAATAACTTGATAAACATCACGGTGTAACAATGAGCATACTCGGTGCAAATATGCTTGTCGACTTTTACTTATATTTCTCCACCATTGTTTGATTCACACATAATGAACTGATCATTTGAAATGTAAAATAATATGTAGTGTGCAGAGGAGTGTTAGATGCTCTATTATGGCATATGATAATGTAAACTATGCCTTAACTCTCACGTACAAATGATGCACAGCCACCTCCAGCCCATCAGAATTATTCTTTTCCCCTGAAGGCCACATGGTAATTAAATAAGGTTCGTACCACAATGTGGTCTATTGTCAGTCTTAAGTCATATCTCGCATTGACCCTTACACTGGTCGTGAATGATCAAGAGTAATTGATTTTCTGAAGAGAGAGAGGCAGAGACAGGGTTTCCGCTACATGTAATTGATCGTGGCGCACCGCCACGGCAAAATAACAGCCGCCACACCTTCAGAATGATGATTTTTTTTTTTTTTTTTTAATGTTAAAACAATGTAAAGCAGGTTTTCCACTAGGGGTTGCACAGACTAGTCCCCTGCTCCACAATGACGTTTTGAGCTTGACGTCGACTAGTCGCTGATCATGTAACAGTAGGCTACAAGAGTAGCGGCTTGAAACAACAGCTGAGTGCGCTGAATGAAAAAAATACGAGCGCAGTCAAGCTGGATAGAACGAGATCGTACCAGACAGGAAGTCGGGCACAGAAAAGGCGAGAGAATCCGGTCAATTTTCAAAATAAAATAAATGATGATTAAGTTTGCTGTCCGTCTATAAATATTTGTCGGTTGCGTCTGCACACAAGACACATCCATACAGCGCTAGAGACAGACCTGTGTGTGTGTGGAAAACCGAGTAGCCTACAGACGGGTCGATGTTTGACCGGCGTGGAGAGAGAGAGAGCAGGAGAAACTGCCGCTTCCGCGGGCAGTGTGTCCGGGCTGCCGGCAATTAAAAAAAAAAACCCAAAAAAACTCCGCTCATATCGACAGCTTTACGTCGCGCACAACAACAACAGCAGCAACCAACCAGGAAAAACTAAAACTGTGAGTAAAACTGTGACTGAGCAGGACTGTGATGGTGACGAGGCCTGTGTGTCGTTTTCCTCCCTAATTGTTTAATGAACAGTAGCTACAGGATTTTCTTTTGCACCTGTATAAGTTACAAAAAACAAACTGATTTACAGTTTGTTGTTTATAAAGCTGCTGTTCTGTGGACTAATTTCTGTGAGCTGTCAGTCAGTGAATACAGATTGTTGCAGAGCATTTCCCTCCTCCTGGGATTTTAGTTATGATGGGAAAAATATGAATGATGTCATCAGCGACTAGTCGACGATCCAGTCTCGCGCGCACGCCCCCCCGCCCCGCCACTCTTTAAAAAAATCCTGGAGGAAACACTGAGAGATATATTGGACCTTGGTTGCAAACACTCCCTGGCTGTTAGATATGATTGAGGAAGATTAAATTATAACAAAAATAATGATAGAACCAGACATGATGAGGCAAATGTGAAAATTAAAAAACGAGATGTAAGAAGTGAAACCACCCCTAAACAATCAAGCTTTGTACCTAAAGCAAGCGTCTGTAACTCTCTGGAGTAATTTAAAGAGTTGGATTAAACTGGTTTAGCTGAATTTGCTGTTGATTGCTTCACAATGATGAAATGAGAGGAGGCAATAGGCAAAAATGTAATGAACGCCCAGCCCATTCAGTCAGAATATGCAATGATATGAATATACACAGCACCCTGGACAATATGTCTAAAGCCTGTGTGAATATGCAATCATCACATCAAAGCAGGTTTGTGAGATGTTGTCTTCTCCACAGAGTGTGGCATTTCAAAAACCTGCACCACATTCAGCTGATGACAGTCTTAAGGACACGTATTTGCAGTGTTTACTTGGCAGAGTGCAAACAGAATATTTCTTTGACTCCAATACAGCCACTCACTTTCTCCTTCCCTCATTCTTTCTTTCTGAAAAGATGACACTGCCGCATAAACATCTCTAAATAATGAAACACTGCTCTCAGGGTCAAACGCCTCTTTAGCTCAACCTATTTCCTGCCAAATAGTCAATACAATGTTGGAGTGGAGAGGAAGAGAGAGGGGGGTATGGAGAAAACTCCCCCTTTTTATCCCTGAGGTTTTAATGTAGCCGTCCCTGCAGTGGAGTGACGGAGCCGGAGAAACAGTAGATCTGTCGGGTCCCTCTGTGCCGTAGCCTTGGAGCCTCATAATTCTTTTTGCCTCCTTAATCTTTATTGCATGCTTTGGCTCTCACCTGCAACAGCCCCCTCCCCCCTCTATCCTTTCCCCCGCCTGCCTGATCCTTTCACAAGTGTTTTTTCTCTCTCCCTGCCTTAACTGCATAAATGCTTACACAGAAGAATGACAACTTTGGGGGATGGTGACTTCAGCTGTAACATTCTTCCGTTTACTTTGCCTCTCTTGCGTGATGCGATTGCAAATATGTGCTACTTGTATTTACCATTTGTTTACTTGTGTGTATCCGTGTGCGAGTCTCTCTGTATGTATTCTGCTCGGTCCTGTGGGGAATAAGGATGATGCGTCTCTAGAGAGTCTTCACATCCTCACACGTTCTCATGCAGAGCTCCCCACGGACTCTGCAGCCCTCTCAGCACATCATCTGTGGACAGTTACGACATCTCAAAGTTAAAAAACGCTGACTTTCCTTATTGAGTTTTGACATTGTTCCCCAGCTGTTAGTGTTATCCCAACTGATTTTCATTATTCTCCCGTGAATTGACTGAACAAATGAGTTTCATTCAGTGATTCTGTTTGAAATTCAATGAAATTCATATTAGTTTTGTCATTAGCAGCAACTCCTGGATCCCAAATGACCAAATAGTTCACCTGTCCCTATATTGGGATATGACCCCTAGAGGTATATGCCAGCAGCAGTTGTAGTGGACCCTTGGCCGGATGGAAACAATAATGGGTCCTGTGGGAGCGTACTAGCAGCAGGTGTACCGGACCTTTTGTCATCACAGTAGCAAGAATACGACCCATACGAATGCATTCACACCAGGCATATGGGACCCTTGTCATCATGGTACAGTTACAATAAAAATTCAAGGTTAAAATTTATGCCAAGGAAAATGACTAACGGTATTGACAACAATATTAGCATCCACACTGATAGCAGCTACAACATTGATACAGCACTTGATTTCGCTTTTATTTATGTCTATTCTCTCTCTTATCTCTTTCTCTAATAATAATAAGCCTTCATAATAAAAAAAAACGTTTCGGAGAATACAGAGAGACAAAAAGACAAAGGGAGATGCTGTTTATTTCAATAAAGATATCATCTACTGTATGCATTTTAGTCGAAAGAAGAGGTGCCATGCTCGATAAAGACAAGCTATGTGTCACAGGTTAGCAGTTCAATGCATCTTAAAGTCAATTCAACATTCAGGCAGCCAACAAATGAATCTTAGGTAGAGTTCAGAATTCAGCCGCTGCATCTTCAGCTTGCATTAGCAGTCAACACACAAGGCCAAGCTCCCGAGCTCCAGAGAGTCCGGATTATCATGCAAAAACACCCAGGAGTCTGCCTCCCACACTCCATTAAAACATCAACCCCAAGGTGTTGAATACAGCAGGAAACACACGAAATGAGAAGCACTCTCCGCACTGCCTGTGGCTCTCCACATGGGTTCAAACATGTATCCATTAAGGTCACTGAACAGTAAGGCAGGGGTTTCCCTGGTTTTTGTAGTAAATCTAAGTGGGATTGTAAAGACATTTTTCCTCTGTGGTAATATCAAGTTATCTGACGTCCTCTGTGCAGACTTCTGATGACTTGTTGTTTTACCCACTTTTTATTTCATGTCACTCTTTTCTTATCCTGCTGCTGGTAACATAAATAGTTTCTATGAACTTCTCATTTTTGTTTCTTCCTTTTGGTTACAAAGAACATGATGCCAAACCAGCGCGCACACACACAACTAGATAGTAATAAAGCACACACGCGCGCACACACACGCAACTGTTTGTGCACACAACTGTGTTTTCCAGTTCATATAAATAATGTGACAAGTAAGTACATGACAGCACTCTGATGTCCTGAGGTGGAAACTGGTATGATTTAATTTCAAACAACATTTAAATATATTACAAAAATGATTTTTTCATCCAGACTTTTTCCTGGCAACTCTTCAGAATGACTAAATGAGAACATTTGGTCTTTTTTCAGGATTTTGACAAACAACTTTTTTTTCAGTGCACCTTTGTTTATTTATTTATTTTTCCTTTTTAGAGACAGATGAAAACTGCTTTGCAAATATGTGTTAAGCTAACATGACAGTAACCCTATTATTAGATGTTTTTTTTTCCCTGTAAAAATGATGGTGAGATAATTTTTGGAGGTGACCTTGCCACAGTAAATGTATACATGTGGATTTGTAGTGCCATGCACTTTCTTGTATTTTGGTAGTTGTGGGGTTGGTCTCACCATGCACCTCCTTTGCCTGTCCCTTGGCCACATTGGGAGATTGTGGGTGCATAATACAAGTAAAATGTCACCATGATAAATCTAACCTTTCCGGGGAGCCCTTAGTGGCTGCGTACCTGTGTACTTGCATTAATAACCAGATCTATCAAAGGGGAGTTTTCTGTTGCATTAGTGTTTGGGGAGTAATTGCTGTCAGTGGGTCTGGTCATAAATCTGACACCTCAATCATAGGAGCTCCATAAATCACACTTAAAAAGTTCACTTGTGATGTACACATTCCTCTTGCCCTCACTGCTGACTGAAAACTGCTGCAGGAGAGAACTTAGTGAACAGTTTGTCTCTCATTTTTCATACTTCTCTAAGCTGACTTCCATGTACCGTACCACTTCTCTTGTGGGTGAGCACAAATTTTAATGAAATTAAGCTGTAAGCGGCTATTCATTTTGTAGATGTTTCCCTATGGGCTAATGCAGATCATCAAAATCCCACCTTGGGTATTTTAAACTTTTAAACTCCTCCCCTTTCTTTACAATTTATGCTGAGTGCCATGTGTGTGTTGTGTTATGTCAGACTGTTCTGGTATAGTTTAAGAGACAAAATCAGGAATGCATTAAATCGGTGAAAATATTTCCACTGTGGAGGATCTGCTTTCTCTGTTAAGACATGCAAAAGGGCAGACAGTCATTTAACTGTCAAGGGGACATATGTGTAAACAATCCCTACACGTAACTTGGCATTTATTTAAGAGAACAGTGATATTGTGTGCATTATATGCATAGTTGAGACCAGTTTTACACACAGTTTTAGAGCCAGCTTCAGGAGAAATGGCAAGGAAGACATTATAAGATGACAGGCAGAATTATATTGCAGCAATATGTTTGTGGGTGTTTTTTTGTGTTATTTTGGGCGATGAAAGTCTATTTTATAAACAATCCAATTCATTACTCCATGTAAATGAATAGTTTTTTCCTTAACTGAGAAGTTCCCTGCTTTATGAAGTCTGCGCATAGTCCATGAGCACTGTAAATTAATCACTAATCATCTGTCTGACTTTTAATAATGATTGAGATATCACAGTGGCTGTGTTTCACAGATAAGTGTGATAAATTTGCCGTATGAGCACTATCAATGGCCACAGACGTGCGTAATGACAGCTCTTCTGCTTCTGTTGGAGAATCTCTGCTGATGTAACAGCCAGTAAAACCACAGTTTCTTTGGCAGGTTTACTGAAGTGGACACATGAATCAATATTCAAACAGTTCTTTAAAAGTGTCTCTGCATCTCTCTGTATAGTTTGCATAATTGTTGTACACACAGTTCTAACCTACACAGATTTTACTTTTAAGCATTTTCCCCAAGGTGTGATGATATAAACTTGGGGTATGGCTGTAGTAAAGTTGTTGCCTATTGAGGAAAGCCACTATCTCACGCAGCCAGACAGTCACTATATGACAAGAATGGGTCTGTGGAGTATTTGCTACTGTGTTTGTGGATGGTGACGGTATCTGGTGCTGATGCCCCTTGTTCTTCAATCCAAGTGTTTTACAACATCTCCGAGTGCTTTGCTTTGTGCACCACATGTAAAAGGCTTTGAATTGGCGGCGTAGTTTCCGTGTTGGCCAAAACCTTCTATAGGTCTTGTAGACAAACAGCGTAACTCTGTGCTTTTACACTCTGTGTTTCTCCAAGCTATGCTTTCTGCTGAGTAATAGACCTGTGGCAGAAGAAAAGAATCCAGTTAAAATAATCCACAAGACACCATGGCTTTATTTTGAGCTATTCACTAGCCATCGTGGAGGACTGGCAGGTGTGGTGAGCCTACTGTTTTCATGAATGCATGGAGCTAAGAAAGAGGTATTTTCTCAGATGTAGTAGATATTCAGTGCAAGTGAGAATGCCCAGCCCCTGTCAGTGATTTGCCTCTGAACACCACGTACAATAGTCCCACATTGTGACTTTCTTTTATTCTGTCTTTGATATCAGTTCTTTGACTTTTGTTTTGTACTATTTCCAAATAACTCTGCATTTTTCTAGTGTAATTTTATATACACATACATGTGTGTAAACACAAGAAGGAAAAACTCTGACGAATGATTTATCAGGGTGACGTTGTGGTATCTAAAAGATGCATCTTTAGGGTCAGGTCAGGGCATGCCAAAAACACTTTGAAATACAGTTGTAACAAAGATACTATGGTGAGAGAAAGGCCAGTTTGTTCTTTGTTGTTGTTTTGCGTAATCTCGTAAGGCTCCATTCTGCATTGTCAGATTAACTCAATTTTCATATTATTAAATTTAACTTGTTCATCTTAATTGTCAGCCAACTAACATTACTTTACTGTAGTTAGGATCAAAGGTGGATGTCAACAAATTATGTTGTAAGATTTGACATACGAACATGCTATCATCTTGTTCTACATTTAACCACTGTTAACATGCAGGCTATGTTATCATGAATCTTAAGTATAGCTTCGGGCAGAAAAAGAAATCTAGGTAATGAAGCGACCTCACCTCTTTCTGGCATTCACTGAAAATGTAGATGGTTATTGAAGCTGTGGAATTTATCCACCGAGGACAATGAATATTTCCAAATTACATACAGTAATAGACTGTTCTGAAGCGTTAGCCCTGACACTGCTCTGACACTGCTGTCACAGCAGCCATGGTAGTAGTCAAGGTAAAAATATGAACAGATTTGATCTATTAAAAATAAATAAAGCTGCAGACAGCTGTACTTGTTGAGCTGCTTCTGCTCACTAACAACAAAGTTTGTCCTTGTGATTAATCAATAACACATGCATTACCTGATTGTCTCCTCTGCTGAATACTGTACGTACAAGCAGAGCTCCTGTAGCTGATTAAGGTTAAATGTGGGCCAGACAAGTGTCTCTGTTCCTCCAGATGTGTTATTCTTTCTTCATTGTTAGACCTCCGAAGTGAGAGATGGATGGAGCCTGTCTGCCTGCAGGTAATCTGATTATGGGACCATTAATAAAACATCATTCATTAAGAGCCTGTATCAATCCGCTGTCAACATCAAGTGGTTCACTCATCAAAGAGTGACAGGGAGAGACGGGGGGGAGAGACTAAGTCAGGAGACTGTTGGTATGGAACAGTGTTGCTGTTTCTTTGTTATGTATTTTACAATATCACATTTTCTATCGTTCATTTTTTTTAAAAAATCTTGATGTCCCTAAATGCATCTGGGGAACTGTTGATATATCACTGATGTTGGCCCCTCTCTCAGCTGGGTAATGAAACTGTTAATTAGTTTGACTGCGTTTGGCTTTTTTTTACTCTTATTATTAAGTTTTGTAGCTATTTAGGAATATTAGCTAGTATAGTATGGAATATATGTGTGTACATATGTATGTATTTTGTATTATTATATTTTTTATATATATATATAACTTCCACTTCTCCATCCCCCTTATCCCTCCATCTCTTTCTTCAGCCTTCTTGTGAATGCTTTTCTTGTGGCGGAGTGACAATAGCCGCCCAGCCTCTGGATCCCACAGGGCCTTCATTATGACTGACTGTTATTATGTAAAGCACTTAAAATGCCTAATTATGCTCTCTGCCTGGCTCTATTTTAGTTCCTAAGTGCTGCAGTCTTCTGACTGATGGTCCTTAGGGACTTTTCACTCTGTGTTTGAAATATTTTTCTCATATCCTCTCTTCACTTAACAGTGTATCTTCAGACACAAACACCTTCTATCAGAACTGGCGACAGTATTGTGTCAGTGAAAGCGGAGGACTTGGACTCCTGAGGTGGAAATAATTTGCTCATGGAATTCACGACGATGATGATAATTTTCTCGAAAATTTTCATATGTAAATTCCAATAAGGAAACTTTTTAAGTCGGGGAGTACATGATTGCAGAACTCATTTGAAATTCCTGAAAATGTATTTGAAAATGTATTTTAATTTCTTCAAGTAAAATGATTCCTCAGTGAGCAGATGATTCAAAGCAAGCGCTTACATAATTAAAACGTAGCCAGGGGTTAGAAAAATAATTTATACTCAACATTTCAGGAAAATCGAAGCTGTTTTCATTGTGATTCATGGTTAGTGACAACATAATGGAATCTGAACAGAGACAGTTATATTGTGTGTATGGAATTTCCTCTGCAGAGAGAAATTTAATTGAATCTCTCCCTACGTTTCCACTGATTGCACTGTAGCCCCTTTTTAACCTGAACTATTTCTATTCTACTCAACTTGCACTCTGCACCAAGCTTGTGTGTGTGTTTGCGGGTGGGTGGACCAATGTGGGTGTGTACAGATGATAGAAAGTAGAAGTAGAAAAGACTCAGCACGGTTTTTGCGTGATGGCATTGTAGGTGGAATTTGCTGTGTGTGTGTGTGTTTGTGTGTGTGATGGATTTGTGTCTGATTGTCTCAGAAAATTACCATAAACAGAACAGAGCAAATCCCTAATTGTTTTGGCTCTATATTTACAGCAGAAATGCCTGCAGCATATTGCAGTGTCCCCTGAAACTCCAAGGATTGCTTATGATTCTCCTCTCTCCAGAGAGCCAATTCATAACCAGGTCATCCCTAGGTTACAGTCAGGTCGGAGCTGAAAAGACAGCAATACATCATTCTCTCTATATAAAGCTGAGGGATTGTCTCACAGGTGACTGGGCGCAAAGATTATTTGACCATCACTAAGCTTCTGACCATCTTGTCTGCACTGCGTTCATCCAAATAAGACCTCCTATGGGTGAAACTCTCTGCTGGGCCCTTGTCCGCTACAGCAGCCTGAGCAGATGGCTGACTATTGACATGCAAGGAAGCCTGTCTAATGCAGGAGCTCTACTGCAGTGTTACCAGTGACAAGGGAAAAGGGTTGATGGAGTTTAAAGTGAATTAGCTTTATGTTTCGTTAGTGTGTATTGCTGCTCTGTGAGTCAACGCTCTGGGTGTTCTGACGAAGGTGAGGATAGCACAGACAAGATAGGGAGCTGCTGGAAATGGTTGTTTAACAACTTTTTGCTCGCTGTAAGTTAAAATCTTCAAACTCCACTTTTATGTCAAATATTTTTTATTAGAGCACAATGTTATACTGTTACATATTCATCATACACATCCAAGTGTGCAATGTACATCCATACAGAAATGTGTGCTGCTAGGTCATAGTGCCCTCTCTTAGTTTGTTTTTTAGAACACAATGGCAGATGAAAAAACAGATATAAATGTAAGATACAAAATTGAGATTAAGAAAAATACATTTAAATGAAAACAAAAGTAAATGCACGAGAAGTAACTTCTTTGCAATGATGAGACAATAGGAGAGCAAACACTGCTGGGAGTTGTTTAGTTTTTTAGCATCATCTGACATTCCCAATATAATGAGTGGTGTAGGCTCCAACTGTATAGGAAGCACTCTAGACATCAAACTGAAGACACTACCTTGGGACACAAACTCCACTTTTATAGCGTTCATCTACATTTGTGTTCAATAGGCAGTCATGGTGTATTGATGTGTGATTATGTCTCTATATTGTATATGTCATTGTCACTGGCTAAGTGCACTTTTCTTTTTCTTCCTCCTGCTCACTGCAAAAAAATATATCAATGGCAATTTTTTGTCCTGTACAAAACAAGCACACATGGTGAATGATTTGTAGGTTGAGGCATCATAATGTGATGTGAGACATATAAACTTTGATCAAAATAAGTGCAATTCTTGCAATTTGCATTTTGCACTTACCATATTTCTTTTTTGACAATATTTTGATTAATAGTTCGGCCCTAATTGGCAGCTATACTTGAGTTAAAGCTAATGCAAACCTATAATTTTCTACCACTGCTTAACATGGAAACAATCCAACACCCACACACTGGTTGTTGAGATTCTCAAGCACTAATTGTGGACTCCACACATGGTTCCTTGATAAACTGATATGGTCCTCGTCTGGATGTGTTCTGCTATTTGTGTTAGTTTTGCCCAAGAATACAAAAGTAAATACTGTATAATTTTAGCATATCAATATTTCCATAATAAATGTTAAATTAACTTTTCAAACATGGTGTCTACAGCCAATCCTATGGGTTTCTCTGGTATATTTGATCAGGTAAATCAAGATGATTAAAGTCTCCTCCTTTCATTATTGTCCACCACAACCTGTCAGTGTTTCAGCTCATCTTCTTTAACACAGCCGCATACAGTGCAGCATCTCGCTGCAAAAGCTAGTGAAAATAAGTGTGTGTGAATGTGAAATATCATTTGGACACAGTGGTGAATGACCCTGAGTTCAGACTCTGAGGGTGGAAAACTACATTTATTCAACAAGCAAATGTTACTTATATTTACGTCAATGCTCTAATTGCTGGGGTCATGAAGAATTTAAGACACTATGCAAACATACTGTGACGCCTGGTCAGGGTTTCGGATGTGAACTAAATGGACCCACTCTTGGCATTTTTATGTTGGGGACAGTTGTGGCCACAAGTATTATGTTTTTTATCTTATCAATATATCAGGAATGCCTCAAGGAAATTGCTCAAATTTGGCACAAATTTTCATCTGGATAAACTGATAAGAATTTGGCGAATAAAGGTCAAACGTCAAGGTCGCTGTGACCTTACAATATTTGGTCACAACTCAAAATTAAATTTACTGATAATGACAAAATGATGAGGTGGTCACACTTTATAAATGGCTCTGTATTTAAAAGGTCCACTTCCTAGTGACTTTATAATGTTCTGCATTGATTCATATACATAACACTAATTCAGGAACAGAAGGGGAAATTATGACCATATTTCACATTTGGTCAGCTATTAAACTAGGGATACAAATTTTGGATACCCACTTTGATACAGTGGTGATTGGATAGATATGCTGTGCTGCCAGGTTGAAAATGTGTGTGAAGCATCCATATTTTCACTTCATATATTGTATGAGTCTGGACAGACAAGGCTGTGAAATGCCAATTGACTGGTTCATGGAGGCATACATCTGTGAGGCGGTAATTCTAGTTTGGATATGAGACGATGGTAGATGTGTTTAGGCTGTAGAATAATGTGTACAGCTGCTCACTGTCAGAGAAAATCAACTGGTTTGTTCACTCTTTCTCTGCTGAGAGCCTCTCCGTCCATCTTACCCCACCAAGCCTTATCAGGTAATTAACGTTATGAATGGAGGTTTAATGACCCTCACATCAACCTTGTTTTAAAGGAAGTAGAATTAAAGATGGTATCTGGGTATGTAATAATGCAGGCGGAGGCGTGGTAACTGGGATAGTAAGTCTGAGCATCAATGTCATCGTACTGCTGATCAGGCACTGAGAGTCCTGCTCATGCATTATGAGAGCCCCTTAAGGCAAGTAAAGCTTCCCAACACCTACCGACTGCACTATATGGTCTCCTCAGCAGTTGAGGATGAGTTCACACTCAATAATTGGACTGTGAACTTCCATTAACATACTAGAGTTACAGTTTGTATGGGGGACAGGGAAATGCAAGACAAAATCACAGTTTAGGAAAACTAAAAATATGAAGATGACAACATTTCAGCCAGAACGGCACTAGTGGAGTTCAGACGTCAACATAAGCCAGTGCTGCCATCATCTACTAGACTTCATGAAAAAAAAGTTAAACTTGTTGTACGTGAGGTAATAGTTTCTTCCCTGGCCAGTGCCCCATCACTCCACCAAGGTCATACTGTAGCTTAATACTCTGTGCCTGATCTTGCAGACAAATAAACAGTCACAGGTGTAAGTATAGCCTCCCTGGCAGAGGTAATAAATAAAATATAGAGTTTATAAACAAAACCAGAAATTACAAAACCCAATCACATCTAACTGAAGTCTGTTGTTGGCCTTGGTGTATGCAAAACACAACTAAATCCCATTTCATACACACAGGCTTAAGCTGGAGCAGGTTCTTCATTAGAACATAATTACAGCACAGGCATCAGAACTAAGATTTGTTTTAGTAACTGTGTTTGTTCTGTTATGGCTACTAACACAGATCTGCAATGCAGTTGGAGAAAAGGTGAAAGTTTATCACTGGCATACAGTATAGTACAGATAGAGATGAATCCACAATGTAAGAAATATGGGGGGTATAACGACCATTTAACTTACAGTGTGTTGTGATATTGATATTATACTTAAAGGACCAAGTAGTTAAGTATGTTTGAAATAATGTTAAATCTACACAGATACAGATACATACATGATGTGAGCTCTAGCAGAGTTAATGAAGGTTAGAATGTGGCATAACCACGAGAAAAATCCTGCTTAATTTCATTTTATTTTGTCAAGCGCCGTCGCTATGACGACCGGCTACTCTAAAGGCGGTACTATCCTAGCCGAGTCGAGTCGAGCCGGTACCATGTAGTGAGAACGTGGCTTAACTGGACTAGTATTAGTACCACTCATCAGCACCAACACAGGAAGTAGCAGAACTAGTACCAGCACCAGGACCAACACCAGTTGTAGCAGAACCAGTACCCTGCAGCAGAACCAGCACTAGTACCGGTACCGAACCCGGTACCAGAACTAACACCAGAACCGGTACCAGAACTGGTACCCAAACCGACACCAGAACCAGAACCAGAATCTGTACCAGAACCGGTACCAGAACTGGTACCCAAACCGACACCAGAACCTGTACCAGAACCGGTACTGGTACTAAACTCAGTACCAGAACTAGTACCCAAACTGACACTAGAACCCGTACCAGTACCAGAACCAGTACCAGAATCGGTACCAGAACTAACACCAGAACCGGTACCAGAACCAGTACCAGAACTGGTACCAGAACTAGTACTGGTACCAAACCCGGTACCAGAAGTAATACCAGAACTGGTACCAAAACCAGTATCATTACCAAAGTGAGTACCAGAACCAGTACCAGAACCAGCACTAGCAGCAGAACCAGCACAAGGACCAGGACCAGCCTCTGTTTCACCACCAGCAGCACCAGGTCTGGCACCAGTACCAGTCAAAGCTCAGTCAAAAACTCTTTTCCAGCAAAAAGAACCTGGTGCTGGTACCAGTTCTTAACTGGTCCAACTCCGTTGCCTCCAAAGAACCAGTTTTCTCTCCCACTGGTAAGGAGCCAAGTCAGAGCTACGCCTCCAGGCAGGAGCTGCTCCTGTCTTTGGAGCCTTCTATAGAGTTCTCAACCCGGTCCAACCCAACATGGTCCTTCTAAAGATGTGTTCACACTGGACCTTTTATATTTGTCGCTGGCGACTAGTGCCAGAACCAGTCTCTTCTCCAGTGGAAACTCCACCAGCACCAGGACCAGTATAATTTCTAAAGCCGCGTTTCCACTACATGGTACCGGCTTGACTCAACTCTGCCTTTTTGCATTCCTCCCCCCCCCCCCCCCCCCGTCTGGCCATGTGGATTTGTTTACAATGAAGCCGGCGAAAAATCAATACGGAGCGGTGGATTAACATTATATAACACATATTACGACGTGTATGTGTAGTCGTAACTGTCAAAAACAAAGGCTTACAGCATGGGTTACGGAGCGTGTTTGTGTGGCGGTGCAGCAGAGACGAGAGCTGGGACACCGGGGCGGCGACCGAGTTACTACACTGATGTTGCAAGGTTGGTTTTCAGCTTTGAGACGCCGAGTGAAGACAGAGAGCCTCCGTTCTCACTCGTAACAAGTCATGTAGTTACTCTGGAGCTTTTTAACTTAAAAACATAATAGAAATACTGCCAAGGGGAGATATTATTCCCAAGAGGAAAAGAATCATACTGTAGATGTGATTTTATGTTAAAACCTTCAGTGAGTGTTTACTTAAACATTGTAGATTATCTTTTTTATTTTATTTTATTTATTTAAATCTACTGTGCATTACTGAAAGGGAAGCAGGTTATGGAGTTGGTCAGTGGTCACTGCTGTTGATTTAAAACACGTCAAGCATTTTGTGAAACCTTTCTTTATTCTGTCATGTGGTCGCTTCCATGTGCCAAATGGACACTGCTGAGCTGAAAGCATTTTTATTAATCTTTATGTCAAAACCCCCCCAGAAATAATAAGGATATAGTGTAAAAATTGAATGCGAGTTGAGTGCATTGGTCCTAAGAAAAGACAGCAGCCTCTTTTTCCAGGGGCAATGCAAGAAATGTTAGGCTTCATGACAACAGCTCTCAACACTAGCTCTCACACTATAACTATCTTTAATCTTGCAGGGCCTTTGTCAGGTTCGGGACCTCTCACATCATTCAGGTCTTTCCTTCCCAAACTGTGCCCCGAGCAGCCTGCCAGTGGCAAACACATTAATGTGTATCCCGTTGATTGTTGACACCGAAATTGCACTATGCTGGCGACTGAATTGGGATTGTTGGTGAAACATCCCCCACATTGCCTGTCCACCCAGTTCATGATGGGTCACCCAAATTCCATTCTTGCACAAGTGGGAAAAGCACCTGTGACAAACAACAGTGTCACTCAGGTGGTACACAGGCCCATCGTTTACCGCTGAGAAAGAAATAGAGCCCCCGGTGTCAGATTTATTGTCAGTGGATCATCTCGAGGCAGGTCGACCTGATGCTGTTATTGTTTTTTTTTTAGCTGCTGTCGTCTAGCTTTTTGTATTTGCAGTCTTCTCTAATATAAGTAATATAAGTTTATATTTAAACCTTTCAATGATCAAATTAGAACAGCTACTGAAGCATGCCTTTCACTGGCCTTTGGAAAACTGTTACCTTAAGATAATAGTAATTAACAGTAATTAAGAAAATGACACTTGACAAGTAAATTGGCCGTTAAGCCTCACAGTTGTAGCCTCTTCCTTCAGTGGAGTGTGCATATTATAGGTTTAATACACATGCTAGTCGGTGCTTTCTCGCACTAGCTTTTACAAAATAAATGGTGCTTGGTTTCATACAGCATGTAGCCTTTTAATTCTCACTTATTCATAGAAGAAAACAAGTGACTCCAACTTGGTCAACAAATCGGTAACCCTCTTCCTTCGCTGATTCATCACAATTAGCTGTTATTGACAAATCAGGTTTGCACTGGGCCTACTGTGGACAACACATATGTTTCACAGTTGGATATCACAGCTGCCCACTTACCCAAAATTAAAGCTGATTTTATGAGCTGCTGTTTTGCTTATAGCTCCCAATGGGAATTTAGGGCCTGGTCTGTGAGTTCCTGATGGGAACATGCTGACATATGCAGTAATGTCTCACGTCTACAAATTTTTACCACCTTGATCATCTGCTCGCCTTTAAGCTTATCAGATGTGCAGACACACACATGCTGCAGTCACATTAGGCTTGAAGTTAAGTCATATGAAAGGCTTGTGATATTGACTGCTTGCTGTTTATTTATTTGACAGCTATTGCACCTCTGCGATCCATGCTGACCACACGACTGAATATACCCACCTGTTCTCACCCCCCCACACTGTCTGCTTTATCTCCTTTGCATTACTCAGAGGTAATTTACAATGCCTGTGGCGTGATGATTCCTTGGTATACCTCCCGAGTGATCATCAAACAAGCCTCCAGCCGTGGCCTCTGACCGCTGCATGTACCACCTCCCTGTCATCCTCCTCACACCGAGCACAAAACAGAGAGGAAGGAAGATTGTGTATATATAGCGAGGGAAAGAAGGAGTGATCAAAAGGAACAGAGGGAGAGAGCTATCGGTTCGATTGAACGACGTTTTTTTTTTTCTCAAGTGGCACAGGAGAGATTTCATTGAAAGGCTGTTGCAGTCTATCGATCGGCCCTCAGGGATGGAAACTGTGAAGCCAAGAATGGTGAGAGAGAGAGGTAGAGGGATTCATGCAGTGAGAGAAACACAGAGGCAGAATAGCATTTAGTTGTGTTACAGGAGAAGGAGAGTGAGAGGAAGAACAGTGAGGAACAAAAGGAGATCTAGCACTCACAAAATGTAGCTGATGTTCATTGTGGCACAGAGTTTTTTTTTTTTTCTCTCTACTGGTCAACCATCTTGATAGCCACGAGCTGTGTAAGGGAGGGAGAGGGGGGAAAAAATCACACAGGATAGAAAACCTGAGTGGTCAGCTAATGCTGTATACAACTCGAGCTATATGCTGACGGCAAGCGATCATACAAAAAAAACAACAACTTCCACGACAGAGAAGGCTTTGTATATTGTGCTAATAAACTAATGTTCATTAGTTAGTAATATTTACACCAATTTTTCAAATACTGTATCATAAGCAAACATGCTGCACTAATTAACTAATTTAGATTCATTATGTTCATTTTAGCTTTTTGTATATATTAGTTTTTTAGAATGATTTTACCTGCTTGACAGTTTCGACTGTGACTCCAGTCTTCCTCAGAAGCGTTATCCGACGTGCTGCTGATAAATGACACGTCAGCAGCACGTTGGATGACGCTTTTGAGGAAGACTGGAGTGTCAAGCACATAACATCATTCTTGATTTCATTGTCTGAACACAAAAAAAATTACTAATTAACTAATTTATTATCTCAAACCAGTCTGTGGTTTCTGGCATCTCTTAGGCCTAGTCCACACGAGCCCGGGTTTTTTTGAAACCGTGAACATATGTTCCCGGTTGTATGTCCTGTCCACATGCAACCGCGCTTTTGGAACCCTGAAACCGTGGTTTTTTGAAACCGGAGTCCAGGGTGGGGTTTTCGGCCGGGGTTGGTTTCACCGGGTGCGTGTGGACACTGCAACCGTGATTGTTTTACTCGTTTACGTCATAGCTGCACACGTGCTGATGTAAACACTGCCAGCTGCAGAGGTTGTTTGCAGCGGTTTGCAGGTGAGCTCGCAAAAATGGAGGTGACAAAGTGGATTTTTATCACTTTTTTAAAATTTATTTTTTTACATAATCTAAATGCTATTTGTATAGTTTTTCGATGAGAAAAATATAACGAAACGGTCGTCAGGACGATCCTCTTGTCAGCTCCAAACTCACCCTCAATCACAAACCACAGCTGGTTTTCCACACAGCATCATTTACAGTAACAAGTGACGCTACAGATCAGCTGGGCCGCTGCCGGTGTGTTTTTAAAATTACAGAACTACTACAGTAGCGCCGCAGTCTCTTATTCCCCACCTTGTTTGATTGAGAGCTTTTCGGGATGATTTTCATGAATGAACAGGCAATAGCCTATGTCACTGTCAGACCGGGTAGGCTACGACGGGAGGGGGGGTCGCGCTGCTGGCATGCAGTGATAAAAAGAGCCTATGCGGAGATGAACGGAACGAGCCAAAAGCCGAAAATGTATCCGTGACGTCCGCGGTCGATATAAAGTGGATATGATGTTTCATTCATACATGTTTTGACAGACAACACAACAGCCAGTGATAAAGAGTTGCGAAGCACCGACAGTCATGTGGCTCAGCAGCCAGGTGATGCACACAGCACAACAACACAGCACACAACAACACACAGCACAAGAGTCAAGACACAGCGCAGCAACATGTGCAGGCTGCTGCAGCAGTGCACGTCAAAGGGACATCGCCGAAAATAAAATAAATAGGCTACATTTTTATTAAATTAATTAATATTTAATTGTTGGACTTGGAGTCTGTGAAATAAAGCTATAATAACACGTAGTTTTGAAATGGTTTTTGCGCATGTTTACATCCATAAAATGACCAAAAATTAACACTATAAGCGGATTTCTTGATAACGAATTATTTAAACAGCATTTGTATAGAAATGATTCCGCCCCAAGCCTTTTGATCCAAGCGGTTTCCACTGTATTTTGATTGGTTAAAACAGCCTTCCACACGTGCATTGCGTCACTTGGTAGCGGATTTCACGGTTGCGTGTGTACGGAGTGTTTTTATTACACCACTGGTGTGGACGCGAAGCAAAACTCCGGTTTCAAAAATACCCGGGCTCGTATGGACAAGGCCTCAATTTTGGTTTTGGTTTGGCAAAAAGTCACAAAAAGGAAAACGTAAATGATTTCCCACCTCTATCTTTCCAATTGATGGTTAGTGACACCTGCTGACTAGTGGCACCAAATATAAAAAAATAAAATGCCTCATAATTTGAAGACATTTCCATTTGCGTAGGGAAACCGTCCTGAGTATGAGGACTTATGAATTGGCAGTTCTGGGCCCTGTCACACTGAATGTGTGTCTCGACTCTGCCGGTGCACTGTGCTTCAACGAGACTTTATACTGCTAGAAGTTTTTTGTATCTCACACTCTTAACTGAATTTGCAAAGTAAAATGTCTTGTAACTGTTGAATATTTCAAGATGGCAAACAGTTTCTGCTGAGGCGTACAGAGCTGGGCATCGCCCCCATGTTTTAGACAGGAAATAAAGTCTACTTTAGACAGTCAACAACCAAACAGCCTTGTGCAACGGATGAATTTAGGTCTAGCTCTATGAAGTCAGATTGTTACTTATATCTAAAGACATAGTCAAAGTTTGTCTTTCTTCAAACGGGTACCAAATGAAAGCAGCTGTATTTGCAAACATTTACAAGATGCTGCTCAAGTTCAACCTTGGCGTGTGTGAACTGTAAGTTGTCTGAGTGTGTTGCTGGCCTCCAATAGTTTGTCAGAAATGCCATGTAGCATCAAGATTATAGAACTGCACATGAATAGGAGTTCATGATTTTTTTTCTGTGCTACTTTCTGGTGTGACCATAACTTTATTCTCAATAATTTTAGCATGCAACTCACATTGACAGACCATAACTTTGTGACCATACCACATGACCTTATGTACTGTACTCAGCTGGCCGAAGAGAAGAGGCTCACTGGCTAAATCAACTATTCAGAACAAGCTTCAGATACTCTCCCAGCAAGGAAGTCATTATTTGATGTTTTTGCTTAGTTTGATAAAACATAGCAGCATTTTAATCATGTTTTATATAGTCTGCTCTGTTGTTATCAGACGAAGTGGATGAATTGTTTATATTTCATAACGCATGTGGTGGCCAGGTACTGTTTGCTCCCAATTATTTTTATGTCAACTCTGCTAACTTATTCCAGTCATATCAATTTGTGATAACCCCTGTGATCAATATTTGATTAACCTAAAATGGAGTTAATAAGTAACAAGGGAGTTTACTTTTTCACCCCAGTAATTTTTGCTGCATGCCACAGAGTCGCTGTTGTTCTTCTCTCCACTCAGAAGAAGGTTGCTACTGTATAGCAGCTGCTCTATGGTCATTCAACATTAAGCGGCTCTGACACCTGCTTGAATTACACCTTGACATGAATCTGTTCACATTTTAAAATGTTGAAAAGGGAAAATCTGTGGACATGTGAAAGGTTTGCAGCCATTACCTTGAAATCTATCATAAAGGTGGCCTTACATAAGACTTCTCTATAATTTCTTGCCATTTGTCTGTGCATGTCTCCCTGCTTGACTTTGTGTGCATCATGAAGCATAAAAGCTGTGAAAGGTCGAGGCCAACCGCAATCTTTGTGAATTTTCTTTTCACCTGCTTGGCATCAATGTAGCCATGTTTATAAACAATAGTGGATTATGTTGGAGTGGTGGAATGCAACTATAGGTACATTCACTCAAGCCTGACCTTACCTTACCTAAAGAAGATTTAAAGGTTGAATATGGAGAATGCTTATTAAAAGCTATATTATTTCAAAAATAATACATCCACGGGGCGTTTAGAGGGGTGCAGAATACAAGTATTGCTTTTCCATAAAAAATATATTTAGCCTGAATTAATACATTTAAAGGACAACGAGGAGTTTTGGAAAGCGAAGTGTTTTCACACTACATTTCCCTTGAGCCTCCGTGTGCAAAAAAAAAATAAATTCTTGGACCGGCGCAAGATGGACGAAAGCTAAAACATTTGCCAAGAATGTTTTCATTGATCAAGAATAAAAGTCGGAGGTTTGAAGACAATCAGATACCGCCGTAGTTCCGTCCATAAACTGCGATTCGGCGGCGTTATTCCCATGACCCGCCGGGCAGCGTCCGCGAAACCGAAAGTAGGAAATGCTGGGCCAGACGACCACTACAATAATAACAAAATAACGATAAAGACAAAATGATATATTTATCGAAAATGGACCCATTAACAATGTGGATAACGTAGATTCATCCACATTTATATAAGACTTTTTTGTAACCAAATACAAACTCCTCGTTGTCTCTTTAAGACATTTTGACGGGTTCAACAGAGACTTCCTGTTTACCTCGTACCATCCAGTAGCCGGCACTGGGAGTCACTTCTCCGCTGTTTTGCTAAGCCTCCTCCCAGTCGTGTGCATTTGTTTTCAGCGAAGCCTTTGATAATCAATCAGTGGATCGATGGATTATCATATACATGTTATGATGTGTTTTATTAATGTAGTCTTATCTCTCATAAACAAGAGATTACGGTTTACGGAGCGCATTCATGTCGTGGACTTACAGTGCCACCAGGACGAGAGCTTTTTTTTTTTTTTTTCTCTTGCTGTGACACCGGGTCAGAGGCTCTGATCATGCAGGTTTGGTTTTCAGCCACGATGTGGAAGCGAGCCTCCACTCACCCTGTAACAAGCTACAAGTCATTTATCTACCATCACAATACGTCTGAAGCTGTTTAATGAAGGTAAAAATGAAATGTAAGGTAAATATCCTGCTTAGTTCTTTACCTCTGTGCTACTCTGATCAGAGCGGCATCACTAGCAAGGGTGTGTTATACAGTACTAAGCAACGGTCTTGCAACCGACCGCTGAAATTATTTCTCTTGTTGCAATTCCTATCTCTGATCAATAGACGGTGATATTTTGCTCATTTTCCATATTCAACCATTAAGTCTTGTATTACTGCTTCACTTAAACTTCTATTCTACCCCATATCACAGTGAAGTGTTCATTTTCACGTATGAGTCATGAAGCACTGAAGGGGGCATCCTGTCGAATGAACACTTTTATTTCTGATGCTTAAAGTACATTTAACCTAATCATACTACTGACATTGGTGTATTACAGTAAGTGTTGTATGTAGAATTCATGCTTCTGTACTGTGGTTTTGTTCATATTTCAGTAAAAGCTCTCGTTGTAAGACATTATCAAGTTAAAGTGTTCAGTTACTGCCTGAAGTCTACTATGGTCTTAGAAAAGTATCCTTAGAGTTACACAGACGGTCAGAAGGGCCATGAGGTACAAAGGCAGTCATTAAGACTGATGCCTATCCAAAACTAACGGACAGAACCACAGGCTCCCAGGAGTCTCATACCTGCCAGCCTTACTGTATGTCTAATGAGTCTGACCACTCCTCTGGCTCCCTGAGCCACAACAGAGAAACCTTGGATCCATCCAGGATGAGTGCGTGCACCACGGGACTACATCTGTCCTCCAGGGTCAGATCCAGTTCTGATGAATGACTCCTCAGGGACGAGAGATGGCTCCTTGTCTCCTTTTGTCTTTGAGGTGTATGCGCTGGCAGGCAAAAGAACACATGCGCACAGAAAGCATACATACGTACAGTTGGGCAGTGACCTTGTTCATGACCACACACCTAAATGGCCGCGTTTCTGATGAGTGGTTTCCCGTGGGGGAGGGAGGAAGGAAAAAAGGGTGTAGATGTGATGATGAAATACACCGATTGTCCCCTGATAGATTGGGGACAAGGCCCCTAATCGCTCTTGATGTCATGTGGATGACCTCCTCGGATACAGAGCACAGATTCATCACCTGCAGCTCTCCTCTCATTCACCACCAAGTGGCTCACTGGTCATGATGTACTGAACAGGTGTGCCATAAATAGCACATGCACCTGGTGAAATCCTTTATCAACCACTATTCTTAGGTCTCTGTAACCTGAAGCGCTGATGATGTGGTGACCTCATCATTATTGTGTGAATATCAAACTACTCTAACATATTCATCACAGCAGTAGCTTGCCAATAGCACAATTTTTGTAAATGCACTTTTGACAAACAAGGACAGAGTGGTCTGGTTTGTAAGAGATAAAGAAGTAAATAATAAGATTAGATTCGATGTGGGGGGTGTTTGTGTTAAGAAAAGAGAAACAAGGAGTCATCAGTGCTATCTTATCCTTGTTGAGTCATTTATCAGAGCTTAATCTGCCCCTGGAGGACTGATGTGATCCCATGGTACAACCACTAACACAGACAGGATCCAATGTTCTCATCAGACATATTTTTTATCCTTAACATTACCTGTCTAGCCTGCATGCTTCCATTTAGAAATCCATTCACCACAATATAATCCAAGTTTTGCAATGACTGTACATCTCCAGTTTCACATGAAGAACTTTACAAAGTATTCTAGTACAGTTTAGTACCCCCCCCCCTCACATACACACACGTATGTTGAAGGAAAAATGATTTGGCTTCCATTTCCAACTCAGAGCTACAGTGCGGTGCCACTATGGCTGCCTAGGTCATGCTGCACTTTTCTTTTTCTGAGTTTTTTTTTATGAAGACCAAGATGTCCTCCAAAAAAAGTAAACAGAGACACAGAGAAATGTCAGACACTTTTGTACACCCGAGTAAGATGCCTCATGCAAAAATTTCAGTTTTGCATCTGTATCTCATGCTGAGTTTGGCCTCTAACGAAACAGCCAGCAGCTTCCAAGATTATGTTTTCAGCCGCAAACATAATCTTGGACTGTATTAATTCAGACTTTTCAGAAACTTCCATGAGCCAGATTCTGTAAAAGCATGCAATAAATTCCTTTGAAAATGTTGGGAAACTTATAATTCACAGATAACAAAGTGGATTAACGGAGTTTGGGTGGTAAACCCTCTATTACATCCTTTGTTGTTGTGTTTATGCCCCAGTGATCCCATTCCTTCAGAGCTCATCTGTATGCAGCCTGCTGGTGCTGTGCATGGCCAGCTCTATGCTCGGTGTATCTATTGCGATGCTCTGTGTAGCGTGACTGTTGCCTGTGTATCATCTATCAGGGGATAGTATAAACTCGCTTTAAAATCATATTCCACTGAATCAGAATTCAATTCCAGATTCTTCCAAGAAAATATCATAATAATACATCTCTCCTGGTTTCCACTTGGGCCACTGTCATAGTGCTTCCTGACTCATTGCCTGCACTGTAATTTCTCAATAACAGCTTTGGCAGAGACATGATGAAACATTCAGTGAATGAATTTCATTGGCTATAGGGGATGGGGAAAAAAAGCTTGGGGAGGTGTAATTTTAGATGCATGAAATCCAAAGGTGCTTACATACATTGTTCAAGTTGTTATGAATATGAAACACCTTGGCTGTGTTTCTTATTACTATATTATTCATACATCAGAGAGATGCCACTGTGTGATGGAAGAAGCAAGCTTAAAAATAAAAGCAGTGCAGTGTCACCCCCCCACCTCCACCCCCCCCAATGTGTTGCATGTTTGAAACGTCTTCTGATTGTACGGCTGTGTCAGTCTTCATCTTCTACGTACTTAAATGTTGAATGGAGGTAATGAGATTGGAGCAGAATAACAATGACGGAATTCCATAATGGATTACTGCACCGTACACAATGCCGTGGTTTCACAGTTTCCCCGATTAGTGGTACAAATTTAACACTTGTTAGGCGTTCTGTAAACAGCACTGAGGGAGATTATTTGTCAGCCGTGTAGGATTCAATCAAGAGTCAGCCTGTGTGATGCATACGACTTTCACAGTGCTCTCCGCTGCTGTTTATCTCCCAATCGTGATCTTTGCTCTGTAATGACATTTAAATGACAGAGCGCACAAATTCTGATGTCATGACAGATATGTGCTGCAAAATTCACTACATATTTCAACCAGAAACATTCCTATTTTAAGTGGAAATGTAATTATGAAAAATTATATCACTTGTTGCAACTCTCCTGCAAATTAAAGCAGAAGTAAGCGATCCGGTCGTTTTGGCTAATGCTGCGTTCGAGGCAGGCTTTTGAAACCGTAAATTACAGCTTCAAGTCACAACTTACGACTTTGTAGCGTTCCAGGCAACCCACTCGTGTTTTTCCGACCTGTTTTACCTGTGAAAGTCACTATAACGGCCACTCGTAACTTCCGACCTGTGAACTCGTACCAGATTGAACTGGTATGACTTCACAGGTCGGAAAAACACGAGTTTCCTTGAACGCACCATAACAGTCCACGTCCCTACGTCACCACATTCACGGCGTCCCTTGGCTGCACACACAGCCCTGCATGCCGTTCTCTCTCCTCATTGGATAAAAACTGTAGGATACGATAAATGTTTTCTCCTCGGCTCAGAGCAGAGCAGAGTGACTGACAGACCCGTGTTTCAGACCAAACACTCTATAGAAGTGATTGCTGTCGGAAGATATAACTATTTAAGACTTATATTAACACAAATATATCACTTACTTCTGCTTTAATATAGCCTATTGTTGACAATGTCAATTGAAATGAATTGAATTATGTCAGAACAATGTTCACCGGTCTGGATGTGTTTTTTTTTTCCAGTCCAAGAGGTACTGTGGGTTTGTAGCACATGTTAAATGGATGAAGAGAAGCCGACAATACTTAGACACTGGAGAACGGGTCACAGTTGTTGCTTCAGGCCAAGAAACAGCTGCTCCTTAAAGGGGACATATTGTGGAAATATCACTCTTTGAAGGCTCTTTAACATATATTTGGGTGTTTGTCTTGCCTTCTTGGCTGTTTTGAGAGTATGAAAAGAGAGCTGTGATGTTTGATCCTTGGGGTATTTTGACCGAAGCATGTCACGGATATGTCTTTAAGACACCTGGGAACTATTTTAATTTGTGGAAAGGGGGCATAATATCTCTCCTTTAAAACCACAACTCATTTTAAAGTTCAGGTTTTGTTTGGTATAAACAAACAAGATATAGGCTACCGTGTTAATTAATGAGGCTTTAGGGTCTGACAGTGACATATCCATTGACTTTCTCTGGCACATTTCATATTCACTGTACAGACAGTAATACTAGGTTATACTGAAAGACATTGATTTACCAGGAAGTGGAACATGTGAATCTGTTCAGATAACCACCAGAGCCCATTTGAAGTGCAACCTCCTTGTGGATTAGACTGATCCAAGGTCAGGGAAAATGACATGAGAGCTACACACCATCAATCAAAACTGCATGCTGTTTGATTAAAACTACTAGTATCTGGTTTATGGTGCTCTAACCTGTGCAACACTACAGCCAATGTCATTTTGCTGACTTATGTGTGATGTGGAGCATGGCGGCTCTTCGTCAGGATCCATGTCCCATTGACCACTAAGACGTAAAGTCAGTGGTGCAAGTGTCCAGAGGTCTGTTTGTCTTCATCAACAGTAACGTGCCTCTCTGCTTATTGGCGAGCTGTGTGCTTTGTCCATGCTTCCTCAGTTTAATCAATATGGTCACATGCATTGACTTGTCAAGAAGTGTTGCATGTTGCAGAGTCAAGAAGGTCTCCTGCCCTCTGTATTGATCCTGGGGGTGATATGCTGCTGTACAGCACCGTAGTAAGCTAACATTTTATTTAAATAAAGCATCTCCTTCATGTGGCAATGTCTTTAGTATATCCACCATGCATTCTTTCTCTTTCAATATTGAACACAAAAGAATTGCAGCAGAGTCTCTGGTTGCTTTACTAATTATGGCATTAAATAACAAATTAGAAGTTTAATTAGTCAAAGTAATATCATACCAGGTGTTTTTTAGATTGTGTTTTCAATTCATCTAGAGTTAATTTAAGCAACCTCTAAAAGATAAACTGATTTAATCTATATGTTTTTTTTTAATTGTATACAAATCCCTTAAAAAGACCAGGATCAACAGTGAGTTAATCCATCTCTTAATGCTTAGAGACTTCCCTGCCCATAACCTCTCTGTGGCTCTGCAGCTCAAGCCTGTTTTCTCCTACAGACATAAATCTTTAAAAATAGGTCACAAATATATACTTTAATTTTTAAACATGGGTACATAATTTCCTGTATAGTCTAGCTGCAGAGTAAATACTTAAATTTTTATATATATATATTTTATATATATATATATATATTTTTTTTTTAAATGTGGTGTGTGGGTGAGTATTTACAGCAGCTGGAGACTGAATGTTGACTTGAGCTATACTACAGTGCCCAGATTCATTATAATGAAGGGACATATCAGAGCATCAGTTCTGGCTCTCTGGTATGGTTTCAAAGGTTTTTGGAAAACAATGGAGGTTGTTGCTGTGATAGGAATTGTGACATTAAAGGCTCAGGAAATGATAAATGCATGTACAATTTGGAAACGATAACTAATATGAGTCAGAGATCAGAATGGTGTTCCTCTCTGATATGTTAACATTTTAGTTTTTATAGTCTTCTAGCAAAGAGAACAAACATAAGTTTGGCTCCCTCACTTATAAGACAGTGATTCAATGGCAAGCGTTGTAAGTGTTGAGGTCAATGCCAACAGTAGCTCTCATGGAAACCTTAAAATACTACAGGCAGCAGGTAACTGGGACAGAATCACATTTCGAGCTGCCCCTTTTAAGGAATGGGCTGAAAATGGCCATCGTGGTATTTTTAAAACAACATTTACAGAGGCTCACATCAAAAGAGTCATTCACAGAGCAAACAAATGGTGACTAAATGATAAACTTGAATGCTCTTTCTATGTAATTCTACTTTCACACTGGCATGGAGAAATAAGCTCTATCATCTATGAACGTGCAGATCAGGTGAGCCACCAAGGTTCTCCGTGCCTTCATTTTTATTTTTTTCCCCACCGGAGAGGAAGTACAGGTCTGGCTTTATAAGATAAATTGTGGTGTAAAACATTCTTGGGCCCAATTTTTCAGTCAGTTTCAAGCTGCAAGACCACTGATTTTAAATGGTAAAACTGACCAGCTATTTCTCCCTTTCTTACTCTTCTGGTAGATGTCCTTGCTCTTCATCTACAGCTGCTCAACGCAGCCATTATGGATAAAAGTGGAGAAGATTGTTCACAATGCGATGACCCAGAACAAAACCGTACTTAACATCCATTTACCCTCTGCATCTGAGCCATCTCATGAGATAATTTTTTATTTCTGTTGCAGTACCCATACAATTCTCATTTTCAGTTTGAGCTGGGGAGTGAGTTTGTAACAATGCTGTTATTACCACATATTGTAGCTGCAACACATTTCAGTTACCTCGATCAATTCAGTCCAATTATAGACCATCACTCACATTTGAGACGACAGCGGTCCTCCGCTTCACGTCCACCTTTATATCTGACCACTTCTTTTTAACTTTAGTGCGTGTGCTCCGTTCTGACATGACAGCACTGACCACCTCACACACTCTCCCACTGCGCTTTGTGTTGATGCCGGAGGACAGCAAAAAAAAAGAGAGAAAAAAAAACCTTTTACCTAAAGTTCATTGAGAGAAATTCAGTGAAATTCCTCTTCCTCCGAGTTTTCCCCATGGTGTTACGATCGCGCACCCCACCGGCCGTCGAAGCTTCGATTCAAATCGGTTTTATGTCCGCGAAGCTTCGATTATCAAAATATGATAATCGGGTCAGCCCTAGAAAACTCACAGGTGACCAGTGAAAGTCAGCAAGGATTGGTGTGATGTGGTCGCATCTCTATACCTGGCAGCAGCATTTTGGATCAACTGCCGTTTTTGAATATTACCAGAATAAAATGCATCATAGTAGTCTAGTCTTGAAGTTATGAAGGTGTGGATGATCTTTTCCAGATCAGCACGAGAGAGGAAGGATTTCATTTTAGTTAACTGTCGCTAGAACTGCAGTACCTTAGTCATCTGAGCATCAATAGAAAGTTGAGAATCAGAAATGTAGTAAAATGCAGTAAAATACCTTTCAGTCAAACGTCAGTCTTTTAGCTGCAGAAAACATTTGCTGTTGTTTCACAGTTATGCTCCAAATTATGGAGCCTTTTTGAAAGTGAGGGGGAAGAAAATAACCTTCCCAAACCTGCCCTCACTCCTGCTCTCACTTCTGCAATGACGCAGTCAAGAGGGACTGGTTGCCTGCCCAGAGGTGGTGTCACATGACGTGGTGCACAGCAGACTTTGAGGATCCTTGACAGTAACCAAGGAATGGAAACTGACCTTGGTGCCCACAAAGCATGACCTCATCTAATGAATCTTAACAAAACCTGATGTTGGAAGCTGAAAGGCTGATTTAAGTGGCTTGATCTGCTATTGCTATGCCAGCAAATACAATAGGAAGACTGTCTATTGACTGTGTTAATTTGATTTGGTATATACAAAATCAATACCAGTGCGAACAAATATGCTAACATTTTGTGCCTCTAATTGGCCTCCCATTAGTGTGATTATTCTTTGTAAATGGGTCGTTCTTTTTGTAGTTGAAGAGATACATATGTCAAGATAAAATCAATCAAGTTAGCTCCAAACATTACTTTAAATGAGGTTTCTCTATGAAAACAGGAGAAATACACATGTCAAAGTTAAACCCAGAGCCAACTTGGTTGGCACGTGAAACACAAAGTGGAAAAGTTCCTCGGCTCAGGTACTTAAGCAGGGGCCCTGTTTAAATGCTCAAAGGATGCGAGTCCCTGGGGAATATGTATGTACAAAGTGGAGGTAAATAAATAATAAAGAGATGAATGAAGGGCTAAGCAGACAGCTGATGAGGCTGATCATAGGAAGGGGGTGAGACTGGTCCTCTCTGATGCTGTCAGCAGGGTGTGAGGGTTAGTGGTGATTAAAACTGCTTTCCTCTTCCCCGTCAGCAAACATGAACATGCACGCACACACACTGCTATCTCTGCAAACTGACTTACAAATAAACAGCTTAAGCCCCTGTGATGTGCAAAACAGATGGATTTTTTTTTTCCTTCACTCAACTCAGATGGACTCATTTGACTAGCTCTGCATTTCTCCATGTGTTTATACACTAAAGCTGACGGCTTCCTCTAAGGGTGTAATACAGTAATAAGTTTACCAGTCAGTCAATCAGTTATAGTCAGGCAATTCGTTGGTTAGTTAATGAGTTGTTTGCCAGAACAAGGCTCAGAACTTTAAGCTATAAAATGCTTGAGAGGTGTATGATTCAGCCGGCCACTCCCAGCCTGTTAAAGCTCTCTCCTGTTGTGATTTACTGATATAATTGCTAATAATTGCTGCAGGGCTGTGTGTCTTTATGTCCTAGCCCCGTGGGATAGAAAGTGCAACTGATAATAAGGGGACGTGTATAAATTAAAGTAAAGTATCAGGAAAGGGTACAGGAAATGAAATCGACATTAATAGCAATTTCTTTTTCCATCAGAGCAGAGTGGAGTTTGAAAAAAGCTCTTTTCTAGAGAACAAATTTATTGCAAGGAAATAATGCATCATAATTATTCATTTTTCTTTAGGGCCACAGTGCATGTATGCTTTATGTATAATGTATACTTCATCTTAAGTGGGCATGAATGTCAAATAGGCTCATCTCTACTTCCTGTGCAGGAGGATGTCAGAGATGAGAGGTCACTGTACTGTACATACTTAAAAAATAGAGTTACAGGCTTAACTGGCTTAAAGTACATCCAGTGTTTCTCGCTGCTCAGTAGCTGTAAAACCTGCAAATGTGTCATAGTCCCAGTCACGATATACTGACAGGAAGAGTTATAAAGCTATATATAGAGGATTGCTAGAGGCACCTTTAAATTGACTTACAGAAGTCGACCCCTCAGTATAATGAGAGCACAATGAGATGTTTGAATGTTTTAATGATATTGAAAAGCTCAGCTGCAGAGGTTGCAACAGTATTCTGCTGTGTGTGAGCAATTTCTCAAGAAATGTAATGAAAGTATTGCCTGTGTTGTATTAAAATGTAAATATGAATTATCACCACTGAAATAAACAATAACAATTGGCCTGCTTGATTAAAGTAATACAATGTGTTCACATCACAGAATTAGATGTGTTACCAGCAAATACTACAAAGTAATATCTAATCTGTAAATGATAACAGAAAATGCATTGCTGGGATAGAATTCTTTAAATCTCAGCATTTTTTTTGAAACATCCAATTAAACAATCCCTAATGTGAATGAATTTGGCAGTACTCTGGGAGGAGGAGGTAGGCATCTAGACAAAGAAAAAAAATACTCAAAGGACCACAGTTCATAGAGAGTGGAAGGTTGGAAACAAGGTGGAAACAAAGCAAAGACAGACAGATAATGACAGAGGAAAGATATAACAGAGTTGAGAGACAGATGCGTAGATAAAGGTTCACAAAGGGAGACTAGAGAGGACAGATAGGAGGATAGACAGGTAAGAAAAGGGAAAAACAAAGATAAAGAGGTTTGATTAGGGTGTATTGCTCCCGTGACCCCCTCCTCTTCCTTCTTTTATTCCACTTATTTGAGTTGTTGTGGTAGGAAGGCTGAAAAGTATTAATTATCCCCTGTCAAATGAGAGGAATGTGCCATGCCAAAACTGCTGTAAACCTCCTGCCGTGACACCGGTGTCATCAACAACTTAAGTACCTGCTATGTACTTTGCTTGATATTTTATATGCAAACTGTATCGCCTCCTTTTTTATTTTTATCTAGCCAGCTCATACAGCTAACATCCAGACCAGGATGTTCCAGCATGCAGTGAAAATATGCACCTTTGACCAGAAAGCAAAGTGTCCTGTCAGTGCTGATATTTTTAGAGAACAAGAGTCCAAACTGGAAGAAGCTATTGTACCTCTTTACAGTCAGCTGTCTATCTTTTTTCTTGTCACTCCCCTGTCTAAATATAAACTGCTACCAAATTTACTAAGTGACAGTTGGCAAACTAACTGACAGTTACTGTTGCAAACTTGTCAGCACAGACCCTTGGGGCTTTTTAAGGTTTTTCTGAATTTAAGTCCCTCATAACAAAATAATTTGGGGCCAGACCAAGAGAAGCTCAGAGTTCATTTTACTGGGGACTATAGCATAATGGTAGACAAGATTGTCGGGGGTAGGTTTGCTAAAGTTGGCTCTGCAGCGTTGTGTCACTAAGCTTCTAATCTACAGGTATTTTGTAAAGAACAAAGATAAATGTACCACTCTGTGCTTCGGTAACAAACAGCAACAGAAAAAGGCAGCAGTATACATTATGGACAAGACAAAAAGACCTCACATTAGTGTAAAATTCATCAACTTACATTGTGTTTGCCACAATTAACCTGCTGCAAGTTCGGCTACGGCAGGCAATGACATCAGGAAAAAAAGTAATTACATACTGTATATGCATCATCCTATATCCTGAGAGCACGCCTGCTATATAAATAAACATGCACATATGGTGTAGCCCCACCTTCAGGGATATATGTATGTTTTCATTTCGAAATTTAGCTCATGTGCTAATGAAATATTCACCAATCGATCCCCCTGCGGCTGCACCAAGCTCAACATATGGTCATTGTTCCGCGCTCTCTCTTCACTCATTCTGTAGTGCAATCCTTGAGCTTTAAATCCACACATGATTGGAGGAGACAATGAAGGCACCAGCGAATCTGCTGTCTTGTCTTGTATATATTTCTCTGTGCTCAGTTAGACCTTTCCTTTCAGACAAAGTTCAAGTAAGCCCTTCAGAGCTCCCCAGGGAGCTCCTGAAGACCCATCTCAGACGACAGTGGAACTGAACACACCTTTTTAAGCCGTCATCTGATTCCGTCTGGGGTGAGATTGCCATCGTATATCTGTCCATGTAGACGCTTTCAAATAGGAGGACTGAGCCTATCCTTTATATTCTTAGGCATTGTTTTTTTTGGCCCACTGAATTTAATTTTGTTCTCTTTTAAGACACAAAGAAACCTTGTGATGTCCTTAGTTCAGTTTGGATGTAATAAAAGCTGACCACATCATCTCTAGATAACTGACCTGCTAATGAATCTAACACGAGGGCTCAGTTTAAACACTCATTTCTCTGCCTGTTTATAGTCTCATAATCCATTAAGGCAACATCCACGGCATGAAATATTAAGCTTATTGTTTACAGTGCTAAGCCAACTTCAGTATAATGATATAGTGTACAACACGTTATTGTCCCCACGGGTGCTCTTCAAGCCCTCCCCTTCTTTTTCCTTGACTCCAACACTATAGTGTTTATAGCACAATCTGCTTTACAGTATAACAGCTTTCACACTTCAAATGATCTCCACAAACATTACACCCATAAACACATTTTATGATGCCATTACATAGTCAGGTATTGCGCATGTTTTGAAGCAGACTGGACAGACTTCATCTCGATACTTTGTGATGTGGGCGTAGAGAGGTCTTAAACTGGAGGGAATTACAAAGATAATGATTCTTACAAAAACTCCTGGAGCAGTGTTTCAATAACACAGCAGCGTGATGATTAGTTGGTCATGTACCTCTTTATTTAGACTGACAGGACACGTCTGTGGACGGGCCTGGGTGGCTCCAAGCAAGGGGAGCCCAGGTGTGAATATTTCAGCAGGTACATGCGTCTGTAGAACATCTGGACAGTTGGATAGTTGGATGAAGCACTTGGCGGGGGTGAAGAGGTGCAAGACCAGGGAAGGATATGTACAGTATGTGTGCCTTTCAAATGTATGAGGCTATATGGTTTGCACTAGGTGTGCATCCATCTGTGTTTTCCTCCCCCAGTATCACACCATTGTTCTTATAATGACACACTATCTCTGGCTGTGCTTACTGGGATTACTGGGACCAAAGTGGCACAAAAGTCTTTGTTCATATGCAGAGTTCTAATCCCAGCTCGACAGAGGCGAGAAAAGACAATCATTTATTTAATCTCTCTGGTTGGAAAAATGTGTTATGGCACATTCACAACAATTTTATAGGTGGGAAATTGTGTTACCGTGATATTTGTATGTATAATGTCTGGAGATCCAGTCCACGGAAGAGTCGTCCCTCACTGTAACGTGTGATTTTATCTTTTTATTTGTGTTATATTTTTTTGTTAATACCAAAACCAATCTACTAAAGTTGCTAAAAGTTCATGGCGGCCCACTCCTATATCAGGATTTACTGAAATAATGATTCAGGCCACACATTGGGTCTCATTCATGAAACGTGAGTAAATCTGTGTGTAGATTTGCACATAAAAGCTCACTCTACTAAAACTCTACTCCGGATTCATGAACGGTGCGGGAAACTCAGTTTTGATCGTAAACACGTGTGTAACTTCATGAATGCCAACCCATCGTAACCTAACAACACGCCCCCGGTGATCAGCAATTAGCATAGATCTCCATACATGAATAGCCATATAAGGAGATCCTGACCACCATATTAGGAGGTAGGTGCATCCTGCTCACCTGCGGCCATGACGCAAACGAGGAAAGAGGGAGAGAGAGAAAAAAGAGAGATCACGGATCGAAGTCATTTTGGGTGAAGTGGAGTCCAGAAAAAATATTTAATTCTCTTCTGTTAGTGGTGGTGTGACTGAGACAGGTCAAAGGCGTGGAGGGAAGTAACAGATTTAGTGAATTAAGTAGGCCTTTCCTTGGTTGATTAAAGAACCGTTTAAGAAATAAAGCCAGAATAGTTCGATATGAAACATAAAAATAAAAAAAAATACACACAACTACAGAGCTACAGCAGCGACGGGAGGAGGAGGTTCTTCACAGCCTCAGCTGTAGAGGAGCATGGTTGTATCAACACATGAAGTTATATAGGCAGGTTAATATTGTTACAGAAGCACCAGCCGTCTGTCACAGCTCCATCCAAACCGGTGCCGACTGCGCTGCTGCGCAGGGTGAAGTGTGCGCCCACCGAGCCTGTACTGTAGCAACACAAAAAAGTTTTTTCCGCTTTTATATCAGATTATCATCATCATTAGATAGAGCCTTGACGTGTTTGTGCGTGTCCGATCCCTAAAACGTCTCTCTCTCCAAATATTTCTAATTGTTTGTCATGTTTAAATTACGTGTTTCAAAGGCGTCGGCGTATTTTGAACATGAGAGAGAGTAATATGGATTAAAATTGTAATTTTCAACAGTGACAAGCAGTATTTATTTGCATTCCTACATTTACACAAGCGCTACACACAGTCCAGAGCAGGTGTAGATTTTGTGAGTAGCTACGAAAAAATCAGCACTACTAAAAGATTGATGAATGCGGAAATCCACGTAAATTTGCGCTGCTCAGGGTTTACACACAAATCCGTGCTGCTCACGTTTCATGAATGAGACCCATTGACTCCTGCAGAAATTGTCTGCTGTACACAGTATCTGTTGTTTAACATTAGCTCACCCCAGAAATCTTAATAAAGTCAGATCACCTGCACATTATTGTGTATTTATAGTGAAGCGTCTCAAGAAGTGTTGAAGTGTCAGCCGTTAGCTGTCCAATGTAAACGAATGGAGCGAAACAGAAAGCTGTACTCGTTGTGAATCAGTGCTGATATGCTTAATAAGGTCACGGATATTGATGCAGTAAATCTGGTCGGTACATCTTACACTTAGACGTATGACACAAAACCTTTCAGTGTAAAATTCAATTAAGTCTAGTGAGGCCTTACCTTCATCTACACTTGTGGTTTTATTAACACTTTCTTTCTTAACTTGTTTGAAGCATATAATGACAACATGTTGCATAGTATTGGTAATAGGTTATTTCATATGCTGTACATCATAGCAGGTGTTCGTTTACAGTTGTATTTGTATGCCTATGATTTTGTGATGAGTGGGTGCTTATGCATTCACTCAGTGCATGAAAATTGTTATTGTGTTCCCCGTCATTGCCTCCAGCTGCTCCAGAACAACACAAAACGATGCGTGGCCCTCCCTGCCTCCCTTTTCAGACACAAACATCGGTCCCCTCTGGGCAATAGGCACTGCGCTCATTCATTAACAGAGATATCAAGGCGAAAACAAGCATGACCCCAAGGAATCATGGAAAGAGAGAATAAGAGAGGATGAGGTGTTGAGCTGTGGTATCCTCCTTCACCTCTTTTCTCGAGTGGTCCTAATTACCGAGTGTCTGATGTCTCTCTCATCTCCCTGTCTGTTCCCAGCTACAGTATAGGCCCTCGGTGGGCTGAGGAAGTTATACTAGCGCTGGGCTGACCATGATGCCATTCTGCCGGAGCCTTCCTCCTGCTCTTCTGGCACAGTAATGCTCATTAAAAAGGACACTGAAGGGACTTAACCTCAGTTCCTCATCTTCCACTCTGCATTTCCTGCACCACCATGTCCACACACCTCACAGCCCTAAATTCCCCTCTCTTAGTGGGAGTGTGAGACTTCCTCATTTCCTGCTGGGTTGTGCAGCAGTGAGGCTTGTTGCTTTCCCACGTTACTTTAAGTGTTTTTTCTTTCTTTTTCTTCGACAAAGTCTTTATCTTGCCTCGTTGTGGGGATTTTGAAGTCGTTTACCTTCACATTTTTTACTCTGAAGATTGAAAAATGAAAAACTTGATGTGTTCATCACTGATGAGTCAGTCAGCTCTTTGACCAAAGTTTTAAACTTTGTCAGTACTTTTTTTTGCTATTGATGTAGGTGGCTAGCAAGCAGTATGAGACAGACACAGACGAGCTGGAGAGCATGATTGGATAATGATCCTCGGACAGGGTTTCAGCGGAACTCATCAAAAGCAGACAACTGTTCTCACGGCCAGCCACCATATTAGCAGCATTTTTATTTATTTATTTATTTTTTTGTTTCCCCATATAGATTTCCACAGCCACAGTGGCCTGATTTGGTCTTTCTAGTGTTATCCCTGAAGGTAATCTACCACCATACCCTCTGTTTATTTGATTTTATTCAACAGTTTATATGCCCTGACCTGTCTCTCCCAATTAGCCTAATTGGAGAAATAATTCCCCATCTCTCAAACACAGCACTCTTTCACCTTGGGGTCACATTGATGTTAACCCTCATTTTGACATAATGACACCGGGAGCCACCCAGCAGAATATAAATGTGAAAAGTTCGATGTAGTACATTCTTGTTTTTCATGTGTAATAGCGCTACAGAGGGGGGTGTGTGTCGCATGCTTTGTCTCTGGGGAGAGAAAACATACCCTCTTTCCTTCTGAACTGTGTGGATGACACTACATTGAATTCTTTTTCCTGTGTTGTATTTTCTAATACATGGGCAGCCAATAACGTGGGTGTGCTTGGCCATGAATTATAGATCTGTTGTTGGCACAGGGTGTGTGGATATGAACTGTGCATGCCGGGGCCAGATAAGGCCAGATTTATACCTTTAGCTGCCAGGCGCAGACTCGAGGAGCCAGCTCACAAATTAAATGGAAATTGAGTTTGAGGGAGCTAATAAAACAGCCGTAGCACCCGCATGCAACACCATGTCCTCTTAGCATACAATGCATGCATGATGAAAAAACATGTTAAAGCACTGCTGTGGCTCTTGATGAGCAATGTGACTCTTGGTCTTTGGTTGCTGTTAGTGATTCATCTATGTACACTGGAGGCAGGATGTGGTCAGAGGCAACGGGGACAACATTTTGTTTCATGATTATGAAGATAAATTCTCTGTCAATGCCCTGGCTCCCAATATTTAAAACTTTTAAAATGTTTTTTTTTAAGTGATCCATTTGTACCTATTACACAAAGGGTGCTATATATTTAAAAGTTTTGTTCAAAACATGAATACATGAGAGGGGGGGGTGCTGTTGTTCTTACTTTCTTGTACTGCCACTATTTCAGTAGTTTGGTTATCACACACAAAGCCCCTGAATCCCCTTCATCTTTTAAATTTATTATTACATTCTGGGAGATATGTAGTGGTTGACAGGTTCTCAGTGTGCGGCCAGAGACTGAAGGGATTTGTTATTTTGCAGAGCTGGTCAGGCATCAAATGATGCCAAAAGGCTAAGGCTTTATCAGTAATAGCACTGTCTCCTTTTGTGTCAGATACAGCTCATCAGGCTTTCTCTTTACGTCTTCTTTTCCAGCTCAAGTGATGAGCATGTTTTATTAGATGGACTAATGTGACACTTCATGACACTGAAGAAGAGTTTGATGCTCCATGTTCCCACTGAAAATGTAAAAACATGGTGCTATTCTGATGCCATGGGATCACCCCCGGTTTATTCTCATATTTTCTCTCAGAAAATCAATTTGTCTATTTTGAGACCATTTCAAAGGTAGCAAAACTTCATGGTAAAATCAATGACTGGGAGGAAGTCAGTGCAGTGATGAAGGACTTATGGTAATTTTGTGGGAATGTGTGAAAAAGTCCAACATGTCCGACAGAATGTTTTTTAAAAAAAAGGATCCCGTCAAAGTAGTTGTTGAACTTAATATATTCAAATATCAAATAAGGATATCAAGAGAGAGGTTGTCTATCTGATTAAACTGATTTCATACACCCTGGAAGAGAGGCCATGTATTAATAATGACTTTAAATCTATCTACATACCCAAATGAGATGAAAAGCCATTAACACATATGTTTTGGTTAAGTATGACACACTTCAACTTTCATATCTTTAATGGGCCAATTTTCTGATACTGTTATGCAATAAAATGACGGAAATCAACCCCCTCCCCTTCAGGCCTGGAAACATTTTTGATCTCTCCAGGTTTATCACTAACTGGGTTTTATGGTGATGCCTGACTCCACATCATGAGTTTGCTTGTGAGGCATCTCTCTGGATGAATCCCCGCTCCACATAAACCCACTCCAGCCCAGCCATCCATATCCTGGACAGAGATCTGAGGAAGCATAGGGTGCCCCTGGAGGTCTCAGCTTGGACATTTTTGTTGTTGTTGTTAATTAATTACCTCCCTGAAGTCTGACTGGGCATCCCATGCTGAAATACCACCCAATGCTGTGTTCTCATTTTTTGCTTCACTCTGCTCTCTTTGCCCTCCTTTCCATGCCTGTGGATCCAAGGAGCATATCTAGCCTGGAGATGAGCTTCAGGATACTGGGAAACTCTGGCTTTGGAGTGTCATGGATAATGTATGGCATTGCATCCTATATTTTTATAAACAGTATATCTATATATATAGTTTTCCTTTTTTCCTTTTGGATTCCAGTCCACTGCATGAATAATTAGGCAAATATCAATCATAGGCCTGTCATAACGTAGAAAATGAAAAGGAATATTCAATCTAGCAGCAATAAATTCTTGAAGAGAGGTAAAGGGTCTCCTGGGACTGGCTGAAGTAGGAAGATTTCATCAATTATTTATGGAAGATACACTGAGAACCTAAGTGTTAAGTTGGCTGGAGATTTTACTTCAGCTGACTTAAAATAAATGAACAAATAGCAGCTTTTTTTTAAGGTGTCAAAATAGCTGAAAAATATCACACATCTTGAACAGCTCCAAACAACAACTGTGCTCTGACAAGCTGATGGTTAATCTTGCAGTTTCAGTTGTGTGCAGATGTTACAAATTTTGTCAAAATACTCCAGGCTTGATTGTGTGTATGATTCTGATTCTTAAAAAGCAACTTGTTTCTTTAATTGAGTCATTTAGCCTCAAATGTGTCTGTCTGGCTCTGAATGGACATGAGGCAACACAGATTTAGAGGATAGTTTGTTGTTGTGGCAACTTACAAGCTAATATGGAGCTATAGGTGAATAAGCAACTTATTGTCAATTGGTGCCTCGCTCGTTCTTTCATTTAATTACTTTGATTGTTGCCGTAAATTCGACATGACACCACCAATCCCTGTGACACGGCTGTGAATCAATCAAACGTCTGCATTTAGAAAAGCAAATGGTTACAGTTGAACACACTGGGTGGGTGTAGGAGGAATAGCTTACAGGCCTTCACATTTGGTTGTATCGATGGGATACTGTGGGCCATCGCGCTGTACATTTTTGTTATTCATCACAATATCTGCTACAGGTAGAAGATCTGCTGCATGGCTAGCCATAGCGGGATGAAGAAACACTTACAGACAGTAATGTGCATCAGGCCAATGAGCCATTCATGGGCCTGGTGCCATGTCATTACTCTTCCAATGACACCGGCAGAAGCATGCCTAACGTCCCATTGTCTGTAGCAGTCAGAGAAAGAAAGGATGATGGTCCAGGTTAAAGTTAAACAGAAAATCCACACCACACCAAACTCTGATGGCCCTCCCCACTCTGCTGCCTCCACCCCCACTCCCCCTTCTCTCTTTCTACCCTCATCTTTCTCTTCTTTCACGTGCTGTATTCCTATGGGATGGTTTTTTTCTTTTAATGCTGCCTTTAAGCCCTCATTTCTTCTGAATTTTGAAAGCATGGCTCTGATTTTGTGGCCATTACCATGATAATAGCTTAAAGTTCAGATTCAGACTATGAACCTTTAGTCAGCCTTAAATGAGGTCCCTTAAGTGAGCAATGAGTCCACTAAATAGCAATACATATACTCACCAGTCACTTATCCTAATTCTGTCTGGTCCACTTTCCCTAATAGCGAGTATAAATGTCCCTCTAGGGCAGCGATATATTAATATGCAGATCAGGAAGGTATAATCTTAAGGTGGAGTAGAAATATAACAGTTATGTAGAAATGTTTTTTACTGTTTGCTACAGAAATATAATAGATAGCCACAACTGTTTGTTGGTTAAACCCTCCCTTAATTGTCCAATAATATATTGATGGGCACAATTAGGCACAGCAGGTTAATCCTTAGATTTTTCCATTTTTGTGATTGGGAACCAGTGTCCACGGATTTAGAGCAGAGGCCCACAGGGAATGTAAAAACTACTTTGTGCCAGGTGAAAGATAGAGCTCTGCATCTTTGTGTATTTGATGTGGCTGGTGCACAGAAGAAAGGAATGAACACAGATCTACTTCTACCATTTTCTTTTATCCCAGGCTCTTTTCATCTCTCTTAATATAGGTACCAAAAAGTTATCTATTTGACATGTATAACTGAGTTTTCCTAACCACATGTTTACAGTTTTTTTCCTAATTCAGTTTTTCCTCTTGCTGTGCCTCCCCTCAAGTTGCTCGCCACTCCCCAGGGTAGATGTGTAGATGTGTAGATGTGTTTGACAACCACTGCTGGTCTGAAGGGTTGTGACATTATTCTCTGTCCAGAAAAGAAAAAGACGGGGAATATATACGAGTGGGTTCTGTAGTGTTCTTCAGTTTCTAGTGTATAAATATGTTCATAATCACAATAATGGTAATATGTAAGGCTGCAGAGTGGCTAGTAATATGCATTGCACAATTAGTGTCTGGATGGTGAACTCAAAATGGTCAAAATGTTGACAGAAATGCTGGGCATGTGTTGGGTGGCAATGTCCATCATCTTTCAAGAATTTTGCAAGTGAGCAAATCATTGCACATTCTTTGTAATCCAGCCAAATTTAAATCATTTAACTGGTCCTGAGTCATACTGTATAAAAATATTGACCACCTTCTCTGAGTCTGGATTTTTCACAGTGAAAACACAACTGCTCTCTCTTCACACACACCTTCAGTATGGCTGTTATACCGAGCCTCCCGGTGATGTCTGGGGTTTTCTCATGTGTTACCATATCAGGAGTACTCCAGCAGGCAACCCCTCAGGCTGACTAACGGCTAAGTGAAGCTAGCCTGAGTTGCTCAAAATAGTGCATGCTGAAGTTGCATGGTGGAGTGACTCACATTGTGTTGTGTGTAGTGACAGGGACCACCAACTGGTTTTCAAACATGAAAAAGACGAATGAGGAAGCTGCTACAAGCTAATGAGTATGTTTTTGTGCTGATGAAGTGAATGATAATGCTAGCTAGCCAACAGCAGTACTGGTCTGTTGTCATTAACTCATATTCAGGTTGTGTAAATTGTAGTTTTTGGTCTTTACTGGCATCATTACATGCTGCTTATTTAGCTCGCTCTCTGTTGTTGATTGTGAGTATTCAGTAACCTTTGTAACCAGAGGCATTTTCTTCTTTTGGAACGTGGCTAGATTTACTAGTTGGGTAGAAGAACTGTATTAGACTTGTTAGGCACAGGGCTGCTGTTTTTGTTTGTCTTATTAGCACAGAGGAGTTAGTTCATTTGGTTTGTTTTTCTGTTTTAGATTAAACATCTCCCTCAAAGGTAGAGTCTGTTGCTTTTGTTTTGCTCTGTGATTTGACAGCACTCTTAGTCGCCTCTTGTTCTTGTGTTAATTGACCTTCCTCGCTAGGGTAAAATGATTTACCAATAACAAGTGGTTCTTATGTTACTTCCCTTTTTTTTTACCCTTAAACAAGAGCTGGGTCGTAACACAGATCTCTCTGAAGGTATTGTGTAGACAAGAAGGATCTCAAGTGTGTGAAGGCTTCACACAGTCCTGCGTATTGCAATTAAATACATATTAAAAACCATTTTGCAGGATTTTCACACAAACCAGCTGAGTGAAGATGGAATCTGTAAATTTATACCCAGCGAGCTACAGCTGATAAAACCTGTTATCAGCGGTTGTTTTAAGTGAGTAAGGTTGACATTTTTTTTTACAAATATGTAACTATAAGACACATACAGTAGACTAACAGGATGCAAGTGTGCAGATAAATGCAACAGCCCGCACTTGAGTCAAGTTTAATACTGTATTATTTTTGCCCTTTGCCTTAATGTGCTACACGACAAGGCTCAGAAAACCTCCAGTGGTGATTGAGTCTTTAAAACACACACCAGCCTGTAATCACTGACCCTCTGTTTGTAAAGCCCTTTATTTTATGTTTCTGTTGCTGCCCCAATTGCACTGCATCACAATCATAACTGACCTCTGACCTCTGTAAGTTCCCTTCACTTGTACCTGCTGCAATATAACATGTGATCACAACACACAGACGAAATCACTGCCTGTTTTCACTTCAGTTTACTACTGCAAACCCAGCCTTTGTGTCTTTGGATTGCTCTTTCATCCATTTAAAAAATAAAATAGGACTAAATTTATTTCATAAATTATCATGAATTTAGTTCTTACAGTAGTAACGACGCATACTCTATACTCACCATGGGCTAAAAAATATTTGAATATCAACACTTCAGTGAGGAGAGATAAGGACATTCATTCATAATTCAGAAATATATTGCATATTAAATGACCTCATTGCTAGGTTCAAAGGCAGGGCAGCTTAAGAGTGATTTAAAGGCAGGGTTGTGATTGGCTGCTGTGGTAATATTACACCTGGTCAGTGATTGACACGGGGTCATTCACAGATACAAGGTGAGTGGGAGGGTCAGCATAATGACAAATGAACCTTGCCATTGCTATTAGGTGCAAATCTGCCCCTTTTCTCTCTCTGTAGCCATGGCTCTGTTGGGTAATGTGCTGCAGCATTGTGTTCACTGTAGTACCAGTGAGGAAGGCGAGGGTGTGGGAGGAAAATGGATGTGGGTCATTTAAGCTTCCATGAAACAGAATATGAGTGAGTTGTTGGTAGCAGTGCGAGCTTTAACGGAATTTTTCAGCCATTAGATAATGATTTTGATAAAAGCCATTCTGTGGGAGGATGATAACGGCACAAAGGCAATTAATTTGAACCCAGCATTCAATTTTGTCTGTGCTCAAAGGCTATGTGAAACACTGAGTGAAATCATTTCACTGATAATGATGTGTACATCCTCACCTTTTTTTGACATGTTTCTGACTGTCTTTTAGCATAAAGTCTGAAGAGTTGACAAACCAAACAAAAACTTTTTCCCCCCCTTTTTATGTTTAACTTTGTTTCCAAGCGTGTTCCACATACTAACATTTGCATGAGTGCTGAAATGAAACACAAATGAAGCCATCTGGATGTGCACTCTCCACTTGCATCCAAGGAATCCCCTGAATGATTTGTGGGAGACCCACAGGACCTCGAGGCATCAGTTAATCTGCTGTTTGTTATGTTGCTTCCTGTAGCCACTGTTAGGCTCATAGCGTTGGGTTGTGGTTGAAGTGGGGAAAAAAGGCAGAGAGAAATTAAAATGTAGAACTGTGACAAGGGCCACATTTGGCGCTCGGTCGGTTTGGTATCCCTCTACAAAATGTTAACTAAAACTAAAATTTTGTGCATCATTACCCCCCTCTCTAGACTTCTAAACACTTTTCAATTATCAACCTGAAACTAAATGCATTTTCCACATCTCTAAAATGCATGAACATGACAATCAGCAACCTTTTTTTTCTAAACAAACATGTTATGTAACAAACCTAAAGGAGTCAGGTTTCATGAAATATTTGACAAATTTTTCCGTGGGTTGTAAAGCAGATATGATCAACTAAAAGGATAATAATTCCAACCTAAAACAGTCTCTGTGGCAGCCCACAGACCACTGAGTCATCTCATGTGGGAAGGACACACAACAAATAGTAGGGTACATCAGAAGACGCACGCAACTGTTCCTTCCTCACAGCATCAAGTATTGAACAATATTTTAGACAGGGTAGCTTCAACATTCAGTGTTATCATGCCGGACCATATGCATAAAAATACACAAACTCAAACGCACTAAATGCCAGTGGAAAGAAGCACACAAACAGGATTTTAATTGGAAAGCCGGGACTATGTGCTCAGTGTTGATAGTGGTGCATCAGTCCAGACCTGATCATCTTTATGTGTCCAGAGCTGCAGAGTTGTCAACTGTAGATACATAATGATAAAGCCCACTATGTGTGTGCCAGAAGGCATTTGTATCTTTATTTAATAATAATACTATGATTGGTAGAGATTGATAGCAGGGAGACATAGCTGGGCAATTATTATCCTGATTGAGTGGCTATGGAGAGGGGTATCAGAGTGCTGTTATTGCTGCAGCCTCCAGCTGGCTTCAGAGTTTAAGGGAAATAAATGACTTCAGTGATTAACATCACATTGATGTTCCTTTCTCACAGAACAGAATGAATTGTCAGTCTTGGCACTTAATGGCATGGGGAATATCAAAATTATTATTGTGCCACAGATCACTGCAGGTTAAAATCTTACTAAGGTGCCTGCTCTGTCTGCTGATTAAAAAAGAGAAAAGCAGATAATGAACTCACTCCAATCCATGTATAATTGATTGTCTACTATATTTGAATGTTATCTTCCTGGTGCAGAGAGAGTAATAATTTTGTTTCAGATGAGAATTAGTTTGGCGGCAACTGAAAAAGACTATTTTTTTTGTGTAAACATGAAAACCACTTGTAACATGACAGCAGGAACTTTTTACGTTTTCAAAATAACCAGATTCCCACAAACACAGTTGCGACGACTCAGTAGTTTGACAGCTTCAATCATGCGTCACTGCGCCACCATGAAGTCAACCAGCCAGAACGCCTATTTATTTTAAACTGTCGTTCAAACAGGAAAGGATATGACAGGTCATACGGACTGAAGTGTTCATGCAACCAAACTTCAAATGAAGGTTTTAACATTTACTTATACTTTTTAGTAAATATTTACCATAAGGACAAAAAAATGTCAGATTTTGAAATGGCAAAATGTCAGGTGCAGACTCACCTGCAGCTGACATTCCCACCAAATATCGCCTCTCTGAGATGCAGGCGTGAACATTTAGAATATACTGAATCAAGCAGATATTGTCACTGTCAAATCATTTGTCACTTTTTAAAATCTCTACTGGTTATTTGTCAGCTTTATTTTTTTTTACGGTGGGATTTATAATTCTCATTTGTTTTTGGTGTATTCTCCCAGTGCACCGTTTGCTTTTGAAAATCCAGGTGTGACTCTTTTTATTGCAGTTTGAGGTTTTTTTTTTGTAATTCTTTTTTATTTGTGTGTATTTAAAATCATAATCTCTGTCAATTGCTGCCAATTTCCTCTCGTTTGTGCACCGTATTATTCTGTTGGGTGAATGAAAGAGGAAAAAAGAGACAGGGTGCCGTCTCACCTCTGCTTTTTATTCTACTCTTTCTGCTGTCTTGTAAATACATTAAATAACAGCCACCGCCTACCTGAGAAAGATATTAAAGGAAATAAATCTGATGTTATTCTTATGACAGTCTCATAAAAATAATTTGCTTTTTATCAGTGCATTCTGAAGCACATAAAGGTTTATTCAGAGAATATGTCTTCTCTGACTGAAAGGTATATTGATCAGCTACTGTATGTGAGGTTCAGATATGATTGGCTTTAAAAACACACAAAGCACTGTGTGAAACAGGTCAGAGACTTTCTCTGCACAATTTCAGTCAGGTAAATGGAGGCATGCCGGTGGGTGGGTGTGTTTGTCTGCCTGTCAACCCTCTGCTCTTGACAAGACAAATGAGGCATTGGGTTACAGAGAGACGAACGGAGCAGGGGGAGAGAGAGCAGGAAGATCAAGACAAGCATCCAGCTCCTAATACCTTACAGGCCTAAAGCGCTATAAGCACAGAAATTAAGGTCAACCAGTGTTTGTGTGGTTGCAATAGATTAAAGTCATAGCATCTCATAATTCACTCCTGTCAGACTCTAGTGAGGTGGCTCTTTGAGTTAGGAGGGATGAAGTGATTGCACTCCCTTAAAATAACAATGCAAGTCTCCATGTTAGAGTGGCTTTATGTGTGGAAAGAAATGGTTGTTTGTGTACCGTTCAATAACACCATAAATACCTTGTCGTGTTTTATTGAATAACTAAGATAAAATAGTTTAATCTGATTAAATAGTGCAGGAAGGGAGATGGTTGTTAAAACATGGCTGTTCTAAATGCAGCTGGATGGTTGAGGGGGGTGGGGGGGGGGCACACCAGTGAAGCTACTAGTGAATATAAATCTCTTCACTTGCACAATGCTCACAGTTTCTCAGGGTAACATGATACAGTGCCGTACATCTTGACTGGTTTTGTCCATAGTGTTTGATGGATGATCTACTCTGTGGTATACGTACTGTGCTGATGACACCATAGTTATTTCAATGTCCTCCCACATGGATGCCATTAATTATAATACAGTCCACATGCACACACACAGGCATACACTTTTTATTACTACACCTAAGAAGAACTCTTGTGACTACGTTATTAATTCCTACTGTAAACCCAAGCACAGGCAGAAATGTGATATGGAGGAGGCATCAATAAGACACAAGATTTACATGTTAAGCCAACACTACACTGGTGCTGTGTTTGGAGACTGACTCACACTCAACAAACCACAATTACTTTGTTTCTTTTGCATAATATCTTGATGAAGTTTTATCTAAAATGCACTGCGTCTCTCTCTCTCTCTCTCTCTCTGTCTGTTTGTATAGAGAATGCCAGTAAGAATAATATTTTTCATTTGACAATTTATTGCAGCTGGATACAATAACTTCTCCTTTGCAATGTCAAAGAATTTACCTCATCATAAACAGGCAGAATTTTTGTTACATGAACTTTTATTAAACTGCAGTGCAATCCCACTTACTGTTGTCAGAACTATGTAAATATGACTTTTTAATGTTTACTGCAAAATGTGAGAAACGATTATCCAGGCAACTCTGATCAAAGCCTCTGAGGAAAATTACTTTGCTGAGGTGTGAAGACTTGTCACCTGCAGCTCTTCATCTAACAGCTCACCATGGCTACAGCCTGTTCTTTATTCCTGTGCAAAAATTAACAATGATCTGGGTGGACCAGTGTTGAATGTCACTGTTGTTTTTGTTTTCTAGATATTTGATGAACGACTGGGGTCTTGTCTGCAGTACCTACAGTGATGAATGCAGTTGAGTTTCCTCTGGCTGCTTCACAGTAAAAGCCACTCTGTATTTTGGGCAGTTAAATGGTTTTAATGGTAGGCAGCTGTAAGATGTTAAGTTTGCATTAGCAGTAACTTAATACAGCTGTCGTACAATGTACGACAAGAGATTGAACCACAGTGGAGGTGAGTCGATTTTTAAAGGCCAGTGTAATAATAGGTAGTTTTGAGCAGGAAAAAGCCGATGCCTGATTAATTGGCCGGTTGTGTCAGCTGCAGAAAATGTTCACATTATCTGACAAAAAACTATGCATCACTTTGGACCCCTCTAGCTAGTAGCTATAGGCTGTACTGTATATAATCATATCAAAATGACCCACAATTACATACAGTAGACTTAGACTTTTTATTATTATTATTATTATTATTATTATTATTATTATTATTATTATTATTATTATAGACCCATTAGATATGAAAGGAGGTTCCCACATGCTTGAGCTTTACAGCGCTGACAGCGCTGACTATCAGAAATGTCCTGTGGTTTTCAGCCTTTTATATTTAGACTACCGTTTACAGCTGAGAAAATCAGGTATTGTCCATTTAAATATGAACATGTATTTCTCCCCTTCCGGATTTCTTACTTTTTTCCAGATTTGTCACACGTTTTTTTTATTTATTTATTTATTTTTATAGTATTTTGGTAGGGTAGCCAGCCATCTTGGGAAGGTTTTCACTAGGGATGTCCCGATACCACTTTTTCACTTCCGATACGATACCGATATTGCAGCCTTCAATATCGGCCCGATACCGATATTGATCCGATATTAGGGGTGGTGAAATCAATGTCAAACAAAAGGCAAAATCTTCTTGCTTCAAGGTTTTATGTCACTCCAAATTGAAGATTATAGCCTGCCCTACAGTAAAAATGGCATACATAAAATAAAAAGAGGAGTAAAGCACTATATTAAGCAGCAATATTTAAGCATCAAAGATGTTTAATCAAACCCACATAGTTTGAAATAGGGATGCACATTTTGAATTTTTTTTCTGACCGATAACCGACGCTCGTTAACCGATTATTAACCGTTAACCGATAAGATTAAGGAACAGCAGAGCTCCTCTGACAGCTCCTCTGTGGAGCTGCAGGAGAGCTGCAGGTGAACAGGCTGGAGAGCAGCGACGTCCTCTTTTTTTTTTTTTTCCAGCGCCGTTGTTACAGGTGATGCACATCTATGTCCGTGTAGGTTACATTTATTGTCTGATCTTCCTTCATGGGGGCTGCTGCACATGCTGTCAGTCCTCTGTAACTTTTTGCTGCAAAATATGACTGAAGGCACGTGAACTCTGCACGTGTCGACACGTCCACATGAGTTGACGACATAAGGAGCTAATAAAATAAATAAATAACCGATAGTATTAATCGGTCAAAGTTCTTGTTATCGGTTAACGGTTAAACGGTTAATCATGTGCATCCCTAGTTTGAAACAGTGTCACAACTAAGCATAAAGCCCGCTAGCTTAATGCTAACGTATAATGTAAAATGCCATAGACGGGCTAACAGAAATTAGCATCATTAATTTAATTCTGGTTTTAGCCTGTTAACACGGCACAACATGTGGACCAGCTGGTCCTTTATTAGCGGGTAAGCGCGACCTGTCCATGCACCCGTGTGTGTGTGTGTGTGTGTGTGTGTACACGTACGTGTGTGTAGTCTACGTGCCACACAGCCGACATCACTTCTCCTTGCTACAATCGCACATGGATGTATTATATTAAGATGGATGAATCGCACACACGCTGTTGTTGTTGTTGTGATCATGTGATCTCTGCATGCTGGAGCCGGCCGCTCTTCTTCTCTGGCAGGCGGCACACCAACATTAAGGTGCATTACCGCCACCTACTGTGTTGGAGTGTGAACGACAGTCACCTATTCATATGGGACAGAAGTGCTGGAGCGGAATAATGGACTGCTTTTATCGGAGCGTTTATATCGGAGATTTTAGATGGAGTCCGATATAATCCGATATTCGTTTTTTTGGCTGATATCGGACATAAATCCGATATCAATATCGGATCGGGACATCCCTAGTTTTCACCACTGTTCCAAGCTTTCTCCATTAGTGGATAAAGGCTCTCACCGTGGTTCACTGGAGTCCCAAAGCATTAGAAATGTCTTTGTAACACTTTCCAGACTGGTAGATGTCAATTATTTAGTTTTTCATCTGTTCTTGAATTTCTTTAGATGATGTGTTGCTATTTGAGATCTCTCAGCCTACTTTGTCAGACAGGTACAAATTTTCATTCTCTTTACCTGGGCAATCTGCATCAAGCAATCAGCAAGTGACTCCATCACTGCCAATCACAACGTGTATCTCCAAAGATTGTTAGTGTATACTGGTAATAGCAGAATTAATGGTGAGTACAATTAGCATCAATAGGCTTTGATTTCATTAATACCAAGGATTATGACTAAAGCCCTTACATTAACCAAAAACCAAGTATAAAAAAAAAAAAAAAAACCTAATGGGAAAATTGAATGTTTCACCTTGTAAGGGACATGCCGGTTGTATTGAGCTGAAAACACCAGAGAGTGTTGGGTTGTTAGGATAAACTAAACCAGTCCAGGCCCCAATGATGTGGGACTATTGTGTTGGACAGCGTAACAATTACAGGTGTTTGTGCCCTTTTTTTCACCAACTTCATGTGGATTTATACAAGTTGTTTTAATTCTAAGTGCGTGACTTCTTGCTTACTCAGCGTTTTTGTTTTTGTTGTCACCCCTATATTTTTGAAGACGCAAGTGTGTCTTAAGTGCCAATGCTAAATCCTCTGTTTAATAGCTGCTGCTGCTGCTTTTCACTTCCCTTAATCTTGGGTGTAAATATTGACTTGAAATCAAAGCTGGCAGGAAGCTGTTGCATCCCTGATTCATTTGGCTGTTAAAACGGTTTTATCCTCCAGGCCGGGGGAGGAAGAATATACGTACGTGGCAACCGGCCAGCCATGGTGGAATAGATATGGGCATACACTCCACCTACTAGAATTTGAAATTAATGGCTATTTTTGTCAAAGTCAGGCCTGTATCAGCAATGAATGATTGGTGATGATGGGGAACCAATTTAAGTGTGTGTGTGTATGTGTGTACGTTTTTATATGACTTATACCTTAAGTTCTGAGAAGGTAATAGGCTGATATATGGATTGTACATCAGAATTGTGGCAGGCTATTTATTTTATTGCACATGCCCTTGAAGGTCACAGTATATATATTGAGGTGACCAACATCTGGGCAGGGGTATGTGATGGGTTAATGGCATATGTATCCAAAGGTTTTGGGGAGAAAGTTGGATGTCAGGCGAAGTGTTGCATCTTTTTGATGGGACGTGTCAAGCCAGGGCTGTTTGACTTATGAGCTATTAAAAATATGTAGATGTGACAGGGCTTCTCATGAGGAAGGCTGATGTGAATTCCCTGTTGGTTGCTTAGCCAGATCCATAAATAAATGAACACATCAGTGAATGAGTGAAGGGGATATCAGAGGAGACACGCTCCATGATCTTAGAATGAAAAACAACCTCAAACAGTATTATTTCTCTGGGTCTCAGTCGACGTTCGTCCTCTTGATTGTTTTGCAGCAGACGTCCCTCATTGCACAATGTCAACTTGGACAGAATCAACTTGACAGCAGTCTTGTCCACTGAAAGGTCTTGATGTCATGGTGATAAGTAGCCAATCAGACAGATGCTCCTCTGTGTGAATGTGTGACCTCACTAACAATGACTGTGTCTCCATAATGGTCGGTGAACATGTCAGATTTTTCATCCCAAAAGAATTGATGAACTTCAAAAGTTACCTGTGGTATTATTTATCACAAGAGACACAATAATTTAAGTCATGTCTCTGGTGAATGTCCTTAGCCTATATACAGACAGTCCTTGTCTCAGTAAACTACAATTTTCATATCAGATTTACACCAGTGGTAGAAAAAAGGTTTGACTTGTTTTCTTGCTCAGATTTAAGTAAGGAGATCAATGTCAGTCACATCAGTCCATTAAATATGCTAAGCAAAGCCACAGTTAACCTAGTCTGTATTACTTCTTAAGGCCAAGAAATAGTCCAGCACTGCGAAAAACCATACCAGGTCATATTTACACTTTTTTTTTGCATGGATTAAATAAATGAGATTCAGTGTGCTAATTAGTGAGCTTCAAAGGTGCTGGTTGGCAGATTTTTGAACCTTTGGACAGAGCTGGGCTAGCTCTTTCCCCATGTTTTTAGTCTTCAAGCTAAGCTAAGCTGTCTCCTGGCAGCTGAGCCATATTTAATAGACACAGATTTGAGAGTCATATCGAGTTTTTTTCCTTTGTAGTGATTTTTTTTAATGCACAAGATCTGTAGGGAGTACAGTGTCTTTGATTAATGTTAAAAAATACAAAATTGGGCAATGTTTTGTTTAAAATGCACATCGAAAGGTTGACATGTTCCAGATTCTACAGCCTCTAAACAAAATAAAGCATGCTGACAGAAACTAAATACATTTTGCCTCAACAAGAGTATTGACTCCTGCAAACCCCACTGTATTGTTTTGACTAATAGATTTCACCTCACAGTTTGCAACAGTTTTGAGGGTGTATTTGTATGCTATAAGCTATTTTGAATCATAGTTCAGAATAGTATCTTAGTGATTTAATCAAAGGAACTAAAACAAAGACTTGTCTTAGTGCTTGGACTTCATAAAAGTACCATTTTCCCAGTGACTGTGAACTGAGGTTTACTGTACGGTATAATACTATGTTAAATATTTAGTGTGTGTGTAAATAATGTGAGGCAAACAGAGAAGAACAGACCATGACAAATACACAGGAAAAAAATAAAAACAACATAGTATAGTGACATTTTAGAGACGTGATAAGAATGAACTGTAGGAACATTTACCTGAAGATGTAACACTGCACTTCAACTCCATCCATCTACAGTGATTACTAACTCTCCATCAGGTGCCGCCCTGTGTCACTGCATGACCTGATTTTGCTGTTTGCTCGCTCATGTGCGAATGTGGGAAGAAATAACCAACTGGACAGTCAGTATGGCTCTCAGCAGGGACTTCTGCATTTTTAAAGTGCTGCTGAATTTGGCAATAATCAAAGTCCTCTGGATGTTTAGATAGATCTTTAACATAAATCTATAAAAAACATGATTTTATTATGGGTCTTTTAGCCTCTTATAGCCTATGTTTATCTGAAATTAAGTTGAGCTATCAACTTATTTGTAAGAACAACATGCAAAATAATTAATTCTTTCAGTACACTCTGTAGTCACTGCAAGTAAATACTGTTTTCATAATATTGGTTCTGTGAGGTGGAACTAGTAAATCATCTCATCCTATCATAGTTCTTTTTGTCAAATCACAGCTATTTGACCTTCTTCTCACTCTCCTCCTTATACTCCAGCTGGGCTGCTTTATTAACTTTTCAACCAGATGCAGCCCCCCTACAGGCACAAACAGACAAATCCATCAAATGAAGGCACTTCACAACAATGTGTCTGATTTTGTACAGTATAATTACATTTACTCTCACATTAACACTTTTTGACAAGCAGCCACCTTACCTTTCATCTTGAAAGCACTACCAAATGTGTGCATGTTTATATGTATGTGTCTGAGTCGGAAAGATTACTTGCTGAAAAAGATGGGAATTTGCCATCAAAGCGAATGAACTTATGCAGTTATGTGCGAAGTTTAAAATCTGCTTTTCACTCCGTTAAAATGAAAGCTGAACCTGTGGTTATAATGAACAATAAGCTTAAGCTATTAACAGTTGAAGCTGACAGAACAAAAAGGGGCATAATTGGAGCTCAAGTTTGTTGCGGTATGCTCAATTAAGCTATCCTTAGATCTCGGTATGACTGTCAGATGGTATGTGTGAGCAGTCAGAGGAATATGGTGCAAGCATACTCGAGACGCTGTATTTTTTATTCATTAAAACTGCTTTATGGCGCCGCTCTGCTCATTCAAGAAAATCAGTGGATAATATTGACAAGGCCAAACGCATTTGCAAGTCAGGCATCACGCAGTATATTCTGATATAGGAAAAAGGCCAAAAATCATGCCAGGGGTGAAAAATCCATTTCAGGCGTATTTGATGTGAGTCAGTTTTATTATTTACCCTATAATTATGCCTCACTCCTTCATTAGGAGGGCTATTCCTTGATACAACTGCACTAGTTTGAAGATATTTCTCAGGCCCATGCTGTTAGCCCTCTCCTTTGAAGCTGGGATATTGATAAGCCTCTCAGTGGGCTATGATAAGATCCTCTCTTTAGCCCTGATTAGAATGATTCATTTTCATTAGCATACTGTACACATTGACAGCCTCTTTCCAAAAGCACTGGTTGGAGAAACTGCTATTGCAGTCGCTCCTATACTTGCAGTATATTTTTGCTATATTTCTGTGGTGGTGTTTTTTTTCCCCTCCACTATCCATTACTATCTAATGGCCTTTCTTCTTGCTTCAGGCTTATCAAGAGCAGACCAAGTTACACACCAATTGCACTGTACACATTTCTCTCCCATACACAGCATCTCTGCTCTCTATTTTGATATGGACGACACACCGACTTTTGACCAAACAACAAAAAAAACCTCTCTGTTGCCCAGCCTCTCCAGAGCATTGTGCTGTACAAATCCGTTTGAACAAGCCTTAGGACAAGAGCCGCTCAAGTCACACAGCACTTCGTAATCTCATCCCCTTTTCTCAGACACAGCTGATGGCTTCTGCTCTGTACAAATAATATACAGTTTCTCTGAGACAGCAGATCGCACTCCATCTCCCCAATTCTGTCCCACTGAGACAAGAGCAAGAAGTGAAAGTGCTGCTAAACAACAAAGTCAATAAATGATTAGGGATGTCTGAAGTTTTTGGATGGGGTGTTAAAGCCAGGCCCCTCGTGCCTACTATGAGCCGGCCTTGTCATTGGAGATTTTTCAGGAAGGTGACAGCACAGAGCCAAAGCATTAAAGCCACCATGTTTCTTTTACTTGTCTCTTTTCTTATTCTCTGCAGTGACAATACTATACTGCCAAACTAAGTGGAACTGGTAAATGCAACTGAGCACTGGTGGAAATCCATGTCCATTTTGGGAATTGAACAGTCGTAGAGTCCTCATGTAAACTATTTTTTTCAGTATGCTGAACAGGCTGCATCGACTGGACATGGACTGGTGGGAGCTGAGGGGAGGAGTCTTCAGCTCTGTGGCTAGTTACCATAATTTAATTCAGAGTGTCTGCCTCAGACAGTTTGCTTCTGTACTCAATATCAATGTAATTTCTCAATTCTTTGGAGGTACTAACTTGTGCTGTTGCTTGTTGGGGACTGGGCCAGGCATTAGATTACTGATTTGCATTTCACACTCAGACAAACTGTTAGTTTAATTTGGAAGGGTTTGCTGTTGCTTCTTGAGGTTTTTTTTTTTTTTTTTTTTGTAGAATCAGTGTAGATAGAATCAGTTGGTCTTGGTTTTATTCTGTTTTTGACTTAAAAAGCAGCATCCATTATGTCTCGTTAGTTACTCCCTCATCTTGTTAGTCCCAATGTATCCCCTTGACTACACAAAAATACTGCTTTACCAATATCAAGCTGTATTAAGGATGCTCCCTCACTCAGGACAGTTAACGTAGCAAAGGATGTGTGATGTTTTGGTCAAGAGGGTAATAATGGTCTTGAGCTCGAACCACATTTACACTATTCAACAACATTTTCGAAAAAGGTCAAAGACAATTAGTAGTTGTGAGCAACATGGCAATAAAAAGTCCCAAGTGGACAATTTAATTTCACTGGGAGATATCACCCCCATCATTGCATTCACTACATTTTTTTTTTTGCCGTTTTGAAAAGTTAATAGCAGAAGATAACTACAAGATGGCTGCACAGTGCAAATGACTCAACAATTACCCTGCCAGTTGCTCAGATCAACCACTCTTCTCCCCACCAGTGCACTGACAATGATGACTACATTCCTTGTTTGCTGATCAAGGTCAAAGTCATAGAGTACTTGATCCTGTGTAAATATAGATATGTCATCATTACAGAAACATAAAGCACAGCTACGTGTCTTGTAAAGCCAAAGAAGAATTAATATCAAACTGGATTTAGTGTATTTTTGGTTAGAAAGAAATGTCTTTATTTCTTTAGCTCAGTCCTTACTGCAGTGGCCCAAGATCGGGTCCAGCCTGGGTCTTTGCTGGGAATGAATGCCCTCTGTCTCTTCCCTGACTTTACTTTCTCTTTGTCATGTTGCTATAACGACATACATAAAACAGAAATGCCAATAAAAAGAAGAGAGAAACAGTGGCCCTACATTAGTGTTCTCTGGGGTGGGCTCTGACTGATAGTGTCAGTACTGATGTGCTCTGTGTGGGCACGGACATAAAAGTAGTTTGGAATATTACTTCAGTTATTACAGCCACACAGGCTGTTAACCAGCTGGAGGGGGGAGGAGGTCGGGGGTGGGGGGGTCAACATCCACCCATTTCTGTTGTGTGATTTGAGCATTTCCTATGTTGTTGTTCTGTGTTGTGATTCGAATCTCAAGCTAATGAACAGCACATCAAGGTCACATGAGCGACTGGTGTTGTGAACTTTTAAAGTTTGCTCATTTACCGTCACCACATTCAAACCAGCTTGTATCATCATTGTGTGGGATACATGACCGGCTCACCATGGAAAAGTTAACAGTCCATCTTTTTAACAACGATGGCTTTCAGAAGTGAATCACTCCTGCTGAAATACAGCTTAAACTCTGCTTCCACAATTATCTCCAAAACCAGTTTTGTCCCCTTTTGAAAAACTGAAGCTGCACAATAAATCCTTCCCTTAACAAAACACAAGGACAGTTCGATTCAGGTGGACTTAGATAACGCCCTTGTTTTGTCCAGTTTAATACACTGTACACGTGAACAACACAACCACCAGAAAATAATTGACTTGTTTAATTGCGTATTAGGCGTCTATAGGGTCTATACAGTATGTTTACATTGCAAGCTCCCTTGAAAGGAGCTCCATGTAATTATTTTGTCTAGTGTAGGCTACATATGCATCGGTAAGAGTGAGGAAACTATTTGTGAATAAAATGGTTGTTTCTCTCAATCCTGAGGGGAGTCATCCAGCCAAGTGTATTTGATCTATAAGTGCTTGGTGACAGAGTTCTCACAGTGATGGCATTAGCTGCAAGTACTCAGCTAAATGCAAATAATGCTGACGCTCAACAATACACTCTACAGTGTCACTTTAAATGCAAGTGTAGCGTTTTAAAAAACAGTTGCTGGTTGACACTTTGTCACTGAGAAGGACACCCGGTTTTCAATGAGAGAAGAAAGACAGACATTAGAGGAGAAGGAACTACAGTATTGCCTTATTTCTTGCTTTTGATTATCCTCGGGTTTCCCTAATTGGGAGTGTGCCCATTAACGAGGCAGAGACAGACACATATCCAATGAATCTTACCTGGGATACTCACAGGAGACATGAGAGAACACCCCTTCTCTTCTCTTCTCTTCTCTTCTCTTCTCTTCTCTTCTCTTCTCTTCTCTTCTCTTCTCTTCTCTTCTCTTCTCTTCTCTTCTCTTCTCTTCTCTGATAAAATGGATAAAACAGATATAACAGGTGCACTTAGATGGGTGCCTCATTACGGGAACCATCCTCTCGCTCTCATGTGAGTTTCAGGATGGTAATACTCTACATCGCTATTAATCTAGCTAGCAGGCTAATGATTAAGACTATCCTTTGAGTTTGCCTCCTAGGATCAGAGATAAGACATACCTGCTTTCTACATTGCTGTTGAGATCAAGGATTAGGAGCACTGATTTCTAGATTTACATTCCAACTTGAAATGAGAACTTGAAGAAGGGAAGTGTTGCATCTAATTGTATAAGCTGGCGTCAAAGCTTGTTATAGTTACATCAGCGGCAGCCGTAGGGAGCAAAACATGTGAAGGCCCACGGTGAGTGTGACCCTATTTAAAGATGCTATAATCAATATTTTTTTGTTGCTGCGATAATTGTTTATGTAAAAGATGTCGTTCTTAGTGATACGTCTCTTCACAATAGGCAGCTGTTCTCAGGGAAAGCTCAGATAACCCCTCTTTACACCTTCCTTTACTGCACCAAATAGCAAAGTTACTGACTAGTTGGTGAACACAGTGGAGCATTTAGCAACTAATTTCTTTTAGAAGTTGGTGAAACAGGGCTAGAGAATAATGACTCATTAGGTGGACATGAATGCTAATGCTTTCCTGCATCTGCTTTTCTAAATTAACAGCTGTTTGCTAACACACTAGCTGTATTAACCATACGTATAGGGTGATGATGTGTCTGCATTGTATTAAGAGCTTGTTGTTTTGCTCCCAAGTGGCAAAAAAAAAAATCCATTAATGCAGGTTTTAACCCAATTCCAAGTCAACACATACAATTACAGCCGAGAAGGTAAATTTGCAATACATTATGTTATTTAATTTCTTTTAACACTGCAGTTTTGCATTGACTGTAAGAGAAGAACTGTGAAGATGTCAGTAAATCTGCACACCAACAACAAAGACCAATTATGTGATTTCATCTCAGTGTGAAGTCAAGCCCATATGTTGCGTCATGTATGTGAATCAAAGCAGTGAGGAGTGAGTGGTTTATTGTTTATACTGCAGCTAGTACCACTTATAACATGCATCATAAATTACCAACACAGTATCGTGGTGCTTTAATCAATTATTTACTATATGTCAGATCATATTTGAAAGAATTTGGAATGAATTTATTTGAGTCTACCCCTGGATCACATGGCGAACCACTAGTTCAAACTTAGAATGATCTCTTGTGCCGATACAGTAGACTGTAAATTTTGAATCTTAAAGGTTGAATATGAACCGTTTCCTCCCACGTTTGAATGATTGTTTGGATTTCAAATAAAAAGTGACTGTGGTGTTTGCCATATTCCTCATTCAGTGGTGAAGTCATTTTTGGCATTTGGCAAACACCCTAATTTATCTGCCTGATTATACGGTTGACTCATGGGTTAATCTCATATCCTCCCACTCCTGTACCCTTTTTTTCCCCCCTCATTGTGAATTTCTCGTGTATTTGTTAAAAAAAAAAAAAAAAATCATTTTTGGCATGTCTTTATCTCCTCTCCCTGTAAGCAGACAGGTGTCATTCAAGTCAGAGAGCTAAGTTGACCAGGAATGAAGTGTTGAGCATTATGAGCAACCTCCTACACATCAGAAGCAGCAGCAGCAGCAGCAGCGAGGGGTTAGTGTGCGGGGGGCATGGAGGGTGGCAACAACAGAACAAGCTGGGTCGTCACCTGAGAGAGGGGTTAATATACACTCTCCCCCTTATTTATGATCTCCACAAAAACAGAGGTGGTGACAAGGAGATTTCTCGCAGGTCAATCACTGTGACATCCTTCAGCAGTGCACTCAGTAAAAAAAATATAAAAATGTGCCTCACCATCCAGGTGTGTCAATCAGACAGACACTGATTTAAGTGAAATGTCACTTTGTCTGCTTGGTATTCATGCAGTTCCTCCTCCAGACAGTATGTTATCCGAGAGCTAAACATCACTCAAACGTGAAAGTCACCAGCATATGCTCCACCTAACTTTGGTTGTCTACATGATTGCTGGCAAGGAATTCATTCTAGTTAATGCCATTTGCGTCGATTGATTTCCCCCCACACACACACGTTTTTTGTTGCATGAAAAAAGTAAAAATGCCATCATTTCCAGTTTTGTACTGACTGTTGGAGCAGAGTCTGTGTAAAGCTGTGGTGACTGCTGCATAGCGCTCCCTTTGCTCCTCCCGGCTAAAGACAGCAATCTGTAATCTTTTGTTCAATCACCTGGGAGAGATTGGGGGAGAGAAAAAAAGGGCAACAGAAAACAAAAACATAAACAAAGCGAGCGGATGCATGAGCTGGGTGTGTGGGAGTTAGTACCTGTGTGTTTGTATGAGAGTCTGCAGAGGAGCAGAAGCAGCTGATGAGCATTACGGTGCTCTGAGAATAGCCCATAGAGGAACACTGCAAAGCCCAACAGAGCTTATATTACCCCCCTGCACAAAAGGACCTGCCTGAGCATTAAACACTTTTTTTTTTTTTTCCAAACAATGCATCCTCCACTGGCAGCCCATCTCTGTGTGTCTCCTTGTGTCATTTTTCTCCTCCTCAGTTTTTTATACATTCAATTCCACTAAGTACAGTGAGCTCCTGTTAAGCCTCTCGGACACAGCAGGAGATCATCATGCAAATTTGCAGATGTGCACACAGCAGTAACATGATTCATTGTCTTTTTTTTTCTGAGGTGGCTGTTTTCAAATCTTGATGTTTAAATTGCTCTGTTTTTGCTTTTGAGCTGACATCTGTGGGAAAAAAAAGAGAAACGATTATGTTAATTGAAATTCAGCAAGAATGCACCCAGTGGTGCATACTAACATGCACCAGTGTCTACGCAGTGCTACAGCAGTAATAACAGCGACCATTAACCTGCAAAAAATATACAGACTGCAAATATGCAACCAGCAGTCGGAAATCCAGAGAGGGTATTCAAGGACTTCATTGAGACTCTGAGCATTATGACTCTACTTAAGCAGAATCATAGGCCTAAATGACCGGTTTATGCTACAACCACAGTGCTATGGTGTTGTGTACTAACTCTCAACAGATTTGTATGTTTCCTTCATGTAGTTATGTGCCCTATCATCAACAAGACATCTGCTGTCAGAGAGTCAGCGGCAGTTGCAGTAATCAGTGTGCTTCCTTTTCCACCTCTCTCTGGGCAACCTCGATAAGGAGAAGGAAAAATGTGGTGTCATATTTATTCATGACCAGCTTTTCCGTTCTACATTCTGCCGTCCTCTACTCAGGCTCTGTATGTACAGCCCACTCTAGAGCCACCCTAAAAGACAGATTAATATTGAATCGCCTTCTTGATATTCTATATAAAAACAAAACAACACCAACAACAAAAAATAGGAATCAAAATCACCATCATCACTATTATTTTTACTCTGGCCTGTAAAAGCCCAGAGAGAATGGTGATGGAATAACCTGCCTTTTTTTTCACCTGAGTAATAAAGTAGATCAAGATCCCCTTTGTGGATAGGCAATCATTTTCTCATCATCACAGGAGAGGATGGAGGGAGCAAAGAAAAATGGGAAATTGAGAAATACACAAAACTGGGGAGAATATTAATAGAAAATAGAAGAATAGTGGAGAGAATATGAGTAGGACTTATAAATAACGTGAGTAAAGGAAAGGGTGGAGAAGGAAAAAAAAGAGCATGTGATATCAATACGTGTACTGTAGTTTTGATTTAATCATAGCAAACATTTTGTAAGGTGGGAAGCTCTTACATTAGCAGTGCTAGCTCACAACCAACTGCACAATCCATAGTGGCTTAGTTCTGCATTAGGTAATTTAATGGGTCAATATTCATTCAGTAACATGTAATTCCTCTGCGTTTTTCCAGATTGAAAAATGAACATGTAGAAACCCAGAGGACCATTAAAGAGAGATCTAAGGCTGAACATCACATTTTTTGTTTCTTTTCAGCTAAGCGCTTTTCTGCCTCTTCTATTTATTAGAGAATTTTGTGCTTACATAGCGCACAATGATGCTTGTTTATTTTCATCCACTGCATTACACAGAGGGGAAACTCCAACCAGTCTGCCATCTGAAATGCTCACTTAATGATTTGTCCTTCGCTGAATGCTTACTTAAATTCCAGTTTGGTCTATTTATTACATCCTGGACATTTGCAAAGAGGCCGGAGAGTGTGTGTGTGTAAGAGGGGCTTGAATAATGTAATACAAAACTGCTGCGCTGTGTAGCCTGCTAAAGCACTGCACTCAGAATGATTAGTACAACACACTGAAACACAACTACTTATTTTCCTGCGTGATTATACAGGGTAAGCAGCTTCATCTGCATCCGTGGTACAAATTTGTTGATTTAAGGTACAAACTGTGCATAATTTATGATAATGACTGCAAGGTGTTATATTGAAAAGCATGGATAACATGCTTAAAATTTAAATTACCTAACTATCTGCTCGTGTGCATGCCCCTGTCTCTCCTCTACGTGCATGTGTATTATTGTGAAGTTCTGTGCAGCATATCCATTGTTTCTAATGCTTGGTTAGTCAGACATAACCGTGTTTTCCTCACCTGAACACTCGCAGACCCACAGGCACGCGCACACACACACACACACGCACAAAAACACACAAACAGGGTTTGTTTACTGAACAGCCCTCGTCCTCACTGTCCCAGGTCCAAACTTGTCAGACGCTGATGAAGCAGACAGCAGCTTACAGTGATAGAAGTCTGTATGCGGCAGTCCTTCACCAAAATAACTTTGGACCTGGACAGTGTTGATGTGACAATTTCCAGCTGCCTGCTTTTGTCTCGTATTGACTCACAGTCTCTGCTGCCTTCTCTCTGTTTCTCTGCCTGTTTTGTGATTCTGGCAAGTGCAGCCAATCTGATTTTTTTTTCTAAGACACACAGATAAATGTGACAACTTCTTTTCACTCCTCTGTTTGATTTGAAATCCAGCGTCTCTTCAGATGAAGTGAGCATCCCTTTGAATTAAAGTGTTGGGACTATTTCCCTAAATTTGCTTCTGTTGTTTCCCTAATGGTTCAGTCCTGAAAAGGTCAAAGAGGAGGAGGAGGAGGAGGAACAGGAGGAAGGGGAGGATGTTGATGTGCATTTGCAACAACTGCTTCAGTAGATAATGCACATGCAATGCCTCCTCTAACCACTTACTGTCTCTCTTACCCCTGCGTTCCCACAATAATAAAGCATCCATTTCTGACACGTACTCAGATATTCTCATTTACCATTAAGCAAGATACACGCCTTGTCACCCCTGTTGTTTATTTGCTCGTAAATGTACCTCACAAGTGTGAAATTATTTTTATGTGCGTCCTTGTGACAACAGTGACAATTTAATTCCACAATAGTAGTGGTGCTTGAGGTGATCTTAAGTGTGAGTTATCAAAATAACAATGAGCGTTGTTTGTTCCCTGTGATATACAGGTCTCAAAGGGAACAGTGAATAAGCACAACACTCAGGCAAAGTGTTTCAGTTTGGCTCCTGTATGTCATTAGTGGAGATTAGACTTGATGAGAGGAACACTATTAATGAAGATTAAGATAAGAACACATTTGACATTAAAGAAATAAAAGGGTACAGAGGCAGTCGGCAGGACAAAGGCTTTTTCTGAGGCATCTCACTCTCCTTTTGGAGGAACTGTGGAGTGACTTTATTGGCCCTTTAAACCGCTTCCTCTCTTCAGGAGTTTAAATTGAACGTGCAGCCTTTCCTGGGCCACTGTTTAATTTCCTGTAACGTAATAAACAGCCAATTTATTACAGCCGGCAGAGCAGTGCTTCCTCAGAGAGAGCTCCTCACTGAACGCTGCTACTGCTTTCTGCTCATTTCCCAACAGCCAATGGAAGACTGCTATTATCTGTATACTCTGAGGAACCTTTTAATACATGTTTATTTAGCTGCCAACAGTATTAATCAAATAGAAATGAGTAAAAACACATCTTGCTTTGCATTAGTACCACGTAATATCTTGGGAATATGGATGGGAAAATGTAATGGACAGTGTATTTTCTTCACAAAGAATTAAAAAAAAGACCTATTTTTTAATTCTGGTCCTTCGGTCAAGGCTATCACTTTCAGCCGGAAACTGAGGTATGAATGTCATATTGTACCTCAGGCAAGTATTTAAATTGACCATGGCCATACTAGGGTATGCATACAGCACATTGTCTTATGTATTGTCACTATTGTATGTATCGTACACTAAGAATTATATGCAGGTCAAATTCGAAGTCTGTATATAACAGCTGTACTATAAGTTTTTCTCATAGCTTGTTATTTTAGTTCTATGCCTCTTGTCTTTGTCTTCCTTAAAGTGTCCTCGACTCTGTATTTGTTATATTTATACTCCATTTCCCTGTATGTGTTAGAATTCAAAGTGTGCGGCCACGCGCCTGTAGCTTTTTGTGTTAATACAAACTGCCCCCATGAGAGAAAAAGAAAAGAAGTGTTTTTAATACATCTGTGGACTAACTCCAGTAAACGTGTAGGGCAGAGCCGTCCTTAACCGTGGAAATTTATGAAAATAGTCGGAGGAGTGGGATTTGAATAATGCACGCGAAGGTGACACCAAGGCAGGGACGCACAGGTGCAGATTCTGTGTGTGATGTTGGCTTCAGAGTAAAGTCTCAGTCTGAAATTCTGTCATCTAAAGGCAACACTGAGTGATTAAAATTGTATTAAATGAATTTATGAAATTAAACTCTTTCGAGCTGTCATGTAACTGACACCTTGTAAGGCATAACCAGGGCAAAAAAAGAAAAAAAACTGCCACTCAAGAAAATATACAGTGCTCTGCATGCAAACGAAGGGTAAAAAAATTTATTTTACAAATCTACCTGGAGATGAGAAATGCTATGACACTTGTCATCATTAATGCATGTTAATCTAGATTAACACCCATTAATCATTAATTTCTAGATTAATTCTGTGACACAAACGAAACTACAGTGTAAGACAAGTTGCTCTATTTTGGCTGCGTTTGAATGTTTAATGTGTTTACTGGAAACGGGGTCAGACAAGTTATACAAGTCAAATAGTTCTAGTTTAGTTTAAACAAACATGGTGATAACCTGTAATGAGACACAAGATATCAGCCACATGGGTATAATTTACATTTCTGTTCCTCAAACTGTAGGTGTTGAGGATGTCAAAGCAACAGTTTGCCATATTGTGGCAGAGACGGTGGCAGGTGAAGCCCCGACCTTTTCTCTGATGTCACCATCAAGGTGTTACGGCCGGAAAAAACAAAAACAAACACAACGTGTTAGAATCCAGTAGGCAGATTGATAGGAACATGTCGTTAGAGGTAAAGCCCTGATTTCAAGGACATTATGGCCTGTATGTTATAGCATCCTGCAAGTTGTGGCCCCTTGACTTGTACTGTAAGGCTTAAATCACAAATACTTTTGAATGAAAGACGAGAAAACAGGGCTAGGTGGTATGGTCTAAAATTGATGTCAGTGTATAGCATAGACAGTAATGACATAATTTATGGCAGCTCTTGTACTCTCATATTTCACATAGTAAAGAACATTTATTGTGCAAAACTACAGTATTAATGAATGCAAAACATTTCTCAAGCTACTCAAGGAGTGTTTTTTCTTTTCCCGAGCCAACTCAAACACAGTGAGACTCCCAAAATGCTGTATTTGTTCAAACAAAGAAAAGTTTCTCTTCTTTGGGTAAGCCTACAGTACATTGTTGCAGGAAGTGGCATTGTTGCTTTTACTTGGCACACCAAAATAACTTGGTGTACATTTTAACTTGGTCTTCCTCATCTTGCTCTGTCAGTCACTCCATGTTTGTGGAGAATGCATCCTTTGCTTCGTACATACTGTATTGCAACGCATGCAGTGTTTTCCCCCGGACAATTTAAAAACACAACGGCAGCTGCAGACAAGTCATCCTCCAACACACGTCGCCACGCTCACACCGCATGAGTAAAATTATTAGTGGTTAGTGTTGATATCTGTCCATCGGCTGTGCTGCTTATCCGTGCAGGGTTGTGGGGGCTGAAGCCAATCCCAGCTGATAGAGGGTGAGGGCGGGGTACACCAGGCTGCCAGTCTATCACTGGACTGACGCAAAGACACAAACAACGCACAAACTCACATTCACACTTGGGTGGCAATTTGGAGTCACCAATCAAAGGAGAACGTCTTTGGACTGTGGGAGGAACCTGGAGAGAACCCAGAAAGACAGAACATGCAAACCCCACACAGAAAGGCCCCGGGCCTTCTTTTTTTTTTTTTTGTCATTAAAGTTTTTTATTTTATTTTTTATGTAAACATATACAAACAGACAGTATTGTTTTCAATAACAGCCCATGATAAATGCTCATATTTGAAACAACCAATCTAAACATTCATCAGTTACATTCACATCAGTGCAGTCAGTCATCACATTGTCACATCATTACATTTGAGAAAGCGGTCCCATGACCCCTTGAAATTATCCACATCATCATTGATTCTGGCTAACATGTGTTCATATGATACAACCTCCAACATTACCTCTATCCATTTTTTAACATCTGGAGAGGATGTACTTTTCCATACTCGGAGAATCATTCGAGCAGCTGTAACAACCCCTAACTTTATCACTACAAGGTTATATTTTGGTATATTGGGCAATTCTGTTTGGTCTCCCAGTAGGCACAATCTTGGTGATATCGGTATTGTTAACCCCACCCATTTCCCTATATATTCAAGCACTTTTCCCCAGAATGGGTTAATGAATTTACACTCCCAAATAGCATGCAAGTATGTTCCTGTTTCTTCTTGACATTTCCAACATAAATTATTAGCTAACAGACCCATTCTGTAGAGTTTAGATGGGGTCCCTGGGCCTTCTTGCCTAGAGGCAACAGTGCAAACCACCAAGCCACCCTGCTGCCTGTTGTTGATATTAAAGGGTGTGCAAGAAGGCTCAATTACTAATCTAGCAGCGGCGGTGCGCCACCATGACCACTGCACTGCTGCCAACACACTGATGTGGTTTTGTCATTGCTTCTTTAGATTCATATCAGTGTACTTTCTATACCAGTTATACCTCAACCCCTACTTGAAATGTTAATCATCATTGGAGTTGACTACAGTATATTTTACAGTGAGTGGTCTGTGAAAGTGGACGTGTGACAGATGAAAGCGGTAATATTTTTGCGGTATCAGTACGGTGAAGGAAAGAAACACAGGACCCAAAGAAGGAACATGTCGCCCACAGTGATTGGCAGCTTACTGAGTAAAGGCCACAGATGAGCGCTACAGGAGCAAGGGCTGTAAACATTAAGTTCAAGTCGTTCTTATTTGCATTATGTTGGTTTGTTTGGGTTGTGCTGGCTGTCGTGCTGTGTGGCTGTTGTGACCTTTTAAACCTTTGTCACTGCAGCTGTATGAAGCTTGTTGTGATAAGACGATGGCCGCACTTCTGCTCCTATTAAGTGAGAGCGGTTTGATGCATATGAATACACCTATTATGTAGTCAAGGTCTCTAAGTACGTCTGTTAAAGAATCCCATTTTTTTATTTTTGCATTGAATTTGTGTTATTAAGTTACTGTGGCATCAAGGCCTAAAAGCTTGGGACCTTCTGTCTATGACAGATTCATAGAACTAGACAGGGTTTAAGGAGAGACGGTAATTGGATTGGGAAATTTGATACAAAAACATCCTCTGCGATACTTTTTTATCAGATGGCCCAAGTCTTTGCACCTGATGCTCAGTCTTGTAATGTTTTTCTGAACTACCGTGTTTGTTTTAGTTTCAAGGACAGTTTCATCATCACAATTTATGTATCGCAATTTTGCAGGCTTTGTGACAGTGACATTATGTGACACTGTGTCAAATCTTCGTGTGAGTTTTCCTACATCAGCAAGTCCCATTGTCTCATCTTGGGTTTGCATCGGAATACAAACTGTGACTGATTTCAAAATGATGTTGCCATCATCAAGGTTATGAGACAGTCTTTCATAATAACACCGTCTGCCTTTGGATTTTTTGTCTTGGCTTTGAAATGATTGTACTCAAAAGATGCACAATATTTAGTTCCTCAACAACTGGTGCTCTCAAGAGTCTTCTCTAAGAATATATTCTCTGCTTGTATTTTATTTTATGGTCTAATCAGTTAGGTTGGAGTTGGGCCTAGTAGGACTACAACAGTAAAGATTGCTCTAAGGGTGCTGCTCGGTCATACACCATATTTATGGTCTTAAAAAAGGTTTTTCCCCTTGGGAGCATGAACGTGCTCTGCAAAATTAATGACAAGATGCCTCTTTAGATTATGTGATATCATTAAGCATAGAAAAGGGTGATCATAAATACCCATACTAAATTTTATGGCAGCGTGACCAGTGGTTGTTGGAATATATTGCTGTGAATCTCAGATGGGTGTGGCAGACATGCAAATGTCCCAATATCGGCACTTGGTGGCCCCACCACGGGGCCCCAAAACATCCCCCCTGCACGTATATTCAGAGACCAGATGATCTAAATATACTGGTTCAAATTCTGTGCAGTGAGTGGATCTGAAAAATACTTTTTCAGATTAAGAATATGCTAACATGTTTATTGCCTCTTTTTCTCCTCCAACCATTGTTTACTTACTGTAAGTAGGCTTGATTAGTATCAGTGTAGTGATAAAGAGCTATATTAACACGACTTTTTAAAAGCTCTAATTAGTGTTCAGTTTACAAAGTAAATCTATCACATCTCTGTCTCAACACCTAAGTAACAGTAAACACTAATAGTAGACAATATGTCTTATCGCTTTTCTTTTAAATGGGTTAGCTAACACCTTAATATGACACATAACACATCTTTATGGCCTTTGCACCCTCGCTTATTCATAATGAACACAGTAAACCTTAGTCATGAGACATACTTGGTCTCATGAGATAAACACAATAAAAAGGACATACCAGTGCCCACACAGCTGCAGAATGATGAGGTATAAAGGGAAATGTTTATTTAGCACATTCACTGGTATTAGATATCACTGGTGTTGTGAGTCAGAGATTGCAATTTTCTTAAAAGGAACAAATAGACATTTAACTTCTGGTCATTCCCTGGCTTAAACTGTAGTTGTTTCATCTGTGTTTTAAAGACATGTAATAAAGCTGAGTATATTGAATTGACCCATCTCTCATATTAAATGCACCTCCCTCACAGAGATTTAACCCAAATGGTGCCCGTGCTTTAGTAATTCTCATTCTTAATCCTGTGAGATCGTGGTGATTTTCAGCTCTCCCCACATTTAGTTTCTCTGTGATTCATGGTGGAGAGGAGAGGAGCTGCCTTAAAGGGACAGTGTGTTACTTATTTGGCTTTTTATTAGCAAAAATCAAATATTGCTTTCATAAATACGTATTTACCAAAGTCTAATCACAATCGCACGCAAATGAAAGCTTTCTCGTAGCTTAGAATGAACCAGAGGCTGCCATGTTGCATCACCATCTCTGAATACGGTAGCTGAAAGCGGACAAACTTGGTTAAAACGCTATATCGAGTGTCTGTGACATAGACATGGTCTGTGACTAGGTTTGTGCCGATTGGAGGACTATCGACGTTGTTGTTATTTTGTTTGTTTGTTTTTGCAGTTATAAAATGGTAAATGGACTGTATTTATATAGCGCTTTACTATACAGTACCTGCAACAATACCCAAAGTGCATACACGGTGCTACAGCTGAGCAGCATTAGCAGCTAGATTTTCCAATGTTGAACTATTTTTATACAAAGTGCAGCCAAACATCAGGCTGAAGAGAGAGAGCTCCTCTGTGGAGCTTCAGGTCAACCGGCTGAAGCCCTTTTTTCTTTTATCAGGGCCATTATTACAGTTGATGCACATCTGTGTCCGTGTAGGTTTGTCCTCTGCTCTTCCTTCATAGGACCGCGCTGTGTAAAAAAGACAAACAAAATGATAGTAACGTAACAGAATGTTACGAGGCAGAGTTGTTTTCGAGGCAAAAGCAGAGACTGCTTGCCGAAAAACTGCTCCTGACGGGAACGCGTATCAGCGGTTTTTACCTCAAAAACAACTCTTGTCTCATAACCTTCCATTATTATCTCATAGCCTGGTGAATGTGCAGGTCACAACTTGTCCACCAGAGTGTTTTGGAGTTGTTGGATTGTGTATTTGATGAGTTTGATGAGGGAAACCAAGAAATCCCATTAGCCTCCGTAGAGCAGCTCGCGGCTCTGCTCCGCCATTCTAAAAACAGTTTGCACCAACAATTAAAGCTAACGAACCTACTGCTATGACTATAGGGATTATGGCAATGGGGCAGCTTGCCAAAATGTTGAACTACCCCTTTCATCGGTCAAAGTTATTGTTATCGGTTAGTGGTTAGTTTGTGAACGTGTTTGTCCTCGGCGCCCCCCGTCATTTGCCGACGGGACGACGGTGAGCTTGAGTTAGTGAGTGAACGCTGAACACTGGATGTCACCCCCCCATTTCACATCCTCCATCTCCTTTTCTCATTATGTACATCTGCTTCTCCTCTCTGCAGTCTCTAAATACTGTACAGTGATAAAATATTCATCTTTTTTTTTGATATTTTTAAATACGGATGTATCTGAACACAGACATTTTTAAGTATGTACAGTGAGTGTGTAATAATTAAAAAGGAATGTGTAAGGAGCAACATTAGCAAAATGAGCATCCAGCAAAAGAGGAAAAAAAGGAAGTATAAAGTGAGGAAACTCTTGTGCAAAGATAAAAGCAAAAAGTTTAAATGTGAAGGAGAGAACACAGCAATACAAAAGAAAAGGCTGCATTACCAATCTCTATGTTAAAAGAGCTGCCGCTGAAGAGGCAGAGTTGGAGCTGCTCCCAGCCAATGGCGGATGAATATTTAATGATCCCAACCAAGATGCAGTAATTACAAGGGGAACGGACTGTCATGCTGGAGCACTTTGTGCAGAACACCCTGGCATCTGCCGATTAGTGCTCTTTATGGTCCCTGTGCCTCAGGTGTGACACTATATTTGGTTTAGGTCACGGGGAAGGGAGGGTGCGACAGGAAGCAGCACAGACGCCGCAGCCTGTCGCGGTGCTGCGAATGTGTCAGGGAGCAAAGAATGGTTGGTGTCTGCTGACGAGACGGAGAGATCTGATAAGACAGGTGAGCAGAGTGAAAGCAGGAGATGGCTTACTCTTTAGTGGCAAACTGACTTCTTCACAACATCAAGTGTGAAGATGTAATTTTACCTCGGCACTCTCGCTATCTGCGGGTCTCGTGGGATCGTGGGACTTGCAGGAGTTCGTTCCTCACATCAGGGGTGAGGAACAGGTAGCAGAAAAGGCCTTAAGAGGTAGAAATTCTGCTCAGGTATGGAAACATTTAAAGCACATTACAAAGCTAACAGGCTTCAAAGACATTCCTGACTTCAAAGCATCCTCACCCACCCCCACGCGTCTCCCATCTCACCCCTTCCACTCTCTCCCTCTCTAATCAAGGTCAGGCTGGAGTTATCAGTATGACATAATAACTTATTTTTTGGTTTGTTGTTGACGAAACACTTGTGTGTCATATAACATTCGTTATATCCACCAAGGAGGTTTTGTTTAACCCATGTCAATTTGGTTGTTTGTTTACAGTTTACGAAACATACTGAAGTGATTTGCACTTAACTTGGTGAAGGGAATGGAGCAAGGCCCTAAATATTGCAGGATATTTTGATTTATGGGCCTTGAGTTAGGAAAAACAAAACAAAAAACAAATCAAAAAGATCAGAGAAAGAAGAGATGTTGATAATCGAGATATGTGTGGGATTGTTTGGCCTTGGTGGAGTGCCATTCTAAGACAGTTGGGCATTTGTGTCATGTGCAAAGTCCCTTTTCCTGTCCTGGAATGTGTCGAACTTTTTCATAAACTCATCGTTTTAAAGTGTTTGAAAAAGTAGAGATGCGTCTCTACTTTTTCAAACACTTTAACCACCTGTATGAATAAGGATGGTAACAAAGCGTGACACTGAATGCAACACTTTTTTTTTTTTTTACTTCAGAAGTTCTCTGTGTGTCTCAAACTTTTCCAACAGTAAGACCATTCTGTTGATTGTTTTCTCTTTGGTTACTAAAGAGAATAAAATATCAAAGCTTTTGAGATTATGTGGCTCAAGCAGATTGTACAAGTGTGTGTGTGTGTGTGTGTGTGTGTGTGTGGTGTGGAACAGTGTAGGTGGATGAATGCTTGCAGTGTGTGAGGCTGTTTCTCTCAGGTTTCACAGTGGTAAAGTCGACCTTGACCAGCAGACACTTAGGTTTTGTTGGTTGTGCACATATTTTGTTCTAATCATTGTTTGTTCCTCTTTCTTTTTTTTTCTTTTTTTGAGAAACCATTGTGTCAGAGTCACAGTGACATTATTGATTCTATAAAGTCTAAAATTTTGAATGGCCTTTTCTTTTTATTAGCAACTAGTTGTTCAAATGTGTTGTTAGGCTCCATTGCCGATCAGATGAGTGACTTTATTCTGCCCTCAACACTAAATGAATTGCACAAAAACACTTTGGTATCATTCAGCGTAGCTATAAACCCATAGTGCTACAAAATGCAAAGTTTAACTCTGAAAGTACAATAAAGCCTTTTACTGTAATAACTGCCAGTACATAAATTCAATTTAATTCACATTTATTTATATATAGTAGCACCATATCACATAGAAGCAGTTCAGAGTGCTTAACATAGAGATAGGACAACATATTAAAAAAGTAAACAGCAATAGATACTAAGACACACAGAAGTTCATACACACAAAGACGTTTAAGAAAATGCACAGCTAAACAGAAAGTCTTAAATTTATCGGATTACCGGACTTGATGAGGAGAGTGAGATGAAGTACCAAGTATTATTGTCTTTTCTTGGATATACAGTAATGATCGAAATGGTTGAAGGTAATGATGATCGTAAGAATGTGAATATCGAATAGAATAGAATAGAATGCCTTTATTGTCCCATAGGGAAATTCATCTTCACACTCTGTCACTGATCAACATACAACACTGAGCAACATGAATACACCAACACTGAGCAACATGTAAAACGCCACCAGACACTAAGCAACATATACTACATATACACACACCAGACAACCAACACTTATGACACACTGAGGAGGACTGGGTCCATACAGGGCTATTGGGGGAGGTTATTGAGTGCAGAGATGGCAGACGGGACAAAGCTTTTGTTGAAGCGAGCCCGTCGCCATCTCAGAGTCCTGTACCTGCGACCAGACGGCAGCAGTGTGAAGTGTGGGTGAAGAGGGTGAGTGGGGTCGTTGGTTATTGTCCTTGCTAGGCGTGTGACTGCTCTGAGGTTGAGCTCGGTGAGGTTGGGTGTGGGATGATTAGTGATTTTAGATGCAGTGTGTGTGATTTTGGTCAGTTTGTTCCTGTTGGTGATGGACAGCATGTTGTAAAAGCAGGGTGAACAGTACAGTAGGATGGGTTGAATGATGCTGGTGTATAGTAGTGACAGAAGGTGGGGGGCAACAGAGAAGGCACGGAGTTTGCATATGACATGGAGTCTCTGCTGAGATCTTTTATGGATGTCGGTTATGTGCTGGTCAAATGTCAGTTTATTGTCTATGGTGAGTCCAAGGTATTTGAAGTGGCCGACCTGTTCAACTGTCTGGTTGTGGATGGAGGTGGGGATCAGTCCAGAGGGGGGGGGGGGTGCGTGAAGTGTAGATGACCATTTCTTTTGTCTTGGTGACGTTTAGCTCCAGAAAGTTGTCGGTGCACCACTGAGTGAAATGAGAGATGGATTGTTGGTAGGCAGAGATGGAGTTATTGTCAGTGAGCAGACCTAGAATGGCGGTGTCATCTGAATACTTGTATGTAGTGATGGGGGAGGAGCTGATACAGTCATTTGTGTAGAGGGTGTAGAGGAAAGGGCTGAGGACACAGCCTTGCGGGGCTCCGGTGTTGGTGATGATGGTTGATGAAGTGACTGTGCCTATCCTTACAGCCTGTGGTCTGTTGGTGAGGAAGTTGTGAACCCAGCGGATGAGAAGTGGAGGGATGTTGAGGTGGCAGAGTTTCCTGATCATCTGGTGGCGTTGTATTGTGTTGAAGGCCGGGCTGAAGTCTATGAAGAGAATGGATGCGAAGGTGTCAGGTGATTCCAGGTGTTGAAGGAGGGGGTGGAGGAGGCATGCTACAGCATCCTCCGTCCCCCTGCTGGCCCTGTAGGCAAACTGGTGTGGGTCCAGCAGTGGAGTGACTACCGGCAGGATGGTGTGGAGGATTAGCTTTCATGATTATGGAGGTTAGTGCGACTGGACGGTGGTGATTTGGTTCAGACGGGCGTGGTTTCTTGGGTACAGGGATGATGGTTGAAGTTTTCCAGACGGTGGGTATGGATGCAGATCTGTATGAGTCCCAGAAGATGGAATGAAGAGGGGGGGCCAGCTCCATGGCACAAAGCTTTAACACCTTGGTTGAGATGTTGTCAGGCCCGGGTGCCTTCCCAGCTTTGCACCTGCTCAGCTGCTGCTGTACCTCCACTGTGGTGAATGGAGAGTGTGCAGGTACGTCCGGGGGGAGGGCATTGAGCAGTTCCTCACATGTGGCAGAATGGTTTTGAGTGTCAAACCGTGTGTAAAAGGAGTTCAGGGTGGCAGCATATATGCCTATATTTATCAGGTTTACAAAGTAGAAATACCTGGAAAATTAATCAACTTTATAACTTCTTTGACCAATACTTTCTGTGCCTGAATCAATTGTAAGTAGGGTTCAAGTAGTGTTGCTCCCTGCTGCAGCCCCATTATTCATTTACACTGTTTTTCCTTCCTCAAGAACAATTAAAGCTGTGAAAAATAATAGGGAAATTCCCCCAAATCATCTGTTGGGTAGCAAATTCCACCCACGACTCATGCAGGCACCAACAATGTTTTATACTGTTTTTTAAACTTTTAGTGTTGGTAGATAAAAGATACAGGTTAAATATATCATAGCACAGACTAGCAGCCAGACAGTTGTCTCTTGATTAAATACTGGAAGTGTCTGGAGCAGCAACACTATTCAAGGTGGCTCAATTTGTTGTGAAACAGAAATAACTGAGATGACGAAATATCTCTTATCTCATATGTCTTGTTTTTTCTTTGAGGCCAAAATCAAATCACACGAAATTATTGAAAAGAAAATTGGATTAATTATGAAGCCCTTATGGAAACATGTCTCCAAGTTCTCTGGGAATAAAAAAGGTACACTGCCTGTCCAAAAAAAAGTCACCACTTGGATTTTAACTAAGCTAATAGGTAAGAGCCTCCCATTGGATCATTACTGCATGATTATGTTTCAGCTGGCAACAACTTACAGGTATTTAACCCTTACTGATGCAGTCTCATTTCGTAAACAACCATGTTGGAAGACGTGGAAAGATGTTAATCTGTTTCAGAAGGCAGGGTCAAATTATTGGCATGCATCAAGCAAACAAAAATATCTACAGTAAGGAGATTGCTGAGACTACTAAGAACTGTCCAACACATTATTAAAGACCGGAAGAATAGTGCACCTCTAGTTATAAACAAAAAAAGTTATTGTTCTAAAAGCTGCAGCTATGCAAACCAAGGCTGCTGCAGCATGTAATTGTTCAAACCTTTTCTTATTCACAGACGTCCATTCATTCTCCTGAAGAACGTCTTTAGGAAAATTAAACACTTGAGAGAAATTCAAATGGATCATCAAGGCAAACAGTGTATGAGCTCCACATAGTGGGAATGAAACAATCAAAGAAAAGCTCATTCTCAAGAGAATTATAAATTTTACTCATTAATATGGACATCAAGTATCCTCAAGTATCTATCGCAACGTGGGATCATAAATGTTTCTTTGATTTCTTTTCAAGCCATTCATCGAATAAGAACTAAAGAATATCGGCAGTTCAAGTTATGAGTTCACCTATTACTTTAGTTTAAGGAGATCTTTGATGTTTCTAATATCTTTCTCATTAATCCAACAAATGCACACGTTACCCACCTCCAAGTTTTATCAAAAGTAGTATCCCTCTCTCACATCTGCTTGGATCTTGTTTCCTGATGTATCCTGTCACAGCCCTGATAAGTCATTTCCTGTTATTTGTGCATATGGTCTTGTGATTTATTACTGCTCTCAGCTCAATATAGTGATGCTTTGGAGATAATTTTAGACATGGAGGAGACATATGTGCAGTAGTATGTCCATTACAGACAAAACAGGCTGAAACCAAAGTTTACATATAATTTGCAGGAGTTCTGTGAAGTGTGGTGCATCAGCTGTTTACTAAGGCATTCTTCACTGTACACATTTACAGTGGACATCATTTAGTAAAAATCAACAAATGCTGATAAACAATTAGCCTAACTTCTTTGTAATCTATGGTCTGCTTACATTGTTTGTAGTTTAGCTTATTTCATCATTGCCAGCATTAGGGAAAATCATTTAAAACTGTTGAACGGCACTACTCCATGCTTAATATGGTCGGCCTCTCTTACAGTTTCGCTGTATCTCACTCACTCACTCATTGAGTCATAATGATTGGCTGAGTATCATCATGTGACCACTGGCCCTAAAGCTATGCTGAAACAGAAATACCCTACAGGCCCTGGTTGGGATAACCCATCTTGAACCCAGATACGGAGGTCCACCCATCAGTGGCTTTGGCCAAGGGCTAACATTGTACTCTTTACCAGAAATCAATTCTTCCTGTGTAGGCCTCTGATTTAGAGTGGCAAAGAATAGATTTCTGGGAATTTTTTTTGTTTTATGTGGGTGGGAAACTCAGTCAATACATTATGTAGTATCAGATCGTGTGTACACTCACATACTTGCCAATTTCTAATCCAGTAATTTAGGCACTTCTGATATTGCCTAGTGTTCGAGGCTGGAACAGTTCTCTGCTTTATTTTCTCTACCAGCTTCGTCTTTTCATCAGTTCTCCGTTTTGTGCAGGACCACCAGTTACAGCAGAACACAGCCTTCAAAAAGTGATGCCTTGTGTGTAATGTTGGTACAACAATGAGCTGAGCACTATACAGTCTGCAAGTGCTTTTTATTGGTATCACAACCTCCAGCTGCCACTACCAAAATCACATTCAGTGCTGTTAGAAAGTGTTTTCATAGGTATATGATGGGAATCTTAGTGTTGGATAATGATGTGCGAATCATATATAAGTTCAGTCAGTTATCACACAGGCTGTTTTATTTTATTCTTCAGTCTACTCCGTCTTTACAGCAAAGTCTTACAACTGTGGGTCTGTTGTGGTTCACTGCTGTAGTGTAGTTTGTGCAATATGCATGAAAACATAAAGATATGTTGTGAAGTAACTTTATTCCACAGATGACTCATGTTTTATTCACAAGGTAACCACATATTAAAAAACAATAGGCAAATATCAGTGCTACATTTGATGTGCTGCTTAACATTTATGGCCTCATTATCAAAACATGTCGGGGTAAATTCCAGAGGAGAGAGTGGATTCCTGAACAGATATTGTGTATTGATGAGACCTTCACTTTATCCACACATGCACATACAGTGCCAATGTATGCACAAACACACATGTTTGTGATAGCATCCTTCGCAGTAATTCATCCCAGCAACACATTTTAATGGAGGTTCTAGTTGAGTCCAGTCCGTTTCCTGGGCTTAATAAAGTGCTATGTGTATTTAACACTAAGTAACAGACTGAGCTGCCTACACATGCAACTTGCTGCATGGGTCAAACTCACTGTCACAGCTACATGACAGCACACAGACGGAAATGGGTCTTGGTCTGCTATTACCTATCCAAGTGACCTAAGTTCAACTTCCCAGGTGGGCTGCCATACACTAATAAGTCTAACCGATCCAAGTTCAGACATTAAGTAGCCAGAGTCACAGACACCAGCTGGGTTAACAATCCCTGCCAACAATGTCACTGACCTGAGTTGAGCCAGAGTTACAGGTGCCAGACAGGTTAATCACACCACAAGCACAACAAAGAGACATAGTATTGACCTTATGCACACCTGGTCTGTCAGCTTTCACACTACGAAAGTCAGCGACAATAAAACTGAGCCAAGCTTCTTGTAAGTATTTGAGAATTTTTCAGAGAGGGCATAAATACACTTTATGACCTCCTGCCAACACAAAATACATCATGATGTTGTTGCTGTGTGTGTGTGTGCGTTTGCAGAGATGTACTTTATTTCAGAAAGATAATCTATATTTATTTAAATGATTTTCATGTTAGAATTTAACAGTTTTTAGTGTAAAGGATCTGCCTAGACTTCAGATCCCCTTGGTGTAGATTTTTAAATATTAAAGAAGTTATTTAATATACTGTAAAGTCTATATTTTTTTTTACCTGTTAGAGTATAAACACACAGGAATTCATATATTTTTCACTGCTACCTGTACATTAAATTACCTTGCCAACAGTTGGCTCTCTCCACAACCGTGTGTCCTCTGAGAATTAGTAGTGTCGACATATTGTTGGAACACAAGCCTGATTAAATAGAAGTGTTTGCTAATTCATGCATTAATTAGTTTAATTACTTATTGCCTATTATCATAACTGGGAATATTTAATGTATAATGCTGATTATAGAAAGGTAGAAGGGGCAGCATCTCTCTCTCTCTCCCTCTCACACAGGTTGCCAAGGCTTGAGCAGATAATAAACCTGTTCATGGTTTTCTAATGTAAACAAAATAGATCAGCCAAGTTTGTGAGCGTTTATCTGATGCATTTATAAGCCCTGTGGAGCTGCATGGCTCTGCTGTTTACAGATGGTTTAAATCCTGTACTGAAGTGCATGAATGGGAGGCAGGAGAGTGGACGGGCAAAGCAGCCAAGCCCAGGTGTCGAACTTCTCGTAGCTGTCCAATGAGTAGTGTAGCGTCACTGCCAGTGCCCTAAAACTACACAACCGTATGTATAATTCATAAGAATGGATCTGCAGCATGTGTAAATACATTTCCTACACACATATACATACATGGATATGAGCAGAGGCAGCTTATGTTGGATATATCAAATCCAGCCCTGGGCTGAGGCGAAGTTTCTCCTTAATTCCAGACTAGAGTGTTATCAGCCAAAGGTTAGAGTGGAGAAAGCAGATTTTCACCTCAAGGTGGCAATACTGCAAAAAACTGTAATCCAAGTTTTCCCAGGTGAAAATAAGACCTTCAGAATATGTCAAGAAAATAAATACACCCTCATTTTAAATATTTTTGATCTCATGCATATTACTGTGCATGATAAAAGAAATTCTGTGTAGCTATATAAACAAAACTACAAGGTCAAATGTGCTCAGTAGAACATAACATACAGTAACAGTTAGTTTTCCATTGATGTAATGAGGATGTATTCATTTTGTCCAAGCTGCAAATAAAAAATTCTAAATTGTCATAACTGCAGCAATGTGAAACTTTTTTAAATGTCATGTTTACACACTCGCAGCACCTGCTGAAGGTTACGGAAAGATCATGGAAAAAAGTTCAGAGAGACACAACATATTTATTTACATTTAACCCCCCCCAAAAAAATGCACCATCATTCCCTGACTGCTGGATGTGAACCTCTGTGTCTGCTGTGACAGTGTTGTACTTTGTTCACCTATCATCCCTGTCAGCCACCCCCAGGGATGGACGTTGCCTCTTATCGCAGGGTAGGAGAAATGACTTTAAACTTTATATAAGTATCCTCAACTAAACTTTGAGTGAGTTTTCACTTTTCCGCCACGCATGCATGATTTGGAGTCACAAAAATCCCTGTATTTTTGAGCTGAATTTTGGTATGTTCTCAATATTATTGTTTATTTCCAGTAAAAAAAAAAGTTAATAAAGGGAAAAAAAAACCTTCTGTATCTGTATATTTCTATTCAATAAAGATGGATTGACAGAAATCCTCCACTGGTCTCAGTACCGCCAACACTTTGATGGCTCAGCTGATAAACAAATCCAACAGGCTCAGCAGGAGATAGGGGGATAAAAGCAGTAAGTTGAAGCATGTTAAGTCAAAGTTGGAGAGCTGGGCAAATGAAATTAGACACATGCCGTGATGTTACTGCCAAAGTTTCATGCAGCCAGGAAAGTTCGCTCTGCAGACAAGAGCATTACAGAACCCACTGAATTAACTTTGACTTAAGGATTTAAATGTGTAGTTTGTCAGGCTAGGTAAATATTTACAGAACGTAATGCCCATCGATGGGAGCAGCTGAAAACGTCTTGAAGGCAGCGCTGAAATGCCTCAAGCTAAAGTTGCTCTTATGCCCCGTGGCTTAAAGAAAATGATCGTAATGAAATCTAAAAACCCTTTAATGTTACTTACAACATAAAGTCAGAACATGAAAAACCCAACACACAACCCCAACAGAACATGATTACAGTGGAGGAGTGTTTTTAGTGTTTTAAGTGTTTTCAGCAACACAAACAGCAATCCATTCATCATCATTGTAGCCTACTCATGTCCACTCCTGGACTCTGTGTGTAACAGGTAATATCAGATTGGAAAAAAATATATATATTTGTCTTAACCAAGCCAATTCTTAAGCCTCATTCATTCATGGAGTGATTCAGTCATTCCCCTGTGTTTAGAGTGGTTGGACAAATAACGGCTGTACCCAGTTGTGTGTGTGTGTGTTTTTCTAAGCTGTGTAATTGTGCTGTGTTAGTGTGTCAGGTTGTGATGCTGTTTTGGACAGTCTTATACTTTCCTATAGTCAAAGCTCCTGCTTGAACATATTGTTAGTCCCTGTTGTCAAGAGTTATTGTCAAACACTGCTGTTCTGGGAATGACAGTTTTTGAATTGCAGACATTTCCACAAAGAACATATACACGGAATAAATTCCCCTGCAAAATAATACACAACTCCTTTTCTGTGGTGTATGTGTTTGCAGTGATCAAAAACCCGAAATAGCAACACTGTGCAGGTGCCACATTTATAATTTTGTGTTTCGCATATTTCCAACAATTACGGAGCTGAGACAAGATAACATTTCACACCTTGCAATGCAATGGCTTGTTTACATGATTCATGAAATGCAGCGCACACTTTGTCAAAGCAGATAAAAGGAATATTGTTCAATTTGTCCTTTTTGTTGCTTTTTCCCCACAACATCATTTAAAACTGTCAAATTGTGCTTTCATATAAAAACGCTGGTTGTAAAAATTGTAATTATTGGAAAAGAAAAAAGAAAAAAAAGTTTTGAAGTCCATCTTTCAAGGAGAAGGTCACTGTGTGAGAGCTACCAAAGAACAGTTCTGCCATAATAGCCCTGCATTGATTTTCATACATTTCCTTCCTTCAGTGGCAAACCTAGAGCACAATGCATTACCACCATATAATGGATATAACAGACTGTTTTTCATGTGACTTTGTGAAAAGGTCACTATTCTGAACATATGTAAATCTAGCACAGCTTCAAGACACTGTCGTCAGTGCTTTGGGTGTAAAAGAGCAGTATGGAGATTAAAACAAATAGTTTTCACTTGGCTTAAAAGTAGAGAAGATGAAGAGGGAACATATTATTGCTGCCACACCAAAGGAGCTGCAGCTCTGCCCGTCAGCTGTCTGAACTGAGGACTTTCTTGGTGCTGTGGGGTAAGGATACCATGCACCGAGGAGATGTGTCAACAACTTGCAGGTCTGTATCTCAGTGTTTACAACTCAACATTATAAAGCACAATGCCAGCAGCGCACTGGGTTGCCCTAATTCTACCCAAGGGTGAAATTGCCTTTTCATAATTTCCATTATACTTGGTCTTTGAAAAATGGCTCTCACGATCGGCGGTAAGATAGAGGAAGTTATTTTTCGTTCAAAGTGTGTTTTGATGATGTGCCATTTGATGGAGTGTCTCAGCCCAGGTTTAAAAAAAAACACAAAAAACGCTGGTAATGGTGCCTTGTTTTTTGTCTTTCATTTTCTATGCTAGCTCAACCTGGACGTGATGAATGGAGGATCTTATTGTGCAGAGACCTTGCTTAGGGACACCTGAGCCTTCTGATGAGCAAAAAAGGTGAAAGGAGCCTATGTTTACTGTCAGGCCTTTTGTGGTTAACATCTCAGTGCCTGTTCAAGGTACCAGCTCACATTTTGGACCAGTGTTTGAAATGTGTTGTGGTTGCAGCAAGGACAAAAAAAAAGATGCTGTAATTGATATGCTGTGGTGGAATTTGATTAATGCATCTCACTCAAACAAACATTTCATCTCTTGTTCAAGGAGAATTGGTATAAAACATGAAAATGTAAGTGTCAGTGACTGAGTCGTTTCCCTAAAAGAATAGTAAACTGTCAGTGGCAAATAATATAATCACAGTCTAAGTATATACGTTTTAAAAATTTATTTTTCTTTTCTTTTTTCAATGCAACAACAATCTCACAAAAGCAGTCGCAGAAACTATTCATCATAGCCAACAAATAAAAAGGGCAGGGGAACAAGGACGAAAAATATGCAAAGAAAAAAGAAAGAGGCCAAAGAAAGCAAGAATATTAAAACGAAAAAAACGATTTTGTTGTGTTTTTTTTATGTTGCTACATTTCATACAGTACCAGTGCCAAATGAAACATTTCAAACTGATCCATCCATAGAGTTTTCAGATTTGTGTTTCCTTTGTTCAGAAAGGCAAAGAACCAATGATTTGATGGAATTAAAGTAATAGACACAAAAACCTCCGTGTTTTTAAACGAAGAAAGTTGTTTTAAAAAATAAAAAGAAAGACTGAGTTCTCTCAGTGAGGGTTTCCTTCAAAACAGTAATTTCTCCTCTTGTCCTCTGGTTTGAAGGTTTTTTTTTTAATTCAGCTGTATAAGAAATCTGGCAAGATGGTTGAAAGAAAAAAACTTTCCAGGCAAAAACATTTTGTAGAGCTTTACAGGTCACACAATGGTTAAAAGTCCCGTGCCACGTAGCTAAAAGCTTCTGGGATGGCAAGTGTGCATGTACGTGTGTTGCTGTGTCAAAACATTGAAACCCCTGGAGCAGCGTGCTAAGGGCTGTTCGGAGGATAGCACTGTCTGCACTTTGCAGTGCAACCATATGTTCACGTTTTGATTTGGACCTCCGGAGGGAGCGTGCCAAATAAATGAGAAAATACTTTGCTGTGGGTCTGTTGTCTGACAGAGCTGAATCAGTGGGTGCGAGAGAAGAGGAGTGATTGAGGTCATGTAGAAGTGTGGTGGAGAACTTTCCCTGCCAAACGCATTATGGTCTGAGTTATATACCAAAATCAGAGAGCTCATGTTTCATCACCCTTCCCGATCTGGAGTTACACTTTTTCCATGCATACTTTTTGTCTGTTCCAGTCCTCATGCTGGTTAGGCCAGGCCTGTTAGTCTGGGAAATCGGTTAACTGTTTGGGCAGTGGAAAAGAAGTGAGGGTCAAGCGTTGGCGGAACCCGTTTTCATGTTCCTGTTGGGAATCCTGTCGCTCTGTTTCTGGCAGGCGCGATTTAAGTGCTGAGCGCGTCAGACGACCAGGGGCTTGGTATGAACCCCATAAGTCTGCCTCATTTAAAGGGGAATGGGGACTCGTTCACTGGGAATAGTTTAATAATTTAGTATGGCCTTAAACTAATCTATTTCAAGCACCCAGATGGTATTTATATTGAGCAAATGCTCAGATAATTGAATGGAATAATTTACTCACTACTGTTGCTCAGTGTCAGAGAATCCCCACATTGCACCAACCCTGGAAAAGACATAAAGTGAAACACTAAACCAAATCACTGCGAGAGTGTTTTCAGAAATACAAACGCCGCCACGAAATCAAAGCAATTGAAAAATCACATTGAACAGCACCGAAATCCGGGTGCACTCATTCTATAGCTGCGGCTTGGTATTTTGTCTTAGCCTTTTGTGCGTTCGTTGTGTCCGTATTGGATTTCTGTGATTTATTAGTGTATGTTCTTTGCAGGAAGTCATGTGTGCAGCTTTGTGTGTGCCGCATGCTTATTAACGCTGGCTTGTCGTAAGGATATGATGGGTTCCAGAGAGCACAGCGGGCCATCTGTCCGGTGCTACGCTCTCCAGTGGGCATGACTGTCCAACCACCTAGGGAGCTGGAGTGGGCTGAGGCATGATGGAAACAAGACGGCTCCACTGACCCTTCGTTATGTAAAAATAAGAGAAACAGAGTTGGAAAGAGAGAGATTGGGGAGATGAGGTAGGAAAAATGAGCAAAGGGGGAGAGGAAGGAAGGGATGCAAAATGAAGAGATAGACAGAGAGAGAGAGGGAAAGGAAGAAAGACAGGATAGAGAAAGAGGAATACAAAGGGAAAGAGGGGGAACGGGTGGCTGCTGATTTTTAACAGGCGTGTCCCTCCATCTCTGATCAAAGCGTCCTATCAGCCTTAGGGGCATCTCCACTGAGTGCCTCCCATAGCTGCTAAAAATTCTCCCTGCCTAGGAATCATTTTAACACCTCTCCTCTCAGAGCCTTCACATATTCATCCATTCATAGGACATAGCACATGCATCATGCCTCCCGCACATGAAAGCACCTGTACATGCTTCCACGGGGCCCACGCTGATAACAATATATGATGGGGTTTTTGTTAATGAAAGAGAATTGAAGATGGTTGCAGTTGGCGGATTGGTCTATCTCCTCAGTCCGGCTCCATTAAAGTAGATATGTGATTGACAGCTGCACATGAAAGCCAATGCTAAACTATGGTAGATAATACAGTAGCATTCATATCTGATGTTTTTGGTCTCATCCCTGCTTTCTGATGCATATGGGATAGTGGTAGTTCAGGGATTTCATAGGACACAGATATAGCTTCAATTTAAAATTCCACATTTATACTTTAGTACCTCACACATGCTTAAAAAAAACAGTGGATTTTTTGGAAGCAGCTCTTAAAGACACCACAGGATTTGCATGACTCATTCATGATGATGAATACATTTGAATGGCACAATGCTACATTCCCCTGACCATTTGTTCATTTGCCATGTGAAATTCACAGGCAGTGGGACCTGGGACCTGCCGCTCCACATTGTTCAGCTGACCACTCTGCAGCTGGCTTTGTGGCGCCTGAATATCAACCGGCGTCATGCCACTGCCTCACCACTGGGGATATCCAGCTGTATTTTTTTTTCCAGTGTGTGTTCATCAAAGATGGGAAATTAAACAATAGTTTTCTATTTTTCTCCAACCCAGAATTTCCCCGATACCTCCCTGTGTCATTGTTTCAGAGCTGTCAACGAGTCTTTGAATCCATCATCAACCTTTGAAGGCCCTGCCTCCTGTGTCAACCATGAGCAATACCACAGGATGCTGGGCTCAGGGCAAGGAAACCCCAGTGGCCATAAAAATCCACAAGGCATGGATGGGATCATATCCGCGTTTTTTGTAAGAATCCAGTTTTTCGAAAAGTGTGCCCGTTGCATTTTCTTACAGTCTATTCCAGTGTGACAAGAGATTCTCCATGTCGGGTGGCTGACTGTTCAGACAGAGGAAGGGTCTCTGGTGTCACATGAAGAGAGTATAATTTCATAGTTTTTCGTACCACACTCAGTGGGTTTACTTTTTACCCTTTGCACTTTAACTCGTTTTCTTTTCTCAGTGTAATTTGCATTAATGGGCTCAAAGTGAAGTGGAGACAGGAATATAAACGTGTGAAACCAAAACTGCGACCACACCAGCTCACTGAGAGAAAGAGAGAAACAGAGAGAGGGAGAGAGAGAGAGATCCGTACTTATTTTTGTTGTAAGGGACACGCCTGGCATCCCAATGGCTAATGAAAGCATCATTATCAGGAGAGCAAGATGACTGGGCCCCTTAGAATATGCTTACAGATGACTTAGAGCGATGCTGCCCGTCTCCCCTACTTTCTGTTACTGCCATTAGACCCAGGCTGTCTGACTGTTTACGACTCCCTGGGCTTGAGTTTATTTGAGTATTTTCTAATACAGTAATATGAGATGACATAATGAAGCACCCCATACACAGTGCAGTGGCAAGCCTCGATGGGAGTTTAGCAGCTAGATGCTGCTTTTTAAGGAAATGAGGGCTCACGTTGCTCCCAGCTCCCATAACTTCTTCTGACAGATGGTGATAACTGCAGCCTCTGTGTTTATGTGGGATAGTCCCCGCTTTAAAAAGTGGTGGCTCAAGAGTTGTGTTCACAAATGTGTTCTTATGTGAATGGTCATGTCAATTAAAATCCTGTTGTTGTATACAAACAAGCCTTATGCAGTAGCTCTACTGAACAGACAATGGACATTTGAGCTGAAGAATAAATCTTGAAATATACAGTACAGTATGTTCAGATTTAGATTCAATGTCATCACTATCAAAGATGCTGCATATTTAACATTATCACACTAGACTTCTTGTTTGGCTAATGTTCCATTAGCAGCGTTAACAATGGCCAGTGCTCTGTGTCTGACACTGCCAAAGATTCACTGATAAATGTCCACTGCTTTACATATCTGACAGAGTGTCTGTGAAAACTGCAGAAAAAGTCGTTTGATGCACCTTTGTCAGTGTTTGGAAAACTCTCTTTTTCTCTTTTTTCTCCCACAGTGTTCATAAATATGTAGCCAGAGAAAAGATTTAGGCCAGGAACATGCATGGTGTGAGTGTGGTGTTATTTTTTTTAGGTGCACATGTTAACGAGTTAGATGAGACACACCTCACGGCTACATTGTATGATCTAGAGATTCGGCTTCTCACCTTTTTAGCAGCTGCCGGTGGATACAGTGGCATTATAATGACATTTTCTGTCAAAAATAAATCTGAAATGTACTTTTAATGAAAAGAAATCCAACATTTCCAGAACGCTGGCTTTCACTGGACTTGAACAATTGTAACTTTGAAGTTATTTTTCTCATGTCTTACAGCATGAAAGTCACATCACTGATTACAGTAGAAGATATTCACCATCTTGTCATCCCCAACCAAATTATTCAGACAGTTAATCTGACTTTTCAGCCACCTTGTGGATACTTACAATGTGTGTTTGTTTTGGGCTAATGTTGTGAAGGCTCAGTAGGACAGTTTAAATATAAAATGTCTGAAAGCACTGAAAAAGCACAAATGAAGTTGGTAACTTTTCCCTTTAGCCATAACTGTACCAAACATCCTCTGTTCTACCTTGAAGAATGCCACAGAGGGATACAGAATATTTTTCAAACCTTTCAAAGCGAGAGTAACAAGTCTATGTTCATATTGGTTTGAACAGCACTATAAAATAATATCAAAGATCACACTGTTGGTGTTTTTCACAAAATACCAATGCACTGCAGAAATATATACTCACCAAGTCCAGTTAATTTTTCTTTTTCCTCTGTAGTACCTACAGAAAGAAATGACAAATTAAATGTTAAATCACTTTCCTGAATCAAACCAAAACAGAGACTCCAGTTATCAGTGATCAATTGCTGCTGCTCAAATAAATGTTAATGACTGTTGTTAGAAGTTATGGCTCTTGTTCCTCATTTGAAATGGAATATATTCATGTTTTTTATGTAGTTGAGCCTTATACTTAACTACATTAAACACAGAATAAGATGAAGAAGAACTACTGTACAGTCATGAAAAAAACATCTCCAAAGTTAATGGAGTGTCTTCTGTTCACAAAGAAAACATTATTTGAAAAGTGAGACTCGAAAGTTCATAAAGTTTACTTGTTACTAACTTTAAACAATGTTAATAAAGCAAGCAAGTTTAAAGTTACAAATGAATTGCTACATTGCTACATTATATATAAAATGTGACAACACTTCATTAAAAAAGCATGGTTGAAACAGTCGGCAGATCTTTACAACTCATAATCAATAATGTGTTGCCATGCTGATACAGTAACTAAAGAGACTGCTCTGTTTTCAGCTTCCTGTCCTTTTCTGGCTTAGGAATGAATCTGTGTAGTTTGGGGTTTGGTTTCACCCCTCTCAGTGTTGTGAGGTAACAGTTTAATTTCACTGGTTACCAGTTACTTAACGGCTGTATCAGTGCTGCTGCTAATGCAAACTGAACAGCTCCTGCTGTTTCTGCTCCACGGCAGCAAACCTGCAGGAGGCTTTAATTGTCAAGCAGCAATGGGAAATGCAATTTCTTGTAGCACGACAAGTCTTCAGTATAAAAAAAAGTGCTCTACTAAATAAGATATGGTAGTACTGAATTCTGCTTTATCTGATTTGTTTTAAATATTACAGGGAGGAAAAATACCAGAGGAAACGGCCACAGTGAGAGATGCAAGAGACAGGCTGCACTACAGTGTGTGTTCATCAGCACATCTCTACCACATCATCAAGGTAAATACCAACTTTTCTGCTGCTGCCCCATGTGTAAAACACCCTGTGCAAACATGTGATGAATGGTCATACTTAGAATATCGCATTGTAGTTGCCAGGTAGAGCTATTGTAGAAAAGAAATAATAATGCAGTTTGGCATTTTTCAAAATGATCTAGTATCAGCGGTCTGACTGGTGAAGGAATTATTCTGACATTACCACGTAGCGAGCCCCCGTCTGAGCCACACACCCAGCAGAGGGACCTGCCAATCTCAGCATTTAACAGGACAAAAACCATAACCATGTCACAGGCCTGTCAGGAATAAAAAGGGACTGTGGTTAGGAGTATAGGAGCTCATGCTTTGGGACCGTGGGATTGGGATGAGAGAGGTGGGAAAATGCCTGCATGTCACACAGAGGAAATTGGCTGAGCAGCCACCCACTAATGCAGAGTCATATTCTTTTTGATAGGATTAGAGCCGATTGGCTCAGTTCGCGGTTATGGAGACCAGTCTGCCAATCAGAAACAGCAGAATATAAAGGTCATTAAGCTCAAAAGGCCAGATAGACAGACCAACTTCTATATTATGCTGTTTTTTGTTCGGGGGTTTTATGTAGCTGCCAGACTCGGCTCTGGCACAAAAACTGCTAATGGTAAGACGTATTATTGAACCACACGGGTGCAAGGTAATACTCAGACATGGTCTCATCAGCCCTTTTTGTCAGGAGGCAGGTTTTTTTTTTTTTTTTTAAAGAGGCTTAGTTCAAAGAAAGCCAAGTTGAGTTTTTGTGAGACATTTAGATTCTGATTGAAAGCCCTTTGACTTGACCTTTGTTCAGTGTTTCTTTTGATGAAATTTCTCTTTTCTCGCCTCCGTCTCGGAGACAATGTTCGATTTGTTGAAAAAGGTAAGCCGAGTATTTGTTGAGTCCATCAACTGAGAGTCAGTAAAGCTCAGCATTAAGTACATCTCTACCAAAAAAAAAAGGAGGAAAAAAACTTGGTGTTGAACAACACCATCCAGGACTTCAACATAAATGCAATAAAAATGATCAAATACAAAATTCTAGTCAATCAATAGACACCACACTGATTTACAGGGTCAACCTCCATTTCCGTGTTCACATCAAACATCTTTGTCTTTGAATTCTGTTAAAAGGTTTAGTTGGTGTGGCAGACTGAGAGTTCACACTGTCGTCTTAAAGTCTGAATATTGCAGAAAATAAATAATTCAAAGGAAAAGTGCATCCATTACTAGATGCCACAAACATCCACTAATGGCATTTCATTACTCAAAGTAATCTGTGAAAACTGTTGGTTTAGGGGGGGAAATCAAAGCATTTAAACGTGTGGCTCATGATCATGATGTGTTAATCACACCACTGGAGAAAAAAAAAAAAAACAGCTCTCAAAGAAGTGTGTCACATGCATGTTAAAAGAATTGTGCCATTACATATAACACATGCAGGGAAAAGCTCAAGGATTTATCAGTGATGAGCGACTTATGTTTTTATTTATAGATTCCAGGGTGATGAAGATGGATGTGGAGGAGGAGTGGAGTGGGGTGGGGTGGGGGGAGACAGCAGGGGTCCCAGGCTTTTTATTTACTGTATGTTGATCACCTGCAGGTCATATGGTCCCTGCTGAGCACGCGAGAGGTCTTACAGTCCAGTACATCACTCCATCTCATGTTTGCTGGTCTGAATCGATAGGATTAAATGAATTGATTTTGACACCATATTAAGAAAACAAATATTGAAGATATTTAAAACTAAATTCAGGTGCTGCACTTAGTGAATTAAGTAAATGCAGTAAAGAGCAGCTCAGATGTCGGGGCGACATGCGTGTAAAGCAGTGGTGGAAGTTTGATGGCTGATGGTCAGTGTGTTTTTCCATTAAGACTTTAGTCGTGGTTTTCAGTTGTGTGCCACCTGAAAACATAAACCTGCGTCTACACAGTCTGCTGGTCGCCGGATTAAAATATCGGGTTCCTGGGAGAGATGCCAGCGCTGTGGTAGTTTGATCCAAAGCTCCAACGAGTATTTCTTTAAGTGCGTGTGGGGAGTTTTCCTGCACCGGGTGATAGGAGGGGTTGGAGAGTGACGCTGGCTGCGCCTTGGTGCTGAGCGGAGCGCTCACCTGCAGATGAGAGAGCCGGGGAAACTCGGGGCAGAGCTGCAGCACACTCACGGAGCGCACGGAGGGACGTAACGGACAGTCTGACCAAGAAAGGGGGGATTACACAATTATTGGAGAAGATTTGGGAGTCGACCCTCTCTCTGGTTCCTCGTCCAGGCAGCCCCGACGCGTTTTGCTCGCCACGATGAGAACTGACTTCGCTCTGGTCCTGACAGCGGTCCTTCTCTCTGCTACATTCAGGGTGAGATTTCTCTCTCTTATTTTTTTAAGCACAGCTTGCAATGTGTAGAGGAGTTGTGAGAGTGCGAGACGCAGCGTCTCGGAGGTGCAGGGCTTCAAAGCGATAGCACAGAAGCTTGAACAAAGTCATGTAGTCGCATGGAGCGCAGCGTCCAGCGTGCTGCCGCAGCAGCGCAGCGCTGGTCGTTATTTCCCGACAAGTACGCTAATTGGCCCCCTAATGAATTTCACTGAATGAGAGGAAAATGAAGGGGGGAAAAAGTAAGAGTTAAACATCTTGTGGCTCCTCTGTGCTGACTGCTGTCGCTGCGGGTTCACCACTGAGGTGCCACATCCTGCTCAAGTTCAAAAATATTGCTCAATTTATTCGCCAAGGGGTGATGCCTTTATTCTTTGTCAAAACTATATCCCGTCATTCCGCTCACTCCAGCGGCTCATTCCTTTACGAGGCTTCCCCCGACCAAAACCCAGCAGCCCTCAATAAGTCAAACTCTGAACTTATATGGTGCTTTTCAACCTTTTTTCCTCGTCATTTAATCAATGGGAGCTAAATGAAATCGGCGCCGGTGGGCTGCTGCTGCTGCTGCTCCTTACGGCACCGAGCGCCTCCTAAATGTTTCTGTGCCGCTGCTGGGACCGAAGCGTCGCTCTATGGAAATGTAGGCAAATGACACAACGATATTTTACCCCCGTGTTATAGTCTCAAGACCAGAGGAACTAGTGCGTTATAGCCCCTCTTCATTCACACCCGAGTCTGCATTGGCACCGGTGTGTGTGTGTGTGTGTGTTTGTGCAAGCGCGAGCGGTTTACGCACTCACACACACACACACCAACACATCTACTGCATAGTTCCTCTGTAGTTCTCTGGACTCCTGTGATCGGCTAAGACCCACAGTCAGGAGCTAGAAAATTCTGCTGCATTCATGCAGTTTCCTTTGTGTGTGTGTGTGTGTGTGTGTGTGTGTGTGTGTGTGTGTGTGCCTGTGTGCCTCACTTAACCCAGAGCACAAAACCTTAAAAAACAAATTCTCATTTCAAGTAACACAGCACATTTTATCACAGACAAGTGTGTGCATGTGTGTATTAAAATCAGCAGTGTGCTTTACCCAGAGGCTTGTAGTTGATAAACTTGTTGAATAAATTCCTGCTAACAGCTGTGCTATATGCTACTTTCCGTCGAGCCTCGGGGGGCCAAGGAAAAGGGAGAAATCAATGGAATCCATGTTTATCGATGTCTTACATTGTATTCTCTCCCTTCCAGAGGAATAATGGGGAGCATGCTTCCAAAGGTCCCTGCCGACCTGGCTTCTCACAGAGCTTCTACTCTGTGCTGATTTCAAGGGATGTACTGCGAGGCCAGGCCATACTCAAAGGTGAGACCTTTAATTGGCCAGTCACTTCTTTTACATGTATTGTAAAGAGGATTTACAGTGTGAGTGAAAGAGCCCCACCTTCCCTCCTCCCTCCTGCACTCCGGCTGGGGAGAGAAGAAATGCATATGGTGACGTTTTCCTTCAATGTCAAGTCATGTAGTTTTCACATTGATGCAATAGCCTTTGCACATATGGAAAAAGGATGTGAAACCAATCAGAACGGACTCATTGCTGTAAAGTTAGCTGGTCTGCTGTTATAGTCTGCTGTTATAATAGTAGCTACAGAAGAAAACTTTTATTCTGGTGTGTACGTGGATAGAGTGCATGCTGTCTGACTTTACTTCTTCTCTCTGACATTGCTCAACCTCTTCATTATTCACTATCTTCATTACTCTAATCTCACATACTCTCACATTCACACTACAACGTCTTACCCAGTTTTATGTGTGTTGCTCCAATTACACAGTGAGCCAACCAAGTTTGAGGGCCCGATAGTGCAGGAAATGGAATCGACATCCTGTGTCTAATCTGGCACTGCTCCTGCCAATGTGGGCTAATTGCAATTCTCTATTGATCCCAATGGTTTTTTTCTCATAGCTCAGCTAAGCTGTATTGTTTTGCTGTGGGCGCACAATAGCTCTTTTGTGGGTCGACTGTGTCTTCGGCAGCTGCACAGTATATATTTCTCACTCTCCTTAGTCGTAAGAGACCTGGCGGGGATACAGCTGTCTAGACTCTCTCTCTTGAGTGTGTGCGTACACACAGACTCACGCACGCACAGATATTTTAGTCTAAGGATATATGGTACGATATAACATTTTTGGGTTGTTTTTTTCTTGTGTCTACATTAATGTTTACCCTTTGCTGTAGTGATGATATAAGTCTGAAGGAAGTGTTGGCTCGATTTTAGTGTTTCATATATTGTAGCCCGGCTGGAAGTGGGATTGGATATGGGACGTTGTTGCTGGTAGTGAGTTTCTTCAGCGTGTGGTAGTGATGTCCTCAGCCCAGCAGGGGGTGTCAACACAATCACAAACAATCACAGAATGAGCCATCACTGCTGCACAGGAGCCATTTATTTCAGAGAACATTATTTATCTGGGCTGGTCTCAGGGAGATGAAATTGTCTCTGTGTCTTCGTTCAGACATAAACTAATCTTTAGTGGTCTGGCTGGGTTGTTTTCTGTATTCACAATTCAATTTACCACTAACAATAGATTTCTCACTGTGATCGTGCTGCGCATTTCGTTTTTTTTTTTTTTTTTCATTATTAACATAAACCACCCAGAAGTCAGGTTAAAACATTGCTGTGTTACCAGACCAAATAAACCATGATAGTTTTTCATAAATCATGAAAAAGACAGAGACTCATAAAACATGCAGGCTTAATGTATTTACACTCGCAGTTAATTCACATTCCAGGCACACACTTTTATTTAACATTTATCTTTTGTTTCCTCTGTTTTGTTTGAAGGGATCCTGCCAAAATAAAGTACTTATCTTAGCCGTGACACACTCACAGCTGCAGTGTCATCGTCATGTGTGTCTGAGAGCACAGCTGCAGTGGCCAGGCGCACACACACACACAGGCGTCGTATGTGACTTACAGGGCTCAGGCAGTTGATTTATAGTTGCTGAGGGTGTCACTGGAGGGAGGCAGGAAGCGACTCTGGAAAGGCTTTAATAATAACATTGTTTAACCCAAAACCGTCAAATGGGGGCAGGAGTAATGACACCCACTGATGCACGAACCCACTCACATACACATACACATATACACACACAAACATATATATTCATGTTATCCACCGGGGGAATAATGGAAGGGACAGAACTAGGACCTCGGCCATGATGCCTGGGTCTAGACAGGAGGTCAGCGTGGAGGAGGGAGGGTGTTGCATTTCACATTTTATCATTTTGAGTCACTTACTGAAATACCAAATCACCGAAAATGTAAAAGCCAAGCGCAGCGATTGAAACGACCGCAGCAGATACGACGACAAAGCCAAAGCCGAGAACAAAGCCAAGGCTAAATCTTTCCAAAACATGTATGAAACTCCTCTTTTCTTCTCTTGTGCATTCATTAGTCATTTTCATTTTCAGCCTTATTGTGAGTCATCTCCTGTTTGTTTTAACTTTTAGTTTTTTTTTTGATTAATCTCGCTTTAATGAGCTGTTCTGCATTTACATCATTTCCTAACAATTGTGAGGTTTTTTTCTTTAAGCCAACTTGAGGTTTTTCATTGGTTAACATTAAGAACAAAGTCTAAACACTGCATCGTTCCTGCTGACTGAATTGATTCGCTGTCTATTTATCTGGAAAGTCCCTACCAGTCAGTCCACACAGTTAATGGCTGTAACACACTGTGTACTGTAGGCTCTGCTTTTATATTCAAACTCTGGAATGTGAGCAGGACTTTTCATTATGTTACAGTTTGACTTGAATATCTCACAACATTGCATATTGATACAGACATTTACTGTAACAGAAAAGTGTTTTTTTTCTGCAGATTTCTGTAGCAAAGTACTTGTTCTGTTTTAAATTTGCAAAAAAAGAAACACAATGAGGGCCCAAGAGGGGAGATAATGGATTTCAGAGGTGAGAGGTCACATTTGTCTTGTTTGTGTGTATGTATGTGTGTGCTCACACATGTACATTGTGTGTGATGTATTCAGAGCTGAGGGCGCCGGCTGTCTTTTACGCCTGGTTTTCATTAGATCCATGACAGCTTCTTCTTACCACTTACTCTCAAGGCACCATTAGAGGCCAAACTCTGCCAGGCCTGGTTATCGTTGCACACTGAGTGACCAACTCACACATACAACATGCACTCAGGCACAAGATAGAAAAACAGCAACAACCAAAAAAAAAGAGAAACCGTTTTCTCAGTCGGTTGCAAAAAATAATTTGAAGGTTTGATATTTGGATCAGCGATAGATGCTGTCATGATGTTTGGAGTGTTTTGTATCCCACAGACGAGAGAGCATGAGTTGGGCCCCAGCCAGACTCGTACAGATAAACAGAGCCAGCAAACGTAACCTCATCCCATGTGTCCCTGCATCCCTCCGCTGTTTCTGTTCCTGGTAATGAAAGCCAGGGATGGTGGTTTCAGCTCAGTGAGCCCACTCTGCTGACCTTGGACTTTGTTTGGGTTACTGGTGGTTTTGGGCAGCTCTTACTTTCTGAATGTGTGACTGTGGTTTTGTTTGTCTGTGTGTATATGTGTGTGTGTGTGAGAGAGAGAGAGAAAGAGAGAGCGGTCAGACAGATTGAAAGACAGATTTGATAAATCGCGATGCATGTGCTTTTTTTGGACATGTCAGTACCTGAGCCGTGCGGATGCTGACATCCTCGCTGTAGCTTCTCGGAGGGAAACGGAGATTTTCTCTGCAGTCATCACTTTGTTTTTAGAACCTCCTCTGATACTTGGCTCCATTTTGAATTAGATCCCTGTAGTAACTCATCAGCCACAATGAACGGCCTGATTGTCCGTATTAAGGTAACTGTATCTCCCCTTAAACTCTCTCTCTCAGCCAGCCAGACCCTATTGTACTCCCAAATACATTTATGATGCACTGTAAGCACTTCCTCATTCTCTCTATGCCTTTACACACACACATGCAAACTACCTTCTTATCCAAACACATGCAAACACACACATGACCACAGTTGTTGTAGTTGTAGCTGATTCACCACACAGTTGACGGCATTAAAATCTATACATCACCACTCCGACCCAGATCCTTTCTCTCTGTCTCTGTCTCTTTAGTGCTACCTTGGCTTTGTCACATTCATAGCATATTCTGGCTGTTGCCCATTTTGAGGACAACCAGGAGAACTGGATGAGAGAGCTTTGCATTCTGAATAAAATGAATTGTCTGGAGCTATAATTTTCTCCAGGATAATATTTCCAACAATCTCCACCAGCGGGCATTCGGGAGGCGGCCCCCGGGTGATGAGTCTCTCCTGCCTTTAGTTGGTGGAGCTTTCCTGTGAGGCTTTAGGTGATTTTTCAAAATCCAATAGCCCGGCTGTTATTTTGCTGTAGGCTTTGTATTCTGAACATCATTTTGCAACTTGAAGCACAGAGGATGATATACAGTAGGTGTCAGTTTCACCCACAGTTTAATGTACGTTACTATTTTCATGAAGAAATGGCTCAGTATCACAAATAACTCTTACATGATCCTTTTGCATTTGGTCTTAATAAAACATGAATAATGAGGGGAAAATGACCTTCTCTCCTCCCCAAAATCAGAGCTGACACACACACAGATGCAGTCTCACACTGACACACACACACACACTCTCCAGTTTGTCAGAGGTGGTGATGGGGGGGGGGGGGACAGAAGTCGGCTACGAAGGAGTGACTCACAGGAGCCTGAATAAAAGATGCCATTTCTTTCCACTCCCTCTATAGGGATGGACGATACATCAGTTTTCTCTTCCCCTTCAACCTCAAACAGAATTAGATTGTTTTGATTTCCTGTTTACCTTTTGCCCCAAATCTCATGACACACAGCCTGCAGTGTTATCTGGGTTGATAGCAGACAGGCGTCCGCGTGGAGATTAGACATTGTTGGAATACAGCCCCCTTTCTCCTCGTTCTGTTTCAGCCTAAATCACCCTCATTGTTTTCCTTCTGTCTTTATTAGTTTTGGATCACGGTATCTTACTGTATTCTAATCTTTTGTGAAGTCCTATCTTTCTTTGATTCTCTCGCGCTGTTGTTTTGAAACATTCATGTTTGGTCCCCCGCAACCCCCCCCCCCTTCTTATATAACAATCTAATCGCTGTTATAATGCAGAATAACAACACAAATCCTTCTCTCTCCACCATCTGTTTAAACCATTACATGGTTTATTTCTAATTTTTGCGAGGATATTCAGTCACGGAGACAGGCGCAGACACATCCTTTTTTCATGGTTATTAATTACAGGAACGCACAAAGCTGACATTTGTTGGGTGTCTGCTGAAGTGAAGAAGACACTGCAGACATACTGAGGTGCTGGTTTATGCTCCTCAGGCCAAAGGCTAATCTGACCCATGGGAGCTGTTACACATAGCCAGCTGACACGTATTTACTTTACGTGTAACCTCAGGCTCAATGTACTGTATGTGTCCAATAGTTTTAAAGAATCATGTGTGGATTCTCCATAGAGGCTCATATCCATGATTTAGCCACATGGTCCAGAGTTTCTCTCCCTGTTAAGGCCCAGACATGAGTGGTTTATGAGATAAGCAGAGGGGGGGGTGGTGGGCGATCCACCTGCAGGAGTTCCTTTGATTAATACTGTTAGGCTTGGGAACCCATGCTGTGTAACACTTAGGTGCCTTTGTGTGTTTCGGAGTGTGAGCGTTGAGGTTTGGACGTGCTGAGTGCGCCGAGGTAGTCGTCGTCCGGCGGTCTGTGCATAGTGGATATCCTCCAGGTTTTTGCCAAGCTGGTCATTAGAAAGGCGAGCGGGAGAGGATGAGAAAAGAAAGAAAGCAGGTGGAGGCCATTATTTTTTAATGAGATTTTTGACATCTTCTCCCTTTTGTTTGGAGAGGAGGGATGAAGGAGACGGGGCGGGAGGGTAGAGGAATGTGGATAGAAAAAAAAAATGGGGGTGACTTCCTGCCGAATGAGTTACCCTGCAGTGTGTGTGTGTGTGTGAACTCTGCATCCTTGTCATCTGCTCGGTACATTAAGAGACCTCCTGCTTCGGTGTGATGGGCCTTCTGGGGTCCTACAGTACCAAGGTTATGGCCCTCCTGAAGACATTAAACCCGTTTAAATACTTTGCTTGGACTCTGGCTCTTTAAGGCACAGATGGTCTGTATGAGCTGTGAAGGCTGCAAGATGACAAGGGGACACTATGAGCACTCGCTCTCTTACTTTCTCTCTCTCTCTTACTTTCTCTCTCTATTTCAATTCAGTTCATTTCAGCATGCATTTTTGGCATGATTGTCAGGTGAACAATATTACCAGGGTCAATGATTATACAATTCAATAATGTTATGAGAAAAGGAGAAAGAATATAATTCACTAAATAAAATGAATAAATAAATACATAAAGAAGCAAATGGAGAGCATGTGTTGAACATGGATGTGTGTTTCTGTATATTGTCTGTATGTATAATAGGCCATACAGTAGCAAGATAATTGTTTGTCCTAGAGATGTAAAATCTGTTGTTTTCCATTGTAATCTAATGCTGTGAAGTTCAGGATTAACAAAGCACATTTCCACTCTGATATTAGTGTATTTGTAACTAGAGATGCACCGATCCGGGTCAGCTCAGATATTGACTAATTAGCTGGATCGGATATCGGATGAATGAGGCCGATCCAGCATTCTGATCTGTCATTTCTTTTTTATTAATATCATACACAACAATACAGTTACAGCGATCTACTGTTATTTATTTCTTTTTGCTGATAATGTACACTTTGTTATTTGTTAATAAATAATATTAAGTACATTTATACCTGTGTTAATTTGTTACCTTTTTTTAACAAGGCTAAATGTTTATGTCAAGCCTGATGCCTTCACTCACATGGCAAGGTATACAGTTCATTCATTCAACAGTAGTATCGGATCGGTATTGGGTATTGGCCGATACGCTCAGCCCAGGTATCGGTATCGGATTGGATCGGTGCATCTCTATTTGTAACAAGTTAAGAGGAAGTGCAGCTCTGTCTCTGCCTCACCTCTTTCCTCTGTTGGCAGGACGTCTTGTGTGGTCCGTACTGTGGTTGCTCAGTGGTCACTGAATCTGTCTCTGGTCTGTCTCTGGCTTTTATTCTCTGACAGTAAAGTGATGCTCTGCCAATTTGTATTCATTGTTGGGGCCAGATAGCAATTAAGTTTGTTTTCAGTTTCGGTTTGATTTGTCCAGTGTTCCAGATAAGGCATCTTTTGTTGGTGTAATAATTTGATTTGATCTGATTAGTGGTTGGAAAGCCTCGCTGGTCTGAGGCTGAACAGCAACGGGTGTTCTTTGATCAGTGAGTCTCAGGACCACCTGACAGAGTGGACTTTTGAGGATTCATTTCTTGGATTTGTAGTCTCAGCGTGTCTTCGGGGCTCAGCTGGGGCCACCGGTTGGATTACATAGTCAAATATTTAAGTCAAAATTCTAATTGGATAGTCTATTTTGTAAAACTGTCTTCTCACGGCATAAAATGCTCATCACTCTTTTTGTCTCGCTGCCAAACCAGAGTTACCTGAGGCGCTGATTTTCAGCCCCAGGTAATCATAATATAAGGCATATTGTCGATAGGCATTTCCTCATTTGAATTAAAGTTTAGTTTCCTGAGATCTGCGTTTGCTCTTGAAGGATCATTATTTTAGATGTTTTATATTTCTTAAAAGGCCCAGTTCTGCGTCAGTTCTGCCTCAGGAGGTCCAGGTGCTGCTGTAGTCCTGGCTGTGTGGGTGACAGCACCAGAGCAGCACAGAGCAGGATTTCCAATGTGCTGCTATAGGCCAGTAATGTAGATGTTTAACAGAGTGGGAGATGAGCTCTTGCTCTGAATGATACCTCTCCCTTCTGTACTTTTGTTGCCAATTTTTCACTCCACATTTATTACTGACATAAATTGACTTAATTATGTCACAAAATTTACCCCCTACACCGATTTGGATCATCTTATGTTATAATTCCTTTTGCCAAGTAGATTCAAAAGCCCTTTCAAAATCAATAAAACATGCTGATTTTTTTTTTTTTTGGGGGGGGGGGTTATGTGCGTTTAGATGGTTAATTAGAGTGTGTATGAGTGTAAATGCAGTCAGTGGTGTGGTGCTTTGGTGAAATGCCAATTTGCCCTTTACTCGGGGCATTGTGTACATATGGAAGTCCAGCATCTGGGCACTGATAATCCTGTGAAAAGCCCCACCCCAGATTAATGCTCTCACAAATGCCTCAGTGATCGTTAGGGTCTAATTAATCTCGACTCTTATGTCGAAGCCACTGGCTCCAGATATGAGGAAAGCAGTGAAGAACAAGCCTGAAGCACTGAAGCAGGTCCTGTCTCGTTTCACCACCTCTGTCCTGATACTTTGTGTTTTTATGCTTCATTCCTTCTTTGTAATTTCATAATCAACAGGGTTCTGATTATTTTTGACTGTTGATTGATTGTCAATTTTTATGAATGTGTTTTTTGTATATGACTGAGATTATTGGATAAAACTTTCTCGTATCGTTTTTCAAAATCATCTCCCCAAATGTTTCCATTTCGTGGGGCCATGTTGTCTTTTTTATTACTTAAATCATTCAATCTCTTTCAGAACTGATTTTGATCAATGGACTCCATTCTCAATTTCTCAGTTTGCGATGATGATGATGTTGTTTTTCTTATCTGTTTGTTGTCTCTCTGTGCTTCCACAATTTTGTCTGAAGTCTGTGTCTTGCGGATGATGACGTTTGAGCTTCTCTGCTGTCTTAATTGTTTTCTGACATTTTTGCAGCTCTGTTTGTGCCACTTCTCCTTTCTCTTTCTTTTCTGTGTGGATGTGGCGCTGCTCGTTCTAAGACCTGCTTTACTGGCTGAAACAGCGGAGATCAAAATGAAGGCAGAGCTTAAAAAAAAGAAAAAAGGGTGTAGTCTAGTACTCAGAGTGTCCACATGTTGAGGTGTGTTGCAGCTGCTGTGATCCCATCACTACACGGTCTCTGGTCCATGATATCATTTTTTTTTCATTTTTCCCAGACGTATTTTATTTGTTTTGTTAAATCTGTACAAATGGGAACATATCCATCAGATCAGTGATTTCAGGTGAAGTGTTGGTTATTTTCTCTCTCTCAGATACACATGCACATTTCTGACTGAGGTTACATAGGATTTTTGTGTGGTTTGTGTGAGATTAAGGCTGTACAGCAGCTGTAGTGAGGTGTCCCTGCTGTCTTTGGTAAAATAGTTTGTCATGAGGAGCAGAGTGATGCCAGGCACGCCCTGGACTGTTCTTTTGCTTGGCTGTGGTGGACAGGGATTACACCAGCAGGATAACGATAAGCCTACAAGGCTGTTTTCTCTTTGCTCGAGAGTCACACTGACCATGTCCTTCAGCTGGGCTACTGTGAGAGTGAGGGTGAAATAGAGGATGGGGTGGAGGGAGAGAGACGCTTTCCTCTCGATAGGGTAGAAAAGAAAGTGTAAGATAAGGCTCTGAACCCTAAAGGGGATTGCACATTATCGTACATGGTGCTGCTTCTGTTACTGCACGTTTCAAACACACACACACACACACATGCGTATGCAAAGAAACCCATTGTGGCAGTCTAAGACAAATGAGATCCAGCTTTCGCCTCCCAGACCGCCCACTACTCCAGTGTAACTTGGGCCGGGGCCCAAACACTGTGGCGTCCTCTTCCTGCCCACTCTGTTTGTCTGTGGCAGCATTTTAATTACAGCCTAATTGATTCAGTTAGAAAATGAAGCCACTGTGAAGGCAACCAATAAAGTGATGATTCAGCTATCAGGGCCGCATCACTATTTATTTTATTAGCGTGCTGTGATTAAGACAGGCGGTGGCAGTGGAAGAGACACGCGTAAAATCGTTTTGCAGTTGAGGACTCTGTTGTTGCATAATTTTAACTTTTGATTTTAAAGCAGTGGACAGATTAAAAACACATGAGCTCGGTTTGGATAATCGTCCTCCTTAAAAATCTGTAACTGCACATTCTTTTAACAAAACACAATTAAAGAGAAGTGGAGTAAAAGCTCATTTTCAGCTATTGTTATGACAAAAATACAAGTATAACCAAAAAGTATGAAACATTTTCCGTGTCCTCACCTCTAACTCAGACATCCATTATCTCCTCACTCTGCCTAGTTTCCCCAAGCTGAGATCAGATCATTATTGTATTATTGCTAATTAAAGAGACTTCTGTCCATTTCTCACACTCTTCTTATCAAGCAGCAGAAGTATATGATCTTTCTGAGAATGTGGGCAGGACAAATCCATGAGCATTACAGCCTCATATGTTATTCCCTTTGCTTTAAGATCCCTCGTCTTTGTTAAGGGAGGATGAAAAGAAGGATGGAAGCCCTCAGAAGACATGGCTGTCTGGTAATCACTAATTGTGTCCTGAACTCCCTGTGAATGTTCCCCATTAAGTTCTTAAGTTCAGCACACAGTTGAATCATTGCCTCTGAACAAGGAAGCCGTGCAGGAACACAGGGGACAGAGGGAGAAAAGGATAGAGGAGTTGGGGGTCGACAAACAGAGTGCCAGTAATGTTAATTAATCAGAAGACAATGACGAGTCCCATGGCGTCTGGGTCTACACTATTCAAAAGGCTAAAAGCTAATAAGGGGCTAACAAAGGGGGCTTCCAGAGGAGCCCCTGGTCTTTGCAAACAGTGTCTGATGATCCATGTCAAGATAGATGTTGGCTTTTTTTGACAGACCTGATTGATTTCCCCAAAGGGGGGATCCTTATATCTGGTGGTGGTTTGGGGCAGAGTTAACTGGCTGCTTAGGCTCTGCTTTTTTCTTTGAGGTTGAATCTTCAATTGTTGCTCGAGGACACTTTGGCAGGTTTTGGTTGCAGCGGAAATTAAGTAGGAATCTTCAAAGTCACAGCTTTTTTTTTTTTTTTTTTCCATTCACAGCAGGGGAAACGTATTTTCATCTAAGAATCTGTCAGTTATTTTCCCATTAACAGAAGAATACCTGAAGTGGCGCAAACATTCCCATCATGAATTGGGGCTCTAAATTAAGGTCTTCAAATGACCAGGTACTAAATTTATCCTGTAAACAATGAAGATATCAAACAGATAGAAGCAGAAAGGCCTCACTCACACTTTATCAGCTTAAACCAGTGAGTACTTTGCTCAAAAAAGAGAAAAGAATCAATAATCAAAATTGTTGCCCATGTTTTTTTCATGTAGTAGTATATCCACCACTGTGTTTATAGAATTGTTAAATGTCATGGCCGAGAAGAATTGAGCAATTGTGTAGAGAATCAGAGTGTGTTGTGCTCTTATGATCTCTGATGCAGTTTCACCCATCATTCAATGCTTCAAAACCTTATATATTAGTGTGAAGAATTAAAAGGTCTGGATGTATGAGTGTGGATGTGTCAGAGCATGAACCCATGTGGGCATCCATATATATCCAGATGTTGAAGTATGGCAAAATGAGCATGCTGGTTCGCTGCCAAAATCAATGCACGGAGTAAGTAAAGCAGAGGAACTGCTTGCAGCCAGAAGGAATGAGGAAACTTTGCTCTTTGCAGGAGGCGGAGATGGTTTAAACATTCGAAGATTATTCCTGCAGATTTTATAAAACTGTCGAATCTGTTTGTCGGTATGTGTTGGCATGACATCAGAGTGCAGGCCCTGTTCAAAAGAAGTCACATTTACAGTGTGCAACTCTTGTGCAGTTCTTTCAATGAAATAAAATGTCTGTTAATAACATACTCACATACTCAATTACTCGGTTGTGCTCTGCTGAGCAATGAATACTTGTGCGCTACTTAAAAAGTGGGGAACTGATGACTTGCATTTAGGGTTACAATACAGTCTGTTTTGGATTCCCACTGCAGTGGTCTCTGCAGCGTAGCTCTTTTAACAATACTGTAGCATTGCGCTGTATAAAGACCCCTACGCAAAAGTATTTTATGCACTTGATTAAGATACAGATTTTTTTACAGTCTAAGAATGAGGAATGGTTTGTTGTTTAGCCTTGAAATTTGTTGTGTATTCTTCACAGACTCTGAATTCATACATGAGGATTCATAACAACCATTGTTCATTTCGATATGAGTATACTTGTAAATTACAGTGGCTGACTAATAAAAAGTTGTCATATTCTATACGACACTGAGCCAGAAGCTGGAAGCTGTAGATTGGTATGTGATAGTACAGCATTTCTCTGTCTGTAAGGCTAAAAACGGCCTTGTAATACTATTGGTCAAACTCCATGACTAAATGTAGGCTAGTGAGCCAGCCATTTCAAGCCCTGGGACCAACACGCTTTTAAAAGCACACTGGTCAGAATCCCTTTCTTCTCCCTTCCCCTATCTGTCTATTGTCTTTTTCAGCACATCAGAGGAAGAGGCAAAGAGCGAGGGTAATAAAAGGCCCCGCTTTCTTCCTCTGGGCCTGGGAGAATGTAGAGAAGCAGATAAGTTGTCTAGCTCTGAGTCTGAGAATGATCAAAAACAAAGTGAATCCTGTGGCCGCAGAGGGAACAAGCTCCTGTGAGGGAGTGCGGGGAAGAAGGCAGGGAGGGAGAAGAGGAGGGAGGAGAGCGACTGAGGAGGAGGAGGAGAAGGGCTGGAGGAGCAGCCACACTCAGAAGAGAAGACACTGTTTGCTCATCTTTGAGGGGGAATGAAAAAAGGACGAGGGGCTGCAGACAGGTTGGCAAGCAGGCAGATGGACTACTTTCTCTGCTCTAAGCTCGGGCCTGTGTGGACACAAAGCTGGATTCACTCTCTACCAGTCGGTGCTTTATGAACTATGTAGCAGAGTGCTGGGGGTCTTGCATGGTGATTGGCATGTTGTTGGCCTCAGTGTACAGTGGAGATAATGAATGTTTTATTACCCTGCTATGAACTGGGCTTTTCTGGAAAGGATAGTCGCACAGAAATTATAGTATCACACATACATGCGCACACACTCTGGCATGCATACGCATACATCGCTGACTGTCCCTAGAGACATGAGGCGAGGCCGCGGTCTGGGGGGGTGATTATCCTAAACACAGAAATGAAAGGATTACAAAGCGATGGTGTAATCCAGCTGTCAATCCCACACCTCATTAGCAAACATGGTTTCAGACCCAGAAAAAGGTAGAGGGGGAGAAGAAGGGCAGGGAATGGGTTGGGGGAGTCGAGGGATAGAGATTGTTGGGGCGGGAGGAGAGAGGAAGTAAGCAAGGGAGGAATGGCAAGGATACAAGAGAGTGGGAGGAAGAGGAAACCAAAGAGAGGAGGAGGAGGAGGAGGAGAAGGGGCAACAGCCAACAGCCTCGCTATTCTGCTCAGGGAGCTCTGCGGAGAGTTTTTATTAAGCTTTCATCTGCCTTTCCTCTCCTCCTTTTACCTCTCTCTGCTTCCCCACCCCAGCAGCGCTAACAAAAGCAGATGCGGGGAGCGCTAGCCATGTCAGTCACGTCTCAAACCCACAGTTCTGCTTGTAATTCCCTGATTAATTAAGAACAGTGATTTGTTAATTTAATTGTAGGTGTTGGGTCGCTTTTTCATCCCCCTCTCTCCGTTGCTTTCTTCTGCCGCTTGCTCCCTCTCATCCTCTTGGCAGGCTAATTTGCCCTGCAGCTTTGAGGAGGGGAAATGAAAGGTATAGCAGAGGAAGCCTTCAGATGGTTTATTAAGAATTGATTTGCCACAGTGGCAGAGAGACAGACTGTAGGGAGATACATGCTGACGTGCCTCCCAGGCAGACACCCCGGGGCTGTTGGGGTGGGTGGGGTGGGGGGGGGTGAGATTTAGAGACGGAGGGAGAGAGCGTGGGAGCAGAAGGAGATTATTGTGATGCCGTCCGGGTGTCTCCAGCGAGTGCATCCCAGAACCACGGCGACTGACCACCGACTCACAACACAACCTGAACCCTCGGCAGCGTCGCTCCCTCAGCTTCCTGCTTGTGGCCCCGTTCCTTCTACCTACATGAAGAAATGTTTGGCAGTGTTTGCCCAGCCCTGTGGTAAATGAAGAAAAAAAAAGGCACTGTGTAAGAAAACTCCACTGTGAAACATTTGCTTTCTGTTGTTAAAGGGATAGTTCACCCAAAATTGAAATTTCACTCATTATCTACTCACCCTCATGTCGACTAAGGGCTGGGAGAAGTTTCAGAGTTATCTGTGGCTTCTCTGAGTTACAGGGGGTCTCAGCGTAGCAGTGCATGTCCATATAACGGTTGCAAATGGATACCAACTGTCTTCGTAACAAAAAGACACACCAAAAAACATCCAAATACCTCCATGCTGCTCGTATGTAATGTCCGTCTTGTATTGAAGCCCCGACATGAGAAATTGTCCCGAAAAAAATTAAATAAGTCTATATTTCAAGCTTGTTTTGTAGCGGAAGCTTCTCAAAGCTCCTCTTCCCAGTTCGTCCAAATTTGACGAACTGGGAAGAGGAGCTTCCGCTACAAACAAGCTTGAAAAATAGACTTATTTAATTTTTTCGGGACAATTTCAATACAAGACATACATACATTTCAATTTTGGGTGAACTATCCCTTTAATAAATGCACACACTCTAGATGAGTGTGGCAGGGGCAATCTGGGCGAAATGACGAGCCTTGCACAGCAGCCAACTATACGTAACATCTAACTGCTCCATCAGAACCGAGTTCTTTTAATGGATCTACATTAGAATAGTCTGCCTGCTACAAAAGACTCTTTGCCTCTGCGTGTTGGCTGCAGCACCGCGCTCATGAGCAGAGGTACACTGGACAGCATGGGAGGCGAGAGATAGATGACAGATCAGAAGCATTAGAGCTTCAAAGCTCGGGAGAGAACAGAGGAACAGAATCCCCCCCAGCTAGGAGAGATGGAGCCAGCGCATCTTATCTTTAGCAGCCCATCTCCCCACATCCACACAGAAGCCCCTGCCCCTTCATTTACAGCTGGTCTTAACACCAGAGCCATGAAAGCTTATTGACTCTCCAGTCAGGTTTTTCATCCCTGCATGTTTCTCATGTCAGGTGGGGTTGTTGATTCTCTTTCCAATCTTCGCGAGTTGATTGGCCACTGCTGCGTTCCATTTCCTCTCATCACAGAAGCGTGGCATTTCTCATTATCCCTTCTCTTAATTTATGCACAAATTATTCATAGTTTGGTAATTCGCAAAAGTTTAGCGACAGCAATTTGACAATTCCTGTTGTGTTTTAAGAAAATAGATTTGGAATCAGGGGTGCGTTCTTTGTTTGCCTCTTAACACGCCACACTGTGTGTACGGCTGTTTGTTTGCAAACGGATGCGAGTGCACATGTGTGTAAAATCGGAGGTGCTGCTTGGTGATGATTGAACTTGAGAAAGTTTGTTTTCTCCTCTCTTCCACCGAATGAGACGAACAGAGAGAAAATGAAATGGAAAAGCAGAATAAAGACGCTCGCTGGGATGGTGATAAAAGACGTGGCCTCATCATGCTACCTCTCCTCACAACAAAAAAACATTGTCAGTATCTATGATGAAAAGGATTCGCGGAGCAGACGCACGACTACACACACCACCAACAACCACCGCAGCCATGTGACAGGCAACATGTATGAGCCTGAATTAGCTGCCAGTCACACAGGCTTTATATAGCTTTACGCCATCTGATGACCACCTTATTAGATGCATAACAACAAACACAGCGCACACAGTTCACAGTGTACACATACTCAATCCAGACATGTTTTTTGTGAGTCAGTCAAGGAGTTGAAGATATGAGCAAAATAAAAACGTCTATAGCTTCTTGCTGTCTAATGCTAGCTTTGACTATAAAGTTCCTGTGGTTAACATGCTGCAGAATAATGACTGTGTTAAGTAAATAAGCATCTTAGTGGTTTGGTTTCCGACCAACAACTGGGAACATTCGCCGTTTGGGAACCGCTGGTCCGGCAGTTGAAATAGCTGTGGTCTTCTACCTTAACTGTAATCTCGTCTCCGGCCAGAAAAGCCCCGGAGGGAGGAGGGCTTGTTTTCTCAGAGGACGGTGCGTCAAAACGCTGAGTCGGATGTGATACCCACTGGACAGAAAAAAATAAAGACAAATGATACTGCATTGAAGGGCACACCTCTGTTCTGTTATGGTAGGATATTCCTCATAGATGTCTGCTCCTTCTTATAGAGAAAAGGCAGAAACATCTTTCATCCATTTGATCCATATTTCCACTCAAGCAGAGGAGAGGCAAAAGGCGCTCTACATGGAACGGTGCCATAGAGAAAGAGCCATTTTTCTTTGAAGCACACACACACACACACACACACACACACACACACACACACTTGCATACACATGATTGCTGCAGTGTGCACTGCAGAACCGCTTTACCATGTAGAGATTTATGGCGAGAGCCTCTGAACAGAAAACAATTCAGGAAGTCAAATATGATGTCACATTGAATTCATCATATTACATGTTTTCAGTGTTGTTTATCTCATGTCAATAGCCCGCCGCACGTTTTACTAGGCATGATCTTGCGTGCTCGCGTGTGTGTTGCGTTTGTATGTCAGCATAGAAGTGATTTGTCCTGCAGATGCAGACTAATGAATGAGGTGTCCTGCTCGTGGGCTGATATTAGCCTGGGTAGCAGTTCCTTTGATGTGATTAGCTCCATGCACTCTCTTGACAAATTGGGCTGTCCTTTCCTCACAGCTGAAGCACTAATCTGTGCCAAAAAACAAAGAAACTCCTTCCGCTTAACAGAACATGCTCTGTATGTGTGCACTGTATGTGTGAGAATTAAGGTTTAAAACGGATAGATAGATAGACATAGATAGATAGTAGATGGACATATAATCATTTCTATAATGATAGCAGATGTTGGATGTTTTATAAGTCCTGATCTGTTCAGTCAGGTATAGCAAGTCTTCATATTGATGTGTCTGTTAAAGTAGCATTAACAGCTGTGTATATGCCAGCGCAGGAGAAAAAAAAACATGATCAATTAGTATTAAACTTATTCATAATGCCATCCAGCTAGCCTCAGGCCTGTTGGCCCAGCTCATCACTTACTGATGGCGAGTCACCTAAAGACGTAGCACTGCTCAGAGGGTTCATTGCAAGTTTTGGGCAAAAGCAATCGTGACTGTTTGAAAGTTTTTGGAAAGCCACCATCACTACCACCCACTCCCAGCAAAGAAATTAAATATTTGGCGGTGGAGTTTCAAAGTTTTCTGATAGCCCCCTTAATGAGGGCCCTTGTCAATCATCTGCAGCCGAGATAAAATTCAACCTTATTGCCAACAGAGTGGGCTGAGAATTTTTGGGCTGCACTCTCCGACAGAGTTCCTAAACAATTCAGAAGCCCGAGCCACGTCAGACTACGCCGAGCAAAAAATGTGTGGACTTAACAGTGTAAAGGCTATGAACAAGCTCCCTGATGAAATAAGGAACTGGATGGCAATTAACATTATTGATGAAACGAATCAATGTGTGACTGTCCTCGGCGTTTCATCAGCTGAGCCTGAATCTTTACCTCTGTGTCTGGAGGTTTTCAGACTCTACCCAGGAAAAGAGCTGACCTCCCCCCACTCCTCCCCTCCCTCCCTTTTACAAACTCATTGAGTCTGTTCTCAGTCCACTCCCTGTTCCACCCAAATACTTAGAGATGGTGAAAGGAATCTCTGTCTCGTTATAAACCCACCACCATCAGGCCTTGATGCGTACGTGTGCTCTTGTGTCTGATTTTCGAACACGAACTTGAACAAGCATTCTTTCTCTCCCAACCACCGAATGTTTGGACAGAGAAACCACAGCACTCAAGAAATTCAGAACAGACTCGTGGCAAATTATTTTCTTCGTCGTCTGTTTGCAGTCAGATTTATCTTGGAAATGAACACATAAAACATCCGCCCCCATCCCCCCCTCTGTGCAGCTTAAGGAAGATTTTCTAAATATTTAACTTTAATTTAGATACCAGTGCTCAGAGGTAATTGTATTGGAGGGCTGGCTCTGAAACTTTTTTTTTGAATAATGGAAGTCCATCAGTTCAGCCACTTAAGATAGCGTTTAATGAATTAAACAGGCCCTGGATGGGTGACCTGAGGTGGAAGACAAAGAGGTTGTATATATTACACCTATCTGATGGGATGTCTGCACATTAAGCATAAACTATTCTCATGTCATCATCAGGGGAAAAGGGATTTGCTTATCTTGGACTTGGAGAAATGGGGCCTTCTCTCTCAGCCACAGAGAAACCGCCTTGGATTTAAAATGTACAATAACAGTGTGGAAAGCAGAGACGTGTTTACAGCACCGAACCTGGTGTCGTCACTTTATAACAAGCATTATGTAGACTTACGCAACAATGCTTATTGCATGCACAATAGATACCTTTCTCCTTATTCCTTTTCTCCCATGTAGTCTGCCCGAACCCCCCCCCCCTTCTTCCGCCCCACCTTAGTCCTTTAGTGTGGCAAGTGGAGACTCTTATCATTGATTTTCTCTTTTCTCTCCTCTCCTCTGTTCACTCACTGCAGCGCCTCCCAACTTATCTGACTCTGACAGAACAATGCTGCAGTAGGAGGGCACTCAAGGACAGATTAGATTGTTTGGGGATTCTCATTCCTCATTTTTTCATACTTCTCGGTCTATGTGTTCCTTTCCTGTAGCACCGTCCTGCCTCTGTGATATTGTTTATCTGCCTCTATCACTTGCAATTGCCGCCGCTCCTACTCTTCTCCCGCTCCTTGAGCCGGGGAATAATCTCTGCTTTGCTACTGTATATTTTTTTTCCTTGAGTGCCTGTGTGCATTAGTTAAAAATGTAGTTAAGGTTAACATGTGTGTCATTCTGTTTATTTGTGTGTGCGTCTGAGACTGTGTGTGTGTATGTGTGTATGTTTCTTTGCCTCCACAGTGCTGGGTGTTTGTGTTGGTAGCGCCTCCTCTGTCTGAGCCGTGGTAATTACCGTGCTTCACTGCCTCTGTAGAAGTCAATGAAGCTGAACTCATTGTCTCTCTCTACATGGAAGTCAACAATTGTGTGAATTCCCTCGCGACATCGCTGCAGCAGCTAAACCAGCTTCCTGCATTTTTTATCACTCTCAATGTGTCTCAGTTTGTCCTTTGTCTCTTTTTCTAGCTCTCCCTCTCTCTCCCTCTCTGTGTCTCTTTTTGTGCGTGATTGTTTATACCTGTCTGCGTGTGTGTAGTCGATTCCATATCCCACTGAGTTCTTAAAGGGGTAATTGAGCTTAAGAGTGTTGTTATTTAATTTCCATGTATGTATTTCTGTGTTTAATTGGATTTAATTTGAATCATGCCGCCTATTTAAAGTTGTTTTAAACAGCAGCTTAATCAAATTTCCACAACAATCTACAGCTTGCAGGCGCATCAGTGAAACCTGTTTAGTTCCTTTTCTCCAAAATAGATTTCAAACTTTTAAAATTATATTAATTTGCAGACTTAAAGTGCTGACAGTCAGTTCTGCATCGGTTTATGTGTCTGAAATTGACACTCTGCGCCAGACTTGCTTACCTGTGTGTGTGTGTGTGTGTGTGTGTGTGTGTGTGTGTGTGTGTGCTCTTATTGTGTCTCTGCACTGCTGGAATAGAGAGGAAATGTTGCTGCTAGTGTTGTTGTTGTTGCCATGTTCTCAAACTTCAACTCCCTTTGGTACTGTTTCTGCAGAGCACATTGGATGGTGAATAGGTTAGCCTCAACCTCAGACAAACTCATCGGGGGTGTGTGAGTGTGCGTGGGGAGAGCAGACATGCTATGTGTGTGTAGTATGAAATAGGAGGTTAGTTGCATGGAATGTGTGTAATGGGATGGTGAACCATGGCCAGAGTGAGATTCTGGATGTGATTTAGATTGCGGCGGCCTGGGTTAGCTAATTGCTATTTGGGATAGGATGAGATAAGATGGAACGTGATGGATGGCCTCTGAGTGCAAGGATAGAAGATGACTCCAAATGTTTTTGCCCTTTATGGATGTGGATGGAAACCCAGCAAGCGGTGTGTTGCCATGGAAAAAACACACACGCCAACATTGTTCATTAATTTCGCCTACCTTTTCCTTTGCCAGCGATTCCTCCGGCGCTGTGCGTAACATGCAATACAAGTCTGACAGACATAAAGAGAATATTGTAGACAATAAATACAAAACAGAGGCTAATGGGAAGAGTTAAATTTAAACCAATAGTGTGCACATTGTGCTCCTAGTAATGATATATTACAGTGCATGGGGGCAGGGTATCGACTAGGGAGGACACAATAGAGATATCAGTAATGCAATTCTATTGTCCAACAAATCGTCTGGTGTCCATTTAGGTGCTTAAACAGCACACGTGCAGTTAGTGCCGAGACAGAGAGCTGGAGAGTCAGTGCTATATATGTCAATTGCATGCTGTGCTAGTCTTTTGGCACCACTTCGGTTTTGTTGCCATGTTTAGAGTGTATAAATGAATCCTCAGTTGTGTGTCGACTAACAAACTGACCATTTGTTTCTATCACTTCGGGTCCTTAATAGACCAACTGTGGCATCTCTCTTAAATAGGTTGCTTTGCAGAGGTTTGCATTGAGCCAAAGCAAAAAGATTTTTTTCCTCTTTAAGCGCTCTATTTAATCTCAAGTGTGCATAACGCCTGGACAGCCATTCACCAGTTAATAGTATACTGAGAATAGTGCTTATGGGAAAAGTAATAGGAGACTGAGAATCTCGAGTCCATAGTTCTCTCGGCTCTTTTAGTCTGGAAAATTGGAAAGAAGGTGGAAAGAGGTTTTGATTTTCTTGTGCAGCTAAATAGATCTGTAAAGGAGAGATTAGGATGAGGATGAGGTTATCATTTCACCGAGGAGGGTAGAGAATTTTTGTTGGTACTCCTGGTGGAGATGTGTTTGTTTACAATGGCCTTTAACAGGAAATGTCATACAAAGCACTCAGGCATCAAGGGCCACTCTCAGGGCAGGGCCTCGGGCTGCAGCAACCAGCATGAACACAGTTCACAAATAACCAAACAGCCATGCTTGTACATGAACTCATACATACATGTATGAGAACACACAGACAATTATACAAAATATTGAGTCAGAGTCTGATGATGCAACTATGCAAAATCTGCCCAAAAACTTTTATTAGAATAAAAAAACCTGTTCTGTTTCTGATGTAGACCTGCTGTTGTGAAATACCAGTTTAACTTCTTCCTGGCGAACCAACCGCTGTTGACTCCAAAATGACAAATTAGCATTATCAGCAGGAGGGTTAAATGAGACAAAGATTGTACTCTATTGTAATAGTCTCACATGACATTTGACTTATTTTTCCTGCTTCTGTTTATATTTTTTCTACCGTGGGTCTCAGGGGGGAGAGGCGAATAGCCCGCTGAACTAGGCCAGTGGAGACACTGACATTTAGACTCAAAGGCTAATGGGATGCCTGAGTCTGCCCTGCGATGGCGGGCTCTTTGTCGGGGTTCTCAGATCAGGACCGACTAGCCCACGCTCCTCTTTCCAGACCGTCTGGAGCCCTGACGCGCGCTCTATCTCTCCAGACGCAGCGTCTCTCAAATGTGCCAACTTTTTCATTCAATCTCCATGTCTGAACAGTAGTATCTGAAGTCGGTATGGCTGTCTGCCGTGCCTCTCTGGTGGCTACAGCTGAAGACTCGACTCGTCTCACACTGGGAGAGGGCCGTGGGGAGGCCACAAAAGAGAATCACATTGCCTCCTCTAATGGAGGCCGGGAACCCATGGAGTTCTGCCCTTACAGTGGTAAAGCAAGGCCTTCTCCAGACCAGTCATTTATTCTGTCTAAAGGCTCATTTATTCTATCCCAAGGCTATGTTGTGAAAAACATCTCTAATGATAATAGTAATACCCAGTGGGTTAAGATGTTGAAACGATCTTTCATCTCCTGTGAGATGTCTTGGCGTGACCTATTCTTTGACCCTCAGGGCCAATGCTGACTATTGGAGCCAGAAGACTCATTTGACATAGCTCAAAGGCTGTCTTAACCCCTGTGGTAAACTCATATATCACCATTGCACATCCTCAGAATACTCTATTATCACACAGCGCTCAAATACGTCTCTCCCACAGACATTTTGACACTGTAGGGTAATGGATACCGTGGCCAAAGTTTTGACTCTCTTATTACATAAAATACAAATCAAGTGTCATACAAAATGCTGGGATTAGTTTTTGAACCATAAACGTTACCCATCGTGGGAAAATTGCATGGAGGCAGACAGTGTATGCCTCCAGCCGCTCTCATCTGGCATTTTACTGCACCGCTGCTATATTGTAATGTGTACAGTAGGCGACTGTTAGAGCAGCTGAAGTTTTACAGCCCTCTTCAGATGAGACGGTGATGTCATTTACTCATTCATGCCCCGCCACCTACACTTTTTCCAGTCGTCCCGGGGATTTGAGTTGGTGACTTTGATTTTCATGGACAGCTGTTCCGAGCTTCAGGAAATCGGCACTCCAGGATGTGAAAGGACACCTTTTAGTGTTAGGTTCTTAAATGTTAAATTTAAGTGCTCTCCGCGCTAATGGAATTACTCTTTTCCCACCAAAAGGCAGCACCATTTGAAATATAAAAAAAAAAAAGAAAGAAAGAAGAAAGAAGATTTCCAGAGAAAGAGTTGAGGGGGAAGAGGAGTGGGGGTGGCGGAGAGTGAAGGAGAGAGGTTTGTTTTGCTCTTGGAAATATCAGCGTAATTAGGAGTAGCATATCATTTACAAATCAGGGCTGACATTTAGGATGCTGGCGGGTAATAATGGAGAATTGTATTTCACTCATGTGTGTGAGAGGCTTGTCTTCCTGATTGGAGAGGGGCAACGTGCACAGCGCAGCCCTTTTTCCCAGGTGTCACAATCAGTCCTGTAGTACCAGATGTTGAATTAGCGACACTGTCCACGTTGTTCAGCCCCGCAGCACAACTCCAGCCATCATGTCCTGTCTGAGATACAAGCGAGGTTTCAGAATAAACCTCCAGGTGGAGGTTTTCATCAGCGTGGTGGAGAGAGATTCTGCTAGAGCACGTTAAGTGTGTTCGGAAAAAGCAACCAGTGATAGTTGAGCGCTGAAGCCGAGGCAGATTGTAGCTTTGATTGTTCTTTGGGAATAAAGGGAAAACAAAAGAAGCAGTTTTACAGTGGCTCATTTCACGTATTGCAAGCGCTCTCCTTGTGTACTCCTTCTTTCAAAGCTTTGTTTTATTAAGAGGATAAAAAAGAAGTCAACGTGATTGGTAAACTCAGACTCAAGAGTTCTTTTGTCACTTTTATGTTTCCCACTCTTTTTAAGAGGACTTTACGCCAGCTTGAAACGACTCATACAGACATTTTACAGCGCAACTGTTCACGCCGCGGCACCGTGTCACCTTTGGCGTTTTTGTCCTTCCCCCTCTATCCTGGGCCTTTACAGGAAGCCCGAGTGGGTAGCGAGGAGTGGACTTAAAACCATCTGTTCCAATCATATCACTTCATCTGTGATCCCGTTAGGCTGCGGCATGTTACTAAGAGATGCGTCCCAGATAGAGCATGAAACATCAACGCAACACAGCGGCGCTACATCTCTCCCAGGCATACGCAGAGACAGAGCAGAACAGGCAGACGTTTCTTATAAACACTTAGTCAACCAAAGTAAGGGCTGCGCTGCATAGGAGAGAGACTCCAGCCTCGCAACATCACGGAAGTTGCCTCTGTGAATGAGAGACCCCTGAAGGCCCGGAGTTCACCTTAAAAACTATATGAATACTAACACAGAAAGAGAGCTATTTTTCTGTATTTCTGTATTCTGTATTTGTTATTTTATATCTTTTTTTTACTATGTTTTAGTTGTTCTGTCTCCATTTCTGTTTTACTTCTTTTTATATCTGTTTTAATTCTTTTTCTTGTCTGTTTTTAAATAATGTTTGCTTTTTATGTTCTTATTTTGCTAATATGTAAAGCACCTTGAGTTGTCTTGTTGCGGAAATGCTATACAAATAAACTTGCCTTGCCTTGCCTTGCCTTGCCTTGCCTTGCCTTGCCTTGCCTTGCCTTGCCTTGCCTTGCCTTGCCTTGCCTTGCCTTGCCTTGCCTTGCCTTGCCTTGCCTTGCCTTGCCTTGCCTTGCCTTGCCTTGCCTTGCCTTGCCTATTTGGAGCTACATAATAATAATAAGAAAGCCGAAGTTAGAATAAAAATAACAAAATGTACATTTAAAGTAAAGAAATAAAACTTGCTTTAATATGTGGGCAAGATAAACTATTTAAATAAATTACAGCAAATGCTAACATCTCATACAAAGGACCAATCAGGCTTATGGGGAGTTAGCAGCTCGCAGGCGTAAGCAGAACCATTCAAGGCCTCACAAACAAGCAGTACAATACAGGAGGAGAGCCAGCAGTGGTGTTCTGTGATTCAGGTAAAAAGGTCTGGAGATAACTGGGATACATCCTCTGCAACTCCCACAGCGGTTTACCCCTCTCACAGCCAGATAATAAATAAGCACACCCCCTGCAGTCTGTAAGTAATAAATACACATTACCCACAATTACTTCTGTGCTTTATATCCACAGATTTGGTAATAACAGTGCGCTGGGTCTTGCCATACTGCTTTATTATAATTTATGATGGCCTCTCTTCGCACAACTGCAGAGAACTAGCAGTTATATATCTACAGTGGTGCGTAGCTGAGGGAGACTGCTGTACAGCACCGGAGAGCAGGCTTACCTCGAAACAAATCAGTGTGTTTTGTTGCTGATGATGAATGCCCTGTGATAGTAGGTTGTGAAGGTCTTCACTCTGCATTAATCTCGGTGTAAAGAATATATATATTTATATATAAATCTAAAAGCTGCAGAACTGAACTAGAATTGTCTTTCATTTTAGCAATGCGGCGTGAACGCTGAAATTCATACACCTACAGTATTCGACTCATTTAAAACGACAGCTAAAATTGAGCTCACATATTCCTTTCTGTTGAGCTTGGATTGACAAATTCAGCATTTCTCAGACAGCAGTGCTGAACACATTGCCAAGCTGTGATAGGTAATTTCTGAGGAAGCAGCCTTATCTGTTTTTCCCCTCCCACCTACCCCATCCCCTCCCCTCCTCACAGAAGAGGAGAAAAGTGGAAAAGAGAGGACGGGGAGATGACAGAAGTGGAGAGAAGGTAGAAACATGTAGTGTGATCTGAGGTAGCTGTCTGCCAGAGTCTGCTGCTTTTGTCCTGCAGAGGCTGAAGCTACAGATCTACACTGGAAAGCCCTTACGGCGGCGAGCACAAAACCAGGTCAGCAGTATATATCAAACACTGAGAGGCACGCTAAATCTCCATTAGCCCCCATTACAAATAACAAACCATTGTTTATCTTTCATAGTGTTTGTGGGTTGCACTGGAGGCGTAATTCCTCACATATGTTAGCCTATATGTTCTTGTGAATCTTGGTATCAGTGTATATATATAAATAGTATTCCGCTAAAATGTGCAGCTCTAATGTGTTTATTTTTTCCTGAGAATATATACGACAGCGTGGAAAAAATGCGCCAACAACTAGTAGCTGCGGTGACCATCTGTCACAGCATGTAGCTCAACTGTTTGTGAGACCTTTCCTACCTTGTTTATGCATCACTCAGAACAGTGTTGAGTAAGGTTGCGTAATCTCATCCGTTGTCAAATCACCTGATCGTCACCCACCCGGCAGCGAGGGTTGTTGCGACAGCGGAGGATGCCGTCGTGGAGAATACGGCAGGGCCAATTAGAAGTAATGGAGAACTGTATAACATTAAGGCCAATAAGGTCATAAATGAATGGAAAAAAACAAGTCAGTCGGAAAAGGAATAAACAATCTTTCTCTGACGATGGTTGATCAGCGAGATCATCGTCCACTGGCCCAAGCCATGAGCCTGAGTGTGTTTGAGTGGCAGTGTACTCTCTGACCCGCTGGATAACAAGCTCTGAATACATCACTTGCCCTCTAACACGGGCACTGCAGCACAAGCACAAGTAAAATGTAACGCATTTGTGGTTAGTTTCAATTTGTGCGCTCACATTCTTTCTCAGTATTAACGTGGACTGACACTAATCCATTGTCCATTTTCACTGCTTGTCCATGAAGAATTTTTTGGCTTTGTTAAAGTTCATCAACCTCAAGACCTGTCATCAGAATCTGTCCAGTACAGTACGTATTTAATATGATACTTAGCACCTGACCATTCACGCGAGTATAACTGGCTTAGGTTTTGCGTGCACGTTTGACAAAATCCACTAAATGACTTAAGTTTTGCATTTTTATTGTATGACATCAAATGGAGAGTTGAATGTGACCTTGTGCCTTCACCCTCCTCTCTGCAGGAGGAAGATTGGGTCGTAGTATCAGCCGCAGGCTTAGAGCTCCAACAATTCCACATTTTCTCTCTATCAGGTCACTGTGTCTGTGATGCTCTGACACCAGGAATATTGGCTGATTTCTTTCTGTCTTTCCCTCTCTTTTTTTACCGACCCCTCTCATTCGGTGGGAGGCTTACTGCCATTCAATTAGCGTAGATAACATTTAGTGGCTTTGCAGTTTCATATGCCTCACCGTGTGATTCCATCATTTGGGCTTCATCAGTGAAGCTCCTCTAGCTACAGGAAAAAAAAACACCCTCAGTATTAGCTGGTTAATTTGCATGGCGCTCATGATCTCCGGCTGTGTAGCTTGAACAACAGAGGAAACGATGAAACTCTTACTTGAATAGATATCGGAACACATATTCGTGATTTTTAGAGTTGATAATCGCATCCACAGTAATAGAGCGTTTAATACAACTTTTAAAAATGTAGCTTTCCTCATCCAGAGCTTTTTTCTTTTCTTTTTGATTGAGGTAATATTTCAGCTAAAGTGTACTGTATAGTGTGTAATGTGTACTGGCTGCGTTGCAGTTTTAGCCCTCAGCAGGTGCTGTTTTGATCTGTCAACCTAGTTAAATGGTTCACACATTCAGTGTTGTGAGATGTAGCAATAACTTCCACCACATCCGTGTGTGTGTGTGTATGTGCTGCAGTGCATAGGTCATGGCTCATTGCATAAAATGCATTAAGGATACCAATAATACTGGTGTCATTAATACTTAATTGCTGTGCTCAAGAGTTAACTTTGATTTGATGCAGAGAAGATGGACAGTTTTTTCATTAAGAATGCCTTTCATCCATTATCACTGTAAATAACAGTATAATGGCTGTCTCAGGATGACAAAGAGATATTTGCTAAGACACCACCGCCCATACATACTGTATTAGCTGTACGCAGGTTTACAAGAACGCGCATTAAAAAGCCTTCTGTCGAGTTGCTTGAGAGAAAAAGAGACAAGAGGAAACAGATGATGCTGACTGTTCCCTGTTGACTGAGGCGTTTCTGAGAAACTGATAATCTTTTTAGTTGTGAGGAGAGGATCAAAAGGAAGAAAAATGCCGAAAGGGCATTGCGATCCATCCATCTATTTATCTCTCCTTCTCCCCCACCGTCGCTGGATCTATCTCTGCATATCCCACATGTCCTGCCTTATTCTTTCTGGCCATTCATCATATCCCTGTGTCCAACTGCATTCTGATCGCCTCCTTGCTCTTTGTCTCCGCGTCTAACTCCTTTCTTTCTTTCCTTCACCATCTCCTGTCTTATCTAACAGGCCTCTGGGCTTCTTTGTCTATCAGTAAAATTTCACACTCCTATTTTTCCCAGGGTTTCATCCCCTCCCTCCTCTCACCTGCCATTCTTACTCGCTCTCTCTCTCTCTGTCTCTCTCCTTCTTGCAAGCCAGGCCTGGATAGGATACAGCAAAGAGGTTTACCGTGTTTACATCCCATGGCGTCAGTGCGGTTTAGATACGATGACTCCTCCCGTCTCCGTGGCAGTGACCCTGTCACTCCAGTCGTGCTTTTTTTCTCCTCAGTAGTGCCAGGAAGAGAAGCCAGCTGTGGGCACCTACCTGTCAATGTGGCCAGAAAGTGAAGAGCATTGAATCAGTGTAGGGAATTACTCTGGAGAGGATCCCTCCACACAGTTAAACACCATTCAGAGAGAAAATCTGGGACCAGTAAAACCACTAGAGAAGAGGAGAAAGAGATTAGAATCAATACAATGAGTAAGTGTGTGTAAGAGGGAGAGTGAGTGTGTGTGTGTGTGTGTGTGTGTGTGTGTGTGTGTGTGTGTGTATGAGAGAGAGAGAGAGACGGTGAGTGAGTGACATTGGCATAAGAACAATGTTTGATGTTTCTGTCAACACTCAAGCTACAGTATTTCCTCAAGAGCTCCTTTCTAGGCTTCATGTCAGCCCTCATTCATCCTCTCTATGGTCTGACATATTGAAAGAGTTGGAGCAGAGAAAGACATAGGGGAAAGACAGAGAGGAGAGAGCGGTCATTAATAGTAAGGGAATTGATCTACTCAGGTCTCCATGGGTTTGCCTGTCTGCCAGTGATTGTAGTGTGCTCATTATCCATCTCTGCTCCAGGTAATTACTGCCTTGTTTTGATTGGAAAGCTTTTAATTAGTTGCTCATTAGCATTGTTTAATTAAACTCACCCCATGCCTTTTATAATGCAGTGTTCTCCCCCTACTTCATTAGATGTTGTTGGATGGAGTTATAGTGGGATTGAGGGATAATGGCCAGACAGGGGTACTGTACTGTCTGTTTATGCATGGTGAACATTCAGTAAAGTCAGTGGTCTTAGACTTGTTTGCACATTTGCATTACATTCAAATTAATCTGTCCTTGTAAGACAACTTTTATTTTTTTTATTTTTTAGGCAGAGTCTTTACATCTGATTGTCCAATATCCATGTCAGCTGCAATGTGAATTTTTCAATCATCAGTATCGGTTTTTAGAAAATCTGTGCTCAGAGTTCTTTGATCTACATCAATGTCCCGTCTGATTGGTTGAACATCATTGAAAGCTGCTGTCTACACAGATGATCACAGACTAAGGTTGTACTGTATCATGGTGTAAACATCACAATCCTCCACACTGAAGTTTCAAAAACACCACATGCAGAGACGCTATCCCGCACTGATCAGCCACTCGCTGATCTGAACAGCATGTAAACAGCAGTGTAAAAGTACAGCAGGTAGTTACTTACTGTGATAAACACAACGACAGCATCAACTTTGAGACTCCTGCACCTGGATATGAGACACAACACTGACAGGACATTTTACTACAATAGTAAAATTCCTGTGTACAAATACAAGTAGAGAGTGAGTCAGTTAAAATGTCTGAGGAAATATGTTACTGTGTTACACTGTTAAGAGGGGGGAGGAGTAAAACATATGGTGATACTAACATTGCACTACATGATGTTACTATTAAATTAAAGAGCATCTTTACAGGTGTATCACTTCACAGAAAGCAGCTGATTAATTCCAGTCAGGCACTTTGCAGCCTTTGAGTGCATCTGATAATTTCTAATATACACTCAGTTGTGAGTTTATTGAGTGTAGGTAAAGCTGTTGTAGTCTAGTATAATGGTCCTGCAGTAAAATTTGTTCATGAGGTCAATATGAATGGGGTAGGAAACATGAATGTATGAAACAACCCAGATGCCACGGCTCGAGTCCCTTTGTGTTGGTATATTGGTTCTAAATATTAGTTATTACCCTCCTTGATTACTAACATTTCATATTAGCCATGAAAAAAAAAAACATAAGGGTAAATTATTATTAAATCCCTACTCCCTACAAAGGTGGGGAAAAATGACAAAGAAGAGGATGTGAAGGCACTCACATATGCAGAAACTTTCCCCTGTGCCAGGAGGGTTGTTGGACAGTCACACGCGGAGGCTCTGGGGTGGCAGTGGGGGGTTAAGAGACAGGCAGACAGGGAGAGTAAGGAAGTGCAAGAAAATGTTGGAACCCAGTGCGAAAGGCTATGTGAGAGGCTTCTGAATAGCTGAGCTGCACAGTTAAGTAGCTGGACAAGACACAGACAGGACAGCGAGAGGAATGCCAAATGGACCAGCGAAGACTGATGCTCCGCTTTTTTTTTTTTTTTTTGTCCATCTTCCCATTTTCTTCCTTTTCCCTGAGCCTGTTGCTCTGTCTCTGTCTATTTCTGAGCTCTCACTATATTCTTGTTCTTTATATTCCTCCATGTCACTGTGCATCTTTCATGCTGCCTTCCTCATGAATTCTCTCCTACATATTCAATTCTTTATCTGAGCTTATTTTCTCCTTTTCTGTCTCTGTCTATCTTTTTGCTTCCCTCTCCCACTGAGCAATAGCTGACACAGTATTCTTCCAGCTGAGTAGCTTACAGAAGGAAGGGAACGTACGTGTGCGTTTGTGTGCATCTGCATGTGTGAGTGTATATGTTTGTGCCTACACATGTGTGTCTATTTGCACATTGGATAAGCAGCGACCGGACAGTCTTAGCTTTGTTTTCTTAGCACGTCCCGGTGGAGTGTGACAGTGAACAAAGTGTCAGTGTGTGAAGGAGGGATGAAAGCCAGACCCAAGTGACATAGCTTGCCCCAGATCTGACTCTGTGGATCCCGTAGCCGGGGACAGTGGCTAGCTGTCCGCGCGATGTGGATGAAACCGAACGCTAGTGTAGACTTAAGCCTGGTGAGGAGCGAGAGGAAATCCAGAAGGAATGTGTGGACGGTAGGTGGTCAGGGTAGAGCTAGCGTGTTGGCGGAGAGCTCTGTCTGGGTATCGCATGGCAGACTGATGGGTCAGACAGACACACAACCACAGAGCCTGCCGAGCTGGTTTCATTCTCAGTTCATGATGGAAACATTTTGGTTTTCTGCTGTTTTATCCAACTCTCATACACACACACAAAGATGGCAACAAACACCGGCTTCCAAAGTAAAACTCATCCAATAAAAACATAGTGATTTTCAATGTGTATGATCAAAATTATAAAACTTAAAGGGATAGTAAAACATTTTGGCAAACTGGCCCATTGCCATAATCCCTATAGTCATAGTCATTGCAAGCTATTTTTAGAACATCCGAGCAGAGCGGCGAGCTGCTCAGAGCTACTGCGGAGGCTCATGGGATTTCTTGGTTTCCCCCATCAAACTCATCAAATACACAATCCAACAACTCCAAAACGCTCTGGTGGACAAGTTGTGACCTGCACATTCACCACACTATGAGATAATAACAAAACGTTACCAGACAGAGTTGTTTTTGGGGCAAATGCAGAGACTGCTTGCTGAAAAACTGCCCCCGACGGGAACGCGCATCAGCTGTTTTGCAGGAATTTACCTCTAAAACAACTCATAGCGTGGTGAATGTGCAGGTCACAACTTGTCCACCAGAGCATTTTGGAGTTGTTGGATTGTGTATTTGATGAGTTTGATGAGGAAAACCAATAAATCCCATTAGCCTCCGTAGCGTAGCTCTGAGCAGCTCGTGGCTCGGCTTGGCCATTCTAAAAATAGCTTGCACCGACAATTAAAGGTAACGAACCTACTGCTATGGCAATGGGCCAATTTGCCAAAATGTTGAACTATCCCTTTAAATGAAGTGAATATTTGTAGAGTAAGTACTGTGGATTTAACAGTTTTAGACATCATATGAATGTAACCTTTTGGTTTTACATAATCTGAAAGGACTTGGCCTCTGGGTTTGATGCCTGTACAACAGAAGGTAAGTGTTCAGTGAAGCTATTTGTTTGGACTTTCTAAGCAACATTGCCAACAAAGGGAAAATTGAATGGCTTTATTTTCATCTGCTTATCTCGTCCTGTCATAAGAAATCAGCTCTTTATGACCCCCGCAGCAGCAAGAGCAGCAAACAAACAGCTCAAGTCTGCCATCGTTGGCTTCAGAGCTGTACATTTGTACTACTAGGTTAGTAATATATTGAATTATCGCGCATTATGTCTCTGCTCCTTAGCTTTGAGATAGCCTTGATGATCCTCCACGTTGTAGCTACCGTTCCTCCCTCGTTCCTCTCCTTATAGTGCATTTATATACATTAAGCTGCCACCTCCTAAGAGGAGAATTAAATCTCTGTGCAATTCTATCACTCATTGCTCCGCTCCACTCGATCCTCCTGCTGCTCAATTCCCAATGGTGGTTACCACTTCCGCAGCAGAGTTTGTCTTTGTAGGGGGAAAGAAGCAGAGAGCTGTCAGCATTGTGAATGCTCCCAGAAAGCTAAGGGGGGTGCGCTTCTTTTTCCTTTTTTTTATCTTTACAGTGGTACACGGGGACTGTGGTGTGGTGTGATTTAAGCAGCCAGATCTAGGAACTGGAAGACCCATCAACCCATTAGGGAGTCTGAGAAAGGTGCAGAAATGAGCCCACTAGGAATTGTGGAAAAGGAAATGGGCTTCACTTCAACATACAGTACTTACAGAGAGAGGAAAACAGCAGCACATACTCATATGAACACGCCAGCACACGTGTGTACAAACATACCTATGTGCACATACACAAATACATGCACACACGCCAACATGGTTCCACACACACACACACACACACACACACACATTGACATAAACACTGGCACAGCGAGGATGCCCTGTTCATCTGCTGGCTCAGTGAGTTTAATGGAGAGCCAAACACACTGCCTCTTACAAATTCAGCTAAGCACCACAGAGAGAGAGAGAGAGACAGATCGCTGGAATAAGTCTGCAGGCAGGGATATGGGAGAGTGAAGTGGACAGAAAAAAAAAATCAATGATTTTACTCCTGTGTTTGAAAAAGGGAAGTGCGTGGTGAGCGCAGAAATGTGGCCGACCTTCAGGTGCCCTGGCGCCTTCCTTTCATGTGCAGAGCAAATTACCAAGTGATTTTCAGTGGGAAAAATGAACTCACTGATGCACTGTGCTAATTTCATTTAACTTTTAAAGAAATGAGAAGAACAGGTCCCAGAGAGTTGCCATGGACAAGGAGCGGGGAGAGGGACAGGGGGGGTGGGGTGGGGGAGTAGCTGCGGGGGGAAACATGGTGCAGTCAGCAGTTTATGTTGAATGGAGTGAGAATGAAAGATAAGCCGGTAGCCACCAGTTCCTTACTCAACATATTACTCATTTTCAACGATCCCTTTGCATCTCGTGGACTCCAGTCCATCACTTCTTTCTCGGCCTTTGACGTGATCCAGGCGAGTGTTACAAATCACAATGAGCGCTTGTTCGCTGCTGTTCAACGGCGTGGCAGACAACACGTGTACATGGGTGTATGTGTGTGTGTGTGTGTGTGTGTGTGTGAGTTCAAAGGCACAGAGCCCAGCGTCATGGATGCAGGTTCAGGATTTAAGTTGCACCATCAGCACCAGTCTATTGGCTGTGGCAGAGATGCTTCTCAGCGATTTCTGCAACATAAAGAGTTAAGATGGCCATGCTTTGACTTCTACTAATCCTATTACTTGAGAGTGCTGCTCTTAGAGGGCTTCAACCTCACTTTTATTGGAAATCCTTTGCCGTTATAAAGCCTTTTAGCCTTTGGCTGGGCTATTGCTCTCGTAAATCTAGTTCCTGGCCTTTGGGCGATTCCCTTCATGTTTGTAGTATTGCGAGGTTACTTATAGTCATACTGACACAATCCCGCGCTCTTATAATTGTCATAATTCTTGTATCATTCGCCCACAAGTTTTTCAGCTGAGCTCAGTCTTTCATGTGTTATTTTGTTATCTGGAGTTTTACACTTTCATTAATGCCACTTGGAGCGAAACAACTAAAAGTCAAAGGAAGAGAGGAAACATGGAAACAACCAGGGCTGGCTGTAATGCTTCTAATTTCCTCCTTAGCTGATCTCTAAATGCTTGTGCTTTGTCACTGCCACTACACGACAGAATAAATTCACTCCTTCACCTCCCCGTGCCTCCTCCTTCTCGCTCTCTAATTCATCTCATTTCCGCCTTGTGGTTGGTTCAATCCCCACCTCCTTTCACTGCTGGCTCCTCCAGCGTCAGGCTAGCGCTGTTGGCTGCTCCGTATTCTGGGGCCGTTGTGTCTCCGGTGGAGAGTGATTGTGCCGGTGGCAGGGAGGTCAATTGGAAGAAATTGCGTTGCAGCCACCGTGGAGCTGAGGCGAGAGGGAACAAACTGGATATTAGCCCAATCCATGTAGGCTGGCGTGTTTACACCATCTCTCCCTCAGCCCTTTCGCCCCTCCCGCCACCACCACACTCACCACACACATACTCACTCACTCACTCACTCACTCACTCACTCACAGTTCTTCACTTTGGTCAGCGGGTGAATAGGGGACTGGGCACTATAATAAACGTGATCATACATTCGTGCAAATCCAGATTTACATTTGCGGATACACTCGGAGCTCTCTGTGTGACAAACTACAGATTTTATTTTTATGAGGCATTTCTGCACTTTCTGCCTTGTGACTTTTCCAGCGTGTGTCCCTGCAGTCTTGTTAGCCAGGCCAGTAGAGTAAAGCCACACAGCTCAAGGTTTCTGAGTGTTGGCGCTTAGCTCAGGATTAAAGTGTGTAAATTTCAGCTTCTGGGGGCAAAGCTCTTGTTGCTCGCTGACTTTGTTCTTTCCCTTGGTAAAAAATCATGTGTTTCAAAGGGTGTTTGTCAGTTCCTGGGGTTTATTCTGTCTACCATCTGATGGATGTTGCCTGATGGGTTAAAGGAAAAAAAGAAAAAAATCTTTTTCTTTGTGTCAAACAGGAACACAGTAACGAGACATAACCAGCCTGCCACATTAGGGTTTGACTTCTATCAATAGGTAGGTGTTATGCTCATGTTTATGGTGCACACAAGAGGCTACAGCACATTACAACATCTAGAGTTGTCTGTGAGGATTTTCAGTCATTCAGGGCACGGCGTCTCTATAGAGCTATTCGAAAGCACCTGCACTTGATTCTTGAAGGTGCTTCATCATCAAAAAGCTTTTTCACTTTTGAACTGAGGACCTGGGACCTCTTCTTCTAAATAATCAATAAGGGAGTTGAAAGGATTTTGGTTGATAACTTGATCTGGTAAGATAATTCATATTCAATAAGATTCTGTCAGACCCCTTTCCCGAGAAAGAATCGGTCAATTTCCTCTCACAGCAACCTCTATATCTCTATTAGTCTAATCTCTGCTCATCATCATTTTCCTATTGCTGTTTTTCATGAATGTTGCTAATTATTTATCACCTGAAGATGACATCAATATTCTTAATCACAGCTCTTAAGCCCTGGATAAATACAGACTCTATATAAATCACAGATATGGGACCTCCTGTAACACTTACTGTAAATATTGAGCATTCAATTTAAAAGCTGCTGCTGCACAGTGTGAAACAAGTCAACACAAAGCAGACAAAGTGAAAAGTGTTGTGAAACTACAGTACTGTATATAATAAAAACAGAAAAAAAGAACAAAGACCATAATTTGTCATGCAACCCCACACCCCTCATTGTATTTGGTTGGTAGCAGAACTTTCAGAGTTTTTATTTCTTTGTGTGCGATTTACGTAGGTGAGCTGATCCCTTAATCCAAATACGCATTTGTTTTTAGCATGGCTGCTTTTTGCTGGTTTGCCAACTTTGGTGAGGTGCAGGAGAAGAGTCAAACAGCATGAACGGTACCTCTGAATCCATTCCTCCTGATCTTCCAAAAACCTTTTTGAATGCTAACATGCCAAAAGTAGCAACCACACACCACTTTAGCAGTGTGCCCAGTGTTACTTACTGTTGTGTGCTCTGGGTCAAGCGGGAGGGGTGTGCACAAAAAAAAAAAAAAAACTTCTCACATCGCCAGGTTGACAAAGTGCCACTGTAGCATTTTCCCAACCGCACGTACAAAGAGATGCTCAGTAAAATTGCCCAAGGTACCATGCGCACCGTGACATATTTCACCCAGACAGTTTGTGCCAAGGTAAAGGAGGACGAGCCGCCACCCACCTGATCTGATAGTGCTATCTGTGAGCTTCGTACACATACTAATGGAGGTTGGCATTGGCAATTTCCGGTTGAGACCTTTTGTTGTTGTGATGAGTAATTAACAATGGCCTACAAAGATGTTGGTGTGAATATTTAATAGTGACAAAGCGGGGGGAGTGAGCAGACAGTGTTAAAACTACAACTCATGTATAATTCATGGCCGCTGACAGTGATTGGACTATCTTGCTTCTCTCTCTTTCTCTCACTCTCTGCTCCCTTCCTCCCCCCTTTTCCCTCTCTCTCCCTCTCTCCGTATCCCAGGTTACATTGGGCTCTCCTTGCATAGAGGAGATTCCAATGTGGAGTGGCACTTCATATCTTGTTAGGCGATTTATTCATGGTAATGAAGGGTTTTAATGTACTGTACAGCAACGGAGCTCCGGCTTTGGTGGTAACATGCTCAGCAGTGATCTGTGGGATGGATTATTTGGATTATTTGACTGGCTTTAATTTAGATTCAATTACAGCTGCTGCTGTCGTAGCGCGGGGTTGCGACCTCCGATGTCTTGTCCATGATGTCTCTGTCGGAGTCTTTACAGCCAAACATGACGGAGCAACGCTGACTAACACTTCACCACCGCTGTTGGACTGTATGTCAGCGCCCGCTTCTCCTTTCAGAATCTCCCAGGTATTCATTCCCGCCCCTTTACCTCTCCTGGCCTCTCTCTCTCTTCATCCCCTCCTTTTTCCATTACTTGGTCTGACTTGCTGTTTGCTGTGGCTCTCTTATCTCCTTGCCCTCGCCATCTCAGTCTCTCTCAGCTCAGGCTTGCCAATACAGTCCATTTTGTACAACTCTTCACCTCCCCAGCACACTTCTTCACCCTGGGCTCTGCACACACTCACAGATACAATCACACACCCCCTCCCACACGTACACACACATGCACATAGATGGACACACATATTCATACCCACACACACCTTTAGATGATCCCTCTTCCCCATTCACTGCCCCTACTCTCTGCTCTAGAGAATATAACTCTGGCATTTCTTCTGTAAAGCAGCCTATCACAGGGCAGCATCACACAGATCCAGAGAGCAGGTTCTACCTGATTGCTTTCCACCAGACTGCTCACACATACCATAGACTGTATGCAGTATATCGAGCAAGATGGATGGAGTGATTACAAAAGAACACACGGTTTGACATTTATTAGTTGCTTTTTAGTTCAGATATTTTCTCATTTCCTTGCAGCATCGGGCCGAGGTCCTTTTTTTTTACATCTGAAATTGATTGCCTTGTTACTCAGCATCTCTCTTTCACTCACACACATATTCCCCTGCTCTCTCTTTTTCTGTTTGTCCCCAGCCAGTTGGAGGGAGTAAATAAGTATTGATTTGGGCCAGCTGAATCTTGCTAGCTGAGATGCTATCGGGCTAACTGCTCCCTTTGTCTCTTGTCCCTGTTGTTGGTGTGTAGCACTCACTTTGTTTGTGGATGTAAGACCTTAGAGGAAGCTCAGTTTGCAGTTTAACAGTTTGGCAGAGTCTGTTTGGAAATATCGATGCTGGTGTGGCTTGTTCAAACACATACTTTATATATTAGTCCATCTTTTCCCTGTCAAATGACAAGGAGAGGAAATGAGCTCGTGTTTGTGCTGGCAAAACCGAAAAATATGTTTTTCAACATGTTTGCCTTGCCACCATGTTTACCAGCTTTTATTTTCTTTTTTTCATGTCCAAAAACAGCTCCTTATCTGAAAACAGCAGTTGTGCATGTTAGTTAGGATGGGGGAAATTTTCTCTAAAACAACGACCTGGTGCTTATCTCTTCCAGAGAGCTTGACCTTAAACCGACATCTCCTCGCAGAGGAGAAATAATTAGATGCGTTGGTTTCACTCGCATTCAGCGAGAGGATTCCTCATTCCGACAACATGCAGATGTCTGTGCAGACGCTTTACGGTGAGTGTGCTGATGTGCTTAATGTACTCATTAAATCAGCAGCAGCGACACATGTGTTTCTGCTCATTCTGCCCACATGAGGCGGAGTCATAATTCAATCTGCAGCCTCCCTGGTTAGCCACATGTGCTAATGCCTGCACAAGGCCTTGATGCAGCCTGACAGTGCTGCACCGGAGATGCGATCTGTATGGAAGCTCTGGTTGCCAGGATGGCTCTGGTGAGATAGTGAAGTATTGGGCTCTCAGGCATGGAGTGTGTGTGTGTGGAGTGGGGGTTTTAAAGGAGGTTAGAGACGGGGGCCACATTTGGCTACATTCACACACTGGGGAAATTTTGATAGCAAGGGAGATACAGGCTTCATTAGACTTTTCATTTAATTTTTAATCAGGCAGTCCAGTGAGGTAAGTTATTATAAGGGTTATTAATAGAGACAAACACTGTCTACCCAGTTTCCATTGGGATAAAAAAAAAAACCCACAAAAATTCGGACAGAGCCATTGAAAAAAGAAGGGGCAATTAGTTTTTGGGTTTTTTTCTTGCCACATGTTTTTTTTCTCTTCTCCAGTCAAAACAAATTAACCAAAGGTTGGCAAATGTAAATGGCTGATGTTTTTAATGCTCAGCTTGAAAGGGTGAGTCATCCTTGTTATGGTGCCATCCCTGTCACCTTTACTTTGGCGCGGGCACAAGACAAATCTGTGCGTGCGTGACCTGGCACCGGCCTCAGTGACACACAAGTGATTGAGACAAGGAGACAATGGGATCAGCAGGTCATCCTCGGGTTCCTGATGGAGGAGAAAGCATCATTAGAAATTGTGTAGCATCGTTAGAAATTGTGTCACAAATTGAGTCACAAACTCCACGGGCAGAGGAGTAATAGCTGAGGCTCAGTACTTCAGATACAACACCCATCCCTCTCTCTCTCTCTCTCCTTCCTTTCGCCTTCCCTCTCTCCACTCATCAGCACATTCACCATAACACTATAAACCAGACTGTCGGAGACAGGAATAAATGGAAGTGACACCTCATGTATCCTTCTGGATCCCTTCAAGTGACCTCAGGCCAAATTCACAGCACCTCCACTGCTCTGTTGCCTGTCACAGCGGGGGAACTGCTGTACTTGAAAGCTTTTCAAACCATCTCTGTTGTTTAAAAGACCACAGAAAGGCCATGAAATGCTAAACCATGTCTCAAATACCACTGCAACGCCCACTCTAAAATAATGGAGAATATTATTTATTAGGGATGCACAATAACGGTACAGATAATTATTGGCCCGATATTAGCTGATAATTATTGGCCAAAATACGCACATAATGAAGTCTGATAATGACATTACTAGAGCCAATATTGCCTTGATTTTGCTCATTTTCAGTCTGTTTGCCCCCTAAGTTGATTTGAAACAATAATAAATGTTGATTTTTGAAAAGTCATAATTTAACTTGTTGTTGTTGTGATTGCAGTAGTTATGTGAATTGTATTATTTCATCAAGTCAGAGTCAGAACTATAATGTTGTTGTTATCTTTACTCACTACACCTTACCCTTTCTTAACCTCAGGGGTGTATATAAACTATTAAAGATGTTACCAGTTGTCAGCATCGGTTATGAGAAGCAGGAAGTTTTCAGTTATCAGTATTGGTATCAGTGGAAAAAAATAGTTATCGATTTGCACATCCCTATTATTAATTGAAGTGTCTAGTCATGGTTTTTGCTTATACCTGTAACAGATTTTGTAATGTTTAATAATCAATAATGATGGTGCAATCAAGTGCAAAGAGGTTTTTATGGATTCCATTGTAATTCAGTCTACCAGCTTGCTGGTGACAGGGGTTAACCAGTTGTGAGGATGGATCAAGAAAAATAACATTAAAAAAAGAAATATCTTCAGCTCAGAAAAAAAAGAAAACATTTCAAATTACAGAATATTGGCACTGCAAATATATGTCTGAAAGATAATCAGATATGATGACATTTTTCCGGTAGATGTTTCTATTATAAATCATTTCATAAATCTGTTTTTAATATCAAAAGTAAATGCCATAATTTTTCAGTTGATTTCAGATGACAGTTGGCTTTCCTGTTGTAAAGAAAGCCTAGAGTGATTATACATTTAGACTGTAATGGTTCATTTCATCACTGTCAAAAAGAAAGGAAGGCATAATGATGTATATCAACAAACATTTAAACTGGTAGAATTTCCTTCTTTTCTACTCCATAATTGAGAATGCAGTTATGCTTGTGTGTGCTCATGATGTTTGCCCGTGTGTGCGCCACTATGTGCATCCACTCCCGTACGTGTAATGGGAGGGTCGAGGATGGATTGCCGCTGAGGGTGTGTGTGAGCAGATCTGCTGGGTTCAACTGCGCAGCGTATGGCTGAGTGATGCTCTCCGCCTGGTCGCCACTGCACTTTTCAATACACAAACACCAGCATATTTCACAAACAAGTGTTGGCTGGTGTGCTTAGCCTCAGCGCCACCTCAGATCAACAATATTAATGCACTCCAAATATTAGTTTTCTCCCTCATTACCGAGCCGGGTGCTCTACGCCTGAACCCACAGCAGTCCTTGAGGATGGAGACAGCAGGACGTGTGTTTGTGTGTGCATATCAAGCCAATTACACTGTAATGCCTCTGGTTTCTTTTGCTTGAGGAGAAGACTTCGCGCTCGTGTGTTTGCCATTATTTATTCTTATAGACACAAGTAACCGTATATTGCTGCTGACAAATTCATATCACCGCGCTGAATTGTGTTGCACTTGTTTGTGCAACAGAATATAAATGTATTTAGACAAGAGCCATGACAGTCTCGCTAAAGAGTTGCTTCTTGCTAAGCCTAAGTGGGAGAATAGTAAATAGAGAACGAGAGGAGAGCTGTGCATCGTGAAATCCCCATCTGCTGTAAAGTGGGGCGCTGACACTTTCAATCTGTTCGGCTTTGCGTTCGTCCCTCCCTTTCAGCTCTCTTTCTCCTCTCCATTATTGCTCTCCTCCTTGATCTTCCCTCTGTGCCTGCTTTTGTTTCTCATGGGCAAACCCTCCTTGGTCTGCTTTATACAGTAATCACAGATCTATCTCAGTGACAAGGCCTTGGCTTGAGTCCCACGGTGGAGGTACTAGCTGTTGAAAGCAACCTAATGTATTGAATACATTCTTTGTGTTTCATATAGTCCAAGCCAGCATAATGCATCCCTAGTGACAGTCAACTCACATGCAAGTAAACATTAGTTTTTTTTTTGACCATGCTGTACCCCCACTGTAATTACATTGTGGGTGTTCAGTTTTCCTAAAGGGACCATGGGAAATGTTGTGCACTGTGTGAACCTGATAGAGGCCAACATGACCACTGGTGGGATTGTTTACCGCTGGCTAAACGTTAGCTTGTCTTTAGCCTTTTCCCATGGTTACAAGCACTGGGAAAGCTGTGGGTACAAACCACTTTTCAGTTTTTATGATTTCGCTACCATGAGATGTGGTTCAGTCTTTGGATATGTTTAGGAAACGAGCACTTATAGTACGAGAGGCTTTTGTGGCATGTCTTGTATTCACTGCAAAGGCTTAATCTGTGGGAACACTGGGCATTGTCTGTCTCGTATACCTCTCTTTGTCTCCCGTGTGGAGAGAGAGCAGCAGGTAAATTCATTCAATTATCAGCTTTTTCAAGCTCAGTTGGGTCAAGAAACCGTTACATTAGATCCAATCAGTGTGAGATAGCAGGTGAATTTCTATCCAATTTGCTGGTGTAAATGTGATTTCCACACATACATAGATACATAATGCCCCTTGTGGAGATGTATTTCCTTTTTGGATTTACCGCCAAGAACTTGTTTATGCCAAAAAAAAAAAAAAATCATGTGGAGCACATAAAGGAAATTGTCAATTAGTTTATTTTTCAGGTATTAAAAGATACAAACTTTCTTTTTCATTTGTATGATTAATTTTTTCATTCTCTTAAATTTTATAATGCATCGCTACTACATGATGTTGTGAGCCCCTGGTAAGATGCTGCTACACCAGTTGGGTGCTCATTCGCCTTCTCTGAGTGGCGCTAATCCTGCTGCATATGTGTGATTGTGGTTAGTCGAGGGCTTTCTGCGAAACAGGAGTGAGAGATGAGGTCGTTGGAGAAAGAATGAGAAGTACGAGGGTTTGTGAGTAAAAGGGGGAATGAAAGGGTGCTAAAAGGGTCACAGAGGTTGGTCTGCAATGTTCAATCACTTACTCATTTTCATTTTTCTCCTGGTTCATACTGTATATAGGTGCATATGTGTGCACCTGCTGCTTTTATCAGGGCAGAGGTGATTTCATAGTTGCTTTTTAAAAGCTATATGTGCATGTATACAGTAATGCTCTTGTACACTATGTGCATATCTGTGTTCTGTTGTGTATATATTACATTATTTCATATAGCACTGAGTCTGACAGTGATGGTTTGAGAGCCTGGTTTGTGGCAGTTGAGTGAATAACTCCGAGTATTGCCGGCTCAGAAATGACCTGTCTTGATGTCTTTTCATACCTCTGACTTGAGGTGTGCAGCACACTGGAGACCGAGGTATGAAGAAAAGGAAGAGAGAGATACAAACCGCATGGCATGATCAAGGGGACCTTGGAAACACCAAATATATGGGCATCAACACTGCAGTGCTGCCTGCTCTATAGTTCAGGTGCATGGTGTAAGCACACAGGCACACACGCTCACACCTTTCCTCTCACACACAAACACCTTTTTCTTTGTTGGACATCCCTGAGGGACAGCTAGTTCCCCGGGAGACTGTGGCGATAAATGAGGTCGGGTTGGCGGTGGAATGGGAGGGGATGGGAGAAAGAGAGAAAAAAAAAGGTAGGGAGCAAACAGGAGACACTAATGAAGTATGAAGGGCTGAGCATGGCCGCATGGTTCCTGCCAAGCACCAGCAGCCCCCCCTTCCCTGAGCTCCACCTGCCCCAGGGACACGGAGAGGGAGTAGGTCACTCTAGAGAAAGGGGAATGTAAAGCCCATGCTGAATTAAAAAAGAGCAAAAAACTATTTGAATAATTACTCTTCATCTTGAGCGTATTTACAATAATTAAGTTGCACTTTTTATCCAAGGGAAGCATTTAAAGTTTCCTCCACTCTCTTCTCAGCTTCTCACCCCTTTGTACCTGGGGCTTTATAAAGCTACATAAAAATGGTGTTGCAAAAATGTCAAAGCTATTACTGTATCATTCGCACAGCCTGCACTCAGCGGTGCTCTTTTCGCTGTTATTTAAACATGCCTGTCTTCATAAGTGCCGGCACACTTGTGTGTGCACGCATCTACCTGTGTATAGCAGGACCACAACCACCTTAATTTTTGAGCACCCTTGTTTTGTGAAGAGCCCAGCCTCCGCCCTGCCTACCTCCCCTCACTCTACCAGCTTTCCAATCTATTCAACATGCTTACCAGTCGAGCTGGAAGTGAGCTTATGTAGCTGCACATCACCTATGACGGCCTCATCCACTATCTTTGGGTGGGTCAGAAAAGAATCAGGTTCACTGTCATTAAAGGAACATTTCAAGAGGAGGCTTGTGAAAGAAAATACAAGAGCATCATCCCACACGGAAGTGGACCCAGCTGGTGTCCGCCATAGGATATATTTGGGCTGTTCAATTTTGCCCAAAAATAAAATCCTGTCTGTCTGTCTAAAAGCGTGACATCAACCGACTGCCTTCCACTGATTGGCCAGAGCGTTGTCACCGGAAGAGTCGCAAGTGCAACGAATATGGATCTGTACGTAATTACCCTAGTTAGAGTAAAAAATCAATTTTACGATTTCACATTTTTAACATTGTCCTAACTAATTAATCGCGATTACGATTTAAAACCGATTAATCGAACAGGGCTAGAATATATATCATCTATTAGTGGATAATGTAGCTGATTGAGTGGCAGTGGCACTAACCAATAACAGTGTCTGCTAAGGTTTATGTTTTTATACTTTTTCTTACATGTTATTTGTTTTCTGACTCATCATCTACTTAAAGTCATTTCCGAAGTGTAGCTGTGAATGACCAGAACCATAAAAACAATTTCCACACTCTTCTGTTCCACACCAGTAGTTTCTTTTTCCAGATGGCTTCCTCTTTTCATGTGGGAGGACATGACTGAAAAAATAATAGCACTAACCGCTAACTGTGCACTCTCACTGTTTTGACAGTGCATCACATTTATCTGCACAAATACCAACTCTCTGACAGCTGATCCAGCTGTGCATCATCATCAATCACTGGCGTTGTTTCAGTGAAAGACTTGTCTTATTTCACAGAATATGTGTTTCCTCCCTGCTCATGTCTCTTTCTCACGTTCCGCTGTAAGTGGAAGAAGGAGGTGGAGAAACTGCAGATGAGATAAAACACATGGAAGTGAAAGATGTGTTCTGGCCCGTGTTCATCAGCTTTGTGTCAAGTCATGTCCAGTAAAGAAAGAGCTCTTGGCAGCTCCATTTATTGAACTGAATAAATCTCTATTGAAAATATCTTTTGTATCTTTCTTTTACCAAATACAAGGAACAACAACAGAAGAAAAAGACAAGGTCACATTACACATGAAAAGCAGCCTGTGGCTTAAATCTCAAAAAAATCAGTCACTTTCCTGAGTTAAGAATATTGATGACATTTGAGGTGAAGGACTAAATACAGTTTTAGAGAGACTCCATAGCGCCTCCTGGAGTTCAAAGCTTCAAACGGGCTCTAGAGAGCATGGCAGCTGTAAGCCAAGACACTCTTTGCCTTCTTCCTCATCCTCTCTGTAAAAAAAAGTTGAGTCGAGGGCTTTTGAGGTTTGCCAACTATTTTACTTGCCATTGACAAAAAATCCCACAAAGTTTTCTCTTAGATCTACAGTTTAGGTGACCGCACCAGGCAGGAAGGTGAAAAGTTAAAGCTCTTTCCACAAAATATTTTGGTGCACTAGTTTCAAAAATCTGCTGAGTATCGCTGAGTTTTCTAAAAAAAAAAAAAAAGATAAAGTCACTATCAGCATCTTTTGAAAATATACTCTGTATGTTCCTAGAAGCTCACCTGGGAGTCCAGAACTGTAGCGAGTTACACCATTTAAAGTTTTCCACAGTTTCAACGTGTTGGCCATCAAGTGAAACTGGCTCTGTTTTCAGAGCTTGTTTTGTGCTGTTGACGGCCACATTGATTTCCAGCTGGCTAATGCTGCGGCGTGTTTGAAGGGACCTCAGCCTGATGTGCAGCTTCACCTAAGGGGCCTGTTTTCTCATAGAGGCCAACTGAGGCCAATTCATCAGCATGATAAAGGTCTATCTCACTGATCATAAATTCACTGGGAAATAAGAGAGAGTAGCCCAGGGGAAAGACCACAGCCCTGTGGACTTTAAGATTTTCACTCTTACTGGTGTGTGTGTGTATTTGGGTGAGCACTTGTGTGTTGCACTACAGTGCATACCATTGCATATTCCTTCTCCTTTAATATGCATCAGTGAACCCACATCTGTTGTCAGGTCTTTGTTTTGACATGCTCCAAACATGTCAGTTGAGTGGTCCTTGCCTGTCACTGGTCTGTCAGCTGCAGGTGACTGGTGCGATGATGTGTCCCATTTTTGACCAAGGATTTCTCTATTTGGACAAACGAGAAAAAAAAAATCTATCGCAGCAGTTCCAGTATTGGATGATATTTATATTCCACACCACGCTACAGACTTCAACTACAGAATCCTAAAACCTTAAATTGCAGTTTTCTAAACCCTCATGTATAATGAGTTTTCAATGCCAGCCATCACATTTTTTTGTATTTTTCCGCAAGTGTTTATGGTGTGAATTCCAAGCTTGACAGTGATGGTGGTTTACAGCTTTAAGAAAAGAAGCCTGCAGCTTCTGCTCGGCCCCATGCCAGACAGGGGGACAAGTAAATCTCTAATGGGGACAAACATCCCACTGAGGATATGGTACTAACATCAAACAGCCCACCACACTTTGAATTGAATCCAGGTCCTTCTAAACTGGTCGACTAAGCTGATGACAGAAGTGAAAAATTAAATTTGTTTACAGTGCCAACTGCGATGGGTAATCAACTGCTGCAAACCACACTTCTTTTTCAAAGATTAAGAATAAGAGGGAAAATATCTCGGTATCAAAGTCAAAATTCGGATACATCATATCAGCATTAAAGGGACATCAACTTAAACGTCCCTACAAGTTGATCCTTGGCCCAGGACCAAAGTGAGCAGTTCAGGGGACATTGCATGGGCAAGCAGAAAATACCATTTCTGTGGTATCCAGGCAAATGCAACCACCTACATGTCAGGACTACAGAGACGTGTGTGTGTTTGTGTTTGTGTGTGTCTGTGTGTGTGTGAGATAACAAATGGTCGAATAAATGGGCTGGTAGTGGAAGGTTGAACAACTGTTTTCCTTACAGTTTCACTGCTAACTTGTGATAAATGCTCCATGGCCTGTTTTTCTTATCCTTATCCCCCTCATTAAAATTTCCTTAATCTGCATTCTCTCCCTCTCTGCTTCCCCCCACCTCTCTCTCTTTCTATCTTGTATGTATGTATGAGTGTGAGTGTGTGTGTCTGTGTATGTGTTTGTGCATGTGTGTGTGTGTACCTGTGTATGCCAGCTCAGGACTAGGCCCAGGGAGAGATAATGAAATAATAACTCTTATCAAACCACTGCAGACTGAGTGGAGCTCTCTCCTTTTTGCTCTTCCTCTCTTCTCTGCCTCCTTGTCTTTGCTGCTCCTCTCTCTATACCTCGCCACTCGTCTCTCAGGCCGATTCCCTGACTGATTCTTCCCTGCCACTCACTCACACGCTGCAGCCAGTGCTCCTGATGCTGCTGCTGAAGCATACAGTGCTAATCCAGCTGCGGTGCACCGAGTAGCGGGTCGCTGGTTCTCATCCCAATGACTTGCAACTAGTGGGGAAAAAAGCCTGGGTTTGGACTGGTGGAGCTTCACTTGTGGCATGTGTGTGCAAGTGGAGATGCAATGTACAGACAGACAATTAGACTTTACAGGGTTGCTGTTATTTGGTAATGTTAATGCCAGGATATAGAGTCTTGACACTGTGGAAGATGAAAGCCTTCCAAACAGTAGCCTCCGCCTCATTATGGATCCCGAGCTACTCTTCATCCTATAGATAAATTATTCACAACATGGCCCAAATGAATAATATTCTTCTTAACCCTACTTGCATCCCTTTATCTCTCCATCCCTCCAACCTGCCTCACCCACTGTGGTGATGGTGTAGGAAGGGGACTGCAGCGAGTATCCTGTGTCAGAACCTTGAATAAAGGACAGTTTGGTGTCAGCCTGCTAATGAACAGAGTCTTTTAGTACCAAAGCTTTAATGGGCTTCCTCTGGTCGCTGCACATCTCATTTGTGCTTCACAACACTGGTTTGAATATTGTCTGGCACAATCAAGATGCAGTTCCCTTTCACTCTCGTCTTTTTTTTTTCTTTTTCTTCTTCAGAGTCACAATAAACTTAATGACAGAATAGTTTCTTGCAAGTTGACTTTCCGAAAACATATTGTAACTTTCTCCACTCTTTTCTCTCTCTCTACCATCTTTCAGTCTCCATTTTATTCTTTCTCCTCCCCACATTTTTCTATTGTCTATTGGCTTTGTCCTTCGCTCATTCACTGCCCGTTTCCCACCTCTCTCTGTCTCTGTCTGTCTGCAGCAGCCTAACCATTTAAAAAGAACATTAAAAATAGATGGCGGGGATAAGGTGAGAGAAGTTGGAGAAAAGAGGGAGAGTGAGAGAGAGATGAAGGAGGGAAGGTGAAGGAGAAGGAGGAAAGAAGGCAAGAGGGGAGGGGCAGAGGTGTGAGGCAGAGAGCAGAGGAAGCCTAAGTGATGCTGACAGGGACACATTTGCTCCAGAGCTGTGGAATTGTGTTGTGTGAAATTGAAACGGCGGAGCATCAGGAGCAGTTATTTGCAATAAATTTCAACTGCTTCAACACTTTGAAGGCACCACCATACTCCAACCCTCCCCACCATTCTGTCTCCTTTGTATTTTTTTAAGTTACTAGTCTCTCTTTCTCCTTTTCCCTTTGTCTCCTCCTTTGTCTTTATCCCTTTCAGTGTTCCCCACATTTGTCCTCATCTCCTTCCATGTCTACGGTATTTCCCTTCCTCATCGAGCGTTGGCGCTGATGCTGTCCCTCAGGCCACTGCTGAGCATTGTGTCCAAGCCTGACAGTTGACATCCAGGCTTGGCTTCTCTAGTCTCACCCCTCTCCTCGCCCTCGACCACCACCACCACCACCACCCCACACGCCCCAAAGCATCACACTAAGCAGCAGTGACAGGCACACAGGCTGTCAGCCAATCAAAGGGCAGAATTAATTTGTTTAATTTCATACCTTTCCATTTAGCCACCGACTCAGCCAAGGCATGTGTCAACGCATCCAGTAAATTTTGCACGCACGCTATTTTCCGGAGGCTTTGGCTAGAGGAGGCAGCGGGTTTGGAGAGGGTCATAGGGATGCCAGCCAGAAGAGGGGAAGGAGGATGATGGGAAAACATTAGCACCTTTCATACAGTGCAGTTAATGTATTTATATCGGGATGTAATGGAGTGTTTCTAATAATAAAAGGCAATTTCCCAAATCATTTTCGCCAGCTGATTATACAAGTCCATTTGAGCTCTGGGGGCCTTGTGATAACATTGCCCACGGACCTGTTACACGGAAAATGGGAAGTGACATGAAGTTTAGCACTGTGACCTCATGTGAGCCTGTCAGGGTTTCAAGGAGCTCACAGATGCTGTGATGAAAATATTAATGAATTCTGAATTATTCTAATGGTTTACGCCCGCGCCCTCCTGCTTTGTCCACCTATCCACACATACATACACACACACACAAACTCGAGGCTTAATAGAAACCGACACACATGTAACTAAAATCAAAGGAAAAGAAATAGATATGCAATTCGAATCAATCCTCTGCACAAAGAATGGTATCAACACGACTCCAGAGAGCCATTCTGAAAGCAATAACCAATCTAGTTGGTGAATTGATGTAGCTCTTTGAGCAGTCGACAGCACAGCTACAGTTGCCCATTGGGCATAATGACGCATTTGGATAAGATGTAATAAATGAGATCTATATTTACTCAGGGGACCTTGCTTCACTTGGCTGGGACAAAAGGATGATTTTCACCTGTGACAGAGTCTCCTCTTGGCGCTTTTGTGCAAAATCTCAATTTCCTTTTAAGATGCAATTCAGGATTTACTGTGATTTATTTATTTATCTTCATCACATATTAGAAAGTTCATAATAAATGATGGCCCGCACTAATTGTACTTTTAACAACAATTGTGTCCGCAACATCTACGTATAGTACATATTGCCCTTGTGGTCAGCTACAGAATAGCAATGATAGAGAATTCACTTGTACACCAGGTCCATGTGATGCAATCAGATGAGAGTTTTCAGGCGTGTAGGCCATGAAGGAGTCCACACTACAAGTCCGGGCTACAAGTGCTCATGTAACCATGTCGCACTCATGGGTCAGAACGGTGATGGATGACGAACTTTGCTGCTGGTGTGATCTCATCACAAAATGCTCTTTGGTAGCATCTCCTCTGGATACGTGGAAATTAAAATCGAAAATTTGACTTGGTACCCCGTCGCTCTCTCTCTCTTTTCCTCTGTCTCTCTCTCTGTCTGTCCAAGCGTTTAGACTTAATTACACCACGTTACTAGCCCTGGGAAATCTCCATTGATTCTGTGACTCATGCAGACTCCTAAGGGGAATGTTAACATGCAATATAACCTACAATTCTTTCCATTAATTATACCAGACCACAAAATCACTTGTATCAGCAGGCATTAAAGTTGTGTTAATCCATGCTTCTGTTTTTGTATTAATATTGATGTGTTCATAAAAAGCCTGGCTCTGATTAGTAAGACCTCCAGGCCTTTGATAGAGGGCTGTAGGGATTTCTGAAAAATGCATGAAACATAAAAGTAATATGAGAAGTTTATTAACTCTAAATATTCCAGCGCCAAGCAGGCATGTGGTTACATGGTGCTCTTGTAATTAGAAAAACTTTTAAATACATCCCCGTGGAACACGCTGTTTTATTTTACAAGCTTTTATTATTATTTATTTGCATACTTTGTTTGCTTGCTGCGATACATGTGTGCGGTGTTCAGGGTTGAATGCATGAACCCAAAAGCGTGCATAAAATTACTTTCTTTTTTAGAGGATGCTCCCTGGAGCTCTGTCGCTCTGTCCTGAGAGTCGCTGGGGCGGAGGCAGAGGTGATGCATCCCTGACAGGCTAGCACCAGCAGTTCTGAGAGCACTGCTCTCGCTCAATGCAGAGAGCTAATGTGTTTGACCCCCGTCTCCCAAAGGAAGTGCTTCCCAGCGCTTGCAGATGAATGAATCAGCATGTTTATGAGAGCTCCTCATCAGTCACACCATTTTTTTTCTCTCCTTCCGTTCATTTTTAATCTTTGCTTTCTGTCTTCATGGTGCCCTGACACTCTGACATTAAACAGTCATTAGCTGAGCTCAATATATTGTCAGGAGGATTTAAGTTGAATTGATATACTTTTGACTCTAAAGTAAAAACAAGGGGCATTGGTCTGGTTTGGTAAAGTAAAAACCAGCAGAACTGGTCTCAGATCTCTGATCAGTAAACCATCCAGCCTTTAGATTTATTCTGTACTAGGTCTTGACCTTTTTTTTTTAAGACAGTTATGAGCCGTTTGTCACATTTTCGTCCCCTCAGGAATAGACACAGCTGTTTTAATACATCTCCTATATGGATCTTTATAAGATATTCACAAAAGCCCGGTTTTATTCTTAGCATCTGGTCACATAGTGACAATAAGAGTTCATGAAATGTTAACTGTTCACGCTTGCTCTCTCGCTCTCTCCCTTTGCTTCCCCACAGTCTCTGCCTACCCTTTCTCCCAGACGCTCTCCTTCTCTGTTGTAATCCCGTCTGTTTGTCTCATTTTCATACATATTACATACTCGCTGCTCTTATCCATTTCCTCCTTTGACTGTACAGTATCTCTTTTCTCTCTGCAGGCTGTGGCTTTATGATGCTGCCCAATGGCATCTGCAATTTCACATGTGTGTGAAAGACATGTGTGTCACCGCTCCTCTGTTGTGCTTGTTTGAAGTTGTGTGTGTGTTTAGGATGGAACGAGGGATTCCAGTGCTCGGCCATTAAAAAATGATGTCACCTCACAATAAGTAGGTCCTGTGGTCGAAACCTTTTACCGCTCTTTTTATGTGTGAGGTTTTCAAGCATTCCCTGTGGCTGCGCCAGTCTCCTCCACATTCCCCCGTTTCCTTTTGTAGTGCAAAGAAATTCAGTTTAAGTAAAGTGGAAACTAAATTTAACTGTAGGCGTCAGTCTGAATGTGAGTGTTTGTCTGTACGATAGATTGGTGACCCATATCCCAGTGCATGCTGGGATTTAGGCTTATGAATTGCATTTAAAGCTGGTCCAATGACCCTCAGTAACCCTATTCCCTGGGCTGATTAATCATCTGATATTATGTTCATCATCAGCACATCAGGACTGATGCTGAGTCATGTCTTCATCAAAAAGAAAAGACAAAATAGAAAAAAAGACAAGTGAATATATTTTTAGGATATATTTTTTAACACTGTTCAGTATGGATGGCAGTGAGGTTGCGTAAAGAAAATTGATAGGATATACTGGGCTTATTATCGTACATATTGTATTTTGTCCTTGTGTGTCTCCATAGAAACTTTACACTAACAGAGCCTGCACCCAGACTTTTTTTGAAGCATGTAGCCAAGGTCAGCAGTAAAATGGCCAGCTCCTCTGTCTGGGATGAAAGGGACACAGGTGTTTGTGCAAGCAGAATTCTCTAAGAATTGCCTGTTCATCATTATTCTGTATGTGTTTTTTATCAAATGCACAAACTTAAAAAAACACACACAAAGACAGACACACCACTGTGCTGCTCTCGCAGGATGGGCTATGCCCTGAGCCCTGTGCGTTCAAAAGGTTTTGACTTCTCTGTCTCCCCTCCTGTCATCAGAGCAATGAGCGATGAGGGTCAGTGCTCGGGTTAAATGACCAGGCTCAAAAACCATCACTGAAACAGCTAGTCACCTGGTAACGGTTACTATGGAAAGAAACATGCCTACAGCTCATCGAATCCATCCAGCTCACACAAAACTTGTGCATATCGCCATATACTGTAGTAGAGATGGAAAGATGGAACAGCATCACACACTTAACCAGTGGTGGAAAGAGATGAGTAGATACATGCCTGCACACACACACGCGCGCACGCTCAGACAGAAACACACATTCTGGCCAGGTAAGTGAGCTTATCCCCCTGTGGCGGTGGCTGAGAGGCTGCTCAGCGATCAGTGAAATGGAGTGTTGCTCAGCTCAGTCTCGGCTTTATTCTCTGGTCCCTCTCCCACTGAGACAAAGACACGTCCACAACCAGCACCACACAGATCCTTGTCCTCATGGGTGAGCAAGTCCAGTTGACTCAGATATCTCAGTAACGTTTGGGACGTGTAGCTGTTGTTGTGTTGCGTCCACCCCTACATATGTTCTCTACACCTCGTGTGTCCTTTTCATTATCATGCATCTTGGGATAGTTAAACATTTTGGCAAATTGACCCATTGCCATAATCCCTATAGTCATAACAGTAGGTTTGTTACCTTTAATTGTCGGTGTAAGCTATATTTAGAACGGCGGAGCAGAGCCGCGAGCTGCTCAGAGCTACGCTACGGAGGCTAATGGGATTTCTTGGTTTCCCTCATCAAACTCATCAAATACACAATCCAAACTCCAAAACGCTCTCATGGACAAGTTGTGACCGGCACATTCACCACACTATGATTTAATAATGGAACATTACGAGACTGAGTTGTTTTCGAGGTAAATACAGAGACTGATTGGTGAGAAACTGTCCCTGAGGGCAATGCGCATCAGCAGTTTTGCATGAATTTACCTCTTACCTTTATCTCATAGCGTGGTGAATGTGCAGGTCACAACTTGTCCACCAGAGCATTTTGGAGTTGTTGGATTGTGTATTTGATGAGTTTGATGAGGGAAACCAAGAAATCCCATCAGCCTCCGAAGCGTAGCTTTGAGCAGCATGCGGCTTCTCTTGGCCGTTCTTGCAAATAGCTTGCACCGACAGATAAAGGTAACGAACCTGCTGCTATGACTATAGCGATTATGGGCTAATTTGCCAAAATGTTTAACTATCCCTTTAAAGACAGACATGTCTCCCTCTGAGCAAATTGTAATAATAGAAGTTGTCTCTCTGACTTCCTGAAGCATCATCGTGCATTGTGTAGTGCTAATGAGCATAAAAAGGGTGTTAAAGTAAGGCGGTAAACATGGTAAACATTACACCCGTTAAACAGCGTGTTGCTATTATGAGCCTGATAGCATGCTGATGTTACAGCACCGCTGTGTGAGAGCATGAGCTCACAGGAGTGTTGGATCGGCAGTGACTTTTAATCTTGGTGGATGAAGTTAAACTATCACATGGCTTCCCTGTGAGTAGAGAAAATTAACCGACCTCTTATAAATTCTTTTGGGGGAAATATTAAAAATGTCAAAAGGCATTTTTAATCAAGCTTTCAAGGAGGTCCTTACCGTATGACATTTTGGAAATCTCCCACCTGTCATCAGTACATGTCTGAGAGTGTCTGTGTGATTTTTTTCCCCCCTTTAAGTGTGTGTATATTCACATGTGTGTGTCCCTGTATGTGTTGGTGTCAGTATGTGTATCAGTTTGGTCTGCAGCAGAGGGTGGTGTCAGTTCTAATCTGGGACAAAGCAGGGATGGAAAGGTCAACTCTGCAGTGAGACACAGGGAGATAGAGACACACACACACGCACAGACACGCACACGATATAGACAGAGACAAGCACACATATAGACACTTTGAAAAGCAAGCACACAAAAGAAGATATTTATGGGAAACATGACTCACGTGAAAAGGTCAAGATTCACACTGGGGATTTGCCGGTGTATGCCACCTGTCTGTATGTGGAGGTGCACACGCTGGTGTGTGTGCATTCGCAGACACAAGAGTGTGAGCGATGAGAGTCTCTCTGTGTGCTTTTTTTGGGGTATTCCTTATGGGAGACAAAAAGACAATGCAACAGTGGAGCGAGGAGCGAGAGGGAAGCAGAGAGGAGAGAGAATGGAAAAGAAAGGGAGCCAAGAGAGTTGAGTGTGAATTTCCTTAAAGTGCTCCATTTGGTGAGTCATTATTTTCACTAAAGCCGCAAAGAGCATTTTGTTCCCCAAAGGAGTCGCTTCTACCCATTCCTTCCTGCTTGTTCTACCCCCCCATTCCTTTCCTATACACTGCCAGCCAGTGTCTATCATCTGTTTGTTTTTTAGATGAGCTTTCCACGCATGCAGTTTCGGGGAATGCGATGGATCTTTTAAGATTTACCTCAAACCTTTCAGTGCATCCCTCATTAATAATGCATTGTAAAAAGGAGCAAATTAACAATCCATATTCAGGACATGCTCTGCTGCCCTCCTTTTGCTTATATTCATTTTTTCAGCGCGGACTGCTGATCCAAGCTGATAGATTATGTCTGTAAATTCATAGAGCTGTATTGCTTACTCATGCATATCTGTCGTGGCAGTGATTGTGTCCTCTACGTGGGATCTGGCCACAGCCATACAATCAGCCCAGTGTGATAAATAGGAACACAGAGAGAACAAACCTTGCTGTCACTACAAATAAACATCTGTGGGGGCGCCTCAAGGCCAGCGCTGGCTTTCTCTTACACATAAACACACACTCGATAACGCAGATGAAGAGACACGCGCGCTGACACACACTGACACACAATCCGCCTCCTCCCACCCATTCACTTGCTCAGAAGGTTACTATCCTCTCCTGCGTATTATTTCGATCTGCAGAAACAAACGCCTTCGCTCCCTCTGGATTTTGAGATAAGCAGATTGGTTTGTCTTTTGGAGAAGACAAAAGGAGCTCAGTCCACACAAAGGTTTATAAAATGGCACCAGCGCGGTGGTAGAGAAGAGACCGAGCTCACAGGAGCCTCCAAAGCTTACCTCTAATGCCAGAAAATGTCACTACCCATATCAACAATAAAGACATGCAAATTCCTACCCAGGTACTTTTGTCTTGGTTTTACATCTGGCTCTCCTGCTGGTATGTGAAACGCCATGTGACACCTTCACTGGCTGAATCGTTTTTTTAATTTTTTTTTTATTGTTTGCTGGGGTTCTTTATTCTTATTTCAAATCCCACTGTCACCTCAATTTTTTTTGTTCACCTCTAAAGAACAAGACATCAATTTCTCTCCACTTTGGTTGCTGCATGGCAAACATTTCATTTCTGGTTTAACTTAGCCTTAGCTGTGCTTTACTCGTCTGCCTCCCTCTCTCTGTCTCCTCTTCATCTCTGAGAACAAGGAGAAGTTCAGCAGACTGCCTGGCTCCACCAAGCGCTTGAAATGCTAATCAGAATTGATCTGGATGGGGATATTAAAAAACTGGGGTGATTGCTGTCACAAGGCTCAGTGTGGGGCTGATTTAGAGCACTATAAATATTAATGGTAGATGCCCATCAGAGATGGCATGTCACTGACAGTCCCATGATTACCCGCTGAGTGCCGTGCACAGCAACCTGTACAAGTGATTGGTTCACACATACACACACACAAAGCGCAGGGCGAGTGAGAAGCCTAATTGAAAATGTAAACAGCAGAGGTGATGTGTGTAGTGACAGGGTTGATTAGGCAGCACTCTTTTACTTGGTTGAGCTTTATTGGAGATCTAATGGAAGATGTCCAGTCTCTTATTGGCACAGCAGGAGGAGCTAAAGCCTTCTGCACACACGCACACACACACACACACACACACACACACACACACACACACACACACACACACACACACACACCAACCTGCCTCTTGGCCGAGAAGTCATATACATAATTAACATAGTAAGAGTATGTAGGCCAGTGTCATTGAGAAGTGATGGCAAAATTAAATAATATTTGAAACACAGTTCCCCTTTAGTCGTAAAGTTAATGTTTGATTTAGTATTTGCCATCGATTACAGTCCCCATATGTAACTGAAAACTTAGACTTTTAAATTAAAAGTGGCCTGTGGCACTTTGCACCCATATTTACTTACTAGCAGATGTCTTCCCTGGTATAGTGGAGATGTTGCAGCATATATTTATTTTAAGACACACTATATTACCCAGTGACTCTAAATATATCATGGTATAAGATCCCAGATCTAAAGAACAAACCTTGGAATGACCTTAGGTAGTTGTAGCTATAGTTCGAATAGTCTTATGTCTATTAAATGTATTTTTTAACTGCCTTCAGAGTAAGAGCAAGAAAAAAACAAAAGGTTGTCTATTATGTCTTCTGATCACGCCGTCACTGTCGGTCTTCCTCACTCTTTTCAATACACAAACATGTAGATCTGCACACACAACAACTGTCTTCATCAGCTTGAAGAGAAAAAGTTCCTCAACGACTGCAAACAGAGGCGAATAGCATCTTCTAAGATGACCACTGGACACAAACAGGCTCCCACCTCCCCGTCTCCACCCTTTGAAGGATGCCATTGGCTAAGCTAGACACGTCCGTATTGATGCGCGTAGTTGGCAGTCTCTAGACAAGCTCCACAGAACATCCAGGGCCATGGAGAAAATCAATGGTTGCTATCTCTGCATTCTCCTGACTGATCTGAGGGCATGGGATGAAGCCTGTTTATGACTCCATTATTGGCTCTGCCCAAATTGTCCATTGAGGTTCACCATCATAATCCACTACCTCCACGGGTCAGGTCTTATTGTTCATAGTTCACCTCCGAATTAAGTAGGAAACGCTCACTCTGCCGCTGACACTTGACACCGGTGATTAAGGTTTCTCTCCGTATTCGTATACCCACATCACAGCCAACCCAGCCCATGAAAGTTTCGCTTCCCCCAAAGTAGGAATGTAACATTTTGATACTTTTGATTTCAGTTTGATCTAATGATTCAAGGCCATGACTTGTGAGAAGTTCTACACAAACATTTTGACATGCTGTGCAATGAGGTAACTTTTATGTGACTGTACTGGTTGATGTGATGCATTCTGTCAGATCTGTCAGCACTTTTATTCAGATGCAGACAAGTGCGTTCGTTTCAAAAAAAGCAGTTCAATCAGCGGTGCCGATACTCGTAGACAGTTTCCCCACCTGATATCGCTGCGAGTGTCTGAGATGTCACCTGCCACAGTAGACAAAGGATGTATGTGCCTTTCGGCCTCCCTGCCTTCCCCTCCAGCTGTCGGGTCTGGGTCGGTCTAACAAGGAGAGGCAAGGCTAATTGATTCCTAAACACTCTCTCCTTCTGCTTAACCTCGTCTTTCATTTCTACCACCCCTGAATCTCCTCCCTCCACTGCAGGGATGGGTTAAAAAAAAGTACTGTAAGGCTTCTAGGGCAATACGACATGATGCTTTAAACTTTGTTTTTGCTGTAATGGTTTTATATATATATATATATATATATATATATATATATATGTGTCTCCCGATTTAATTGTCCCTCTCCTTTTTTCTCCCTCCATCTGTACCTCTCCTCCTCTCATCACTTTTATCTCTAGTGGCTCCGTCTCTCCCATGGCCCAGGGCTTAATTGCTGTTATCCTATTACTGTTTTAATGGTCCGTTAGCACTGAATTTGGTTGATGAAAATGTATGAGCATAACTGTTAGTGCGTTCTCGCTCAAATCTGAGACCGGCATAAACAGATGTCAGCACAACTACCCTCTGTGCTGTTTTTTCTTCATTTGTACATTTACAGAGAAATGGGCTTTCAGTGGCCTACTCCAAAGCTGTTGGGGTTGCGATCTCAATCTTGGCACAGTTTGCTGCACTTTTCCTGGACTAAAAGGCTAAAGCGCTTAAAATTATTTTCAATAATATAAGGTACATTAATGAATAAAACAACCACAGTAATTGCATGCCAGCTCCCTCTTGGTGCGAGCAAAGTGAAATCTCTTTGTACTTCTTTGCAGCTTTCCTCTGAAGTGAGCTTTAACCCCTGCTGTAGCTGACAAATAGGAGGTGCTTGTTAGAAACCTCTATGAATATCAATCACACTTGGGAGTCAGAGTGAGCGCCTGTGCTTTTTAAAGTCAAATACAGTTCCTCAGGCTCTGCAATACAATGGTCAAGGTGGTACAGATTGCAATTGATTGAAGTTGCACGCTGTGAAGGTTTGATCATTTTTATGAAAAGAATGAAAGAAGAATGTGAAGACCTTTAGCTCATGCTAACAGTTCCTTTGAGAAATTTCTGCATACTAGAGGACGGGATAGCTTTGGTAGAGATGGGGACGTCTTTGCCCCTCTGTCCTGTGGGTCAACTTTTAAGTAATGACAGATGAGCCAAGGCTCCACTCTGTCCACTCTCACTGCGCTCTCTGATGTTAATGGCCCCTGATGCTGTGATGGACAGAAGCATGTCTGGGGATAAATCATTCAGAGGTCATTGGTGAAGCTGTCATTCACACACTCTGACGACCGCCTGTCTGGTTCTTCTCCAATTCCCTGTCTCAGTCTCTTTCTCTCTCTCCATTCTTTTGCTTCTTTCTCCCCTAATGTTACCCTCTCTCTCTCTTTTCTGGCCTCACTGCAACAGCAGGGCCGGTCACATAAATATGTATGTGACTGACTGACTAATACAGTTGAGTGACCAAGTTACACCATTGGCCAACCTAATACCACCTGACTGAGTCATAAAGTTTCACCCATCCTTTAGCTGACTGTTTCCACAGAGTCTGTTCCTCTCTCAAAATGAACCAGAACAAATTGTGTCTATGAGTACAGTGCAGTACTTGAATTATCACCTATGACTGTACTGAAGAGTTACATTGTTAATTAAATGTGCATTAACTGCTTTCGGGTCAGTTTTCAATGTAAACATGTTTTTTTTTTCAATTATGAAGCAGGTTAGAGAGTTCCATCTTTTATATATACATATTATTCTTAGGCTTTTTGCCTTTAATTGACAGGACAGTAGAGATAGGCAGGAAATGGGGAGGCAACAACGTTACTATGCATGGTCAGTACTATGACTGTTGCTATGGGGATGCCCTGGCCATCAAATCATATTCTCATGGTGTTGGGTAAAATATCTAACATGTCATAAAAGTTGCATATCGTAATCATAATCCCAATGTGGTGTTTTTTTGTACACTGTGCAGCACCAAAAAAAGCACAAGAAAAGAGTTTTTGGACTTTAGACTTTAGCTACAAGAAGACAGTCACCAACACTGCCCGATGAGTGAATCTGACCTGCTAACCACTCTGCTCTGGTCAGTGAGATGCAGAGGCGGGGCAGCGGTCGGCTGTGTGTGTCTGCGTGATCAATTTACAAGTGAATGCAGTAGCTGAAATCACAGCACAGTCTTTGTCTTTACGTTTGTGTTTGCTTAATTGTGTTAGACGTCACTCTTCACACGCCCAGTGCCATCCCAATGGTAACTGGTGATTAATGTGTTGTCTTAATAGGCTGTTTCACTCACTGTTTCAATCTTGTTCCATTGTCTGACAACAGATATAAAAACATGTAAATGAGAGCAGCTTTGTTAGAAATTTGCCTCCATTAAAACACTGTGTATATGAGCACAACAGAAAGATAAAGGGAGGAAAGCGGCTGACACCAGGCAGAATGCAAATAGGACACAATGATGTCAGTTGTTTACAGCAGTTCCACAACAGTTTTTACAATACATCCTCAATTTCTCTTTCTCTCTCTCTCTCTCCCTCCCTTCCTCCATCTCTCCTTCCCTCTCTGGGCTTCTCTTCAGCTGGTCAGCCGTCACCACTGCTGCCCACTAGGCTTGGCATAAGCTGCAAAGTCAGTCTTCAACAGGCTATGATGTCAGATGTAATGGGAACATTTCATTTCATTAAACACACTCTCTGCTGTGTCCACTGAGAAAACTATTGTTGTTTTGATAAGGATTAATTATTAACAAACAACATTATGCTCGTTGCAGGCTGACAAGCTTATGAGCACAAGCGCACGATTTGGCATGGGCACATGCAAGTGCACACACACACACATACAGTACATATACGTCCACAAACCCACGCACACACCACAATTACCCATGGCAAAAACATCTCATAAAACAGATTCCCACTAATGACGGCTGTCATCGCATATTCTGTTTCTCTTTATTTTCTCCTTGCTGTTGTAGGTTTAAGTGGCTGTTTTGTGGAACAAGACAAGCAGTGCTCCATAATGAAGTGTTTAATATTTGATGCCATTGGATTTCACAGCTAATAAAAGCTGCGTGTGTGCCTCCATTAGCCCTCTGTCCAGGCTTGAGAATAGTGCTGCATGGCTGCACAATGTAAATCACAATCTGTCCACTGCCAGCTAATGGGAGCAGCCCAAAAATCTGTCACGAGAGAAAGTAACAATACATGCATTAAACTCAAATTTTACAATCACACATTACGCATAAATCACAGCAGAGCTTTGTGCTGTTTTTCGGTGCATGGCTGCTTGTGCCAGGGGACATGGAGATATTTTGTTGGAGGAGCCTCTGCAGAGGGTTATCTGTTAAAGAATGTTTGAGAGTTCTGAGACCATTCCCAGTTACCTCGGTCTGTGTGTATGTGTGTGTGTGTGTGCAAGTATCTCTGCATGAAAGCGAGAGAGAGAGAGAGAGTGAGGGAGAGGGAGCAACAAGAGAAAACAGAACAGTGAAAACACAGAGCTTGATCTCCTGCAGTATTGATGTTGCCAGCGTTCAGCTGCCAATGCAAATACAACAACACTAGATGCATTTTGACCACATACGTATGTTTTTTTAAATGTATTTCTGTATTTATAGATCCGTTCCTAACAGAAACTCTTTTCTTTTACATGTCTTCCCTCTGCCTTGCTGGCTTCTTCCAAACCAGGTAAGAATAAGATTATTTATTTCGAATAGCCTCATTTCACATCCTCCTCGGCTTCCTCTTTTCCTCCTCCCTTGCTCTTTGTGTCTCCTACTTCACTTCAGTAAACTCCCCAGAGGAAATGACAAAGGAAGTAAGGGGCAATAAATGTCAATACTAACAGCAGTGTAAAGTCATGACAACCATTGATTCTGGGCTAAGGGGAGAACTGGTTTATGGAAATTGTAGTTTATGCGGTTAGGGGCATGATGGGCTGAGTCGAGCAGATTCAACGGCCTTGTTGTGGCTCGTTTTGACGGATTCCCACATGCATGTGCCGTGTCACCTGGAGTGGAGAAATGAGGGATGTATATAGTTTGTGTTATACCTTCATGACCAAAGGAAATCCCATCCCCTCGTTTACATCCCCCTTGTTACGGACCTCAGGTAAACCATGTCGGCTTGCGAGGCCCGTGGCATATAAAAGACAGTGGGACAAGTCTTGCCACCAAACACAATATTCTTTTATTAATTCAAAGATAAACAACAAATGAATCCCAATAAATCAGCAAACCAAAGGTTGGAGGTTCCCGGCCAAAGCAAACAAAAGAAAGGAGAACACTGAGCCGGTGCCGTCGTACCCGGTGTTCTCCCCAAACTAAAACTGCCTAACCAAATCTAAACCTAAGTGAAAAGGAAAGGAGAACCGAAAACGGGCCTACCGGGAACCTCCGAACCAAAACAAAAGCTCAAGGGGGGGGCGTGGGTAACCGGTGCCTCTCCTCACCAGACACCTGTAAGGAAGAAGAGAGAGGGAGAGAGACTTGCGAGTCTCACCTGAGGTCTGATTGTTTGGAGGCAGTGGAGGAGAGAGGGAGAGAGGCACAACACACACCCACACACAATGCCCTTCCTGGCCACATGTAACCCCCCAATGACAACACTGTCAAAAGTACGGCCATGATCGCACGACTTAGGTCTGCTGGCAATAGGTGAACCGATCAAATAGCAGATAGGCTTCTCAGGAAGTGACAGCGGCAGCTGCACTTTCAACAGTCACTGACATAAAATTGCTGGCTATTTACCCACTATTTGTTCTTCAATGATTCTTTAGCGATCCACTCCTCACTGCCAGAAGATCAGCTTCATAAGAGTCACAGAGCATTTCACACACCTAGTGCATTCACGTGGCTGTAGCTGTGGCTGTGTGACAGCCAAGAATAGTCTTTATTTAGTGAGCTAAAATACCAGGGTACTGTGCTTCCACGTATACCAGTGATGCTACTGTGTGGACATTTCCCATTTGTGCTCCTGATTATACCAGACATTTTACAAGGAAAGACGCGTCGGCTCAATATCTGTAGATTAGGAGAGTTAACTCCTGATGCTGCCACCATCATCACACAAAGGTTTATAGATTGCCTCATTAATGTTATCAGATTACCTTTTTGCATTGGCTTTAAATCCAAAATACTGTCAGATCAATGCTTCTGCTTTCTCCTTCGACTCAAACCTCTGCAGTTGTCCTGTTGATCAACTCTCACCATGTCACGTCATAAGATTGTGCTACTCTGTAATGAGACTCTCACCTTGAGTTCACAAATTATCATAGACATAAGTATACCCAGTAATTCACAAATTGGAGTTTGTTTTGGCCGTGTTGCACACTAGCACTCATACAGAAAAATGAACCAAATCCGCTTTATGTCTACAAGAAATTAAAAAGACAATGCAGCTAGAGGGAAGGTATAAGTAGCACAGGTACATAAGCTTTTTAATAAAGATCCAATCAAAGTATGAAACGAATAAACAATGAGTGGTGGCACAAAGCTTCTACTATGAGGTGAATTGATGCACTAATCTTTAATTTGTGTGAGCAAGAAAAAAAAAACTGAATGTCATGCTTACTGATGCAATTTAATATCAGCAATGAATATAATCCTCTTGATATCATATCCATACAAAGTCCAAGATGCATATTAATGCAGGTGAAAGCAAAATGCCTATCTAAAAGACTAGAGAGACAAGATCTGACAGATATCACAGCCTTGTGAGCTCAGCCTTGAGGCAGTGCTGATGAGATACAGTGTTCAGACCTCTTCACTTTTTTCACATTTTGCTATGTTGGAGCTTTATTATCAGTCTGTACTCAATACCCCATAATTTGAAATGAAAACAGAACCAAATGTGAATTCATTAAAAAGAAAAAAAAACTGAAATATCACATTGATTTAGTGGCAGTCATAAATGAAAATAGATTGGAACCACCTGGCTAAAGGTTGGCTGCCAAACTGAGCAATCAGGGAAGGAGATCCTTTGTGAGAGAGGTGACCAAGGACCTAATGGTCACTCTGGCTGAGCTCCAAAGATCCAGTGTGGAGATGGGAGAAACTTCCAGAAGGACGACCATCACTGCAGCACACTGCCAATCTGTCTGTACGGCAGAGCGGCCAGATGGAAACCGCTCCTCAATGAAATGAATTTGGCAACTAAAGGACTCTCAGACTGTGAACAACAAGATTCCCTGGTCTAATGAAACCAAGGTTGAACTGTTCGGCCTCATTTTTAAGTGTCACTTCTGGAGGACACCAGGTACCGCATAGCTGGGACAGAGATGGTTGAGGAAAAGCTCAATGGAGCAAACCTCAGCAATATACTTGATGGAAACTTGGTCCAGAGCACTCAGGACCTCAGACTGGACAGAGGTTCACCTTCTAACAGGACAATGAACTTAATCACTCCGGACAAGGCAGGGGTGGCTCAGGGACAACTCTGTGAATGTCCTTGAATGGCCCAGCTAGAGTCCTGACTTCAACCCAATCAAATATCTCTAGAGAGACCAGGAAAGGGCCGCCGGGCCATCCAGCTCTTTGACTAACAAGTTTGAGAGGATCTGTAGCGAAGGATGGCAGAAAATCTCCAAATACATTTGTGCAGAGCTTGTCTGGCCATATCAAAGGCGACTGATACTGACTGAGGGTCTCTGTGTTGGGAGGGTCTGAATACTAATATCAGTTATGATATTTGAGTTTCAGAAATGTCTAATATCTGGTTTTGCCCTCACATTACGGTTATTGAGAGTAGATTGATGGACAGAAGAATTTAAATAATTGTTGTATAAGGCTGCAACATGACAAGATGTAAAAGAAAAAAGATAATTGAAGGCGTGTGAATGTGTGGTACGCAGCAGGGTTTTTTTTTTAATTTGAAGATACTAGCTATAAAGACTCATTCTCTTCTAAGGAGGTTGTACTCCCCCTTCAATTATATTTAGATTACAGAGTTGGAACCTACTGGTATTAGAGCTATTATTTAGGGAGGACTAAAGGTTAGGAAGAGTCCCTGGAGTAACCATATTCAGTGTAGTCATTAACTGGGGGACTAGGGGCGATACAATGTGCACTTTATTTTCATTATCCCCCTTTCACTCTTTTTTACATCCTTTTCACGATTTGCATGAAGCTGTATGATCACTGTGGAGTCAGTAGTACAGTACTTCTTACCAGTACTGTTGTATATTTATTGATTGATTGATTACCAAAATACAGCTGTCATATTTAGACTTAACATGTGTTCTTTTTGAAACATTTAATATTTACAATCAAGAAATATGTTCTAGATCAACATTTTTACTGAGGGAAGTGAAGGCTCATGTGTACTTTTCTTGTTTGTTTGTCTGTTTGCTGTAAATATTCCTACTTATACAGAATATCAGGCCATCTGGGTTTGTGCTTGATTGCTGAAGTGTACCTTTCAGTTGCACAGCTCACTCTGCGTGGGAACAAATCAAGTGGAGGAAAATTAAGAGGTTTTGTTTGAGTAGTTTTTAAATCTTCTCTCTTAGTTTTCATACTGTGAAGCTGTGATGCCTCTTTGTCATTGTGTGGTACCAGAAAACCACTGGAGCCATGGGGATTCACACATATGAAACAAGTGAGAAAGACATTTTTAAAAAAAAATCAATTTTATAGAAGCAGATGTCCCAGAGTTATAATCATGTTTTACAACAGTTTGACTAGTGGTGGGAGTTCAAATCCAGTCCACTTGAGAACCATCTGAACCATATGCACCTCATATCATTTGTTCTTTTTATTGCTACCGGCATGTCTTTCAGAGGCAAGCAACCCATCACTCACACTACATACGTTTTGTTGAGGTCCACAAATTATGCAAGAGCCCAGGTCTAGGTCCACCCCTTTATTTCGATGGGAGGATGAAGTGGAACTATCACTCAGTTCATGAAAAGCAGGAAATAACATTATGAGAGTGAATTGTGAGAACAGCAATCAGATAAACTCTCCAATTCTGAGTATATAACCAACAGCCTGACAGATGGAGCAATCTGTTTTAAAGCAGATGGGAATGTAGTGGGAGCACTGGGGTGTCAGGTGTAATAGCGTGGGGAAAACCGGTGTGGACGTACTTTTCCTCCAGACAGAAAATTGATTGGGAATCATCAAGGGAATTGACGAAGAATCAGACAAAGACAAAGTAGTTGAATCAATAATGGCATGAGTATACCAATAAAATCGTATCAATTCCCATTCGTACATGTGACTTTTCAGATGGTACCATGGTTATCATGTGCCACACTACTCTTCTCTCTGCCAGTGTTACCAACAGTCACAGTGGACGTCCCGAGCCTCGGACAAAATGTGGGAAGACACACATCTGGCATATTTCTCATCAGCGTTGTGACACGGCGACAAGAGAGAGGCTGGAGGCGGAGTGACTCTCACACATACTGTAGTGTGAAAGGATGTTTACAGTTAAACCTCCGTTACAGCTGAAAGTGGGACAGTATGTCCACAGTTTCCGGCTCTGATAGAAAAAAAAAGTGCTGCTGGTCACACCTCGTTCCAACAAGCCCTCGCTTTAAAGGGCGAAATCCAAATCAGCATATCGTGTACAAGTTCATCAGCTCACAAAGAGAAGTCTTTTGGGATTCGTCAGTTTAAGTGTCAGTCTTATACAAAGTACTTGAGCGCAATGCTTGTGTAAAAGTACAAACGTTTTACCAGAACATGACTTTGGCAGAAGTTAGTGACGTGTCCGACATGAACATTTCTGTCAAATACAGCCACAGAGTTGATTGTAGTCATCGTCATCATCTGTTACCGCAGTCTGTAAACTAATGGACGCTGCAGCAGGTGGTGCCCCCATGATGCCATCAGTCATTGTTACTATGACCACACATGCCTTCTTCTTTAGTTAAAGCAGAAGTAAGCGGAATGTTTGTGTTAATCTAAGTCTTAAATAGTTATATCTTCCGTTAGCAATAACTTATATAGAGTGTTTGGTCCGAAACACGGGTCTGTCAGTCACTCTGCTCTGCTGTAAGCCGAGGAGAAAACTTTCCTTGTATCCTACCATAGATATGGTATACTGACTAGATGCCGCGTTCCTAGGCAACTCTATTGAGTGGAATGCCGTGTCTACTTACTGCACTAGTCAACAGAGGCAGAGGTCTATCAATCATTAAAATCGCCATAACTCACCGAATATTCAACCGATTTTCAAGCCGTTTGGTTTATTATAAATGTCAGACATAATATTTATGATAAAATTTTGATTAAAATTTTTTTTTATGTATTTAACATACACTTACATACTCAGACACACACCCACATGCATAAATACACTGAAATTTGTTCTACAAGGGTCCGACCGGGTCTGACTGCTTGTCAGACGTATATTATGTCTATGGTCAGAAACCCCGGACCAAGATGGCGGCGCTATTGACGTACGCTGAGAAGCAGAAGGCGGCATCTAGTCAGTAACTATGGTATCCTACAACCTTTATCCAATGAGGAGAGGGGCATAAAGGGGCGGTCCTCTCTGTGTGTGCAGCCAAGGGATGCGCTTGCATGTGGTGACGTAGGGACGAGGGCGGGGACTGCTAACTCCATCGGCTGACAGGAAGTTAGCCAAAACCACCGGATCGTTTACTTCTGCTTTAAGCGGCTTGGCAGCATTGACTGGCATCATGTCACCAAATGAAAACGGTGCAATTACTTATGATCTAGTAGCACTGATTCACCAACCTTTATTTTGTAGTAGCAAATAACAACACTGCTTAGGGGGGAAAGGTATCACAGAACACATTTTAATCAAATATTTCTAAGTACTAACAATGTATCCATGCTTATAACAAGACCTCAGTGGAGAGTTGGTCCCAAATCTAAATGCAATTTGGAAAAACAAATAACCCTCCTACCATATAACATGTAACATGTGAACCCGCTCTGTCATACTCAGCCACACAAGGTTATTGTTGCCTCAGACAGCTTCATCATCAGGCCCAGACACTTTTACACTTCTACATCTGATGGATTCAGACTGATGAATGAGATACACGCATGTCATCAGTGGTAAACAGTGTGATTTATGAAGGTGATTTCACGCTCTGCTTTCTCTCACACTTCTTCTGACTGCCCTTTATCCTGCTGTGATATGTCCATACAGTAGATTGGAGGTGCACAATCTGCTGCTCAAGTTAAGATTTTTTCCCCCCAACCATATCTACTGTTAGAAATGTGACATGTCTTATCTCGTTGGCTCTTAAGTTTAATATTTAATAGTGGTGCTTGGCTCCTGCATAACAAAGCAGGTAAGCAGGCAATAGAATATGTTAATGTGGAAATAGGTATTCAGCGAAACTGCTCCCTAGATAACACTGAGCACAGAGACAGAGCGAGGGAGAGGAGAGGTGGAGAACACAGTAGGCTCTCTCTACATGCCAGAATAAGCTTCTTGAAACATTTTCATTTTTCTGTTTTTCTACAAGTTGCCTTTTTCAAAACTTTTTCCCCGGCCCCAATGCAAGTCAGTGTTCACAGAGTGTCTTCAAAACAACAGAAAAAAGGGAATCAGTGTTATGTAATCTGCTGTTGTGACACTCAAATGTGAAAGTTGTATGAGATATCCCAAGATAGTCTCTCACAGAGTTAGGTCAATGAAGAGAAAAGCAGGGGTGACAGTGGAAATACAGCAGCAGATGAAGGAATATTAAGATCCTCTCCGGGAACAAATTCACAATTTCAATTATTTATTTGGAGGAACTCAACCCGGAGTAGATTAAGGGCTTTCCGGTGGAGCGTAAAACATACAAACCCTCAAACGAACACACAAGCCACCTTACGTGTTGTATGCGTGATTAAGTGTGTGTAGCCTCTGAAACAACAGCGTGACTGTCTTCTTGGCATTGTTCATTTACTGCTTTCAGGAGATGATGACTATGCCCTTCAGCGGTACATTTGTTGCTGACACATACACATTTGCACATTATGGAATATAATATAAAAAATGTACTACACTTGCACGCATTACACACATACTTAATTACACGCGCACACACATACACACACACACACACAAGGGACAGGGACAGGAAAGAGGTAAGAAAAGGAACAGGAAGGAGGGAAGGAAGGATGAGATACCTAATGCTTTCTAATGAAAGTATAAATCAGTATTTGCTCAAAGGGATGAGCAGGACCTGATAGTAATTAAGGAATTGTCAAGTTCTGTCGAATTCAACTATTGAACTCAGATTAGTAATGAGATGAGATATAATGAGAAAATCGGTGAGTGAGGGAGGAACGGCTGAGGTTTTAGAGATAATATGCCAGATTGGAAGCTGCAGTAACAAGAGCCTGGGTTAACTGATTGGCACATATGCTGTTTGGGATGTAAAGCATGCTTACGGCTAAACTACGTATGTTTTTTTTTTTTTTTTTATCGTTTAGGAAAAAGAATCACAGGCATGTGTTTTGTGTTCGCTCTCACTCCCGGGTTGATTTACTAACCCAAATGCAAATTACCTCCAGAGTCACAACAAACTTTTGCGTTGCCACATGTTTTCAATTTCGTGGGGTGTTTATGAGCAACCAGAGATGTAAATGGGCACTGCCACAGTAGAGTTATTTTAAATGCATTATTGTCAGTTAAAATCTGGTGCTGAGATATTTTCAGAGAAAAAGGTGCACATGCTGTGCTTGTGAGCTTTGAATATCGGTAGATGAAGAAAAGCAAAACTGCTGTTCTTCTTTTCACAAGGTTGTGTAGGAGTAAGTAGTGTTAATTAGGCCAATTAGCACTGTTATTGTAACAGAACTAATATATTGAGTTTAAAGCCATGAGTTAGATGCCTGTAGTATTTTGTTCTCCACTGACACTCTATAACTTACGTGTTTAAAAGATACACTCCTCCTTTTAAACATGCACCGCAGAATCGCCAACTCTCAAGGTCTGGCCGAGGCTGAGTCCTTCCAGAATTACAAAAGTTATGCTTATTAGTGGGTTTTTCAGCTCTAAGGCAAGGTAAGTTTATTTGTATAGCCTTTTTTTTGTCTCAGTTTGTCTCATGGTCTTTACAAGTATTTGTTGAAGCAAACTTCATGTTTCTGGTTGCCTAAATTACCCCCACCCACCCCCCAAAAAAGAAAGTAGATAAAGAGAAAAGAAAAATTAAGAAATCAAATGCAATATTTATATTTTGGTAAAATGCTCATGTGATGCATTTTGTTAAACACAAATCCACACAAGTGTTGTGGTGCTTCACATGCATGTATTTGCTGTTTGCATGAGATTGTGTGCAGGGTAGGGCCTTGTGTCAGGACTCTCGCTTTGTCTAAATGTTCAAATGAAAGCACAGGAGCTCAAAATATAATTAGTTAGAAAAGCCAGGACAGCAGCTGTGAATAATTTAAGATGGCAGTTTATGCAAATGGTCCAAATCTGGGACATGGTGCAGAAGGTGTTAGCATTTTACTGCTGACAGGATGAAACAGAGCTGAGTAGTATATGAGGTGTACAGTCCATGCACGGCCAAAACACTGGCAGCATCACTCCATTAGTTTCACATTTGTTTGGGATGGAAGATGTATCTTTTCACAAGGATGTGGCTCCTGTGCGCTCGGTGTTACAGTGCAACGCTTTGTGCTAATGATGCGTTTAACGGGCGAAGAAAACACTTTGTCATCAATACCTGGATGGCGCGCGATCAGTCTGGCTTTCATGACTGATTGTGACACTTTTAAGTAAATTGTACCAGATGTGTGTGTTGGGTTTTGTTTTTGCGGTGCTTTAGAAGTCACGTAACACTGAAGTGATGGCAGAGAGACATATTGCTGTTAGCGAGGGTCAATTCTACATCAGACATTGTAAGGCCGTTGATGGCTACTGTCTCTCTCCATGAAGCAGAACAAAGCCGTGAGACATCTTAAAACTGAGCACTCACCTCTAGCAGAGAAACATTCAAAGTAAAAATTGATCTAAGGTGAGCTGTTGTCACCATGGCAGCCTGGTGAAAGCACCTTTTCTTCTTACCTTCAAATGCCTCACGGGAGAAAAGTTCGACTTCTGCTTACTTTGCTCAGAGAAGACTACATTAGAGTGTTGAGTAGACTTTATTACCTCTCTAATTAGACTCCAATTATGGAATTTTAATATGCATTATTACATGCAGTACCCGACACACATCACCACCTACTGAATTCATTTGCTGGTGTTTAGCCATGCTCAGAGAGCTGACAGAATGGAATTCAAAACAGGAGTCAATGAGAAGAGAGGGAGGGAAGAGGGAGTGTGTGCGCACAAACGCAAGATGAAGCAAAGCGACATTTTTGTTGATATTCCAGTATTATCGAGCCACTGTCATTTAAATGTGGGGGTTGACAGTCTCTGTAACCAGAGACACGGCGTACTGGCTGGATATGTTCAATAATTATTGCCCTGTAGCGATCAAGAAGAGTGCTGAGCTTCACCCAGCATAAAGGGGCCATTGTGGCCATGTCTTAGAAGCTGACAACCACATTGATTTGCATGAATCAAGCTTATATGCCTGTGAAGCTCAGAAACGGCAATGCATCCTTAATCTGCCCAATCTTTCTTTCTGTCTTTGTCTTTTCTTTGTATCTCTCTTTTTCTCACTGCCTCACTTTCTCAGTGTTTAACACCGCCGTCTTTGTCTGCCCGTCTGCGCCTTTTGTCTCATGTGCTGCGCTTGTGGTTTTCTCAATTTGACATTCAAACACTATCCATAAAATATGCCTGCGCATCACCGCTTTGCCATTACCCAGGAATGCTACTTTGAATTCTAATACGTCAGCAGAAAAAGGTTAAAAACATCAATACCCATAAATCCCCAATATTTGAATATGGATTCAAGTACAAAGGGACTGACCGCAGTAATAACAGCAGCGGGGCTAAACTGTAAGCCAAAGCGGAAACCCCCTAACTCAACATTGCGTTGCTATTATCTGTGTGTTTAAAAGCAAGCTGGAGCTGAGTTATAGAGTTTTCCCGAGGATAAATGGATTCCAAAGCGAGATCCTTCCTCTGCAAACCGCTGTAGAATTCACTCTTATAAGTATATTCAGCGATAGTGAAATTCGTTTCCACGCGGGGATGTTTTCCCATGAAAAGGCATTCAAATGAGGGCAGGAGGTAAAGCCAAGAGGGGGAGACTGTTCAGGTGCAGACTAGAATGGTAAGGATGGATAGATGGAAGAGAGAGAGAGAGAGAGAGAAAGTGAGAGGACTTGGCCGCCCAAATCCTCACTTGCGCACACCTGTTCTCTCTCCTTTCCCTCTCTCTCTCTCGCCTTTGTTTCTCTCTCAGCCCTTTCTCTTTATGGCCACTTCACACTCACAACAGGGGGACTATTTGTTTCTCTGAGTGGATTTGCTTCTCTCAGTGGGCATCTGAGAGGACGGGAAGCAGAGTGACAGAATGAGTACACACTTGAGCACACACTTTCTCGACAAACGCATTTACAGACAAGTGGCGAGCCATAAACAGTGAGCGCGATTGACGCACACAAACCATTTGCACACGCAAGTACACACAATAATCGTACAACGGCAGTCCAGCGCCGCCCCGTTCGGCTTTAAAATTCTTGAGGAGGAAAGAACAAGCGTGGCATATCCTGTAGTTTTTTTTCCCCCCCCACCGATGAAAGGAGTGTGCCAGAAAAAGATGTGCAAAGAAATATGGAGAGGGTGCAGAGAGGTGATTCATTGAAGTGGAGACGTTCATTTAAATTTTTTAGAATTTTAAGGATTGTGATACTGTGTGTGGAGTTGTGCGAACGCCCGCCAGTCTCACTGCCTGCCATTCATTCGTTAACAAATCATGTCAGCGCCCCTTCTCCAGGAAAACATTAAAACCACCCTCCATTTCAAGAGGAAGTAAGCAATACATATATTCATTTCCAGACACTAATTTGGCTCGGATGTGAATAAAAATCCAGATATACCTGTGAAGAAAAACCTGCTTTTTACTCTAATGGTGCGCAGCATGAAAGCAGCAGACCTTCCCACGAACCAAGAATTTCAAAAAATCATTTAACCAGTGTGAAATTGCCGTCCATGAATGGCTGCTGATGAGGGGTGATGTAATTTAATGCAATGGTTATCAATGCGGTAACCTATTTGGATGACAAATGTAGATGTCCCTGCAGTGACCCTTACATTTTGGCTGTGCCCATTATTATACACAGTTCAGTTATGCAAAAGGTGATATTCCCACGTTGTGTAGGTGTTCTACCGTAACGTGCGTCTATGACTATGACCACAACAATCCTTTTATCTCCTGTTTTTAATGCATTTAGCTGGTGACCTCATGACTGATTACACAGGCAGGGTCTGCAGCTCTACCAGAAACCGCTGTTGATGAAAACATTGATCGTTGTTAAGACCTACTTCTCATTTATTGTGTTTAATTTTGATTTTATTTAAACACTTTAGACACATAATCCTTAATAGCCTCTGTAGGGATCTGCAATGGTCAGCTAATTGGAGTCTGCTGTGAGGATTTATGGTTAAAGGATTTATGCAGAAATGCCTCCTCTTCTTTGGGAAACTGGGTGCGCTAATTCATGTATTTCCAGCACTGTAACTTTGCTGTAAACATATACAAAAATTTAACACACACACACACACACTCACATGTGCACGTGCACATTCACAGTCACATGGGTGGGATCAAAGATATACGGAGCTTTTCCCGGGGCAGAGCTCTGCATGCTGACCCAGTCTGCAGTCAGGCCCAGAGGAGCACTGGCTGAGTGGGTAATGGGAAACGAAGGATGAAATGTGCTGCTTTAGGTTTAGAGTTTTTTCAAGTAAGATTAGGAAGCAAGACCCCCCCACCCCCACCCCCTGCCTTCGAATTATATCATATATGCTTAAAAAAGACAAGAACAGAAGCTCTTCTTTATTATGGCTCCAAGAGTCAAGTTTCTATTCCCTCTCTTGTCTTGTCTTAAACTGAGTGACAAGCCATGCAAATGAGGGGCCTGGTCACAATTAGGACTTAAAGTAATCTACTGAATAGAGCAGAGTATAGAGGCGCACACTTCACTGTACATTTATTGCTCCAGAGGTTCCATCATAGGGTTTGATCATTTTTTCTTTTTAATCATATCACTACTGAGCTGCGGCTGTGGGAGGTGCACACTGAGTCATGCAGGCATGGTTTGGCACACTGGTGTAACTCATAGGCCATAATTGTATTTTCTCACTAAATTGCCCAGAGGAGAGGAACAGTGGCTGGTTGGGGATTAATTCAGTCTAAACTGATTTAAACCCAGTGCATTTCAGAAGTTGATTAATCATCACCTATGAGCTCTTGATTTTATGTATCCATTAGCTTTTAATATGATTGCCCTCCCAACAACCTGTTTTAGAGACGTAACCTTTTCCAAGATTACATTACTGATCTGAGGCAACATGTTGGAGAAAATGGGAAGGAGAGAGTGAATGCGAGCAGAGATGTGAGGGTCTCGCTTTGCCAGTGCAATCAAATAAAGGTGAAGCCGCAGAATCTGATGCTGTTAATGTAATGTTTTTTATGCGCAATGAGGCAAGAATTTTAAGTAGTTTGCACTAGTTTGTGATTCTCTTCAAGACTTTATGAAGAACCCATCAGATGCTGTGTTCAGAGAAGTTTCAAGCATCACTCTCATGTGTTTGTGTTTCGCATCAGAGGTGGAGATACTGCAGGAACACGCCTGAACTGAGGGTATAAAACTAAAAAAAAAACTAAAAAAAAAAGCAACACAGTTTGGTTTGGACAGCTTTCTTCCTCTGAATAGTATGTGTCAGGCAACTCCTATGTCAGTGATCAAACTCTACATAATTGAAAGGTTTATAAGCTACGTGTGAAACTGCAGCTGCAGAGTAACATACTGTACTATACATTGCTCAGTTCAGACCGACGGCTTCAGTTGTGACCGAAAATCACCCAAAACAATATGATTTATATTATATTTCTAACCCTAACCAAGTAGTATTTCTTGTAACCATGACAGCGGAGATCACATATACATGTTGTATTTAAGTAAGTCCATATGAACCTATAAGGAGCTACTTCAAATGATTTCTGATATACAGCAGATGTCTTTGTATATTGTGGAAAAGGTCAGGAACTAACAGAGAAGGTATTACTGTATGCTCTCTGATGCACACAGACTCATTCAACTTAGTTTCTACTGAATCACCTGCAGGTGGACTGAGCTCTTCTTCCAGATGCAGCACATATGATGAGACGTATATTCTGTAGAGGTGTATTCATTTTCTGCTTTAGATACTAATGCTGTCTAAGTTAGTGGTTCCTCTGAGTAAAATCTGACCATCTCCAGCTGTGTATGTGTGTATCATTGTCTGTGTGTGTGTGTGTATTGCTGCCCTTGCTAAAAGGGGGTTGGCTGCATGCAGTTTTTAAAAATGAGTAATTTAAAAAAGCGGTTGAATTATTAATTTAGAATTATGCTACTCTGATTCACCCTTAATTAGCACCTCAGTCCACTAATTTATCCTCCATTAAGGGTTCACTGAGCAACCTGAACCCTGACCTCCACTAACGCTGTGCCGGCTTCACACCCTTCCATTGTCCTCAAACTCCATCAGTCTCTTCTCTTTGTCTTCATCATATCATCTTGCCTCTCTCCTCCTCCTTCTTCCACTTTATTTTTCTGGATTGAAAAACATTTAGTTTTGCTATCAAATCGTAATGAAGAGAAAACAGTACAAATCATTTTAATGGGATGATAAGTGGCTGCTATTGTTGATTTCAGTTCCAAGTATTATGATCATCTATAAATATTTTTCATTAGGCAAAAGTATTGCAGCATTATTTTGTAGACTTAACAAGAAACACAATAACACTTATATGGTTTTAACAGAGCAACCGTTACAGTACATGATTGAATAATAGTGTTACAAGCTTCACGTATGAGTAGAGCAAAAGATTAAATGTGAGATGGATGTGAAATGAGAAAGGACTTTAATGACACATATTATATCTGAAAATCATCATGTTTTAATGGAAAAAATATTGACATCATCAATCCCAAAGTACCTATAGAGAATCAATGAAGTGCCATCCACTAAACTGACCTACTGCTGAGTGAGTTAAACCTTATTTAGACCTGCACTGTTTACACACAAAATATACGATTTTGGAGGAATGAAATGTTTTTTTATGTCCAAAAAAAAAAGAAAAACTATAGTTAGGACTTCGAATGAGAATGGGTTCAGAGAAGTCTTTGTTGGGTTTGATTTGTTGAATATTCAGTTCAGATCTATATGTGCTATAATTCCTGTAAGTGTTGTGTAGTACACTTGCAAGCGTTACAGCATTCTCTCATTTTTATTTTATAAGGGAACATGTGGTCATGAATTATAAACCATTTGTATACACATGAATAAATGAGACAGCTGTCCCTGTGCTTTAGTGAATTCCACAACTGAGTGTTTCTGAACGCCACCTGCCTTCAGTTGCATTTGTACTTTATAGACAACTTACAATAAAACATAAACATGTAAAAAAAAAAAAAAAATTAAGAACAATGACAGATGCCTGTTCCATACAACTAAAACAGGGAAATATATATTTAAATAAATCCAAACATATTCACACACAGTCTCAGATTTGAGATGAGGTAACAGGCAAATAAAATTAGAAATTCAATATGTTTTATTTAACAATCGGGTCAAGTGATTAATTCATTATCGAGATCATCCTACAAACTCATACAGTAGTGGGTCATATATTCTGTGTCTACATGTATCTACTTTTATCACTTATTGCCTCAGGATCTTTATGTACCTTTTTCCAGTCTCCTCTTCCCCCAGCTGCACTTGATGATAGCTTTCATGGTGCCGCACCATTTGTGGATGAGAGCTTCCACCCAGAGACTAAATGTAGCGCAGCAACATAATCTAACTGAGATGAGAACACATATGGCTATGACAAACAAAATCTTAGATTCTAGTCATCGTCTGTTTTTTTTATTGTTGCATATTTCCGAGATGAGATGCGATGGACCTTTATTGGACCCTCCTGGGGAAATCCATTTGACAGTTGACATTTGATGCGAAATGCAGTTAAAGCTGAAGAAAGACATTTTCATAAATACCCAAACATCCAAAATAAGCTGGAAAAAACTGATACAATATAATATATCTCTGTGTTTATACAATATATTATCAATGCAGTATCTGTAGTAGGGTTAGTGGTGTGGTTTGTTTAATTGTGTATTCCTGAGAGGCTCAGTCAGTGAAGGTGAGAAGTGTTGTGGTTTTAGATGATGGTTGCTAGAGTTGTATCAGTTGTAAACTTTAGTATCATAGTAAGAGATGTCAAAGGAATTTGTAAGAGATATTGTTATGTATCTATTGCCGCTGACACATACAGCTCTTCAGTGAGGTAACAAGCACATCTGCCCTGCCCCTTCAGCCTCTCCTCAAACTGAGGCAATTTGTAGCTCCGACCTCCATCACTTTCATATCGAGGGGTGAAGTGATGGCGGCGATCCGACCTCCTGGACAACCACTCCACGTATCGTTGGGGAAACGTGTTCTAACATGAGGAATTGCTCAGAAACACAGAGCAACAACCTGCAGCTGTTAGACATGTTTACCGCAGCTGCTGGCAGGCAGAACATCTCACATCTATTTCCAGAGCACAGTCTTGTTTTAGCATCGCGTATGGTGAGACGGACAGACATTCCCACCAGGGCTTTTTGCTACATTTAGGTGTCATGTCATGGGCCTTGTCCACAACCAGAGTCAATGCCATGTGGCTTGATGTGATTGTCCTCGGACTCCCAACAGCAGCTACTTGTTGCCCTGCTGTTTTGTGATGATTTCTTTGCAGCCTTCATCTCAACTGGAGCCCAAATGTTCCAGTGGCTGTAGAAAGAAAGATCCTGGGTTAGACATCACCTACTGCTGTTTGTCCAGCTGTTCTGTCTTTATTCCAACTGCTGCTAAAGAAGAGAGGCTCCTAGCAGTAGGGCCAAATCTGCCCCCCCATATACCAGTTACCTGCGGGTGAGGGATTTATAAGAAATGGTCAATAACACTTTTGGGTATCATCACATCGATGGAAGCATGTCTATGCCTCCCATAGCACATACCTTCACCAGTGACAGATGTTTTTACTCTTAATTCAACAAAAGTATTGCTTAATTACATTTTTCGTCATGTGTTTTGAATCATTTTGAAGCTACATCTGTCGGCGTCTTTATGTACAGTTGTTGTCTTCCGCAAGATTAAGTGAAAAGGTACTGTCTACTTGTTCACACGCAGCATTTCCACATCGCTCCGCAGTTATACATCAAACTAACTGTCCTCTGTCAATCTAGTTAACTTTGCCAACTCCGGTTTGCTCGACGAGTTTCACGCTCACCCGCTGTTCCTGCTCACCGAGCCTTATCGCAGGTACCTGTGCTCTCCGCTGCAGAACAATGAGTAATTCAGAACCAGGATTCACTTGTTCACTTGTTCACTAAAGTTCTGTTCGTTGTCTGAGTTTAGATCCAGAGGAGAGAGAAGCGAAAACGTTGCATCAGGTGATATTTCTGTGGTGAACATCAAGAGGATTTAGATGGTTGACTGCTGACATTAATCCGGGAACTTTCCCTCCAACAGCAACATGAAAGGTAGCTGAATCAATGAAACATTAATATTACATGCACTAAACTTGATGACGTGACATTAGCTGACCTTTTTGTAAATCCTGCTGATGGCCTGCATGTTTTTCTAATTTGTCTCCGCTGTTTTGTTGCCAGTTATTATCTTATTCCCCCGTGGATTGTAGAATAATCTAGTCCATGAAACTGTTGCTTTCAAGAACCAGCAACACAACTGCCAGAAACATAATGTTACTCAATGTAAGAGCTTCCTTATTAACAGCAGTGCAACAGGTCAAGCAGCTGAATCGACACACAAACATGAGAACTGCAGGCTGAATAAGGGAAATCTTGGCCGGCGGTGGATGCTGTTTTACTCATCAGGAGCCAGGCTACAGTGTGTGATTTCTGCAGTTTCAAAGCAGGTCACCGAATAAGACTTTTATTCATAATTCTGATCACAGCTTTTTGTTTAAATTGTCAGTTTTCATTTAATTTTAGTCTTTGTATTCACTGAGTTTAAAAAAAGACAAATTACAGTTGTTTTTGTTAATTAAATTAATAGCAGGGAATTCCACAGTCTTCCATGGTCTGCATGGTTCAACTTGGGGACTCGTTCGCAGCATAATATACCAAAGAGCATATGTGTGTGGAGGTGGGAGAAACCTCAGGAATAGAAACACAGGAGGGATTTCTGTTTCAACACACATACATGCAGTAGATGTCGTGTGTACAGGATGGTTTTGTATCTGTAAGGTCTGCCTGTGTGCTGAAGCACGGAGAAATGTTTGTTATGGGGTGTAGCTCTATGGGCACAATACTGGAGGGTAAATGAATGCTCACTGTGATACGACTCCTTGGCCTCAGCGGACCTCGTGGCTCCACTGAGGCATCTTTACATGAGACGTGTGATAAGGTGGTTTAGCAGGAAACGTTTTTTTGTTTGTTTTTTTTTTGGTTCCAGTGCCAGATAACCACATCCATTTGAATCAAGATGGCCTTAACCACTGTATGACCCCATGACACCAGCATACACTGATAAACAGGAAAGAAACACACAAACTCTTATCTAATGCTGTTATAGACATGTTCTGCAGTGTGGGTTGTGTGTTTTCTCACAGTGTCGACAGTCGGTGTTTTGCCCTGTTGCCCAGGTAGGGAACAAGGACACGTCGACCTACTGATCCTGTTAGTCCGTCACTGAGAATGAATGGAGAGCCAGTTCAGCTGAGGATCTTGAAGTGTACAGTACATGTAGTTGTCATCGCGGTTGCATGCCTTTGTCTGGGGGACAAACACACACTGACCCCATGTCAAGAGGCAGCGCCTTGTTAGATGATGTTGACTCCAGAATCGAAATGTTTTGCAAAAGCAGGGACTGACAGTGTCTCATTATATAAATATATGGGCATATGAATATAATAAATACGTACATAGTTTAATCAGAAGGTGACATTGCGATCAAGATGTCAATTAAATATGAGAAAATGAATAAATATAAAAAGCATTAATACAAAGTGCACGTGTTGAGTTGAACAGCAATCAGAGTGCACGTCTACATGCACATTAAGATGCACAACAAGTAGACATTAAGACATCAACACTCATAACTGCAAATTAGAAAAGAGAAACAATTAAGTAGGGCAATTGCAGTAAGACTTCTAATCTTTGTTTTTGTTTTTTTGGCCTGTTGGCATCACTGTGTCTTGTTATTCCACACAAATGAGGTGTGACATGTGAAGCCTGTCCTGCCAAGATTAGTATTTACTGCTGGAACATGTGAGGTCGGCCGGTCCTGAGAAGGTGCATTGAAAGTCTCGAGACGTGTCAAGCACAGGAGTGATGATAATTCAAGGCGTAGGCTGTTATGAATCCCATGTTCCCTATTTCTCAGTATAAATTCACAAATGCTATTAATTAGTGGATGGGTTAATGAGACGAGGGCGCATTATTAAAATTTGGCACTGATTGATACACACAGCTAGTTGATTGTTATGGTTTTCATGATTAATTACTGTTTGTGCCAGAACGTCCACATCAATATTTCTCATTATTGATCATCGCTGTATCTGTTTTTTGTTCCCATTTTCGCTGCAGTGCAGAGCTAATAAAAGTCAGAGCTCGGCCGCTGTCACCAAGGCTTTATTGGAATCTCCTCATTCTTTTAAAATTAGCTTTGACTGATCCCATCCTCAGGTACACAGAGGAGGTTGTCTCCATTGTGTCCCCCCCCACAAACTCCAGGGTGTTTTCGGAGGATTAACTACAAATTGAGCTTTGCATGCTTGGAGCTAACAGAAGCACATCTTGTTGTGTTACAACGCCACTGTGAGCTCATCCCCGTCTAGTTCCACATTCTCCAGTAGTTTATGTGTCTGAATGTTATGTGCGTGTCTGAGTCTGAGGCTGTGGGTGTATTTGTTGCATTTCCACCCCTGTCACTCATTCTCCCGTGGTGGAATAAAAAAGAACACAAAAGCCTCTGTCCAGGACTAATGCTATCACGGTGTCAGATCCCTCGTCTCCATCACTGTGGAGAAAAAGCAGAACAGCTTCACAAGCCTCGGCAGCAAACAGAATAATTAATTTTCTATCAAAGGAGATCACACCATCAGGGGTTAAGAGAGGAGAGCTCTGGAGGGAGAATGTGTTAATGTCGTTTATGACTTTGCAAATTATGCATTATAGGCAAGAGCAGAGTGGAGACTCCAAACATAATTGCATCGATTTCTTACTGATGGCTACAAATAATGACATTTCCCTTGATCCAGGGGAAGAACAGGATGGATTGTGAGGCCCTGGGGCACACGCACACTCACAGGCTCTTACATGCGCTCACACCCAAGCTCATGATGCCTTTTAAAAACATTATATCACACAGACACACACACACACACCAAAACATTTGCCTACATACACATTCAGGTCATCATCTTCTCCCATCTACCCCACACTAAATACACACTGGCACGCATGCAGAACACAGACACACAAATCTACATGGACACACTCAGACCTACACACACAGATCTTTATTGCTTCATCTCCTCTCGAGCTCTTAGTTTCCCCTGGAGGGTTCAGTTTAGATGAAATGTCAGTTTTAATGGAAATGGGAATGGAATAACAAAAAGCACGTTTTCTTCTATTGCATTGCAGCGAAGAGGGAGAAGGTGTTTCTGCTAGATGGCACAACTCAGGCATTTACTACGGGCTCGTATGGTATGTGGCATTATATTCTGCCCAAGGCAAATCACATAGCTTTTATGGCTGTCATTTCAGAGTTGGGAGTGAAGTTTGTTTTTTGTGAGGCGCACTAAATTATGCGGGGAATGGGGCAAGAGGTTAAAGTGTGAAGAAAAGCATTATCTTTGGCCGACCAATCCACTGGTACATACAGGGCCATCTTGTTCGCTTTTTTTCTTTTCATTTTAAAACACCATATGGTGCCCGGGAGCAGCCGCCACTAGTTGTCTAAAGCAGTGAGATAAAGAACCTTCCAGTGGCTCTGTATCTTTTCATGCATAGACAGTGAAGAACACTACAGAGACACTTGGAAGTGAAAGATCAAGAACAGACAGGACGTCGGTGGGCAGGTGTTGCCGTCTTCATAGATAATATTGAGCAGATAGGTCTCGTGACAGAGACGCCGGCTCTCATCTCTCACCCCTCTGGAACGTGATAAGGCGGCCGATCTCCTCCGTGCAGCCGTTATCTCCACAGGCAGATCTTGGCTGAATCTCTGCATCTTCAGAAACACCTTCCTCTTTGAGAGAGAGCGGCAAAACGTTTTTTTTTGTTTTGTTTCATCGTTCCTCATCACATCCTTCAAAAACCCCATTGCATGTTGAAGTCGTAAGTAGATGCACTCAATAAGGAGTTTGTTTTCACATGCTTTTTGTGTGTGTATACAGTACACACACCCCCATGCTGTGAGACTGGGTTGGTGGGACATGTTCACTCTGTCACCCTGTCTGAAGGGAACGGCTGATTTCTCTCGGTGATCTCTGATTTTTCTATTTCCTTCAATTCTTGACCCTTTCCTTCAACTTTCCTCTCCCCCTTCTCCCCCGTTCTCTCCTCATCCTTGCGACCCAAAGCAACCATTGTGTGTCACTCCAAGTGTGCGTGGTTGTGTGTGTTTGTGACTGTGACTGTGACTGTGTAACACCAACTCGGCTTTCTGTCTGTGCTCCATTAACTCCCTTTTCTGGTCTTTAGCTTTGTTTGGATTGGTGTCATGCCCCTAATCCCCACATCGCATGAAAATGGACCCCCTTCTCCTCCCCACCAATTCCCCTCTGCTCTGCTATGTTTTGCTCTTTTCTTCTGTTTCTTTTAGCCCAACCTGTCCCAATCTATCAATCTCTCTTTCTGTAGCCTCCCTTTATTTTCATTTCAGAGCCCAACTGAGTGTTTTTTTTTCTTCTTAAAAAAAAAAAAGATTAGAAAACCACAAGGATGTTTTTTCCCCCACGGTGTCAGTGCAACAGCACTCGTGTTGGGATTTTTTAATAAGGTGTCACATTATTTTATATTTACTGTGAGATATTTACACTTGTTTTGAAGGGGGGGAAAAAAAATCTGAAAATCAAGTGAAGCCATTGAAAACAGGTGGAATTATCACAGGCCATTTGGCAGGAATGTCTCACTCCTTAATTAAAATAGGATTTACGACAGATTTAAAAAATGTACGAGACTAAATGAATCGTTAAGGTGGACTTTTTTTTTTTTTTTTTTTGCAGTGCATTCCCTCTCACTCTCATTTCCTCTGTTCATCTTTCTGCTCCACTAACCACTTTCACTCAGAGCCCTGCTCCCTGCTCGCATCTGACAGGATCTGCTGAGGAGGGTGAAAGTTGGAGACAGGGACAGAGACCATTCAATCCCTCTGTCTGTCCACTCTGCCCTCCTCCTCTTTATTCCCCTCACAGTTTGATATCAAAGCACACTGCTATATGCTCTTCATCAGACAGAAGCACAGATATGTCGTTCTGTGTCAAAATATCGCCAGGTATCCAGCATTTTTCAAGATATAACCTCCCCTGCTTCTTGTTTGGCAATCTGGAGGGTGAGGAATTTGGAGTGTTTGCCCTCTCTCTGCAGTGCACAACCCTTCTCACCTCCTTTTGAAATCCTCTTCCTCATTATTCTCTCCCTTCACTTCTCTGCCGCTCTCTCTCTCTCTCTTTTATGCCTGTCTTTCTGTGTCACTGTTTCTTTCTGCATCCTCGTCGCTGAGAATAAGCAGGAATCCCCCAGTTAGCCAGTCAGGTCGTCCCAGTGCTCTGTGCTCGGTACCAGGACAGACACAGCCCAAGGTGACTGTATGTAGAACACTCCTCAGGAGATGGGGAACACCTGCTCGGACAGAAACACACACACACACACACACACACACACACACACACACACACACAGGTGTATCAACACAATTTCTCCCTGTCTGTTCCTCATCAAAAGCAGCAAACCTTTTTTTTATTTTCCTCCTTGAAATCTGATGTCCGCAGCCAAATCACATGGTGAGTCGTCACTTTGATTTTTCTTTTCTGTTTATTTAGGCGTTTATCCAAAGAGACAGGTCAAACATGATTAATCCTGCCCTTTTCTTTTTTTTTTCTTTTTGGTTTTTAGTTTTTGCTTTGCTCTGATCTTTATCTCCATATACCTTTATAAGATCAATATGAGCTATGATAACCGGTTTATGCAATATTGATTTGCTATTGAGCCTGATTGTTGCCAGACGGCGCCCAGCAGGTGGCCTTGAGGCATAATCAATTTATCAGCAACTTTAATCGACAAGGACCTCTGCAATAAAGACAGACAGTGTGTCCTCAGGTAATCCAATAGAGCCAGCGTCTGACACACACTGTCTTTATGTGTGTGTGTTTGAATGTTAATGTCTGTGTGAGTGTGCACCGTGCTTGTATCTGTTTTCATCCATTTTTTTTTTTGCATCTCCATGACAGAGAGAGAGCGTATAGTGTACAAGTGCACCTATTTCATGCAAAACCAACGCTCATAGTATTCAAGCAAGGACACCAGTGATCCTCCTCTCCACTATCTCTCCCTGTATTTCTTCCACTTTCTGTCCTCTCTCTCTTTCGCCGCCTCCACATTCACCCTCCATATCTTGTTGCGTAGGTGAAGATGAGTTATAGTGGTCACAGCGATGCTGCTGATAGATGAAGGTGAACTCAGCTCTGGCCTACAACAGGAGACTTTAGAGGACACAGAGGCTGCCATCCATCCTCCTAGCCACCTACTTACCCCTAAACTCTCACTGCACACTCTGTGGTGCAAACTGGAATTTCTACAATGCACTGTGTAGTTTTATAAAGGTGCTCATCCAAGACGCTCCTATAGTGCATCCTATAGTCCAGCGGTCCCCAACCTTTTTATCTCCGCGGACCGGTCACCGGTGGAAAATTTTACCGCGGACCGGCGGGGGGGGGGGGGGGGGCGAGGGCGGGGGGGTTCTCCTGTTTACATTAGCTACATGTAGGCCTACTGTATAAACAGGACTACATGTTCACATAGCTTAGTTTTCTCTTACGTTTACGTTCTTTGTTACAACTCACCATAATATAGTATCACAATAATAATGTCAGTCATCCGGGGATGATGCTCCGTCTGTCATCTCGGGTCCTCCTGTCTACTCTGTCATCTCGTTTTGCTGCTGGCGCTGCAGAAAACTCCGTTTCACAAACATAATATGTTTGTAATGGAAGCAGGTTTTCCGTGCTTTTGTGGCGATCTCAGGATATTCTGCTTAAATCCAGAACGCAGGGAGAGAAGTTTTCTGTGAAGTGATGAAGCGGCAGAGAGCCGGCCGGGTCCCACACACACACTGTGGAGCTTGGAGCATGTGAATCACATGTTGCAATGAACCCGTAATTTAAACAGGACTCGTGGTTTTTCTTTTAGAACAGCTTTCTTCTTGTTGGCAGGCGTCGGGTCTTCTGTCGTCTCATTATTGAGTTTTTCCCGGCCCGGCGACGTGTGTTTTTCACTCTTTTACGTTTGTGCCTGCCTGTCAATTGCCTGTTTGCGCAGCGCTGGAACGATGCACAAACGGAAGTGGCAACATTTTCAAAATAAAACGACCGGAAGTGTGAAATAGACAAAACAAACGATTTTTTTTTTTTCATTTCATCTTTCTGCGGCCCGGTACCAAATGATCCACGGACCGGTACCGGTCCGCGGCCCGGTGGTTGGGGACCACTGCTATAGTCTACTGAAGAATACACTGATAATTTGCTATGGCTGATTTTTTTCTTTCTTTTTTTTTTTTTTTTTTTTGGTTAATATAACCCACATTATTATTCAGGGTATAACGGTTATGGTAAATTCCTGAATAATCTATAATTTGGTGTGTCAGACTGTCAGGGCAATGCGATGCTGTGTCTGCTTTAAATGTGATGTGTCAACAGGAAAGATTATAAAAGCGCATGGTTGCTCCGCAGCGCACTCTATCTCAGGTATCATTCCCATGCTCCATCCATTGAGAAATATTCATGAGTTTGCAATATACAACATGCTTCCCCAGAATCACATGTATACTGTAGCTGCATATAACCTCAGACGATTCCCAGTTTATTTCCCCATTCAGCTCCAGTCACTGTCGGCTCTAATCAACCCAGCGTCTGTTAACTCAACATACCCCGGCTTCAGTGTTCGGGCCAGTTCATCTTGTCATGCTTTAAAGGACAGCCCTTCTGCAAGTATTATCAGTATCCTACTTCAGTGCCACACCTGCTCCTTTATCAGACACACGATAGCAAGGATGGCGAGCGGCGCCGCTGGGAAGAGCCCCTGAGTCCTACTTCCTTATCCTGCGCGCCCAGGTGTGGCCCTCTCCCACATCCGCTATCGGCAGGAAATTACACGCACCTTAAGCCCATTACCACTTCAAAAGGAAAAGGCACAGGCAAGTGGAGTGGAGTCTCCCCATTAGTGCCCCGCAGCATGCAGTTGTGCTGTACCTGTTCTCACTCTCAAGAAATAATTAATAATGGCAAATTCATTAGGCTGGCAACAAACAGCATATAGGTCACCCAGGGGTCTACTGGTGTGGGTGAAGAAAGGTGCTGCATGTAAATGTCAGTGTCTTATAGTATTCACCGTATTGAGCTGTAAATCTCCAACAGAACAGAGTGTATGAGAAAAATCCTTCTGGGGATTTATTGCTTCCCTTGCAAAAGCTACAGATTAGAATTATTTATTGCTGTGCATGTTGCATTTCTTGATTCATGAGTAGACTCCATTTTCCTGTCATCTGCAGTTTCGATGGCACACCAGGAAGCTTGATGATTATACCCTCGCCTGTAACTAGATATTTTACCACTGCCTGACATGCACTGCAGTACAGTATGTAAGATTCTTATCCATCAGCGCTCGACGTGTTTACATGTAAATGAATGGATGTGCGGAATGAGAAAATGGGTACACGGAGAAAGAGTTTTGAGTCTCAGGAGGAGGAGAAATGTATCACCGCTGTCAGCAGAGTTGATCTGCGTGCCATCATGGCTGCTACGTTAGTTTAGAATCAATCACTGCAGAGGAAATGTTCTGTCGCAGTCACTATGGAAACAAAATCAGGAAGTGCAGACAGTGCTGCCCCAAAGTAGACAGAGTGGTGGTGAGCACACACATAAAATTGAAATTTTTTCCAATGAAGAAAAGAAATAGAAAAAGAGATGGGGAGATATGCTTGGTTGAACAAGCAATGCAAAGCTTGACTGAAATGATTAAATTGTAACTGGCGGCTGAAATTTGTGTGTAGGCAGTGTGTGTGTGTACTAGTGCATATGTTTCTATATCCCATGTGTGAGTGTTTATACAGTATTTTGTGTGGACATGAAAGCAACCTGGGGTGTCATAAAATATTAAGGTTTCATACTTATCTGGCTCTCATCTCTCTGTGTCCCAGCTAAACTGAATTGCCCTGGGAGTGCCCTAATGCAACACACATGCTCGACCCGCTAAATATTTTCAGTGGGAAACTTGGCCCGGTGTTGGCATAAGATCGGCTCTGACAAAGATGACATACTTGGACTGTCACCAGTAGGCAGTAAAAACTGAATAATGATCCCCTCACTGGACCTGAAGGATATTGGGTCCAGATCAAACATATGGCTTTGGTTCCAGTAACAGCTGTAAAACAAAACCTTTCAATCTTCTTAAAGTGCTCAACTCCCCATTTAAACACAGAACAAGACACATCCAAATCCAAACTTGGATCAAAGACCTTCTCCACTTGAAAGCCACATGTCCTGTAGCTGTGTAAACAGTCATCAGTAGTTGATCTTCTCCAGCAGCCTCACCATCTCACTTGATTGGTTAATGCCCAGGAAGGCAAGAGATAGTAATGAATGTGCACCCACTGCTATCAGCTGATGGACTACACTGTGCTGCACCATAATTGTGGTGTTTTTGACAAGTAATGACAGTGATAGAAAATGCCTCTGTGCATGCATCAGACACTCTCTGGATAGCTGGCTTTTTATCTGACCTCAAATAAGGTTAATTCCTCTGGGTTATAAACAAATCTTTGTGAGGAAGGTGAAGGAATAGAAAAAGCCAAATGGTTATAAATAAAGATGTTAGTAAGGCAACATCTTCAAAAATGATTTCCTCCCCTGAATTGTTAGTACAAGATTTGGAATATTTTCAGAAATAACTGCAAATGAACCAATTTTCTGTGATCATTATATTTAATAAAATGTGTAGAAACATAGAGCAACAACAAATATATTTCACACTGCGATGTAGTGAAATAAAAACACAGATACAAAATCCATGCTGAATCTAAATTGGTGCCTCAAACCAAATAAACAAATGATACCCACCTGTGTTTCATTTCAGTTTTCATTTGACCTGAAAGCTGGTTTTACTGCAGTTTCTTTTCCACAAAGAAGAACAACCAAAGGCGACAAGAAAATTGCCAAAGATCTTGAAATCCCCGTTTCAACAGTTCATTGTGTTATCAAGAAATTCCACTATCATAAAACTGGTTAGATGCTTCCAGGCCAGGGATTTAAGATGAAACTCAGTGACAGAAGTCTGAAAATGGTGTAAAAAAAAAACAAAAAAAACACACCGCACAAGACATTTAAAGAGCTTCAGGCTGACCTGGAGCAATCTGGAGTGGTTTCAACTGCACGTTAAACCAAGGAGGACTCAAGGAGCGAAGGCCACAATTGAAAAAAAAAGAAATCAAAAGGCAAGACTAATGTTTGCGAAAAACTTTAGATAGGTCACAGACTCTCTGTGGTAATATTCCGGGACAGATGAAACCTTTGAAACCTCTGTGGGAATGCAGGGAAAAGCAGAGTAAAATATGGTTATATCATACCATGAAGCTTCGTTACTGCCTCTGGTACTAGAGACACTAAATACATCAAAGGAATTATGAGATCAGAGGATTACTAAAGCATTTTAGAGTGAAATGTCTTAACAAGTATCAGAAAACTAGGGTCAAGAGGAAGGTCTTGGGTCTTTCAGCAGGACAATGACCCAAGGTCCACATCCAGCAGCATGAAATAATGGTTGAAAGGACAAAATTGGGCTGTTCTGAACTGGCCAGCAATGACTCCTGACCTAGATCCCACTGAAAAACCTTTGGAGAGAGCAGAAATCTGACAGTATGAAAAGACTTGAGAGGAGCCAGAGCAGTGGAAGAAACCAGCAGCAGACAGGTGCTTGTAGCAGATGACTACAATAAAGGTTTAGGGGCTGTCATTCATGTAAAAGGGCACCAGTAACTGTGTCTGGGTTACATTTTGTATTCGTCATATTTCACTTAAGATAAATGTTCATATAATTCCATTACCCACCATCGTGTTCTTTTTTTTTTTTAGTAACTATGATGTAATGGCGATGCAGTAATCGCTGCCATAATGTTCTTTGTCTGCTTCAAATGTTCAGTGCGATGACAGATGGTGACAGACGGTTATAGACCAGCAAAGCGAATGGATTGCATACTTCTGGACTTTTATGGTTGAGAACTCGCGGAGTCGCTGATTTCTGGACAAGAATGTTGCCACACGCACACACACACAAACAAACACACAAACATCCTCTTTAAATACCCCTCATTCCCCTCAAGGTTGTGAGTGGAAGCTCTGCTGTTTAATAAATGGTGTCGACCGGTTTATGTGATCAATGATGGGGGGGGGGATCACTGGCTTCAATCAAGAGACAAAATTTTTTGGCAGAGGGATGACGTCGCTTTATGTTTTAATTAAGGCACAAAGCTGAGAGGACAGACAACAAATCAGCTTACAGAGCAATGTGAGGAGAGACGGCTGTCAACATTTATTCACTCATTCTCATGTGCATACAGAATTTCCCCCCACAAAGAGAGCGTATGCTGTTGATTGTGTATTTGTTCTGTGGAGACGCACGGACAAGTCAAACACGACATTTCCATGCGTCGTAGACACAAGCATGCCTGTCAAAAATAGAAAAAAACAAAACAGAACAACAAAAGAGAAAGGACAGCGCTCCTGCAGTGCGCTCTGTATCAGCTACAACAAAAACACATTTAAATTCTCACTGAAATATATCTAATCATTAATTATTAGCAGTGCGGTGAAAAGGGCCATTATTTACCACTAGCCGTTCTGTCTCACATGTACCTGATAAATGTTCCTGTGGTAGTTTTATGCATTTCTTAGTGAGAAAGCACAACTGTCTGGATTAGCATGTGCACAATATCAGTATTTTTTTCTGAGAAATTATTAATTGGTTCTTTGTTGGTGCTGTTTGACGGCAATCTCTTGAACCCTGCGTAGCATATGGTATATTTTATATCTATTAATGTCACACAAACCTTGTGTTTCCTGTCATATTGATGCAGCACTTAAGCATCCAGTGCTCCTCTGAAATTGTGCAACCTTGTAGTCCCAGATTCACTTAATGAAACTGTCTCCCCTTTTCCTCAATAAAGAGAGGCATCAGCATCTTTCAGCTGGTCTGCAAGGCTCATTTAAAGGGCCTAGGGCACAAGATGCCTTATTTCTCCACAGGCTATGCTTCCTGCTGATAATTATCCTCCAGGCTTTGCACAACAATCCAACATGTTCTGCTCAACAGTGAGCCGCCTGTGGATTCTCTCCAGCTGTAATCCATGATTCTTGTGTCTTTAGGGGATTATATGGGGGTGTTTCAGTATCTGACTGCAGGAGTTGCTGGTGCAGAGGATGTATTAAGAGGGACCGTAGACAAGAGTAGATGAGATTAGTCACATCTACATCACCATTATCCTCAGTAGCCAAGAGAGACATAGACTAGCATCAGAGGACAGCACAATGCGTTGACTCTTTGGCCGTCGAGTAGAGTGCCAGGTAAAAATCTATGGAAGTAACACAATGTGCTCATATCCCAGTGTTTTTATCTGACAGTGGATGCAGTTTGTCAGGAGGCTGATGAAATGGTGTTGATTTCTTATCTTATGCTAATGGTCTGTGTAATTTATAGTTTTTGGCCTGCACTGTTTTGCGCACTAACGTGGCTTGGCAGCAAATCTCTGTCATTGGGCAAATGTCACTTCTTTCATTTGCCCCTAAAAATCAGAGTCTGTGTTTCTGCATATTTATTTTTTATTTTTTTGGAAAAGGTGTTCCATTACTACATGCTATATGCAGGTCTGTCATGTTTGAATTCATGGCTTTTGATCCTTAACACCTACAGCAGGAAGGGCCTGGCTTGTAAAGTCATTTGAAAAACATTTTTACCCCCTTTGTCGCCGATTTTTACCTAAAATGTCCGAACCGTGTTCCAGCAAATCCACATCCAAGGGCTTCAGTGGCAGATCTTTAATAAAGAGAGAGCCTCCCGGAGTGTTAGTTATGTTTTAGAAAGGAGAGATTGGAGGTTTGAGGGTGTTGTAACAAACAGCCGTCTCTCTCCTTGCTCTCAGTGGGAGCTAAGCAGTGTGATGGATTAGGCATGAGGAGTGTCCGCTGGTTTAATGGCAGGTCCAAGGCAGCCTGAAGAGATGGTTTTAATCATATTTGCCTCCTCATTACCCTCCTGTCTGCTGCCTTAGTGCTGTGCTGGGATATCAGTGGTAACCCCCCCCTCCCTCGGTATACAAGAAAAACACACCACCACATACTACACACTCTGTATGAGCTGATTCCATTTCACAACGCTTTATGTTTACAGATACCGACTGGCAGCCATACTAAGAAAAGCAGAGTAAATGCTGAATTCCCTTGATGAATTTCAGTAGGAGTTGTGTGTAAATGCTGCTGAACGTATTAATAACAACACTCAGGTACCCTGTGTTGGCATTGATGATGTACAAAAATACTATTGTTGCATTGTCCAACTGTGATATAGAGCCATGTTATAATCTGTTGTTGCATCGCTGAGACGGTTGGACAGCACTCAAAAAAAGAAAGCCATTGGTGTCTCGCAGTGTTTAAGGAAGAGTCCTGTGATTGAGAGTTAGCTTTTTGACGAGCAGCGGCTTCTCCAATATAAGCAGAGTAGTGACCTTGACGACAGCGTGTTGGGGATAGACAGCTGGTTCTTATCTCCAAGGAGACCTGCTGGAAGTCTGCTGTGTGACAGTGATGCTTATCATTCATTTAGCCACGACCTCATCCTCCTTCACTAACATCTCAACAAACGCAGTCTCACAGCACCTGAACCCCGAGGGAGGGGCAAGAAAGACTGGTCGGCCTGTCTTTGTGTAGCCTACTTTCTCTCATACTTCAACTTGAACCTCAATATGAAGCCTTGAACATCATGTTATTTACAAACTAGTAAAAGCTTCATGAGCTTGAGCTTCAATGTGTCTTGTCTTAGGTTCACTGTGTTTAAAGGTATTCAGAAAAGAAAATTGATTTTGAGCCCACTATGGGTTTTAGCATTAGTGTTATCTATCATCTATCAGATGATGTAGCACAAACTTTGTGCAAAATTCTAATTTTGAGTAAATCCGAGGTGAAAGTGGGGTAGTTTTTTTTCACATTGGATAATGCAGGTGCACAAATTATGCGTCACGTTGCTCACAATTCATCAGCCACTGATATTGGATCCATCATCCGTCAATCAAACGTCTGAGAAAAACGAGGAGACTCGTCCACCAGCACCGACACAAACTCTCCTCTGTCCCTACTCCACTCTCCTCCTCCGGATCCCTGCGCTCCATCACTTAGCCTCGCTAGCTAAGTTAGCAAGCTATAACGTAGCAAGTCTACTAGCTAACAGTTAGCTACGTTAGCTAAACGCACACGCACATACAGTACGCACACCGAGCTCGGTCCCGCCCCAAACATTGAATATCCCGCCCGCTCGATAATGACCAATCAAATTTGTTTTCCTTACTCGGGTAAACTCGTGCAGCAACTCGTGGAAACTCGTGGAAGGAGGCGCGACAAACAGGACAAACGGCCATTTCTGAACACCTTTAAAAGCATCTCAGGACTTGGGTGGTGCTTCCTTGCTGGGGCTAATCAAAGACTGTGTGTTTGGCTTGGTGGCAAAGAGGATTTAGCTTTAGCAACAGCACCTGAGTGAAATGACGAAATCTGTGGCCCTGCGCTTATCTTAAGTCATCATTTGGCGGCACTATGTGGCTCCCAGAAGATGTCCATTCTCTCTATTATCTTTTTGTGTTCTCGGGGAGTAGCTACCTCATTCTTTCAGGGACCTCTGTCATTTTGCTGTCTTTTTCTTTACACATATATATTGAAACGTCTCTCTGCTTGCCGCCGTGAGCAATGTGAGTGGGCTAATTGCATTTCCAGCAACCTTGTTAATGACAATGTTGTAATGGCTTTCAGCTATTATTGAATTGACTTTCAACATTGCCATTTTAGTTTACACAACTGCCATTTGCTTAAAAGCTTTGCCTGTGTGTACTTCTGGACAAGCTGACAGGGTTTAATATGTGCATGTGATAACAGGTTTAATGCTGTGAATAAAATGAGTTCCCAGAAGACTCCACGAGGGCAGATTTTTCAAGTATGTTTTGGCTTTGGTGCCGTGCATATAATTTTACGAACCGTGGTGTGTGTCACCAATGTTTGTCATTAGAAACTTTATGCACTTGTGTTATGGTTTGGAAAGTTTTTCAAGATCCAAAAGTAGCACTCAGACACAGAGATGTGTCTCAGCACTTCAAAGGAGGTGTTAAATGTAGCTTTCTAGTGATGAAGGTTTGGGAACAGGCACTGAGCCAGGGCTGACGGCAGAGCAGAGCAGGGCAGGCAGACTAGAGTTAAGCTATCTTAAAAAAAAAAAAAAAAGAAGAAAACATCTAAAGTAAAATCAGAGAAACTAGACATCTGCTTAATCGTTGTACCTTGTAGACGAAGTGAACAATTTCACAACGACTTAAGGGCTGAGGTTTGAACATTGCACTGTAGCTGTTGAGTTGATGAGATGTTCTGATGGAGCATCGCAGGTGGGGGAAGGATCAAGATAACCACACCCAGACAATATGACCCTAGGGGGCTACACACACACAAACAAGAAACACAGGAAGGGTAGCACAACAACAAAAGCACAAACAATGTGAGAGACACAGTCGATGCCATAACTTTATAACAATCAATCCCTAAGGTCCATGTGAAGATGTTCTCATCCTTTGTGAGATTCACTTTATTGCAGGTAAAGTAAACTGCACCATGAACTGCAGCAAATGTTGTCTATCTCTTGCACATGTAATTCATTTGTGGTATTTAATATTTAGATCTTGTATTTTTTTAATCCTTCCTCTAAAATCAGTGGATTTGTTTGGCGTTTTTATTCCGTACTTGCCAGCGGTAGCTCACATTCAAACAAATGTAAATCAACATGAACGTCACTGGCGGCAAACTCCATCAGACATGTATTAGTTCAATCTCTTTGACTGAGTGCTTCTTTGTTCCAATCATACAGTCAATCACATACATACTCACATACACAACTTGTATCATTAAATACAGGATTAAAGTTCATTGCGATAAAGCATGAAAGGGAACGGAAAAGCAAACTGAAGTAATGACTACCTTTATCGCTCGGTGACTTTGCCAAGTCAAATCTGAGATCGAGATTCTTAAAGGCACGGTTCATGTTCGCAGCCTCTCTCCTTGCCGTTCCTTATTCTCTGTTTCCTTCAGTTACTGATGAATAAAAAAGCACTCTTGCTGTTCATACTTGCACAGTAGAAATATATCTTCATTTCACCTTTTCACTCGATGCCCACCGAGATTCAGAGAAAAATATGTTATCTTTTGATATATTGCTGCATGCTGAAATGTGCATAAAAAAGAGAAGCATAAAACCTTCAATGCTATCAATGTATTCTTTGTCTTCATACTAGCTATGAGCATTTTATGTGTTAATTTATTAGCATTCACTTTGTATATGTGACACATAAGCAGGTGCATGTCTGTATGCAAGTATATTTATGCATTTATGTCTTCACATGTGTTTTTTATGAGGATATCCCTTATTGTGTTAAGTGTGTGTGTGTTTGTGTGTGTGATTGACAGTGTTGCCTGTTGGGTGTGACAGTGAGACAGAGTGTGCTGGTCCGTCGGCTGGCCCTCCATCACTTCATTTCTCCCCCACTTCACTCTCTTCATCTTCGGCTCTGTATTTATCTTGCTCTTCATTCCACCGGGCAAATACGTCTTAGTTTTCTTAACTTCCTGTCTTTTTATTGTCCTCCAAGTGTTTTATTGCTATTAGCCATCCCACCATCTCGGCGTAATCCCTCTCCCTCATTCCTCTGTCACCATGGGAGTGCTACAGTTCTCCCTGCAGAGGACAGCAGAGAGAGCGGATAGTCATTATGGAACAACTGTGGCAGAACAGTTTCTCCCTCCTCATCCTCCCACAGCATCGTTGCACCTGAGCAAGGACAGATAAAGAGAGTAAGAGAGAGAAACATTCGATTGTCAGAGTCGAAAGAAAAACACTAGGAGACTGACCAGTTTTCCAAGATCACAAAATGCAGCATTTGAGCTTCACCAGGACTCATTCACTTGATGTGTTGTTGTTGTTGAGTTGTCCGGCTCGGCTCTCTGTTTCCAACCGACTAACCATTCTTTCCACACGCTGGGCGATTTAAGGCTTCACTGATACGATGATGGGCCTCAGGTGTGTCCAGGTCTAAAGTGGGATTTATTCTTCTGCATCAGGGTGTTTCAGAGGCTCCTGGAAGTTCTGTCAGATCGAACGTGCATCGCCAAATAAAAAAGAAAAAATCGCAATTATGCTGCAAGAGGTACCGTGAGATGTGAGATCAGACGGCTTGGACTGCATGTTTTTCAGTGCTGGTGGAAAAAATGTTGATTGTGATAGCGAAGCTGTCATGCAGTAAAATGAGGGAAGGCTCAGTGATTCAGTTTTTTTTTTTTTCTTAGTAATGCTGGAGATAGCGCTTGTCATCCATCTGAGAACTTTTTTTGTGGGACTCATATAAACGTAATTACTTTGGCAGTAAAATGACTACCCACTAAGCTTCCTCTGTAATCCATATTTTTATTTTCTTCCAGGTGCTTTCCCACTCTTTCTCTCTCTCTCTCTCTTTCTACCGTATATCATAAAGTGAACAAAAGAATGTAAACAAACAATGCTCAGCGTGACCTCATAATACATGACACATCCATCTAGTGTTGCGCTGGTGATGTTGGACATCATCATGTTCAACCTCAGCTATGAATAAACTCCGACTCCGGAGGCTACACTGCAATGTGTTGACAGAGAAGACTAAATCTGGCTTAAACAGGCTGCAGCAGTCGGTGTTTTCCTTCAGCCATGTCACCTCCTCAAGCTTTAGGTGCTGTTCTCAGTCCTGAATTAGACATTCAGGTAGCAGCCGCCGTAGCTCTTGTGCCGGCCCGTAGGCTGTTGTGTGAGGCAGTTTTTCATGATCTGCTACATTGCCTCCACAAGTGCTTTATAAAAGCGCTGTCGATACGCACAGTTAAAGTATTAACTGCACTTTGTATGTGTGTGGAAATGTCTTCTTGGACTTCATGCACTTGACAGACAGTGTATTATCTACCGTGTTTGGACTCTAAGGAAGCGTGTCTACACACTTCTGGTTGACTCCGTCTGTACTCTGTAGACAGCTTCACTATTCAAGAAGTCAGTCTACATGATTTTACATGATCCCACCATCCGACAAGGTACTTTTGACTCGATTTTGACATTTTTATTTACAAAAAGCAAATATAATTCCTTACATTTTCCTGTTGGACTTTCCTCCGTCTGAAGTGATGCACCAATCACTCTGAAAGTAAATGCCTTGAAAAGCTTAAAATTTGCTCCACAACACAAGATTGTCCTCAGCCGCCGCAGTCCGAACATATAAACCAGTAAATAGAAGAATGAATAAATCATTCAGTGGAAAGGCCTTGAGTGGAAGAACAAGCAGCTTTTAGCAAACAATTGTTTTCTTTTCAACAGACAACAATGGATTAGACTGAAATGAATTTTCATTTATAGATTTTCATTAAGTAATTATTCATTATTAAACACTCGTAATCATAATTTGTAAATGCCTCTCCTAGTTAATGCATTTCCTGTGTGAAAAGGTCAGCGGCAGCCTCAGAGTGTTTTACTTGCCTGTACTGTGTGTTGTTAACATTTCATCCAGAGCACATAAGCAAAAGAGCCAATTGTCATGTAGTGGCACTTAATGTTGTAAGTTGAATCAAATTAATGAAATGAACAAAGAATACTGATTTTAGATTCAGATTTGTCTTCATACCTGATAGAAAAGGCAGGAAAATCGGCACTCCATTGTTAATTGTTTTACTCCAGTGCTTTTGCTTTTTTGACTTTTGCAGGGAAACGTTAATGTTGCGTGTTGTCAAAGTAAAAGCATTGACCTTTACCCCTCACTCACATGTTGTTAATTTACCTTTTTGTCGTATATTAAGAATGACAACAACAGGACCGTGACTGTGTTTATAGCATTGTAGCTCTGACTGAGTGAACAGGATGGAGGTACACACTCTAGCCTGAGGTCTATGTAATTCTTTGTCTCATGCTCAGATCTAGTCTTCATTATTAAGGTTTCATCCAGAAGTGCACTGAGGGTGAAAATAGGAACATTTGTTATGAATATTTGTGTGCGTGGGTATATGAAATAGTAAGCAATAAACAGTTATTAAAGAATGCAACGATTCACCAAAACATTGTCTGAAAGCTATTTTGTTTCACAGAGATTATTGTGTTGGATATTACTTTGTGGTATAATTTATTGCAACATAAGCTCCTAAAATGTAGATTACAGGATATTGAAATAACATGCTACAGCTGTTAAACCTTGAAATAGTCAAGTTCAGTTGGAGACTGATGCCTCCTCTACCTTTGTCTCCTTTTTCATTCTCTCACTCTCTGACTTCAGAGCTGTGGAAGCATCTGTTTTGTTTTTCTTACCCTTCATCTAAATACTTGATTTAAATCTCAGTATTTTTGCTGTCCTCTCCTCCCTTCGAGAAAAAAAAACAACTAAATTTAAAAATAAATAATGATGCGATAAAAGTAATGTGTGTAAAACACATTTCTCATCATAATTTGCTGCCACTGATTAGTTGCTTTTGATTTTACGGTAGTAAAAATAAATGAAAACATTTATTTTGCTGTCGTTGTTGTTTTGATGTTGAAGCTCCCTGTCAGTATGCACTGTGTGTGTGTGTGTAAGATTGTGTGGGTTTGTGCTGATTATTTAACATGTCAATATTTTATTTATTTCAGGATATTAAGCCGCATTTTAAGAGATTGTTACCATACAAAGTATCTGTTATTAAGAAGAGTGGACACTCTTCGTCGCTGTTTTTTACACAAACAATATCTTTGATGGAGGACGCGCTGTCAGATTTATGAAATCTGTGGACTGGTTGAGGGTTTAGGCAGTGGAGATGATACAGGAGTATTAGCGTGAGGGTTTTATACCTACATTATGTAAAGTGGGCACTCTTAACTATTGTGTCTTTTTGAATACTGTAATCAGACTAGCCAAAGCTTAGCTGCTCATCATGGCTGATTCATAGAGATAAAGAGGATCTAACAACACAAATCACCGCAAAATAATAACTTGGTTTTTTTTTAGTAGTGTAACATCATCACACATTAGGTTATTGGCCTCAGTAAAATGGGTTGACTGATGGACAAGTGAGGACGCCACAGTGACTGCTCAGATGAAGTGTTTGCTTTTATTGCTGCAATCATCTCCTTCTCCTTCCCTCAGTCTCCCCTCTCATTTTCTCTCTCCAAGATATTTTATATCATTTGCATTGAAGTGTATTATATGCAAAATCCTTCATTTTTGCTCTGAAAAATTCAGCTTTTCCTAAAATGTCAGCTATCGGCATGGAGAGGAAACAATGGGATGATTTGACGGAAAGAAAGACATTACGGAAATTGGCATCAAATAAAGATCGGTCAAGGGTATGATTAGAAGGAAAATAAAATAAAACTGGGGATCGGAAAAGTAGAATAAGAAAGATCTCCAGTGGGTAGCTGTGGGAGAGGTTAGAGAAGTAGAGAAGGTGAGGAGGAAGGAGGGTGCTGCTACCTCTCATCCAGTGTGTGATCTGTGGGTGGCAGCGATGACTGATGGAGAAGCACTCTAACTGAAGGTCATATCCGAAGCCCTGCCATTTTAGACTGCCACTGTCGCAGGGGGAAAGGATAAATAAAGCTCAGATAGTCGTGTTTATTCATCCCACTTTCTTTGTGGCTTTGTCGATGGAGGAGGGAGGGACAGACAGACAGATGAGTTGGAGGTTGGAGAAAATGGAGGACAGGAAAACCAAAAGATGATTCAGTGTTGTCTAAGTAGGATTTGTGCTATCGTTCTTTTTTCTTTTTCTTTTTACAAAAGCCATTCTCACCCCGGCATCGCCAGATTAATATTCAATTTTAATAAGAAAGACCTGATCCTCCTTGTGATGTGTTATACAACACTACTGATGCTACAAATTTGCTGATTTTCTAAATGCATTCCTGTTATTCAGAGATTTGACTCTCCTCCAGACACCACTACAATAGGGACAGTGAGTGATGGGAATGAAAGGATAGCTTTTCAAATCCAGCTAAGTAGGATTTCGGTTATCACTGTGATTATTATTTTTTTTTACAAGTGAGAACAGACAACGGTAGGAGTTACATAACCCTTTGTCATTTGTCATCAAATCATGTAAGTACAACCCAAATAGGGTAAAATAAATTCCTAGAGGAAAATAAACTACAACATGTTTCTGAGTTTGCTTTGCCCAGATTGTCACAAGGCTTAAGGACAGCAGTCTGTCACTGCTCCAATGTCCCTGCAGTCTGGCCGGGACACAGAGCTATTCGTCTGGCGCTGGAACCAGAGCTGGAGCCGGCGGTTCAGACGGGGTTGTTTCCCCCAGGCGGGGCAGAATGCTCACGGCCAGACGACCTCGCTGCCCAGCCTCTAATATCTGATCAAGAACCATCTGCTGAGGCTGCCAGAGCCCACACAGCTCCCCATGCCCCTGACCTCTCCAAGGAGAGCCCAATGGGAAATCAAGCTGTTAGCGGACTATTAGGATGATTCTGATCACCATTTGAAAAGAAACGCAGCACAAACAAAATTATGTTATCATCACAGGGATCTCACTTTTCGCCACGGTGTTAATTCATGACGAGGCCTGGCCCCTCGCAGTGAGTTCAGCTCCCTCCCTCTGGTTCCATTTCGCCCCCTCCCGCTTCCATAGTAAGAACATCAGGAACCATTTCCACGAGTCTTTATCTCCATATCCCCCAAAGATGCATCTTCTGAATCAAATTATCCATAAATGTATTCATTTATTTTATTTTTTTAGTCAGTAATTTTCTGTCTTTTTCACTTCTGACAGATATATATTCAACACTCTGGCTCACAATGATGCAATTAGCGTGGAATCGTTTTTATTGTGCAAAGACAGGCTTTTTGTGAAATTCAGGCCCACTGGTGAAGTGCTCTTCTCCTCCACTATTATCCAGCAGAGAGTTTACACTATGTGACAGTGACGAGACGCTTTATGAGTTGACATGTATTGATTCATAAGAGAATATGTATGTATGCATCGCAGAAAGTGCATGCGTAGAAGATGTCACAAGTGCAGTTCACATGAAGTTTTAATGGTCTGTGCAAACTGTTTCTGTTTCTAGTTTGTGTCGTGCAGCACCATTCGCCAGGCCTTGATAACAGTTGGTTAATGGGTAATGTGCCACACAAGAGTGATGCTGCACTTTCTGTTTTCATTTTGTTGCTGTAGTGCAGTAATTAATCCAGCTGAACCCTTTGTGCTCACAAAATAAATGCTTTCCATTTTCATTAATAGACAACTCATTAGTACATAATGAGCAAGAAGGCAGCACTCCCCGCTCTCCCTGTGCAGTACATAGCAGATGAGCATGCACTACACTCAGCTAATTAAAACCCAGGATTCTGTTCTGTCTCCTTGTTTTCTTCACAGGAAAGGCCATAGGCACGTGCTTTTGAGACATAGGTTTTATGAATCATGTTTTGCCACAAGGTACAAAGGTCCCACACTGAAGAGAGAGAGATTTCCATGTACTGTTTCAACATAAAGGAAATGTTGGTGCTATATGAATACGGTGTAAGTATCATAACACTCAATTCAGCCTGTATTCAGAAACTGTGCATTGAAACAAGCCGTCAGGACTAGAGTTATTTCATGATATCACAACAAACCAATCACAGCCCACCTGGACTGTAACTCAAATCAAACACAGGAAGAGTGTAAAATATGGGACATATATGTCTGAAGAATAAACCGAACCATTACTCAAAGTCACTTAAGTATATTTTATGTTTACCAGTCCACTTTCCTGTCATTTACATTTTTTAATTTGAGTTGAGGCTTTCAACTTGACTCTTATTTTGGAGCTTCCTGCAACACATTTCCTTCAATCACCTCTTGTCACTGCTAAAGGAACTGTAGAGCTGATTCTCTGAGGACATGTACATTGTTTGTTTCGGCAGGACTAGAGGTTGGCACCCTAGGGTAGTTAAGCAAAAAACATACAAATTGTGTCCGTATCCTGAGTCATATGATACATGATTTTTTTTTTCTAAAGCTGTGATGAGTTGCTCGTAGAACACGTAACATCCTCATCGGTGGTCACAACTGACTGGTTTTACATAGCTGCTGAGCTGTCACTGTCTACAAGTGAGTGTGATTAAGAGATGAAGAGCTACTGTGTTGGAATTTATCCTAATTACATTATAGTGATGATATATCAACAGTGGTAAATCATCTGAAGACAAATGCATTTGTTTCCACTGCAGTGTACACAACTTGCACACACAATGTACTGACAGCATGTACTCATACTCGCACACAATATACAGTATGTATGTACGTATGTCTGCGTGCATATATGCATATACATGAGTACATGCAAGTATATTCATATACCGTCAGTATTATATCCCAATAAATCCTTCTATTCACACTTTCATCCATCTACCATGATGATACAGTTTTTCTTTGTCTTGAAGCTGTGATTATCTGTAGGAATCCCTCACTTAATGATTGGGATAAAATCGAAGCCAATTTCTGTCTTTAATTAAAACTATTCCCAGAGAGGACTGCTTTAAGGCCACAACTTCACCAGGTCAATAGAAGACAGGTTTCCAATAACTGCCTAATTCAATCAGAGTGTGATTTAAACTGTATGTAAAGTGTCATTACAGTACGCATCTACAGTCTCACCTGTGAGCCTGGTTACTCTTCATCTGTAATGGGCCGTGCGTTCTACAGGATGTCAGTGACTTTTATGAGTTGATTTTTTTTTTTATCAAACAATGTCTTTTACACCTTGTGTTGATGGGATTCCTACTGCAAATTATCTACTGCTTTTGTTTTGTGTTCCCATTATCTTTTGTATGTTGAATTTAATGACCTGAGAGTGTCTGAGAACCTTTGAAATTCAACTGTGCAACTTAAGAGATGCAGAGTAGCAATCAGAAAATGAACTTTTCTTTCTTTGAATCCCTAAACAGAGAATTTCTTACAGTTCTAAGATTGCAATCTTCCCCTCAGAAACAGCTGCTCTGCGGCATTTTGTGGCAAGCCTATCCAGCTGTCCTCGCAACAAAGATCCCGTGAGGGGAGTGTGTAACATTGTGTTTGAAAAAAATAAACAATGTTCAAAATATGTAAAAGGCTCTTGGAGAGAGTTGAGTGAAAAAAGAAGAAAAAGGATAAAATCTAAGACGCTGACACTCCCCCTTCCACTGCCGATGATAACGGTCGTCATCATCCTTAACTCAAGTTGAATCCACACAATGGGTCTCATTCATGAAACATGAGCAGAACAAATTTACGTGCAGTGCAGATGGAAATTTACGTGGATTTCCGCATTCATTGATCTTTCACAGCACCGATCTTTTCTTAGCTATACTCACAAAATCTACACCTGCTCCTGACTGTGTGTAGTACTCGTGTAAATTTAGAAATTAACATAAATATTGCTTATATGTGCTTGCTGGAAATTGCTATTTTAATTCATATGGCACTCTGTCATGTACACACTACGCAGATGCCTTTTGAAAGACACAATTTAAACATGACATCAGGGCTCCATCTAAGTGTGGCAAGGTGAAGAGGGCCCGGGCGGGGATTGAACCCACACCTCCCGGGTAAGAGTCATGCGTGCTTGCCAGTCACCCAAAGGGACATCCCCTTGGCCAAGTAGCCAGGGCACATGATCAATTGGAGGCATAGTGACAGGACCACCACTGTCACATCTCTCCCCCTCTTTTCACAAGCACGTCCTCGTGCTTCCGCGCAGGCTGCCACACATTAGGAATCCATGGACCCACCCCTAGTGCTACATGGATCCTGCCGACAACGCCAGAATGTGGCAAGGTGAAGAGGGCCCGGGCGGGGATTGAACCCACACCTCCCGGGTAAGAGTCATGCGTGCTTGCCAGTCACCCAAAGGGACATCCCCTTGGCCAAGTAGCCAGGGCACATGATCAATTGGAGGCATAGTGACAGGACCACCACTGTCACATAAGGATGATATTAACCGGAAAAACTTTCATTACATGAATGTGCAGTTGTGTGCAGTTTTGCGATGCAAAGTGTGTGTTGTGACGCGTATACAATTTAATCTTGTGCAGTAGCGCAGTTGGCACTGTTTTGGATGGAGATGTGAAAGCCGGCTGGTTCATCTGTAAGAATATAACCTGCTCCCCCCGTGGCTGTTCTGCTTCTTATGTGTGTTTAAGTGTTTATTTCTCAAACAATTTTTGCTTTTCTTCTTCAATGGTTCTTTAAACTGAGGACACTTTACTCACGACATCTGTTACGTCCTTCCAGGCCTTTGATTTACCTGTCCCGGTCACACCACTACTAACAGAAGAAAATCAAATATTTTTCATAACTCCACTTCACCCAAAATGACTTCAATCCCTGATCTCTCTTTTTTACTATCTCCCTCTTTACTTGTTTGTGTCATGCTTGCAGGTGGTCAGGATGCACCTACTCTACCTCCCCATATGGTGGTCATGGTCTGCTTTTATGGCTATTCATGAGCGACGATCTATGCCAATTGCTGATCACCAGGAGTGTGCTATCCATTTCCGATGGGTTGGCATTGATGATCTTACACAAGTGCTTATGATCAAATCTATGATTCCGGCAGCGTTCATGGATCCGGAGTAGGTTTTTAGCAGCTTGTGGTTTTATGTGCAAACACACCGATTTACTAACATTTCATGAATGAGACCCAATGTCTCTGGCTCTATACACCTTGCTGCAGGTGTATAAACTCAACATTTAGAGTTACAGTGAGAGAGGGCAGAAGCAGCTCAAAAACACTTTTTCCACCAAGTTTGCCTTGTGTATAATTTTCTATATTTTGATGCTTACTTGCGACAGATGGTACGAATTGTGCCAAACTGCAAAAAAAGAAAAGAAAAAAAGTGCTGACAACTGAAAATGACAATCATCTACGGTACAAAGTGTTTGTCAACATGTACAACGCAGCATCTTTTGCACAGTTTGGCAACGTTTGTGTTATTTGTCATGTGTGAGCATTAGAGTATAAAAAAAACAGCTTTAGCTTGTTAGAGAGTCATTTTTCTTTCCTCCCCTGTGAAGCAAATGAGTCTCCTCAAAAGTTACTGTTGACAAAAAGAAAAGACATAACATCCAGAACACCTTATTGTTAAATTTCTAAAAAGTGACAATGAAATAACATGATGATATAAATGCTGTAATGGTTCCTTTTGACCAGTCAGTCGTTACTGCTGATGCCTCCTGTGTTTCCAAGTATGAATTTGCTTCATGGCAAAGCAGAGGGAGGATGACTGGCAACCACAGAGGGGATAATAAAGGAGGAGCTAATTTTACCAGTGTCTGAATACCTCTGAATTATATGACACATCTTCACCACTGAACAAAGGTATTGAAAACATGGCCTGAAGCGACCAAAGCTGTGTTCTTTGTATGGGCCAAGAAACAGCGTTTATTTTCTTGGTTGCCCGTCTTTAGCTGGTGCTGTGAATGTGCCAACATGAACCGTCTTTGTAGTGGTGCTCCTCTTCGATTAATGTGAACCACATGAACAGTGTTGAACCCTATTATCTCTCAGTCACACATCCCCCCAACAAGGGGCAGAGGACTTGGTAGTAACTTCACATTGTGTGCGAGTATCGTTAATGAGCCTTCTTTTATTTGTGATCCTTCTATGGATCCAGAGTTTTGGTCAAAACCCATTTTCTTTGGACGTCAGTCAGTGGACCTCCTTCATACATCCACTAATTAAGGGAATATAGTAAACGTAGCCTGTACATTTCATGAACTTTAAAGCAGACTGTTTTTCAAATCATGATGTTTTTTGCTTCATCTCTGTTTATAGATTTCTGTATACTGAAGAAGAAGAAAAAAAACATCAAGTAGATGCCTTTACTGTATATGTGTCACCATGATTATGCCTGATTAGCTATAAGCATCTATAAAAGGCGGTGTGGTCTATGTTTGCCTGTTGACTGGGTTCCTTTCAAACCACAGAAATCACATTCATTACAGTCTAATGTAAGAAGGAACATGTTTACATAAATTAATAAGGACTCGTCTAGTGCCGTGTCTTCCTCTCCGTTCCTTTTCTCCTCTCCTTCTTTCATCCTCTGTGACAGTGGGAGGCTACAGACATGAACGGTAAAGCAAGCACAGCTGGGAGATGTTGATTTCCACATTTTTGGAATGCATCTCTAAAAATGTAGTCTTTAGTGTCCTTGGGCAAGCTTTTGGGCAGCCTTAACTTTACTGGGCTTGCACACATTCCTTTGCAGTGGGAAATCCATATTGACATATGGCCTGTTTTACATAGTGCTCAAACCCACAGGAGCGCTGCTGTGGGAGCACAGGCACATCAAAATGCCACTCACATATTCACTGCAAATTAGGCTCCAAATCCACATAAGCCAATGATAGCTGGGAAGAAATGCAATAATCAATGACGGTGGTTTTTCTTTACCTCCCTAAACCGCAGAGTTATTTATATGTGCTGACACCAATCAGCATGATATCTTTGCTCCGACAAAGCAAGTCGTAGGGAGGAGAGAAGCACTTCCTTTTGATTATTTATTATCACCAAGCTGCTGCCTGTTAATTATTTATCATTATTAAAACGGTGTTAATAGAGAGCATGTTATTACATTGTCTTCAACTTCTCCCCTACACCAAGACACTGTATCAGAGTGCACAGGGAGAAAGTATCTCACAGTGAAGCACCCTGCTGTTACCCCTGGTAGCTTTGCGTAGTGGCAATTAATTATTACATAATTTAAATTATGCCTGGTTATATTAAATTTAAACAACAGTTAAATCGCTTTGTCTCCAGCTTTTTGTTTTGGCATCTCAACTTCACTTTCCGGAAAGCTTCACCCTCTCATTAGTACTGTGATTAACTTAATAAGTTAAACTAATAACTCAGCAGCTGATTTGTTTCCCCTTCCACTATCAGTGCCATGTTGTCATCATATCACTGTAAGTAGATGTTGGAAATAAATTAAACGCATCTTCTCTTTGTTTTCTGAAAGTGATTGATATTATTTTTGGTCTACTTAGGAGTTAGCCTTCACATTTTAACACAGGCTGCTTGTACCACTCACACTTGCCAGAACATTTCTGTTTGACATACTGTAGTCTTTCTTTTACATAACAAATGACAAAAAAGTAGGATAGGGGCCAGTGGTTATGACATGTTGGATAATATTTTATTGGCTATGTGGCTACCCTGAGGGCTTTAACAGTGGTGAGAGTTTGTAAGCCTTTGGGGTGAAAAGGAAATGGACCAAGGATTTTCTTTTAGTGATAAGGTTGACTGCGCTGGGCTGTGAGAGTGCTTCACTAACTAATTATTTGAAGCCTCCTCTCAGATTAGGGTACACATGCAGAGCTTATGGACAGTCGCATAGCAGACAATCAGACCATGTAATAACCAGAGGGCCAATGTTTGCTCAAATCCACTGTAACACCTCACAAAACAAAAGTGTGTAAAGCCCTAATGCTCAGTCCAATCCCACGCCACACTGCCTTGATAAACACCGATGCCACCCCCACAATGGACGCTGTCTTTACTCTGGCAATTAGGCAGAGCTTTGGATTATCACTTCCTCAGCCCAGTACACCACAAATCCATCCGGATTCAATTATTCCCCTCCCATGTCTGTGGCCAGTTGGGCTTTTTGGGCAACTGGCCAGTAGAGAAATGTTCTAAAGGATTTGAACTGCTGAAAGTACAAAGTTATAAAAAAAAAAAAAAAAGAGAGAGAGAGAGAGAGAAGGAGACAAAAAGACTATTTTTTTCCTTTGTTTTTTTATTTACTCCTGAGTCACTGCAAGTTTGACATGTCTATTAAATAAGAATGAAACCTTGGGAGCTTACACACACAGTCCTAGTAAATATTTTATAGTAACAATAAGCTAAATGTATTTTATTTTTCTCTTTTACTAACGCACATCTTCTCCTTTTGTTCTATTATATTTTATTTTTGGTAAATGCTCTGTGTTGTATAAAAAATGCGTTGCAGTACATCCTTCCCTCCAGGCAGCCCATGTTTTGATCCGTGCCTTGTGGGCCAGGGTTGTCTCTAGTGGGCTCTGAGTAAGAACCTAAAATGCTTACGGAAAGGATTTGATTTGCTCTGTCTTTCTGCACCTCAGTGGCATTATTTGTACTTATTAGAAAGCTCACTCAAGGTAAATTGTGTAAGAGATCAAGGATTTGCTGGGGTCTGGAGACTCTCATCTTTCTACTGGAGGCCTCTCTTCCATGCGTTTGCTCAGATGCTTTTATTTTTTTTCTCCTTTTTTTTTTTTCATCCGCCCAGTCTGTCTTTGTGGATCGGAGAAAAAGCTGCTGTGTGTATTTATGGATGTTGCGTAGTACATGTGTTGTATATGTTTCCCCTTGTGTGTTTGCATATACCCAGGCTCAGCTAAGCGTGAACGAGTGTGGTAAAGCGGATATTCTTTGCAGGTCTGAGATGAGAGACCCCCCTGGTTCTGTACCCCCTCTGAACACCCCCCTTACCCCCCGCCCTGTCATCTCCTGTGTTTTAAGTGTCTGCTATACAGCAGCCTGTCAACTGCTAACACTATTCCTCTGTGTGTCTCCTCTCTTTTATCTACAGATACCACATTATCATCACAAAAAGGTAAGACAACACTCAATCAGTCACCTGTGGATCTTCCATGTCTTTTCAGATGGGTGGCAGATGTAGGTGTGTGCCTCCGTGTGTCTGTGCATACAGTATTCTCAGTTTTTTTTTTTTGCTAACGAGATGAATAACATTTCCTGGTGTTGTTGATGCTGATTTGAAATTGAGTCCTGCAGTGTTTCCGTCACAGAACAATCTGTTTGATTACAAAGTCAATCACTCACACCTACTGACACCTAGACTAAATTATCCTGCGATTCTGCAGTGATAGACAGCCCACAGTCTGTGTTTCTGCACTGCTTTCTGTACGTCTTATGTTCAGACTAATCACAGTTCTGTTCAGACTCCTCCACACTTTCATGTGTATGTTAATGAGAGGTTGGGGGAGGTGATTGTTTTGCATAGTGGATCTTCGGGGAGAGTCGGGCGATGCAGCGGGAGGGGAGGAGTGTGTGGGAATGTACCTGTGGGCTGTTTTGATTTCATAAGATGATGGGGCCAGACACTCAAACTGTCTAAACAGCTCCGGGGGTCTCGTTCTGAGTGGCAGCCCGCAGGTGTTGCACCGAGCGGTCCCATCCCTCTCCTCTTCGTCGTGAAGATACAGTAATGGCGGAGGGTGTGTCACGCTCTGTGATTGCAAAGCAGAAGCAGACAATCACGCAGGAAAACGCCCCGCTGATTTTGTTGAAACTTTCTTAGACACCCCGCTGTGCTTATAAGAACTCGGGTTTTGTTTCGCACGAGCTCATTCATACCAGAGCAGAACACAGGTGAAAATATTTTCATTGTCACCCGGCTCTGATATAAAGTGCGCTACATGTATATTTGACACGGGGAGCGCGGCGTCGGGAACATGGTGACATCTTTCACCTTACAAGGCTCCAGATCTGTTGAAGCCGCTTGTAGATACAGTGCAAGAGGCATTGACAGACCGCATCTGTGTGACAGGTTACACTTAGTATGCCCACGCTCGCACACATACACACCGTTGTGAGGGCTATGTATGTGATGACTATTCGCTTTGCGATGCTGTCAGATGGGCCTATAAAGGTAAGTGATGTGGGTAGCCCAAGCCTCGCACTCTGATGAATGTTGAAGGGGAGCAGAGGCTGGCTCGCCGTCCATCATCGCTCCACAGCCGCACTTGCATTCATTTCTGAACGAAAGGGAGATAAATAAGGCCACGTAACCCCGGGTGGTGAATGAATGCTCACCTTTGTAAGTCTGTGTGTTTCCGCGTCTGTCTTGGACTTTGTGCGTTTGTACTATGTCTTTCTTTTCTCCCCCGTGCAACATGTCCAGTTCAGATCCATTTTTGTCAAAAGCATCAACAAAAACATTCAAGGGTTCCAGACATAGCGAGAGTGCCATGGAGAAAAAACAGCCCGCCGTCTTCATTCATACACCCTGAGTTATAGATGGCTATGCAGCTGTGACAGCACCATTGGTACTGAAGAGGCATGGGGCCTTGAGCCAAAGATAATGTACATAAACCATGTGTTTGTGTCTGCACTTCCTTTAAAAGAGTGGACATACAAGTATGTCGGTGGTTGTCTGCGTGTGTTGGTGTGTGCTTGAGTATGAAAGATGGAGAAACGAGGACATTTGTGTGCACTCACAATGCCAACAACCCACAGTCTCAATCTGTCAATGTTCAACATGAGAGACAGTCTCACACCTGTTCAGAGGAGCACGTGGTGGTGTATGTGTTAGACTGCATGTCGTATTAAAGTCCAGGGAGAATTCAGACTGTGGCTGAATAACCTTTACTGTTGTTCCAAGCCAATATCATGATTAATACAGAACCTCATTATAATGTGACCTTATTCTTTAGCTCTTTACTTCTGTGGAACATCCCCACTATCTGCCCCCCCTTGCCATGACATCCTTTATCCAACACCTCTCCTCCCCCTGAACACTCTTCCTCCCTCTCCTCTGCCAAATGAAGTATATTTATGGCACCTGTGCTGGAAAAACAGTCTCCAGGAGACGTCCCTCTAATTTCATTTTCAAAATGCCAGCAATAAATTTATCAAATGGGCTGAATCGAATTGGAGTCACACGCAGTGCCATCCGTCATGGGCCGTCCCTCAGGGGCCTGTGGGCGTACTTAAGCCAGCCAAAAACCTCTGCTGGCAGGAGAAAAAGACTGAGTGAGAGGGGAGTGGGGCTCTGGTAGGAGGGAAACCAGATGAATGTACTGGAGAAATCTGCTGAGAACAAAGATGTGTGTGCATATCGTTATGTACTTAGATGCAAATATGCAAGCATGGATTCACGTGTGCACATGTCTGGATGCGCGTGTGTGTGCACAGAGGTCAATGCTAATTCTTCAACACACAAAATCCCCGCGCTGGAATCTCTGTTAAGCACTTTGGCTGTCGATGTGCCGGCGTAATAATTGATTAATTGCAACACAAGTTAATTGATTGTTTTGCTCATTTTTGCATTTGTTAATCCCTCACAGTTCAAACACCACTTTGAGCTTCATCCCCTCCCCTGCCTCTGAAAATGCCAGGTTCACATGCTCTGTGCCCTCCCACTCCCCTCCCATTTCTAACTTCCTCATCCTCTGTGCCTGACTTTGGCACCTTTGCCTCTTCCTTTAAATGCCTTTGTCCCCGCTTCCCTTTTTTTTTGTCTCACCCCGTCTTTCCCTCTGCCTATCTTCCCTTCTCCTCTCAGCGTTTATCACTGTGCAGGTTAAGCCAGGCGTGAGTGAGGGTAAAGCAGCTTAGTACTAACAGGGCTAATGAAGTCAGGCCCTGTATTCCTCTGACGGGGATCAGTGGCGCTACTTTGTGAAGCCTGTCAGCGTTTAATGATTAGATGAAACATTCAGACACCCGCTACGAGAAGACAGGCACACTGATATGTGGTAATACCCAACCGTGGTCTCTCTTAGGCTGATCCACAAACACTTATGCATGTGCACGCATCCGCTGCACAGGCGCATACAGGACGTACATCCACTCCCACCTCTACCCAAAGGTGTTGATTTACAACTCAAACATGGCATCAAGGGGTTATACACAGAAATGTGATTGGAGAAAAAAAAAAAAACAAACGACAGAGATTCAGTGAACAAGCTATGTGCAAGAAGGTGGAGAAAAAAATAAGCTGCATGAGAGAGATTTACCCCTCGCCTTGATGAGCAGATTATAAACAACTCTACTCACGCTATTCATGATGCATGCTGTGATCCATGATTTTTCACTGCTTCTCATTTCTGCTAAAAAAGCACGATAGATGATCAATCAAAAGGCCAACGTCTCAAAACCCTTTTGAACATTTGAAGATTCATCTCTGATTCATTCTAAATCCTATTAGATTAAGTTCTCTCCGCGCCCACGCATGGCAGCTTAATGTGCGCTCGTGCCGGAGTGTGTGTTTGTTGGTATGTCAGGAAGTGTGTGAGTGTCAAAGTGGGAGGGTGTTTGTCTCAACGCTCCGACTGAGAAGCGGAGTGACGCGAGGCAACGGTTGGGTCAACAAGCTGCCTGTTAGTCAGAGTGAAAGGGCGCCTTCCAGGACGCGGCTGCTTTTTGCCCCATTAGCCACACGTGCTAATTTACCTGTCAGCTTCCATCCACACAAGGATGCCGCTCTCATCTCGACTTCCCCCCCTCTCTGCCTCTTTCTTCCTGTCTAAATTTTCTAAATTCCCAGATCTCGCCCTCATTACATTTCCTTCAACATCTTCCTCCCACTGCTAAATTGGGGCCCGGCTCTGTCCTCACACCAGTAATTTCTCTCTCTCTCTTTCTCTTTTTGAAAATACCTCCAGTTGAGGAGTCTTAAGCCGCAGAATTTGAATTAAATGTACTGTATGTGCGTTTCTGCCGATGTGCGGCTGCTGCTTCCAGCCTCTCATGCTGCTTCTGGTATGGAAAGTCCCCTTTAAAGGACTCAGGGAAACCACTTGAAAGTACAGTTTTACAAGGCGGCGCTTTCTTTTGATCCACAGAGGTTGAATTCCAGAAAAGGTACAATGAGCTAGTTATCTGTTAGAATTCTTCTTCAACATGTCCTTGTTTTACACAAAATCATCACTAGGGACCAAAGACTTATATAGAAAGTGTTGAGTTTTATACAATAATGTCTGTTTCGGCTTTTATCACAGCCACAGATGTGTACATGTGGTCTAACGACTGATGTGCTCGTTGCGATAGATGATTGTTATGGGACCTTATCTTATGCCTGAAGTTGCTGTGAATTTTTGAGTGTATTAATAATTTACCTTCAAAGTTTCTTGCCGCCCCTTGAGATGGTTTGGTAGCTTTCATGATTAGCTAGAGGCTACCTCTCACAGTACAGCGCAGACTTAGAGTGAATACATCCAAATTGAATTAAGGATATCTGTAACCTAAAGACAAATTACAGAAAAGCTGAGTGCAGAGAGAGAAAACTAGACTTGTGGTTTATTTTGGCAGTCTGACAGAGCAGCTCACTGTTTAACACAGCATTTAGAAATGCACTGGGCTTAATTATCATAACTAGTAACTGGTAATCACAATGTTGTAATCCTAATGTGATCTCCTTAGCTATTAACAGCCTCGTAAATCCAGCTCCAAAAACCTTCTCTGACACTACGGTCACAGCAGAGTGTGATGGGTTTGCAGTGTTGCTTAGAGATAGCATAATGAAATCCATCCTGCTTCCTTGATTTTGTAACTAATAAAACTCATGAGTAGTAGCTGCTGCTTTTTAGTAGCACAGCCTTTCTACAGAGCATGCACCTTTCTGTTTACAAGATACTGAGTGCAGATTTAAAACCATCAGAGTGAATTTAACAAGTGCGTAATTACACTAAATTTATGGGAGTAGGTCATCCTTTTCTTAACTTGCTGCAGAGGCATTACATGAAATCTTTGTTTGACATTCAGTTCTAGTCACTCTCTGTTTTACATAAAAACATCAGTATTCAAGCACTAGGTGTATTGCAATTTCTTATGCAGACTTTTGTGGCTTGTAAAATATTTTAAAGGCCTTGGCTCAGGTAGGAGGAGCAGAGTAGATGCAAGTTTGTCTTTATTAGTTCACTAATTTCAAACAGTGTAATAAATGTGTGGGTGAAATACCGTTCTTGTAACTTTCATAACTTTAATGACAAGGTTATTTCTTTTAAATAGTTTACAAGGTCTTTGACCCTTGATAAATTAGATGTCTTGTCTGTATTATCTTTTTATATATATTTGCTTCTTGACTTCACTGGGTGACAGTAAATAAGCTACATTGGAGGCATTAGAAATTATCTTAATTTAGCGATATATAACAAGTTGGTTAATGAGAAAAATATGACAAAGACTAAAATAGAACTTATTTACTGCCAACTTACTTCCCTCAAATCCTCGTAATGACAAGATAAATTACCATAATATCAGCTAAACTCATGCTTTTAATTACTTTCATCTGCGTTTGGTGTAAATCTAAAGAGCTTTGTTGATCACATATCTGTCATATGGTGATGCAGGTGGCGCTTTGTTTTTCTGTGTTTTTTTTGTTTTGTTTTGTTTTGTTTTGTTGTTTTTTTCTTTATGTGATTCATACGTTTTTCCAACTGGCAGCACCCAATGTAGGTGGTAGAGAGAAAACAATGGCCCTTTTTTTTAAGTGTGCATATGTTGTGCATAAATGCGTTCATGCACAACACGGGTCATCTTGCACCATCATGGCATATCAGAGGCCTGTACTACGCAGCAGGATTTGAGCTTATCGAGGTAACATCAGGGTTAACTCTGGGTTTTCCGTTCTACGACGGTGGTTCACTTCTTACCGGGATACATCTCCGTGGTAATTTATATGCTGGACAGCCTCCTGACCAATCAGTGCTCTTGGAAAATGTCATCACCGTTGTTAGGTGTGTGAATATTGTAGGATACAGGAAGTGTCCAAAAAAAAACCTTGCGCTGTTATTTTGAGTTTTGAGATGAACATCTCTAAAAGAGATACGTTTTCATACACATGTGAGCAACAGGCCAGTTTAGAGGAATGCACAAATGCGATTCCTGTCGGAGCCATCCTACAATGATGGAGTAGTGATTATATTTAATTTTAATGTTGTGAATTTATGCATTTACACAGTCAGTAATTCTCTGCAGCGACTGTGTTTCTTTCTGTCTGGATTTGATCTTTCAGTTCTTCATGTTGCTGCAGAATTATCGTCTGCTCCTCGTTAGCGAAACGCTCTGCTCTGCTGCTGCAGCTGATGTCAGACGTGTCCATGTCTGTGATTGGTCAGATGCTACAAACTCCGCCCGTTTCTTGTGAAGGCGCTCAAACCTAGACTGGGAAACCCTGGGTTGATTTACAGAGTTGATAACCACCGGTGTTTACCATTTGGTGTGTAATGTTTCTGTAGACTCTCCTGTACTTTTTATTTATTTATTATTTTTAACTGCAGCCTCTTATGTCCACAGTCTCCCTCTTCGTGTCACAACAGTACAGTAGTAGCATACTGAATGACACCAGTTCTCCATCTGTCCTTATCCAAGTTGGTGTACGTTGTGAGTTATACAATTTTGATTCCATTGAATTAATTTAAACTTCGGTCAAAACATTCCCATGTTTTTCGTAGATGCAGTGAAACCAATCAAAGCCCTGTGTGCGTAGTGCTGTAAGAGGACGTTGGTATCGGGCTCTATATGTCACAGTAATATCTGAATGAGTATGTGTGAACATGCTATGGTTTGATTTCTGCCGAGACCTGCTCATGCCACTCTGGATCCCTACAATGAGAACCATGATTACTTTAGCCTGAATTTCTTTCTTTCTTTTTAATTCAGTGGTCTGTGCTCTGCAGGAAAGAGGGGTCATTACAAAACATTACAAAAACAAGAAATAGGGCTGTGAACAGTGTCACCTGTGTATCAAATACAAAGTAGATTTTTGGGGGGGTGTTTTTTTTCTGTTGGTAACTATGTGAAACACTGTCCATTACTGCTCACAGGAGGCTTAGGATGCGTTTTGTTTGGCAGACTAAACTCTGCGACATGTCCAATTGAGTATTAGCCAGAGATAAAGATAAAGACAAAACCACACAAAGAGAGCCACGGCAGACGCTCATCTTAGACTCATTAAAGCTATCTGGGCATTAAAACACTTCTCAAGCAAAGGCAGAGAACATGGAAAAACCTGAGACAAGTAGAACAAAAAGAACAAAGATGGAAATCAACCATTCACCACTATTCCTCATACAGTCCCGTTCCTAAGCCTCGACCGCCAATTAGATACAAGAACAGCCTGTTCCCTTGACGGATGAACTTAATTTAGTATTGTGTTCTGCACAGTAGGGTGCAGCACTGATTGCACTGGTGAATGGAGTTTTCATGCCATCCATACAGGCTGTAGTGTCATGTGACTATGTAGCAATAGACTGCATCTGATCATAGCTTGTCTCTCTTTTGAAGAATGGCTCCATTTGAGAGGTATGTCAGCTTTGCATCTGATGGTATGTGGCAGTGTGGCAGTTTTTTTGGGCGATTAGCGCACGTCCGCCCAGAGAGACCAGTGCTGCGACGTGGTGTCACCCAGGAACACGTCCTTTATAATCCCACGGAGCAAATATCTGCTTGTCGAGATTCAACAACGTGTTATTGTCACAGGACAACCTGCTCCGAGTCACTTAGATAATTCATACATCTTTGTCTGTTTACTGACAAAATGCCACAGTTGGGCTGGGAGTCCTACAGCGCTGGCATTGCCGGGGAAGCGGGTGGCATATTGCTCCCAGTAGGACTGCTCCTCTGTAGGCCCGCTCGGCAGAGGGATTTGGCCAGCTTGGATTAGCTCGGCAGGGGGAAGCAGAGGGAGGCAAACAGGGAGGGGCAAACAGGGAGTGGTAGACAGACTACATCTGTCTCTGCTCAGTTCCACCGACACCTGAGAAACCTGAGAAAGAGCTGCTAAGAATCACGGCGAGTGTCATTCATACACCAGCAAAACATCAAACAGCCACTGGTACGTCTGCTGTTTCAGCTGAACTGAGAGAGCCAAAGTAATCAGCAATAAATTAAACTTCAGATTTCACATTATCTTTGGAAATAGTTTTTGCCCCCTTTCACACTTTTGGATTTCTACTTTTTTTTGTGTTTAATAATGGCTATAAACTTCTGAGCAAGGACATGTGAATATTCATTCAAATGCCTATAATGAGATAAACACATCTCCGGACTCCATAGTCACACTAATTAAGCAGGCTTTCTCTCTCCACAGTGCTGTGCTCTCAAACCTCATCAGCTGCTCAAAGGCATGTCACCACAGTTATGGCAGATGGGTAGTCTCAAGCCAAAAATAAATAAGTTGAAATGGTTAAAAAAAAAAAAAGAAGAAGAAAAAAAAACGCAAACAGGAAAGAAAACCGAGCCAGTTGCCTCTGACAGACTGCTGAGGAAATGTCTCTTTATTCTTTGCTCAGGCTGGTTCATTTCTGTCCGAGGGATGGATCTAATCCAAGAGTTTATTAACAAACTTCAGATGCAAAGCCTATTCGTTTTCTGACACCAAAGAGGGCCAAGAAAATGAATCGGGGTCTGGACAAATTGGCATCACTCACATGAGCGCAGTGGGACGAAATTTTCAGATACAGAAGTCATGTCTTCCATCGGCTCTTCTCCAGCATCTTTCAGACTTTATCTGATAACTATTCCTTTTTTTTTTTTTTACTTTTCACACTGTCGAGTATATATTTTATTGTACAAGTCAATGCACATTCACATTTAAATCAAATAATGTTAGTGCTGTCTTCCCATTGGGCTCATGTAATAAGATTCTGGTCTGTGAGTTTGGAAGACAGACAGAGAGAGAGAGAGAGTTGAGCAAAAGAGGGGATAACAGAGTATCACATTGCGAGGTGTATTTGCTGCATCAGGTATTCAGGTCCCACATCCCCCTTCTACAAACATCCTAGAATTCCCAGTGTTCACCTCCCTCGCTGCTTTGAAACCAAACAAAAAGATTCTGGGAGGCATTTTCCATTGAAGACCCATTGTAGGAGTACGAGAGGACTAACCACATTGAATAAACACACATCTCATAACCAAATGAAGCAGTAGAGACTGGTGCCTTGCAGGGAAATCTGCAGAAAATGGCTTAAGATTTAGAAAGAAGAGAAATAAGAATCATCCGTTTAATTACATTATGATAATTTAGAAAAGAAACAAGGGTGAGCGAAGGGGATGATTGGGCAATAATCAGGTGTGTTTGGAGGTGTTGCTCCGCTCCCCTGGTGCTCTGATGGGATCATGGATTACCTGTTGGCGAAGTTGAAAAATAACAATAATAATAATGATCAGTCTACTGTATAAGCTCATATCAAGGATTATTGTTGTTGTTGTTTTTTTTATATGAAATTGATAATTTATTCATTTTGCATTATTCATGCATGCCTTAGCCTTTGCAAGAAATCTAAAGCCCTTTGGTCACCTTCCCGTAAGTATAATTTCTTGTGTCACTTTAAATAACCACTTTACACTCAGCGCAAATCACGATAACAAATTACTGTGCAAATCTCTATAAGTTTCCAGTCAGTCTGTTTACCCTGGGGAGAGACATGGCACCTAAGAAGCAAGGTAGGCCCAGATGGATTATTCTAGGCTAATTCCAAGCGCAAATCAGCTCGCAGCCATCAATAATTCATGTGCAAGTCTTTGAAAAGTAAACACTGCTTAGCCCATTAGAGAAACCAGAATGGCACAATGCCATAATGGCAAAAAATACAGTACACAACTTAACTCTACATACGGGGGGGTCTGTAGTCAGTGCTCTGTACGGAAACTGATTGCTCATTAGAGGAAGTAGCATCTTTTGCAGGCCCGTAACCTGTAATACCTGGTTCAGCATTAGCATCGAATTGATGCTTAAGATGACAGTACAGGGAGGCAATTAGAGTGACAGCTGGTGCTGAGATGTGTTGAGTTTTGTGGATTGATCTTCTCTGTCAGCTTTGTTTCCGTGCACTTCAGACACGCTCTCATTCAGTCATTAAATGCACGTAGTTTAAATGCTAAAGAGGATCACGCTCCCACTGTATAGTTCAATTTTTGCTCTCTTTTTTCCTCTATCACTTGTGCATTGACTTTCCCCTCCTGCTCACCCTCAGCCAATTCTGTTTTGCCCGTCTTTTTATGGTTTTATTTTTCAAAGGTTTTGTTTTTGATATTGAGGCAAAGGGGAGTTACTGGGTGTGTGGTATGTTTACGTAGCTTTTAGCAGTTCCCCCGTTGCAATTCCCACCTGAGCAATGCAAGATAGGGAGTGGTCTGTGTCTCCGTCTGACTAGGATGCTCGTTATATAAAGAGGAGGTTGGTGTACTGTGCTTCTACCATTGGTATTACAGTCTGCTTGACTGTCTGGCTTCTCCTCTCTTTCTTACTCGTTCTCTCATCTTGCAATGCTCCGGAGATGGTCTACTCACTACAAACAGCATCTGTCCGTGAGAATAATAACATCTATAATCGTTCCCCCGAGAGTCAACAGTGGAAAACAGATTATTTTTCTTGTGTTTTTTTTTTTTTTTGCTACTTTGCAAGTCTAAGTTTCACATATATGATTTATAGAGACCACACTCTGGATTTTCTCTAACTTCAGTGGTTTCAAACCATAATGATAACAGGAATTTTACATTAGCCCTTGTATGATACTCCCATTCTTCATATTTTATTTTTCTCCTCTGCATCTTTTTGAAGCGTTCCTCATCTTATCAGTCCACCAGATGGGATTTCATATGGAGTTGCACAGAAAAGGAAAGAGCGCAAAAGTGTTTTTAAATGTGTGCCATTGATCCCTTCCCTTTAACCTCCGCTTGGATGTGGCAGAGTCCCTCAACACTTCCCTCCAACAGGTAGAGATCATTTCCAGGAGGGAGAGACTCGTCTTTCCAACACATGTGAGGAAAATGTATTCACATGGGTTTTTCATGACAGGTTGTCAGGCATATGGATTTATGTCTCAATGTAAAGAGAAGTGAAATAGATAGTCAGAAAGGATCCCGGGTGGATTAAATGCTTACTTTGTTGGCGTGTGTGTGTGTTCTCTATTCATGTGTGTGTGTGCATACAGTACAGTACGTGCTCATAGGGGCGGCGAGCTTGTGCACACTCATCCGTGTAGGTCTCTCTGCCTGAGCGTACTTGTGCACGCTCCAGCGTATGAAAGTTATCACTCTTGTTGCAGCTCACTCCATTAGTGTGTAGGGATTCTTCTGCTCTGCTCCCAGCCAGAGGAGACCAATTAAAGCTATCAGGCAGCGTCAGGGGAGCCAGGCTGTTCTCAGAGCCTGCAGAGCTGGAGAACAGAGGCTTTAGACTGGCTCCATCCTGCTCCTTTAGCTCTGCACTGTCTGCCGTTCGGGAACAATTACAGGTTCATACACTACAAAATGATACATAAATGAACCCGTTGCTTATACTGCACTTTTTGTATTTGTCTTTTCTTTGTTTTAGTTTTCAATATTATAATGAATAATTATCATTATCATCATCCTCCCCCACTCCTCTTCACAGTCACAAGTGGCTAGATGCAGTGGGCAGAAGGTCAGGTCACAGCAGAGTTAAAACATGTGGATCACTCCTAGTTATTCTTCAGGGCGGTTTAGAGTCTCTCCACTCCCACTTCTCTGAGCTGTGGGAAATTGCAGACATTTCCCACAGGCTTTATTTTTTTGTATGATGTGTTAAATATGTATTTCAGTTCTTTCAAAACTTAAAATAGCTGAAACGTGTAAGTCAAATCATTGGTTCCAGTCCAGTAAAGAATTAATTCAGCTCTAACTTGCCCCCGGTGTTAATAAGAGTGGAAATGTGTTCTCCTCTGGCAACTCCATACCCTCTTTTTTTGTATGACCTTATTTCATTAGACCGACAAAAAAAAAATAACCCAAAAAACCAGAATGATTTCAAACAGAGAAGTTTTCCATGCTATGAGGATGCTTGCATGAATACTTTTAAAACATTCCCGTCTTCCTAATTGAAATGCAGAGAGCAGTAGCAGAGATTCAACACAGTTTGAGGCCTTCCCAGCGGGTGTTATTATTGTGTGGTTTCCTGCAGCCTTCTACACTAATGCTCCTCTCGTCAGTGATGCTTGACCATGCTCCGGGGCTTTGTTATAGCATGGAGGCCGGAGATGTCATAGCCTGTTACAAAATAAGGCACCAAATATGAACTTCTCCTCTCCCTCTCTCCTCTCTCCCCTCTCCCGTCTCCCCTCTCTGCCCTGGGGAGCACTGCCGTGGAAATAGAGCCCGCTCCGTAGTGTCTACTCAGTAGGTAATAACTTGCTGTTCAGGCTCAGATAAAGAGCTCCATTCATTAAAGTGGCTGCTCTCTTTCTCCACACGAGTGACACCTATCCCCTGGGAGAGCAACGGTGAACTACAGGGTTGAAACCACAGGCGCCGCGCTGATTGCCTCCCTCCGAGCTATTTGGTGGAGAAGTGTAACACCCTCTGCACACCACACCAGCTCCCCGAGCCTCATTCTCCATCTGATCTTCATTTCTTTCATGGGGAATCCCTAACCTTTTTTTAACTTCATCCCTCATTCCCCTGCCTACGTTTTAATGCACTACCTCATTGCCTCTATTATCCCCTTCGCCTGCTGCTGCCTCCTCCTGCACATCTCCATCTGCTGCTCTAATCACACCTCCACTCCCTTTCACCCCTGTCACATTGGTGGTTTCCCAACCCAGTCTCTTTCCCATGCCGAACTCTATCATCAGCTTTGATCGTTTCTCTTTTCCCTATCCATCTCTACCCCTCTCCAGCTCCGTCTCTCCCTCTGTCTCTTCAGTGTGTCTGTGAGGTCCCTGAGCACTGGGAGTCGCTGATGCATGTACCGGTCAGCGGTACTCATGGGTAATGTGTAGATCATTCATCCTCTGGACAGGTATGTAATAGAGGCGGGACGAAGGGGAGAAAGGGGGACAGTGGGAGATCTCTGGAGGTATGAGAATCAATTTCATCGGGAATCACTGGAGCAAAGAGGTAGAACCTCTTTCTCTCTTTGAACCTCTCTCTTTCTCTCTTTTCTCTCTCTCCGCTTCCTTCTCTCCCTCCATCTCTCTCTGTCTTCATTTCCCCGCTCTGCTATCTCATTCCTTTCTGACTGCTCCTACTGATCAGCTCACAAGACACATTACACTAGCCGAGCAGCAGTATAAATCCCTACACAAATTAGAACACAGAAGCTATTATTTAAGTCAACCCCTTCTCTTGGCTCTAGCAAAAAAAAAAGGAAAAAATTATAGCCCTAAGTTCAGAACTGCAGAACAAAGGAAACACACTTACTTTTCTCCCATCCACCATATCTCCCAGGGTACAGTGGTGCATCTGAGCAAACCAAAAAGTGTGTGAGAGAGAGTTTGTTACAGAAGAAGAAGAAGAAAAAAAACCCCTACGTTGTCCCTCTAGTGCTAATAAAGCTGGCCACGGTGAAAGGCCTGCTGCACTTGTACTGGAGAGCCAGTGGAGACAAACAGCAGTAACATGCATGCTGGCTGTTTCACTCACCTGTGAAATAGAGCTTTGCTTTAAATGGGCCGACACACACGTGCACTCGGTATACCTGTAGCAAAAGAGGTGCATGCTAATGTCTTTAATGGCATGACCATCTAGCACAGGTTCCACTTCATAAACTGAAATGAACGACTATTGGCTGACTAACACACACCATTTGACCTGGCACAGTAAAGGAAACGATGATGTGGGAGACAAGGAAAATTGCTCATCAATCACGACCACGGATGGTCAGGCGCTCTCATCTTGTAGTAGTAGTGCTCAGTGAATTGATTATGGAATGATGAGGTGGGGTAAAATGCTGCGTCTCGCACATTTATAGCACACTGAACAATTTTTTTTGTATTTACTGTGGCCATAAAGGGGTTTGCACAGATGTTAATGTGTCTACACAATCTCTGTGATGCTGTGTCAGTTCTGCGTATTATCTCTTACTAGGAAAGGAGTCAGTGATGAAGCGTTACGGAGAATATGTGCAAGAGAATTAGAAGGAGAGAAAGATAAAGTGAGTGAAAGACGCAGAGGGCCAAGGGAGGTTCTGCAGAGTGGGTTTTCCACTCTACCAGTACAGAAATGATGCATAACTCCACAGTATGCCCTTTAATTGGTGCTATTAATATCAGTTAAAGTTTTAATACCTATTTATTAAAACTTTAAATTTTTTCTGAGGCCTAATGTGAATAGAATTATGAATCTCAAGGGCTGTGCTCTATAAAAAGGCTCAGACATCAATTATTAACGCTCCACCACTTCATCTGCAAGATCTCACTCTTACAAGATTTGTTAAAAAGGAAATAGCCCAAAGGTCTAATATTAGGATGGATTTTCAACATTAAATACTTTACATGCAACTTCCATATTTCCCAAGTAGTTCTCTTCCAAAAAAAAAAAAAAAAAAACTACACACACACGACCTCCACATTGCTAGAAAGTTCCAGCAGTGCATTGAACATACTCATCATTAGCCTGTGGACCTTGGCAGGAGGTTGTATGTATAAAATGTAAACACAGTGTGGAGGCAGATCATGGGGACTTCTAATGTACACAGCAACTTAATTTGTCTTTCCTCAGTCAGATAATCAGCACAAAAATCAGTAGCACAAGAAAAGGCATGAACTGAGATACTCCTCAGGAAGATGCTGATCCAGTTTTCCCCTGTTATTACAATTACTTATGGTTCAAAGATCGGAAACTTTCTGCTCTAACGAGTCATCTGTAGTTCACAGATTGAACTTTACAAAGTTTTTAAATGTACTCGGTGGCCAGCAGATGCACCTGCTGTCTGAATTATCCTCATAGAGGCTGAGAGGGGAAGGAATGAGGGGTAGGTACATGATAACCAGAACACTGTGTTACATTAGCATCGTGAGGCAAGATGGATTATTCTTCTGCAGCCTATCAGTTTATTAATGAGACGAGCAGGCCTACAGTACATGCCCTGTGTATAATGGAAATGAGAAAGAAAGACAAAAATTGACGGTGAACATTTCCGCAGTAATTTAATCATTACATTATTGAAATGATAATAATTGTTATAATAACGTGTTTTGTATGCAGTTAAAGTCTGTATTAATGCAAATTACAGGTGATGCATAATGTCACATCTCTGACTTGCCTGGTCAAACTGGCAGGTACAGTGCCATTTGCATTTCACTCCTCCCTCTGCTTTCTTTACCTCTTTTCTTTCTGGTGTCCTCGACGAACCCCCGCTATTCTATTTCATCACTTCCCTTACAGTGGTCCCCCATACCTCCATCTCCACCTCATAGTTTCAGCTGGAGAGTGTGAAATGAAGCTTGTATAATTAAATATTAACAGCCTGCTGATGAGGGGATTGAGAGCGAGGGTGGGAAGAGGAGCACACCACTGAATCCTCTGCCCTACTTCTTACTGTGAACATCCACTGGGAATTATTCATATATCAGCTAACCTGCACCGGCACGTAGGAAGGCACAGGGTGAGTGGCGAGCTGTGCCAGAGTGGCACTGAGTTAGCCAGGGTCAATCAGCATTAATAGAAATCCTATTGGGGGAATAGAATTCCAGGGTGGAGGGAAGCTTTCATTATTAATTAGCCTGTCAGATGCCGTTCTTATCTGTTATTTTGAGGGGGGGAGTATTCAAAAGAGAAGTGGCTGCAGTGTAGGGTTTTAGCTATACTGGAAATGGAAAGGGAATAGATAATTGTCAACAAGCCAGAGCCGAGCAGAGAGAGCTGAATGTCTTATTTGACTCAGAAGTGAATCAAACGGTTTTGTACACAACGCATAAGACCACTCCCTATCTTGCATAACATGCTCATGAAAGACGAGGACTCCTGACTTTCACCCAGAACACGACACTTGATGTTGGCAGTCATGAATAAAGCCAGATGACTTTTTATGAGGAAGTGCTAATTTTAATCCGCTAGCTATTATCATATTTGTCTTCAGCTGACTCGCAGCTTAACATGTACTAATAGCAGAGGAAAATGTGCAAACCCTCCTAGGGGACAATACTTGTTCCAGTTCTGCTGTTTGTTGAGGCATTAACATACACAAGTCCTCATAATCTCAACAATTAGACTTGATTAAACCAGGGTTTATGCAGTATCTCAGTAGTGCGAGTGGAATCGGCATAATGTGCCGTGGTCTTTTAGTTTCACTGTACATCATCATAATGTACAACAAAGATGAGATTTTAGTAATGGCTTCCTCATTATGTTACGAGGCATTTAAAGACATGGCAAACTTGTGCCGAGTTGTGCTTGCTGTTTGAGTGTTAGTGTTGTGTGGCGTGCTTCAGCTCTCTTCAGTTCTCACTGTGCTCCAGTCAGGCTATTAGAGACCTCTCTGGTCACACCTCTTAGAGCAGAGGCTTTCTTTGTGTGTGTGCTGGTGCATCGCTGTGTGCTTGCGTGCATCTGGGTTGTCTTTAAAAGTGGACACGGGCACCATTCCCGCCACGGTCCCTTAATTCCTTCTCTGTGAGATATCCATGTTCAGAGTGAACGCATCACACAGCTCAAGGAGGCCGTGAAGCAATTAGGGCTCTCTGCCGCCCCTGGCGTGTCAGCTCCAGTAAATAAAGCTCCCTGCTGCTCCGGGCCGAGTTATGACGGGAGAAAACACAGAACAGGCTTCAGCTCCAGCCGCTCCTGGAATTCAAAGGGATGAACACCCGCTAACCCTTCCCCTCCCTCCACTCCCGCTCGGATGAATCACAGAGCCTAGTGGAGGGAGTGGGAGGTGGGTGTTGTTGTGTGTGGAGTTTGTGATCTCCCATCTAGAAGTGACCACCCGGTGAGGCTAATGGTTCCAGTGCTTTTTGCATTCTCCAGCTGTGTGAGCAGGTTAACCAACCTACACACAACATCTATGCCATGACAAGCTTGTTTTGTGTTTCACCCTCTCCATTCCCACCGCCTTTATGTATTTCTTAACTCACCGAAGTGAAGTGCTGGACTTTTGTTTCTCACATTGAATCTGGCTGCGGAGCTGCTGAGTGTTAACTTTAACTAGATTTGAACCCAATCACAGATCAATCTACCAATAATGTCAGGTGGCTTCCTCTGTATCTCTCATTTGCTCTGGCCCTGGGTGATTATCATTTATCAAACCAGACAGACCTGCCACACACACACAAACACCCTGCACACACACGCACACATCACCTCAGGATGCGCAGCAAGTAATTATCCCACCCCTGTGGTTTTCCTGAAGGGCCACCGACTCACCCCAACCTTGAAACTTAAAATAGCTGATGAAAGTTCTCTGCATGCTACCTCTGATTTGTCCCCCCTTAGAGTTTTAAATTCCAAATGTGTTCATTATTTGGTTCTGAAAGGCCTCCCCGCGTCTCACAGGAGGAGTTTGTTATCTATAGTCTAAGGAACAAAGTTGAGCTGAAGAGGGGAAACACTGGGAGGGGGAGAGACTGGCAGTGAAAGAGAAGAGTAGATGATTTCCCCTGTTACCACTCTGGCTTTAAAGAGTAAACATAATAATAGTGCTCACCTGTTGGTGTCTGGGGCTTTGTGAGGGCACAGACACACTCGGTATAAATATGGGATGCACGGCTTCAGGTATCTGCTTTGTTAACAACCTCCAAAGGCTGAAATAAGGGTGAAAGTCACACCATTACTAATGACACCGCTGCTACTATCACCACCATTATTACCATGAATCATCATCATCATCATTATTATTAGTGGTCTAATCATTTTCAAAGCAGATTCAGTGACTTTGACAGAACTAAACAAGCGATCAAATTATCAGGACAAATGAGACAGTAACTGAGGGAAGGTACAGTAGTAATCATGAAAGAAAAACTTGAAGAGCCGGTTCAAGAACTATCAAGTAAAGATAATTACATAAATGTTATTTTTTAAAAGATGGTACCGGCTGAACTCATTGGGAAGGTTGTTCCAAAAAAAGAAACAAATCCCTTGATTCAAGCACATCAGAAAATCGTAAAATCTATTTTGGTGCATTTGTGATCATATTTTATATTCATGCTCTTTTTTTTTTCTTTCTTTTTTAATTGCTGCAATAGATCTGGGTGTGTATGCTGATACCAGTATTTCAGAAGTGTTTTGTGTGTGTTTATTTGCAATATGACTTGTTTGATGTTGTTGATAATGTGATTCTGCTAATGACAGTGGTAATTGCAGTGGGAGAGAGAGAGAGGACTGGCCTGTTTGTTGCTGAGCTTGTAAAAGAATGGCTGAACATGCACCTGCCATCTCCAGAGATACTCATTAAAGAGGAGAGATGCCAAGACCCAACGTCTCAGTTCCTCATGCGTACCCACAGAGGAAGCCGTACACAATGTAGTCACACACACACACACACACATACACACATATAATCGCACACACATCTCTGATAATCTAAATTGGACACATTTTACTTCCTTTGGTGAGATTCTGACTCCTCTCTCAGCTGCAGTGAGAGTAAACGGCGAAATGCAAGTTTAAAGTGTGAAATTACGACCTAACGCAATCTCCTCCTCTCCAACTTAAAACCAGGGCAGGAGCTAATGCCGTAGAGTACTGACTCACCTTATTATCATTAGCTATTTTCAGAAACTTCCCCAAACGTATACTGATTAAACAAGAGGAGATGAAAAAGAAGAAGCATGTCTGATTTAGTCTATGGTCCTGCCCTCGTGGGCAGCCATGCAGATTGGTATTGGCAGATCAAAGCATGTTGAGTGGAGAGCGTGTTAAGACTGAAATAAGATGTGCTTACTCAGTGCACACATACTATGTGCCCATATCAGCACCAGTGAGATCATACCTCCCATCACACATTTGATTTCATTTGCATGTGACATGTTTAATTTGTGTTCAGTCCTAATGCTCCATGAAAAAAAGAAAACAGCATGTTAAGTCCATCCTCTAATTATAACCTCCTTTATCTTAGTGAAAGTCACCTCTGCCTAAACTCAGCTGGAGTCCCTGAGTGTCTGCGTGCATGGGTGTATAATGTTTGTGTTGTGTATGAAGTGCTGTGCATGCGTGTGCTCTTTCATGAGTGAGGAAAGCTCATAAAGGGAGAAGATGTGAATGGAACGAGGGTTTTGAACTTTGAACCATTGAAACTAATTGGTGTGCCAGTTGTTCTGACTTCCTGCTGCGTCTGTGCTGTTCCACAACAAGCCCCTAGCTCTCGATGAAGTAAAGCGCACTCTCGCTGAGTCTGTCACCTCCGTCCTTTACTGTCAATCACGTTTTTCACCTCTCTCTTGAACTATTCTCTCTTCACCCTTTTAACTTCTCTTATCTCTGTCTTTTAAATCTCCTTGTCTCAATCACCCCCTCCTGAATCATTTGTTCGCTGTCTTTGATTTCCTCCTTGAAGCCAGGAAATGAAAGGTTAGACACTGTGATTGTTAGCTGCCTGGTTTCCGGTGTGGCCTGCTCCAGGCCCGTCAAACAACCTCTTTAAAGGTTCAACAGGAAGAGCAGAAGACACGGATGATAGAGCAGAGGATGGCATTTGTCTCTCACACAAGTTAGGCATCATTATGGTTTACACATTCTTACTGTTTTCTGTTCTGTGCTCTGCCTTTTGACAGCATGTTTTACCTTTAACATCTTCAAACACGGAAACAGATTATAAGTCTGTGTTTGACTGAATGTGTGTTGTCTTTCAAACAGTTTGCAGCTTTAAATGTAATCTTCACTTTCTTCCCCACTTCTCAAAGGACAGAAAATACCCAGGGATTTTTTTTTACAACCATTTTCTTTCGCATTGGTGGTTCACAAAACCCACTGATCCCAGTCACTTTGTGTCTTTGTGCTGCCTATGATCAAGACAGCGTCTTTAAAAAAAAAAAGAAAACTGAGAATAAAACAAAAGAGAAGTAATGAGGTACAGATATCGCAATCAGAGGTTAAGAATGTACAGAATAAGAGAATAGTCTCAGGATACATCACACAAAGCTTTGTCTTTCAAAAGGATTGAACTAGGAATGGTTTTACGGTGATGTGTTTGCAGGTGTGTGTATGTGTTAGGGAGCATGAGAGTGGGGAAGGTGATTTTAGGAGTAATAATATGAATGGATAGATAGATAAATAGATAGACAAGCAGGCAGACATACTCTTTATCCTTATCACACTTCTAAAGCACAATTCTTATTCAGTGCTGGACCGAGGCTTTGTAATCTTTTCTTTAGTTGAAATAAAGGTAAGATTATTTTGCTGACATGGAAGCACCTTGTGCACCCCTCTTCCTGTCTGGGTCCCCTCTGGCCAGGATTGGTCATTTGGCCACCATGGCAACGAGAACTTTACCCTGTTCCCATATCCGCCCCAGACATAGTTCACCCTGAAAATGTCATATCTAATATTGACTCATTTTAGCATGAAACTTTAATAAGCTGTCAGCGAGGGGAACCCAACCAGACACTGTCCATAAAGGGTATATCCGGTCTCAAATTATTGGCCCTGTTCTTCTCTCCCAGACCCATTCACATTTGTCTTTAACTTTCTCTGTATTACATTCCTTAATGTATGGCTGTGTAATATTTCATGGCTATGCATGGGTTTCTTCATCTTCATGCGGCTCCACATTACAATTTCATCCCGTGGTTGAGTTTCAGCCTTTCTTTTCTCCCCCACTCCTTTCTCTGCGCTGCTACTCCACCTCTCTCTCCCTTTGTTGTCTGTCCTCCTGCTGTCATCTGATTGATGCCTTTGCCAGTGTGCTGCGTACTTCATTACTCTGATTTTACCATGTCTCAGGTGGGTTTTGCACTGGGGAGACTGTGAAGAAGTAGAAATGTGTCAGCGGTGGTTGGGGGCATGGTGCCCTACTGAGCAAATAAAATCACCCAAATAACATCATAAAAACCGTCTCCCTTCAGTGGGAGTGGATGGGGGAGAGAAGGGTGCATCGAGACCATTTAAGGAAGTGAGTGGAGTTAGTGGAGACAAATATTCACATAGACTGCTGGGGCCAAAGTACAACTTTGCCATATGGCAGAAACATATGCTGTGTCTCAATTCACATTGTTCCATAATCACACTTGCTATTTTAGGTCCATAAGTGCATTCACATTGACAAGTAGGAAAACATGCAATTTTGTATAAGTACCCGCTCGATGCACCCAAAGCTGTCAGAAAAATTGAGAGTTAAAAGCTGGACACACCCAGGCTCAACAGTTGCCATCTTGGCTTTGCAGCAGAACAGAAGGATGACGGCCATATTGTCAAACTTGAGTAAACAGCGACCGCGAGAGGACGACTCAACATCGACACAGGTAGCGACAAACAAAGAGGAAAAGAAACTTTCAAATCGAGTGAACGAAGCAGCAGGCAGATATTTTGGAGGATTGGGTGCAGGGTTGGATTCATGCACTCACAGTGAGTACACAGTGTGCACAGTCTGTGTGTGCGGTTTCCGATTTGAGACACAACACTACAAACCATCCTTCAGGTCCCACAAAAAAATGAATGTAATGTATCCTCACAGGTTTTCCAGATGGCAGAGGTGATAAAGTATATTTAGGATTATTTTAGACTCAAATGCCTTTAACCCTTCCTGTATCTGTTGGGTGTGTGTTTTATGGAGCTCTCAGCACCAGGAAAAAACACCTCTCCACAGACTCTGTGCAGTGTAATTACAGAGTTAGTTGAGCTCCACTACTCTCTTATCTCTTCTACTGGGACAAGAGCCACATGAATGGACCCCTCTGTTCCCCCATACTCTCCAGCAAGCACCAAATCACTATCAGTAATAGATTTGCTCTCAGTCTGTCTCCCTCTTTATCTCTATTTCTCTGGCTCCCTCCCTCTTTCCCCTCCTCCTCCTCCTCTTCTTCCTTTTTCTCTGGTCACGTTAAGACATGGAGTCTTGTAACAATTCTGGTTTCATTTGACTTTCCCTCACTGCAAAGTTACATATCGACTGTGACAGACAGATGGACAAACAGGGACATCATAGAAACAGCTGTAATGCTCAGGTGATACAGTATTCCATGAGTTAAACACAGTGTAATGCATTAGGTAAGGCAACTACTGTACTGCTAATATGCCTCACTCTCTAAAACACTTTTAGGTCATCAGACTAATTTCCAAGCATCTTAAAAATCATGCGCATCAGCACCAAACAACGTTATTTCCTGATGTGAATACATTTTGTTCACACCTGTACTGGCTATTTTTATTCATAGCCGGTCCATGTGGAACATGTTAGAGGAATGTTGCCCTGTCCTTCATGCATGAGCAGCTTTTATAGAATCCTCAGCCAGCAAACATGATGCAAACACATGAAATTGCCAAAGTATTTCCTTATGACAGATAGCAGCAGGTAATATATCCAATGTCCTGTGTATCAGGGCTTGCTCCACGTGGGATATATGGTGGCAAGAAATGCTCTCTGGTGTTTTGTGGCCATCGCTCTCTCCTGTGACTCTCCCTCCCCTCACATACACACTCCCCCTCCCGCCCAGGAAACTCTGAGGAGTTGTGTGTGTTTGTGTTTGTATCTGGAGAGTGAAATATAACGAATTATCAAAGTTTATCTGTGTTTAGAAATGGTAACTGAATACGGAGGCAGTGGAGTTTATTGAGAAAAGAACCGCAATCGAACACACAATCTGCGTCCCATGTGTGCTGCTGCTGCTACTGTAGCTCTGTATTTCTACATAGAGTAGAGTTTGCCTTCATCAGTTCAAGACACAAACACACAGAGAGCAAGAGAGGGAGAGAGAGCGCTGGTAAAATACTGCCCTTCACCTGTTTAATTATTAACACAACATAATTAGACCCAACAGTGAGCTGCTGCTATCACTGTGTAGATCTCCTCTGCCTCCATGCAGCTGCTAAAAAGGTTAAAGTTAGATGTTTTTTCATTGTGTTATAATGTCCTGTCATAGTGAAAGGTGGCACTTACGTTGCTTGCGTCATATCCGTATGACTCAACTAATGTTTCCCTATCTGTTGTTTTGGGAGCTGCTTGTCACTCGTGAAAAAGAGGTGAAGTGCTGCATCTCTAGATCACACAAAGCAGCAGAGAAGCCTCTGAGAGTGTGTCTCTTTATGCATCAACTGGTTAAAATCTACAGAGGAGAATTATAATATTGTGAGATCGTAACATAACCTACAGATTTTGCGATATTAGATATTGACCAGATCTCCCAGTCATAATTGCAGTGGATGTCTGAGAAAGACATATTGTTCATGTTTCAAGTGGTTGTGTTTGTGTGTGCGTGTCTCTTTGTGAGGTCTGTTTGTGCATTCAGTAGGAACTAAAACACAAATGGAGTGTGAATTTTGTGTTTACAAAAGCCCTCACTGCTGTTTTGCCTCTCTCTTTCTGCTGAGGACAGCAATGGGTGTCAAATCATGGCGGAGTTTGACATCCTGACGCCGCGTGGATCTCAGGCCAGAGGCTGTCAGTCCACTGTGAGGAAGAGGGAGGCTCGCTGCCTCGTCTGAAGGCCTGTCTGTTTGACATCGCTTTTCCTTGCCATCTGACTGCATTATCTGTATTCTCATGCAAAGCCTGTATAACTCTGTCATTCAGAGCGTGCAGCCATTGCGTTTATACGCTTGTGTTTTCTTTGCATGTGCGCGTTTCTTCGACCGGCATACCTAAAAGGGATTGGGTAGAGACCTGTGAAGTGTTAACACAGTGCTACTTCCATTCAGTGAGGAATCATAATGAGGTAATGCTACATGTCTTTCAGTGTCTCTGTGAGATCTCACAATGAAATAATATTACTCCATTTAAGGGGGGAGGCATGGGATGTAACGCTGTACATGTCTTTCTCTGACATTCTCCTGACATACCTGTCATTTGAAACATCTACAATGGACGTCTTCGTGCTGCACTGACAGTGTGAGAGGGAATAGGTCAACTGCAATGCCTGACATTCTCTCAGCCTTTATTAGGAGTCACCTGGTCACACAACATTCAGCTATTTCAGAAACACACATATAGCATTCAGTATTTCTACACAAACGCAGCCGTCACAGTCGGATCCAGGGAAACATGTTTACTTGCCTCTGCTGACAGCCTCCCACTATCTGCTGCATATCAACTTTGAGAATGTGCTAACAAATACAACATCTACTACAAACAGTAGATCACGTGGCGGAGAAGACAGCAGCTTTGCCAGCACAGTGTTTGTGCTCAGACTTTGCTGTCTGTTGTCACCAAATTGACAAAACATAATATTAGTGTGAGGAGTATTGTCTTCAAAACATTTTGAGTCAACACTTCCTCCAACACGCAGGAAAGTACAAAGCTGTTAACCTTGTTAAGATCTGTGGGTATTTACGCTTGATTTTTTCCCCCTACTACTCCTTACATTTTCTAAAACTTTTTTCCTCTTCCAAGCAATTAACGTGCGAGCGAACTTGCCGCCTCTGCAGATTCCTAATAGCCTGTCCTTGACTTACTGAAAAGACAGATGAAAAAAAAAAGCGCACCGACTGTTTTGGAGAGCAGAAAATTGTTAATTGAAACCAGGAAAAGGGGGATGAGGCAATGTGTACGGCACATCACAATTCTCTCTAGAAGCACTGTCAAACAAATTGTCTGTCGGCTGATAATGTAATAACACAGCTGAACAAAGCATTCTCTTCAAAGACATGGCAGGGATGGGATGAGGAGAAGAGAGTTGTGTTAGCTTAATTTTTTCCCTTTCTCCAGTCTTGACATTTTATATCAACATTGCTCATGTTCATGGGTTCTGTGCTCAATTTGCCCTCTGCCGTCGTATTCGCTCTGCTCAGGAAATTTGTGTTTTTTTCTTCCTGTCCAACCCCCTATGCTAAAGAAAGAAAACTGTGCTTGCAGAGGCTTTTTTTGAATTGCGGAAATTTGAACATGTCATGCTCATGCATTCGGCAATTGAATAAAGGGAGATCTGCTCCTAGAATGTGTTTTAAGATCTGAAAGTACAATTTAAAATTTAATCTAATAGCTTTTCAGTCATTTCCTAAAATCTGGTTTTGCTAATTAAAAATTCTCTCCTACCCTAATTTAGATGATGCTTTCTAAGCTGAGCTGAGGGACTTGTATTCACGTAGTAAGTTATGTTTAGTAAGAATGATTCAACCTTTTATTAGAGATGAGTGGTGCAAACTTTTCCTACTGTGAATGAGGAGATGATGGCTGGTATTGAAATGCAGAGAGTCTATGAACAACTCCAGAAATGGATGGAAAATCAGTTAGAGTGCAGAGTGCTGTGGAGGCTGGGGATGAGAAATATGTAACAAAAACAAGGAAATGTGAAAGTAATGTGAGAAGGATGCTTATTTAAAATAAATAATGAGAAAAGAAAAGGCTGCAGTTTACCACATATACTACATTTACTGCTTTATAAAAATGCATTCCTAAGATACAGTCAAGTATGTCTAAGATTGCTTTCTGAGCTTTGTATTATAGAGCTGCTTCTCATTTAGAATCCTTGCATAGCGCTGTTGACACCGAGACTACCGCGTATTTGTGAAATCATGCAGTGTGGATCAAAAGGTTGCTCGTGAGATAAAGTAATGATGCGCAGGCTTAAACTAGCTTGTCAGAAAATTGTTTATCATTGAACTTCCAAGGCTTTCAGACTCTAGCAAATGGAGGTGGTTCTTCTGCTGAGAAAGAGCAGAGAATGGCCTGAGGCACAACATTCACCTCTGACTTGGAGAATCTATTATCTTAAATACAGCATGTTTCCTACATTTAACATATTTTTTTTACTGCAAATATAAAACCAAACGGGTAGCAGCGTTGCTTCTTGTGGGTCTGTGTTGGACTGAGGGAAGCTGTAGATTGTATAGACTTAGATTTAATTTATACAGTTAGTCATACATGCCCAAAATGAAGGAGTTGTAAGCCTTATTTGATCAATACTTTCATCCTCAGTGTTTGACCGAGGATCTCTTGTTCTCTTTTTCATTGTCACCGGATTGAATAGGACTTTAAATGACTTTGTGTAAAGACATTAAGATAAATTGCTTACAGATTGCACTAAAGCCCATATTATACATAGCTTTTGGCTGCTATGCAGTCTGAATGACTCTGAACTCCTCACGTCTGTGTCAGTTATCTCATCAAACTTACACACATCTATAATCTAATGTCCTTACTATTCTTATATTTGTATTTCATATTCTACTGTACATCTTCTTTAGGACTGTCTATTCAGATAGCAAACAAGCTGCTGTGCTATGTTCCTTTCTGCACTGATGGAGAGCCACAAGTGCATTGGCTGAAGCAAAGTTAAGGCTGCACCAATCAATACTTTTATATTAACAACCACTTAACTCACAGTGTAATGTGAAAAAGGTTGGTCATACTGTACTGTAACTTGAGAATTTTCACCTGACTCTGCAGTCCGGCTCGCCTCTACAGTGCATTTTAGCATCTTTCAGTTTATTGTTTTGGTTTTAAAGCCAGCTTCACTGCTGCGGTTCTGTCTTCAACACTCTCATCAATCTCCTTTACAGCCACAGCAGGCAGCTGTTTTCAGTGATAAACCCACTGTGCTCTCCTGTGCTCTGCTTTCCTAGCACCAAACCGCAGACAACCTTAACATCTAGTGAACATGATGTATGATATCACAATAAACCAGAGCTAAAAAAGAGAGTGAAGATTATACTTTTATTTGTCCCCAAAACCACAACTGTGACTTCAAATGAAAACTAATGTTACTCCGCTCCGCTGGATTTGTAAATTGTGACTTTTTGTGACTAACACATTTCCCGCAACTTTATAAGGTGATAACATGTCAGTGCTGTGTTAATAGCTTGTTCTGCCGCCCCAGAGTGGTCAAAAAATCAATTATTACTGCTCTAACCACACATGTGGCCACATCTGTGGAAAAGATTGATGTCAAAGGGAAGTAATTGTTGAATTGATTGTTTGAAACATTGATGTTTGAGCGAGTCATTCATCCGCAAAAGATGGATCACTAATGGCTGTGTTGATTGTTTTGGTTCTTGTCTGCAGAAAGACAAATAGACTATTAAAATCTCTGTATTACAGTGGCTGATATCTTTTATTTAATTTCAAGGAGCCTTGGGTTTGCTCAAGGGTTTTAGGGTCAAGCGTGTCACAAAAAGATGGAAGGAAGGATGGATGGTGGGAGAGACGGGAGGAGTAAGAGGGAGGGAAACAAAGAATGATGGATAGATGAGGGAATGTAGAGATAAAAAGCAAAACATGGACACACAAAGGTACACACAGAACCATATGTGCTGTTACAAACATTTTCACTACAATACCATAGAACCAACATATGCACATTTGATCTGAATCTGATTTAATCCTCAAATTCAGCATGTGTGTGTTTGTCACTTCTGGCTAGCACATCATCTCTAATCTCTCTGTAATTGCATTTTGGTACTACACACACACACATACACACAGACCCACACACACACACCTAGCAGTCATGGCACCTGCATCACAGGAAATCCTACCGCCCTAAGAGCCTCAGGAACAGAGGTGTTTTGTGGATTATGGTGTGCGTGCTGTCTCTAAGAGTAATCTCAGCTCCAATGAAGGGATGCAGCTATAGTGAAGGAAAGTCTATCCCTGACATCCCAGATGTACAGCCAGACTGGACTTAACCACTGACACCACTCACTGCGCCCCAGCAGAGCAATCCCTGGACAGATCCAAGCAGCTCTGGAGATTCTTCCGTTTACATCCATCTTCCTACACACTCCTACACACACAAACACACACATGTCCATCACAATAGTGTCATGTTTCTGGATGTCAGCATTTATCAGGCCAGGGGCCAGACATAAGAGTCCATAGAGGGATGTGCGGTGGCCTGTCAGCACAGCAAGTTCAGTCAGTATTGATCTCAGCACTGCATGACCCAAACTTCTCCACTGTCTTTTATATTACTGTACCAGAGTCCTGGAAAAATAAAACTGAAATGCATCAAGATGGCTCTCAGCAGTAGCAATGTTTTTCTGATGCACCATGTTTGTCCTCTGATTTAAACATGTGTCCACTGGACTGTGTTGGTTGGTTCAGAAGCCATTTCTCAAAGTTGCAGCTTAAACAAGCAGTTTCACTTCACTAACTAGTTACTGTACAAACACACATATAAAGTATACATACATGAAAAATATTTGAATTTATGGTGTCATGGTGTGAAATGAAGGGAGGCAAGCATATTGTAGTAAAGCTGTAACCAGTAAATGTCTGTTATTTTTGTATGAATAATTAATTAACACTGTCTATTAATGAATCCAGTAAATTATTAGTTGTTTCATTTCATTAACCAAAATATTTGACAGAGAAAAGGCTGAAAAAGCCCACGATCAGACGATGACTTTGATCCAAATATTGCTCACAAGTGTGAAAAATCATAAATCTGTGATTTTTTGTTTATCTCCATGAACACAACCGGCTTCGTCAATATTTGCTCCATCAGTTACTGTACAAATTAAGAAAGGTTTTAATCTGCGTGTGTGTGTGTCTAGTGTGTGCATGTGTGTCTGCATTAGTAAGAGTGAGAGAGGGATGGTTAAAGAGAGAGAAGAGAAATCCTGCTGAGGCTGCATTTGTCAGGTAAATGGTGACGATGACAGCAATAAAATGGAGATTCTAATGGTCATGAAGGTAATAAAAGAGTGAGTGAAGTAGCCTTCCCAGCAGACTTGGGGGCTGAGGTGTTACTAAGACTTACTGCTTCAGAATGGTTATGGCTGTCATTACAACGCCTCTGCATCTCTAACAAGGATTATTGTACAGAAAAGGATGACCCAGGAGACGCTTAAATCATCGTGCATGTGTCTCTGTGTGTGTGCATGTGTGTGTGTTTACAGAAAGTATCTGTATCCAAGTGTATTTTATGTTGCGGAATCAAAGACTATGAGCTCCTGTGTGTTTTATGTGTCTGTAGTGCTCTCTGTTTTTCAGTGAGCACTCCCAGTTGTGTGTTTAAACCGACAACGCAGGGGAGAAAGCCCGGGAGCGATGTGTGCTAAAAGTATATGTCATCTTCAATAAAGGATGACAGAGTTCACAGGTCTACAACTGCATCCTGTTCCCTGTACCACTGTAGGCAGCGGCAGTATGTAGCACACAGAGTGTCTCTTCACAACAGAGATGAAACATTACTCTATTCATGAAGTGGTGGTTTGAATGCTGCTGATGTCAGGGATGATATTATGATGTGCTGCAGACTGTGCTCTCGTTGCCAGATGTCTGTGGAGAAAATATGAGCAGCTCTTTTGAATGTTTTGCTCTCACATTTCAAGTCTGCAAATTTGGATGTGATATTAGTCTGAAAGCATTTATGTTTTCGAACAGAGTGAGAGAGGGATGGTTAAAGAACGTATATTTTTTTCCTGCTCATCACTCACCAAACACATACTGACATGCACGGGTTCAGAGAGGAAGTATGTGCTCGTCATTATCGTATCCAGTGTTTAGTTTCATGCCCTTAAAGTCCAAGGTGGCAGGATATCTATGCACACAGAAGAAGTAAGACGGATTAATATATACGTACATAAATAGATGGGGTGAAGAGCGATACGAGAGTCCTGGCCTTTTTTCGCCTTACAACATCATTACTAGTCTGAGCTACTTGACCTCTGTCAGCCCTGTCACCTCTTCAGCAAATGGCTGAATTGCTTTCTCTCTCTTTTTTTAGGCAGAAAAATCCGACCCAGGGAATCTAGTTTAAACCACCCAACAATAAAACCTTTCAAATCCAAAACAAATGTTGATGGTCTTGCAAATCTGTGTCCTTTTGGCGAGCCCCAGCAAATCAATCACGCGTCACAAATACGATTTAGAGTGACATTTGTCAGTTTCAGAACTGGGCTGAGGATGCCAGACAGTTAATCTGGTGGGAAGAGCTGAAGACTTGTGAAGCAGCAGATAGCCACCTCTGGGCTGACAGAGCCTATCTCAGCTCTGTCTGTCTGCCCATGTGTCATCTCTATCTTTTCTTTTTGTACTTGGTGTAGCCGATGTACAGTGAGAAAGCTCTCGTACGGATACACAGGGGCACGGTGACAGGAGGACACACTGCAATCTCTACATCCATTTTTCCAACAGCTATACAAAGTCTCACATGCAAGTAAAACACACAGAAAACATTCAAATACACACAGTGGTTGCATATCTTCTTTGAGCTTATTGCATGTGGAGATCTTTCCATTTGGGAAAGCATGTAGCCGATTGAAAATGAACCATCTAAGCTCTTTGGCTGGATGTAAGCGGGAGGCAGGAGCTGCATGTTCTTTCCTTGCCTCCGCGCTGGCAACAGTCGGAGCCGGAGGCATATTGTTTTAGGTTGTTCAACCGTGCCATTCTCATGGACACGATATCTCAGCAATGCCTTGGAGGAACTTCTTCAAATTTGGCACAAATATCCACTTGGGTTCAGGGATTAACTGGCTTAATTTTGGAGGTCAAAGGTCAAGACCGTGGTGACCTTACAAAACCTTGTGAACCCAATTTCTCTGCAATACCTCGAGGGACTTTCTTTAGATTTAGTAAAGACATTCTTTAGTGCTCAAGGACAAGCTGGTCAGAAATTATGATATTCATTAACCACAAATGGTTAATGTTTTACACAATTCTGCCTCAAAAAAAGGGGATGTAACCTGAAACTAGTCTGAGTGGTGGAGGCATATAACATAGGGGGCAGTAATTCTATTTCTCTCTCTCTCTCTCTCTCTCTCTCTCTCTCTCTCTCTCTCTCTCTCTGTAAGGAAGAAGGAGAAGAGCATCTGTATCAGACCTAGACTGTGATTCATTTCAGTTCCTGGGGCCTGTTCCTATCTGCTCTTGTTTACTGTGTGCAGCTCTGATAGCATCTGGACAGGAGGCAGACTTAATTGTTCTAGTGTAGCCTGTAATTCTTTTGGCTCCTGAGCTCTGGTGCAAGGACAATTCAGGTATGAAGGAGAGAACATCTCTTCAATTAATCTCTATTTACATCGTATACTAGATGGTAAAAAAAAACAAAAAAACAGACGGATTCACTTAGCACCCTGTTTACCTATCTTTGAAGATAAAGAGCAGATAGTCGCATTATCTTTTCCAAGATTTAAACTGCTTTATGTGTTTCAAGATGAATTATGTAGTGAAGATAATTTACAACAAGTTATTATAAGCTTTGATTCAAAATTTCAATGGAAGATAAATATTGTGGTGCAACAATGACTTGGTGAAATGTGTTTCAAATATGAGACTGAAGTGCTTTGCTCTGATTTATATCATCTGAGAAACAGTGTGTGAGTTACTGGTTGGACAATTTGAGCACAGCTGTTATTTTATAGGACGATCAATCAATTAACAAAATAAAGAAGAGTTGACAGATCAATAGCATTCATACATCAGAGCATGTGCGTGTTAGACAAACATACACACGAACCAGTGCACTCACTCAACCCCCTGCCATGTTCTGATTTAAGAGTAAATGTGGCACCATGTTCCCCATTGCGATAGTGATGGGTAGCACTGCGCCGGCTGCTGCGCACTCCTCATTTCTCAGCTCTGGATTCAGGGTTTAACAGGGGTGGACTCGGGGGCAGCGAAAGAGGGGAGTAGGGGAACCGTAGGCTCCTCCATCATCTGGTTTACCTCTCAGCGTCGCTCCGCCGGTTTCTCACTCTGAATAATGATGCGCCATTCCCTCCCTCTGATTACACTCCCCACACAGTAACCCAGTGACGGACCACACGTCTCCTGTCTATCTGCAGCAACTCCTCTTACTTCTTTTTTTTCATCTTTCTCCCCTCCACTTTCTTCCCTGTCTTGATCATAACTGAAGACTTCAACAAAAACATCCAGCGGCAGAAATAAGGATAAGGTAGTGCAGAAAAATTTCCATGTGTTCTCACTGGAAAATTCATTCACTGTGCCTATAGTCCCCACTGACACAGATGCACCTCGGGTCTTTTTTTCCCCCTCGCAGCGATATCCCAACCCTTACACCCTCCTCTCTTACCGTCGCTCCCTCCAGCAGTCCGGTTTTTACAAGAGATGGCTTTTTTGAGCCTTGGTCTGGGCTCATTCTTTATTCATCAGTCGCTATTTGTATGAGGCAGAGGTATAAGTTTGATTCTATTCCCGGTGTGCAGGAGTGTCCAGGTTTGCCAGTGACAGCTCTATTCTGAATTACCAAGTGTTCAGGAGCCCTCAGAGGGAAATCTAGAGGGGCTGGATCCTCTCCCTGCCCCTGTAGCAGCCAACGCAAAATCACAAGCTATGTCTTGAGGGCAGCAACAACTGACTAATAGGTAGTACCTTCCACTTGTAGCTACTTATTGTTCCGTGCACTCTGTATTTGTGGGAATAAATGTACTTTCACTTGCTCCCTGGGGACCATCTTCAAGTTTTGCCAGTAGTAATTGGTGCTTAAAATTGGAGTGCTCCTAAGCAACATTAATTGGGAAACTGTCTCTGTTGGCTCAGCCATGGCATTACATTTTATTCGGATGACAGCACTGATATTGGGTTTGCATATATTTTAAGTGTTGCTGTCATTGCTTTCTTGCTGCCTATTTTGAATTGATTTTTAATCTGTTGTACATTGTGCCCATTCAGAGATGTTAAAAACCATGCCAGCGTTTCGAATTATTTAGACTGATAATATCAAGTTTTGTCACTGTTTAGCATTTTCCAAGAATCCCATTGTTATAGTTACAATGTCCCTTCATTATAACCAGAACCAGAGAATTCAATCTTGTTGTACAACTTTGATAATTCATCAGTCTAACCTTAATTACTGCCTGGATTGATTTCACATCCACGCTGCATGACTTTGCATGAAGGATAACATCGTCCAGATGGCAAAACTCAGCGTATTTCTGTGGCAATTCACACCAAATCTTGAAATCATTGTCTGATCCATTTTAAAACACAAATTAATAACCTGATTTCTCCTGAAGTGTTCCTGAACCAAACCAAACACAGTATATTGACTGCATGACTGCAGTGTCAGACGATCAATTGAGGCCTCTGTGCCAAAGCGCTTTTTCAAGCATCATATACTAATAATCTAATCTCCCCTTCTCATGCTGAGGTAAAGTGAATGAAGCTTTGTGAGCAGTGACTGCACTGTATACTTAATGCACTGTGTCCATAGGGCATCATAAAAACACATGGCCTCAGCCGGATAACAGCACACGCACCTTTTCTCCAACAAGAAATCACTAAATCTTCATTTGGTAATTGAGCCAATAGCTAATCCCATTGTGAGACGCATCAATTTGATTTTGCTTCTCACCTCATTTCCCTCCAGCACTTTAGTAGTCAAGGCCTTTTGTCTCCTCTCATACACAACAAGTATCCGGGACTACAACAAGAAATGGCCATTTGGTGGATATCAATGCGCCCCCTCCTCTCCTCTGACCACCCCACCACCACCCACCCCCCCTTCTCTTTTCAAACAAGCTCACCCTTTTACAGCAGCATAAACAAAAGTGCTGTTTTCATCTTATGTCGGGCTGCGAGGCAGCAGAATGGGCAGATCAATGATCATATGAAAGCCATTTATACCTTCTGCTCCCTGTGCATTTCTTTGTGTGTTTCTGCCCATGTCTTCATACAGTACTTGTATGTATGTGTGTGTGTGTGTGTGGAAGCTTGTCCTTCGAAGTGTATCGACAGTTCGTGTTGCACCCAGTAATTACGGCACAAAGATACACTCATTATGTCTCTGTAGGTGCGCTGCTGCTCTAACCCAGTGTGAAAGGAAAAAGCAGATTAAGCAACTTTAACACACAAGAAAACAAATGACACACACACAGATTAGGCTTCTGCAGTTCTTTATCCTGTTCTTATTCTGTTATTCAATATTACCAAGTAATAAACAATTCACTGTGATAGGGGACTTGTTTTTCTACTGTGATTTAGTTCATAATGAAGCGTGGTAGGGAAGCGATTCTCCATCTACAGTATATTGCTCTTGTAGTGACCTCCCAGAGAGTTTTGAAACTACAGGCCATTACTGAGTGGTGTCCACACTTAAAATGAATATGTTTTTTTCATCTATGTTTTAATGAAATGCCTCATCATTTGAATGTACTGCAACACAAGAAGAGGTAGGGGAAGAAACTAACAATGAAGAAGTTACAGTCTATCAGGGGGGCTGTCTTAAATGTTTGGAGCATTAATCACCCACAATCTTCCCTCACCTCTGACCCTGCCTTTTAATTGCATCCACACCTCCTGTTCCACCCCTGCTTCTTTTCCTCCCCTTTTCTGCTCAGATGCCTCCCCTGCATGGCCACGGGTATCAGCTTTTTATCCCCTACCTGTTTTCCTGCGTCCCTTGTTGTCTATTTATTCACTCAGTGCTGAGCAGACTTTCCTCCTTAGGTTTGATGTTCGCATTTTTGCTTAAGTTCTTCCTGCTGTTTTTTTTTTTTTTTTATCTGGATGCCCCTTGTCTCCTTTGACAGGAAATTGCGAGAATTCAATTTAAAAGAACATAAATAAACTTGTTGAGTTATTTCCATTCACCTTATTATGAGGCAGTTATAGTTGGTATAAGTGCTTTGCTATGTGTCAGTATTTATCTGGCTCTGCAATGAGAGGTGAAGCACTGATAGAAAAACATTAGTTACTAAGTAGAGAAACATGATCATTAAAGATCCTTCCACACACGACACCCTGGGTCACTGAATGGGTTGATGAGTATGAATATTATGTGAATCATATGCTGTGGCCTTTGCAGATACAACCACACAATTCAGCGCCTACAGGGTATTCTGTAGGAGGTGATTGACACCACCAACATACACTAAATGATTGAATATCTTTCGGAAGGATGGCGCTCATCCCTTCAGTAGAGAGTTTTTATCTGATTATTTGCAGTGGCCCGGTGAGAAAACACGCACGCACAAGGCCACAAATGTTTCAAAAGGACAATATTGTGGCTTTGTTTAAAGGCAGCACACTTTTCAAAGGTCTGATGTAAAAGACACAAAGCGTGAGTGAAAAAAGGAAAGAACTTCTGTCTGGCGCAAGAGCCAGGCTGTATAATGAGTGAGTATAATCATGTATAATGAGTCAGAGGAATGGTATTCTTCACAGGAATATGGATTATTTAAGGAAAGATGTGGAGGGAAGCTTGTAGGCACAGTAGTCAGAGGCTCGGCTGCCAGGCGGGCAGGTGCCAAATGCTGTGGCAGAGAGCTTGTTCTGGCAGCAGCAGACAGCGCCACCTCCTCCTCCTCCTCGTGTCCTTTCTTGACCGCTGCCAATACTGTGGAATGTCCCATAGCCACTAATGCTGTCTCATACCAGTAAACCTGATGTGCATACATGATTGACACCTGTCTTCATAGCAAGAAATACCAGCAGCATAATAATGTTGCCTCTTATTTTCAGAGTCCAATTAATCCTTGAGTGTGTTTTTTTATATCACAGTGGAGCTCAGTGGATGATGGAGCCATGCACTGAACACTATGATAAACAGAAAACAAGCGCTGGCAGTGGAGTGGTCGAAGTGCGTGGTTCAGTTCCAATTACAGTGTCATGGGCCTGCAGGCAAGGGTCATGTAACAAAATGAAAAGGAGTGTTTTACAGCATCAAGATGAATGCAAAGTTGGATCTTAGAGGAGAGAAGGTTACGCGCGCAGACAGGACCCGAGGCAATCTGACCCTGGGATCAGGTCGTTAGATCCAAACCAGTCTGAGAAAATGTAACGGAACTAATAATGACGGATCCTACTGACCCCAAGCCCTCTGCCTTCGCAAGCCAGAGCAAGAGAGATGACTGAGCCTTGACTGAAATGGTCAGCCGTGGAGAATGTTTGAATATACAGCCAACTTTTCTAATGAGCAGCCTAATGAGGCACTGACAGGGCTTTTGTCTCGTACTGTGGTGTTGTTCAGTCAGTGATTGGCTGTGACACAGGGAGAAGACTCAATGATTCAGAGAGAGACTTGCCAAAAAAACTCAGTGATTTATTGAACGATAAACTTTTCTCCTCTACATCCTGGCATCGTTACTCATATTAGCAGCCTCCGTGTTGCAAACTCCGACTCAGCCTCTGAATATATGTTAGATTTGTTCAGACAGACACATTGTGTCATTCATTGATGGCATTTCCATCCCCGCTGACAATGTTATTGTGCTCTGTTGTCAAGGACCTAATTATCTGTTTTCAAAGCTTTGCACTTAATGATTTTTCTCCCAGCTTATTGTTTTTTGTTTTTTTTTGCCTCCCCCCTTCTCCACCATTACCATTAAGTGTCTTTACTGGTTTAGTCGTAACTAAGCATCTGCTGGGTATCTGATGCACAGCATGGGCATTCGCAGCCACAAATCATGTTCCAGCAGGACTTAAAAATAAATGAGGCTCAATTGAACCCATGGAGAACACATTTGATATTTGCAGTGTGTTTGTTTGTTTGTTTGTTTGTTTCGTTTCTCTCATGTTAAACAGCAGTGATAATTAGTACCAATCGCAGCTTTGATGGTTTCATTTGGTTAACTTTTCACAGTTCGAATCGCCGCCTAACAACAAAATGCAGGTTCCCTCTCTGTGTTTTCTCCACAGCGGTTGAGGCCAGCTCACTGGGGTCCCATGTATTAAAGCCGACTGAAAAAAAAAAAAAAAAAATTGTCTTCCACCTCAAATCGTCTCATTACGTGTTCGCGGAGGGAAACTTTTCTCTTTGCTGTAATTGCTCGCAGCTTTCTCTAACTGTGGTCTGGATGGAGAGAAGCGGTTGAGGTTTCTGACCATTGACACTCTTGACAGAGTGTGAGAGCTCTCTTAGCCTGTTAGCTGTGTTTGGGGGGGGGTGGGGGGGGGATCAAACAGCCGAACCTGTCCTGTCTACGGCAGCTCTGTAGACTTGAGAAACGCACGCTCGGTACCGTTAGCTCACAACAACCACATAGCCTTTCTTCCATCACACTGTCCTGCCATCTCCCTCCTCTTTCATGTGCCAAGAGACGAAGCTTTAGGCCAGGGCTGACAAAACGCCGTCATTATCTTAGCGTTAGCGCCTGCCCACGCTTTGCCTCTTATTCATTTCACAGCTAGCCTCCTGGCCCCAGAGGGAGAGATAGATCATGTGGGCGAGAAAGAGAGAGCAATTGGAAGAGAGGTCTCTTCGACTGTGATTCTACCCTTTCCCACTGCTTCCCTCCCTCTCTCTCTCACTCTCTCCCCACTAGCCACCGTGTACTGCTCGCTCACAGCTCACAAAAATGCATGAGGCCATTATTAGGACTCCCGCTAGCATTGAAAGATGCAGAAAGAGAAAAAATATTGGGGTGTTTCAAGAGGAAAAAGAGTTTAAGCTCACCTATTCTATGAGATATTTGCTGTATTATGTTGTACACGCAGCCAATAAAATTATGCACTTCATAGCTCAAGGTTGCTTACGTAGCCTATACTGAGTGACGCAGATACTTTAATCGCCAACATTAGAAGGAAACTTTATACTGTACGTGTATTCACAAATGTGGAGTAGTTTTCCAAATGTGAATGGACACACTCTGCGAGTCTAGTGGAGTGATTGTCACCAGAGTGTCACTGGAGTAAGCGTGGGCAGGGAATGAGAAAGGACAGGGCACAGCGGTGGCAGCCCTTTAAATCCAGCTGTGAAGTCTGAATCATTTGCTCTTTAATGGCAATCATAACTCATTGTGCAGTAGTAATGTGTTCCACATTAACAGTGTGGGAGCTGGCTGTGGCTCATCTGTGCCTAATGCGCTATAGCTACAGGCTAAGAGCTCTCATCAAACACTGTTCAACTATCACTTCCTCCTCTTAAAGTCTTTTGTTTACTTTGTGCACTCCTTCACGCCCACTCCACAGCGAAACTTTGAAAGGGCCCAGACTCCTCTAACTGTATACGTTTTCTGTTCCAAGTCTCTCGAGACCATGGTTACCTATATTTAGCCATTAGAGGTTATATTTTGCTCATTATTTTTTGTGAGAGTAGTGCAGTGAAGTCTCACTTGTCAGGGAATGGAGCACCTTGTGATGCTAATGAGGTGATCCTGTGGCCATGTCTATAGGCCACATCCCAGGAAGGTGTCAGTCCGGGTGTAAACCTTTGTGCTTTTGCTCTATTGGAGGCAACCAAAGCCCCGGAATAGAAAAGCAGCACAGGTGAGGCTTTGCAAACAGGCAGAGCTGAGAATGAAGAGGAGATGTTTGTGTCAAAGGTGCGGTAGATAATGATGGATATGCCTGGATAGAGATGTTTGCATGCACAAATTGAACCCAGGCCAAACACACACACACACACACACACACACACACACACACCAATACACAGCAGGTATGCCAATAATCCAACCACATCATCCTAGACTGAATCATTTATTAACCAGCTGCCATGTATTCCATACAGTACCATCGGATTTCCTTCTGCTTTACATATTGCGCTTACATTTCATTTCCACTTGACAGTTTGCTTTGACTTTAACTTAACATAATTTCAGATGTGCTTGAGAAGAAGACTACTGATGGCATATTATGACACACACACACACACACACACACATTAAAAGGCAAACACCTCCAACCCCCCTGACCATGTTGCACCTACAGTACACCAGCACCATCACCCAGTTCAGTCCACCCCCCAGGGTTAAAGAACCACCCCCCTTCACTCTCTCCATGCTTGTTTGCCCAAAGCGTGCGAGGATTAGCTAAAGCGATTATCACAAGCTTTTGCAGTTTTGTGAAGATGAATCATGGTAATGCTATACAGCCGAGCTCCTCATGCATTTCTAAACCCCTCCACTTGGTCGGTGGTTTTTTCAAACTCGTGAGGAGCCAGTTGGCTTTGCCATACGAAGCCAGGTGCAGGTTTGTCAACGGTAGCCAAATTGGCAACGTGCAGGTGTGTGCGCACATCCAGTAACCGTATGCAGTGGTTCGATCGCACCCACAGAGATGCACAGACATACAGCTGAACTCACAGACACAAACAGCACATAAATCAGATTGCAGGACATTTTGATAGACGTGTGTGTTTTCAAAGTATTGCGTTCTTTCCACACTTTTAATGCAGCATTACAGCTTTGTCACAACATGTTTCCCTCAGTCAAACGGAGCTGTCACATACTCCATGGGGACAACCCGCCATTGGCAATTTTTGACTTTGCTACAATGCTGTACATCACTGAAGCATGTTTGCCTCGAGGCTGTGTGATTTCTAGGTGGAATTTACTTTTTTTCCCTTCTTTTTTTTGTATCAGAAGTGTACAGTGTGCAAACGGCCAGACTAAATACAAAATCGTGCTCCATAGTTTGCATCCAGCCATCGTTGTAGAATTGAAACATTTCCTCTGAGGTCTTCCTCCTCTACAGTGTAGTTATTTTTTTCCCCCTTTTCTTTTTCCACTGCTCTTAGTTGCAGCTATACCCATTAGCACCTCTCCTGCAGATGGTGTGGTCTAATCGTGCAGGCTTTCTGCCGTTGTGCAGCCTCCCTCCCTCCATGCCGTCCTCCAGACTGAACAGATGATCACGGCCTCTGGTTTCTCTCCCCGGCCCAAAAGGCTCTGGAGGATGTTCTCATTAACAGGACTTGTCAGAGCAACCTGCTAGCGCCGCTAATTTATTTCCTCCATGCACACAAAACATACCATAAGCAGACCACACACACACACATACACATACATTAAACTCACGCTGCTGTATGGGGGTGTGTGTATGTGTATGTCTATGTGTATATCCGTCACAGAGACGAACTCAGACACACACTTGCCCTCCTCCCATAAAAGCCCACACATAGACACACACCACATGCTGCAGCACATGGCCTCTCCAGTGGAGCTCCAGGGCCATCTCCTGCTAGATTGCACAACAATTAGCTGCAGTGAAGGTTAGTGCTGCACCTCTGACAGTCTGACAAATGATGTATGTGCATTTGTTTGTGGAGCATATGTGTTTGTTTGTGTGTATTGGAGGATTTGTTTTTGGTAGGTAGGGGTGGGCTGCTACACTGCTGTCTGTTTGTACCTCTGGGAGCCATTCACTGCCAGCCTCCTTCAGCAGCCCCCAGCTTCTGTGATTCCCTCATCACGCCATGTGTGTGTGTGTGTGTGAGTTTAAGAGTGGCTGCCAGCGTATACTGTAGGTGCTACCTGACAGACTCGTCATATCAGTTTGCACCTTATCAACAGTTGCAGTAAAGCGAACACTTTCATCCACAGGGAGACACATTTGGCCCACTCCACCTCTGTAACACATACAGCAACACATTCATGTAGACACACAACTGCACTGAAAGAACTCGGCGCGGCCATTCTGTGAGCTACTGTAACCCCCCCCCCCCCCTCGTCAGTCTACGAGCTTCAAGACACATCTGGCTGACAGCTTTAAGACCCATCAGTCACTTTGTTGTAGAGGCGGCTCATTCAGCCAACAAAAGGGCTCAGTGCTGCTGCGACATAATAGAAAAACATCATGCACTCATACACATAATGACACAGATGCCCTCAGGAAGATGTTAGTAATCATCAGTGACAAATGTCTCTCCTTGAACTGGCTCTATGACACTACACTTAAGCTAGTAGGTTTATACTACACACATACAGTATGTACCACACACTCACACAGGTGACCACTGGAACCAAAGTATCTTATTACGATTGAGCAAATGGGCAACAATGTTGGTGGTGGACAATCATAAGAGTCATCGGCAGTAGCATATGGCTTTGTCTATATGACAAGATGACATTTGACTTTTTTTCCCTTTAATGTATTTACTTATTATCATTACCTCCATGTGTTCTTATCTTGTCTTAACAAACAGTGCAATTTGATCTCAAGTGGGCCGGTCCAGTAAAATAATAGCATGATAACCTATAAATAAAAAGAACTTAGAATTTTCTTAGAACTACATATAACCAATGCATGCAACACTGATACCCACACACACACTTCAACTAGCTGATTGTCACTGATGCACTGTAGTTAAACAGAGTGGGGGGAATCGACAAACAGGCAGAACATGTCACTTAGTTCGGTTTCATAGCCTGCTGCTTTTTGTAGTTGTAATTAGACAGTCATCTAGAGAGAATCGGAGCCATAAACAGCTGTGTCTACGCACCTCCTCCTGCTGATTTTGAGTGAATATTGTGAATGATATTCCGATAATTAAATGTAGCTAATGCTTTATTTGTGTTGACAACTTTGTTTTAATATAGTTGTGAAATGCATTTGTCATTTATACTGTCATCACTCAGGGTATCCAAGAGAGATCATTCTTGCTGTCTTGTTTATAGGGTACGAGATCACGTCATGGTTGGTTGGGCCTGAAAAATATTGGTTTTAAAATTAAAAATTAAAAAAAATCTTGTGAATGAGATTTAGAGATAAGTTAGGTTGTCAGACCTCATTAATGACTACTATAACAGTAATATCAGGCAATCCTTAAAATAGATTATTGAAGGATGGTCATAAAACCACTGGGTATTGTGATTAGGGACACAGGTAATAAAAAGTTGAACATTTATTGGAGGTCTACGATGGGACACAGACTTTTTACTGCATGAAAGTGAGACATACAGTGCCACACACCACTGCACTTATTAAATAAGTGTAGTGCTTACGCCAAGGTCTCCCACTGCACTGAAGCTTTAGTGATGTCTCTCAGTTGTAAGTCACTTTGGATAAAAGTGTCTGCCAAATGAATAAATGTAAATATAATGTAAATGTCTTGCAGCTCCACAGCTTTGCTTTCTTGGTTTCTTCTTACTTCACAACACTGACCACAATACATCCAATACAGACGCTGAACTCTTGACTTTGGGGCATAAATTGCGAAATACTTTGCAACTTTGTCCAATCTGGAGACCGATCTAGTTCATGTGCATCTATGAGCGAGTACAATGACAGACAATAAATAAAAACCATACACAGCTTATCAAATTGCTAACTCTTGAAGTTTCAGTGGGTCGTACAGGTCCAGTCTTTGTGGTCAAAAAAATAATGTTTTATCCATTCTTAATGTAAAAACTGACTTATTAATACAAAGTAATGCAAATTTAAAGAAAGAGTGTAAAGTGCAAAAAATAACTGTGCTTAATGATGCTACAGGTCTATTTTCACCACTGATACTCGCTGTTCTGTATTTTTTGTGTTTTTACCGGTTTCTGGAGTCAGGCCACTGATTTGGCCGTTTGTTGAACTTCCAGCTCAGTTTCTATCTCAGTGAAACTTCAGAACCACTAATTGCATGGTGCAGCCATCACAGTCCAACAACAGCCCCTGGATTTTAGGGATCACAGCCTGATGGCTATCATGTAAGGGCAAAAAAAGAAGTGATATAGCCTTTTACTACTGGAAAACCCATGTTCCTCATCCCTCCATACAGATTGTGTAATTACGTGTATGTTTTTCCTCGGTTTAAAGGCTAGAGGGATTTCTTTGGTTTCTGCTTTGTATGCTCTGACCCCTACAATTGGAAAAACAGAACCTTTCTTAAAGTTTTGATGGAGAGATGTTGATTAGATTTGAGAAATGCAGCCTGTATTTCCTCCAGCAGTTGGGGGAAAGCAATTTTGTGCTGTTTGCTTCCTTGGGGAAGCTTGAGAAAACAATATGAAAATGATTTCTTTTTCTTTACAACAAGCATATTTGATGCTTGCAGGCAAACACAGAAATAAAGGCAAAGTTGAAGCCTTTGTTTTTTTATGGCCTCTACCAAGCTGTCTTTTTTTATACTCGCCTATCTGCATTTTTCCTCCGTTTTTCTACTGTGACAGAAAATATAAAGAGAGGCGGTGGTTGGTGTAGTGGATGAGCGGCTCCAGAGGAAGTTGATAGATATCAGGGTTGTGGAGGAAAGGACACACATACACACACAGACACGCTGACCTTGAGATCACTGGCATCTAATTCTCATGGCTCTTGAAGGTGGACTGAACGCACCAAAAGGGTAGAATAAGATTAACAGAATCAGAATGCAGAAAAGCGAACCCTAATCCCTCAGAATCCGACTTGACGTAAACTGCTGACAGCAGCAGTCCGTCTCTGAGTTAACTGTTGGCTCTCAAGATGGCTGTCACCCATCCTGAGTCTCACTCCCGGGCCTTATGTAACTATTAACACCACCTCCACCACCGTCATCTCTCATCCTCAGCAGCCGTGAGCAGTCCTGCAGACGCCAGACCATGTTACACAAACACACAGATGCTGACTTGAGTCTGCGGCGCTCCTCTGTATGCAGCCCCGTTGGCCAGACTGTATCAGATCTCTTTCTGCAGGACTTCAGTGGAGCAGCAGTGCATACGATAGAGATACAAAATCTGGGCCGAGGCTCCAGGGAACAGTAACCTATACTGTACGTATCAAATCCATCATTGAATTTGTAGGCTATTGATCCAAAAAGCGCACTGAACCACAACCGCCAGAGCATTTCACAGGCACTCCTCCCACTAACCCCTCCTGTGAGTCTGTGTGTGTTTGTGTATACTGTAGGTGTGTATGTGTGTGTGTGTGCTGTCCAGCACTGTACAGACACACAAAAAAAGCAAAAAACTTGGGGAAGTTTGTGCTTACTTTCATTCTGCTGTTATTTCCTCCTCTTTTTTGTACAAAGGGACTTTTCTCTTCCAAGGAGAGGCATTATTCTGCCTGATCCCTCTCTCTCTTTCACTGCCTTCTCTCCTAATCACCACTAAAGCCAGCTCTAATTGCCAAAAGACTTGAGTTTCTCTCTTTTTCTCATACTCCCTCTTTCTTGCTGTCTCGCTTTCTCTCCGTTTGTTTTCTTTTTCTCATATCTCGTCACAAAACAGATGAGAAGAGGAAGGAAATGAATTTTTAATAATTATGATACAGAGTGAGGAAAATAAGAATTTTAGTTTTTTTTCATAATTGGGACGTGCACTTAGCAGGAGAGATGTGGTTACATCATGATAGCAACAGGAGATCCTGTATTTACTGAGATGGTTCTATTCATGTATTCATCCATTCATCTCCATAGTTGTCAGTGGTTTGTGTGTTTTCTTCAGCCCAGAACTGAAGAGGCCTTTCAGACAAGTGGTGAAACATCTTCAATGACCACAACCAAGTCTGGTTGGCTTTGTGTAGCTCTGTGAGACACTGTGACCTGGAAGACTGAGAATCTTCACAGACATTTGACAACACTGTCTTGTCACATGCTGTATGTTTTGGTCTTTTCTTAGTCATACAGGCAGTTACACAATGTGATTGTTTGGACCCCTGATACAGGCTCAGAGCAACAGAGCAGCTCCCCTTGCTGTGACCCATGGCTGTGAATTGATGAGGTCCAATCAGGCACTCCTGTGCTTGTTTGTATGAATACTCATTAGTAATTAGGGAGATGCTGATTAGACAAAAACAATGTCAGCAGTTGTGTTTGGTCTTCCTGTCAATTTGTGCATGGATGTACATGTGTATGACTCATTTGTGAGTTTATACATTGCTGTGCATACATGCTGGGCTTGAATACAAAAATACTTCTACAGTACAACCTTTTATTTTGTATTATATATACATATAATTATTATTATTTGCCTAACTATGATTTACAGCCATTCTAATATAAGCAGTCAACACATAATATGTGATAATTTATCACATATTATGTGTTGACTGATAAAGATAATGAGCATTGGTCCAAACCCCCTCCACTCTGTCTATCACCGTCCATCAGCCAGTGAAATTTCCCAAAAATCTCTTATTTCATCTTGTGCAGTAACTGCTGAGCTGAGCTGTGTATACTGATGCTAATTGGTCAGTTTCACACAGCAGAAAGTTTGGACAGCTGAAACACAAATCTTAAAGCTTCACTCAAAGTGCGTGCACAGACAAAAAATAATTCAGTCTTATTAGGCAGCAGCAGCAGTGTGCAAGCCAAGTTTCCAGCAGTTCTGAGATCAGCCGGCGTGTTTGCTCCAGTCGACCTCTTTCCCCTCACTATCAACGGTTGCAGCAGCGTCCCCTCGATTAGCCATACAACAAGGCTTTAACCCAGAGCAGAGCCAAGCGAGATGGTCAGGTAGGCTAATTAATTCATTTCACATAACATCTCACCCTCACTATACGGGGTTTAATCAGAATAATGGCAGAGGTTGGCAAGTGATAGTACTAATTCCATTCAAATTAAAAATGGCCAACACCATTCCAAGTTATGTCAAATTAAAGAGAATTGATTATGCACTTTAACTCAAAGATATTTTTCATAACCAATCTTAAAAAAACAGCATCTTTTTTTAAATTGGTATATAATTATTGCTGACAGAGAAGTGTCAAATAAGCACAGATGTACTGAGGAGGCGTATGACCTCCACACAGTTTTACACAGCAGTGTATTAGTAGTTTTGTGTTTGCCTCAAGTCTAAGCTTTCCCTCATTCATATGGTTAAAATTGAATGTTGAAGGACAGTAATATCAGACAGAAATTTAGAACAAAGCAGAGGTATTTTGGGGTGAAAAGTTGCCGAACTTTATCTCGTAACATCTCATGCTGACATTTTGGATTTTCACCCAGAGACAGTGGAGTGGTGAAGCAATATATCGATGTTCAACCACACAAAACAGTAAAGCTGCTTAATTTTACATAAGACACCACAGGCCATCCATATCCAGGACACACACAACTTTACATTCACCTCATGGTCATACAGTGCTGCAGTACAATAAGTCAGGAAAAGTTTAGAGGAGTAGAAACTGGGAAATAACAAAGTTGTTACATGAACAATTCTCAAAACTTTAATATATTTAAGAGCCTCGAATTGAAGCATTATTTTTAAAAGCTAATGAGGTAGCAGTTTTTCTCATTCCAGTTCATTTCTTCACAATGAACATTAAGGTAATGCTAATGGTGGATACACAAATGATCTTTCTCCCTTATACGGTCTCTGTCTCCTCTAAATAAAAGCCTCTTTTGCTCTCCCCCCTCTGAAGAGGAATGTTTAAATGGCAAACTTTGTGTGAAGCTGTGATTAACATTAGCCATCAGAGTTCTTGCCAATGGGAACTTAAAAGAGTTAAAAACTCTCACCTCATTAAAAGTGTTTTTTGAATTTGTTGAGACTTTGTAGTTGTTAAACATGACAGCAGCTCCATCTCTGAATTTCCCAAGTTCACATGGACATAAAATGTGAAGAAACATAAAACAGCCAAATAACTGAACCAATAGAAGCAGGTTTGAAAAGTTGTACTGAAACAAAGCTTTGCTTTGATGCACGTTTGACTGATAAGTGGCTTTTTGTTTGTGTAATATTTATTAATACATTTGTATTTTATTTACATCCTCTGTTTCTTTTCATGAAAAGGGTGATGGAAACGACTTATTTGTTTTGATGTATTGTCACTGCTCTTTATTTCTGGACACTGATGCAGAGCTTGAAATGGCTTTGTGTCCAGTGCACGTTCCCTCTCAGTTAGCGTCTGTGTGCTCGCCTGCTGTGAGCATTTTTGAAAAGGGAGCTGGTCACTGCCATCATCTCTTTGTTGGTTTCTGGGAAGGATGGACGGATGAGCCAGTGTTCCTCTCTGGCTTCAATGAAGCAGGCAGCTCCCTGATGGGCTTCTAACATTGCTTTAAACAGCCTTCCATCACAAGTTTGTTCTCTCTTCATAGTCTATCAGTAGTGGACAGTGGACCTGGCTCTGTTTAGTCAGTCCCTGATCAGAGCGGAGCGGAGCTCTACGGCGTAGCCCACTTTTAGACTGCACACTCCCCATGGTGCCTCTGATCAGCGGCCATACTCGTCTTTCGCCATTCCTCTCTTCATCCCGCCCTCTGTTTCTATCTCTCTCGGCTCCATCACTATCCCTTTGTCGCTCTCTTGCACTCTTTTTCTTTCCTCTCTTATTCTATCCATCTATCCATCTGTCCCGATCTCTCGGGAGGCCAGCACAATTAACCTGTTTAAACAGCCATCTGAGCATCCCATCCATTCCAGTGTGGCTGTGTGAGAGAGAGCCAGTTGACTGAGCCAGGATCCCAGCGCCAGGCCCCCATCCACTGAACCTCTCTGGCCTCTCCCACCTCCTCCCCTCCTCCCATTCCTCTCTCCTCCTCTTTATCCTCTTCATCCCCCCATACTTCCTCCTCCTCTTGTCCTCAGTGAACCTGATTGTAGCAGAGATTAGGCTGACCTGGGACCAGTAACAAGTGTTGTCTTTACCGTTTTGCAGGGCAGGGTGACATCTGAACCACTGAATGTACCATCATGGTTTGAGCTATTTAAATGGCTGTAGCTATGAACTCTACAGCCACTGATGATCTCCATAGCGACTACAATCAGCCCACGAGCCTCCTACCTGTCTCCTTTCTCTTCTTTAATGTTCTTTTGTTCATTTCACTCTCTCTGATTGCCACCTCCTCACGCTTTTTATCCTCTCGTCCATCTCTCTCTCTCTCTCTCTGCCCTTCCATTCTCCCCCTCTCCTCGCACCTTCTTTCTGACACTCCTCAGCTTTCTCCCTCTCCCCTGACTGTATCCCTTTCTCGCTTCCCTTTCAACACTTGTCACCTACTCCCTGTCAGGCTGTCCAGAAAACACCACAAGAAGGTCACACCTCTTTTCAGCATTCCTCTCCTCCTTGTCCTTGTCTTGCTGGATGGAGAAGGAAACTTTAATTAAAAAAAGAGAAAGGAGAAGAGAGAGGATGGGGTTTGAGGTGTGGTTTCATTCAAGCAACACACACACACACAAAAAAAACATTTTCCTTGCCCTTCAAGTAATAGGAATATATTCCCTCCCTGTGTGGGAACACACATGGCTGTGTTTGTAACATTTCAGTGGCGTGACTGCTCACATCGACTAGACAGTGGAGAAGTGCTGGGCTGGCTGCTTGGCACACTGGGGTGTTGGTATTATTTACCAGATCAATGCACAACCTGGGTCCACTGCTTTAGATGACTTGTTAATGTGCAGCACTGTGCCGTTGGGCTTCATTGCTCTGTTGTTGGCCGATTTTTATAATCTCTCTTATAGCAGTATCGACCCAACTGAATGAAAGAGGAGCTGTTGGAAGTTTGTGTGTATGTGTGTGTTGATGGAGGGGTAAAACTGGCACCGTCTTTTTCTTTAATTGGTGGAGGAACAAGACCCTCTGGGTACTCTATGCACAGCCTGTCACTCCATTTGTGTGTGGGTATTGGTGCAGTTAGTTCAGCTTGTCATTGTCAAGACATGCAGGCAATCATTGAAAATAAATGCCTTCACTCGTACACACACACACACACACACACACACACACACACACACACACACACACACACACATTCACACAAGAACTGATCATACACCCTCTGTATATACACCTCATTATTTATTGGCTCATTGATTTTGACTTTTACCAATTTTCACTGAAACATTCCAGCATTGCGTGAAGGAAACATATTAATTTAAGCCCTTCATCCAGATTTATGCCACATTGTTCTTGCTGTGTGAACAACTGTATTAGAAATCCTTGAGTTTTCTGTTTTATTGTTTTCTTTAATACATTTTCTTGTCATCAGTTCAACAAATCGTGAGCAAAACGTAAAATCACCAATAGGAAGATCTGGGCTGACAGTGATCCTATTTCCTTCCCTGCATTATTGTTTCATGTAGGAATAAGAGATTAGATGGGGAAAAGATTAAAAGTCAAGATCTAAGAAATGAATTGGTCCTAGTTAATCAATCATCTGTGGTTTAAATTAGTCAAAATTTTCTGGTTAACACTATAAGACCTGTTGGAGTAATCAATTGATTGTCAGAATGGGTCACTGTAAGTGGCTGACAAATGGTGTGATGACCTGCTCCTCTCTTTAGTGTCTTCTCAGGCCAGTGTGAACACTGCGGTCCAGTGTCAAATGGCTGTCCTTTGTCCCTTTGGACTGCTGCATCCTGACCTGAAGAATTGTTTCTCCTGTGCTGCAAAGTGTTTCGGTTCAGGTCTGCACGGACGAAGAGTTGCACTGAACTGCATACACTACAGTACATAACTTTGCTTATGACTCGGTGTTTGGTCCTTAGGGTGGACAAACTTCTGCTGAGTGTCACTGCATGGGTTTGAAGTGTACAGGTATTCAATGTTTACTGGAGATCTTCCTGAGTTTTACAGACACTCCAGCACTGTGAGGGAAGACAGTGTTGTTTTGTTTGTTGTTGTTGTCTGCTTTGTTCTGCGTTGTTTTGTGGTTTTGACAAAGGCTCAGTTTGGGTAAATGCTTCCCTGATGAGTTTTTGTTCCTCCTCCTTCCCCTCTGTCCTTGTGGGCATGTTGTGAGCCTGATGGTGTTGGCTTCTGATAACCCCCAGCTTGTGCTTCAGTGGGTGGTGAGAATCAAAGAGTAAATATTGATCTCTGTGTGTGGGCTTTCTGTATACTTCAATGTCGAGGCTTCTGTCATCTTCAGTGTGAACGGCAGAGACCTGGAAGGCCAGACTATTTCCTCCTAACATCCTCCCGAGTGAACTTGATGTTACTGTCCACTGCATTGATGTTTTCTGTAAAGGCTTCCACTTCCTGTGTTTTGATTTTGACCCAGGTGTCATCCACGTGCCTCAACCGGTGGCCGGGAGCTGTACTTGTGAAGGAGATCAAGGCTCTGCTCTCTTTTTTTTCTTACATATAGTTTAGTTACTATTGAAGACACTGATAAGCCCACAGCGCAGCCATGATTTTGTTTGCAGAAACCCTCATTATATTGGAAAGAGCTGGTGCTGAGGCAGAGGTCAAGCAGGGCATGGTCAGGGGTGAGGTGGTTTGTGCTGGACAGGAGTGGTGTCGTGTAGCATTGCCGTCTTTACTGCTTACAGGGTGGCCATACATGTGAAGAGTGTAATACGGTGGTTGGATAGTGGCTTGGTCCTCTTGCAGTTATTGTGGGTAGTGAACCATTTTCTTCTCTTAACTACTGGTGGGATGATCTGGTCTCAGTGTTTAATAATTGTCAGTGTCTTATATTCACGTACTGTAGGCATGATAATAATAAGCTATATTCAGCACCAGGTATCAGCCATCATGATAGTGATGTTGTGGTTTCTAGTGTCACCCGTTCTATGATGGTGCAGTTGGAAGGCAGTGCTTTATTACCATCTAAAAAGGAAAGTGAAACACCTAGTTGCCATAGGGGTGTCAAATATGCGGCCCGTGGGCCAAAACCAGCCCGCCAGAGGGTCCAATCCGGCCCTATAAGGATGAATTTAGCAAGTGTGAATATTTGAAATTGCACATATTTTTATTAAGAGATTTCAGGTTGTTCATCATATGTTTTGTAAAAGGATAATTCATTAACGGTAAACATCGTAATAGTACTAAAACAAAGAGAAAATTCAAAGTCCGGCCAACTTGAGATCAAATGTTTATTACCCCTGAACTAAAATGAGTTTGACCCCCCTATACTATGTCCTTTACGAGTGAGAATTTTCACAGATGCATCTAATAATTGACTGATAAAATAATAATTGCTGCAAGTAGACCACAAATAATCAACCCCTTCTATGTTAGAGTGTGAGATGAAAATGCTTTCTATGATATATTTTTAGATATCCCACACTATTACCTCTTCCTGCAGTGTGTAGCCTCAACCTGCAGGCTTCTGCTGTAGTAGCCATGGCCACAATGATGCACTATTGGCTGCATGCCTAGCTCCAAAAGAGAGGAGACAATAATTGGAGGACAGTTAGAGAGGGGGCAACGGACCACCTGCTGCTTGTGTGTGTGTTTTTTTCCCAGTGTTTGACTGTTTCACAGATACAATCACTCAGAAATACAATAAAGCATTCTCTGAGTTTGATTCTAGACTTCTACTCATTGATAATATATTCAGGCAGCCTTCCAAAGCTCTATTTGCACAAACACATGTTTGCCAACTGGTGTGTTTGTTATTGTCAACCCCCCACCTTCCAAATCTAATCTGCAAGATCGTGCAAAAATAATGGCTGAAGAAATGAGATTAGACAGAAAGGAAAGAAATCGTACAAATAGGGAAGAGCAAGGAAGTTCTCTAAGGCCTTTTATTATATATACGATAGAAATGAGAAGAAGTCCAGTAGAGGGTTTCCTGACTTTTGGATTGGTGTGATCCATCTCCCATGTGCCCACTGATCCAGACCAGGACACTTGTGTAGCACCTGCTTCCCTCAGTGGACAGTGCTGTTGAAGCGCTGTCCCCTGTGACTGAGCTCTGAGTGGCTGTCTGGACATGTGGTCTTAGAAAGACGGGCTCTGACATGATCACAGGCATTTTTTGGGTCCAGACAGAACCAAAAGCCGGATTTACTCGCTGTCTGCTCTCTGTAATGGAAGCCTTGCTTCAGCTGTTGAACAGACGTGGGAAGAGAGAAAGGGGAAGCTTCGGCAGTGAGTTGCGGCCTTCGGCTCACCCTCTCTTACATTATGCTGTCTAGACATTGTAATCCCAGATAGGGAGGGTTGCAGGTGCCATGAGGGAGGAAGGAAGTGAGGATGAGAGCCTCGTATGGGATACGGTTATTTATGGCTCACGTTCTCATCTTCTCATGAACTAGTGTTTCATTAGAGATCAAACATAGTAGCTCCCTGACAACATAGAGAGCTTGTAAGATAGTGGAGTATAGCTGGTAATATACAGGGCCCTCTGGATGTGACAGAAAGAAAAAAAACTTAATATCTTCACTGGAGAATACAAAATGTTTTCTGCATTCATATCAGTCTGATTATATGTCTGTTGTTTCTCAAGTAGCTGAACCTCACCACATCTCATTCCTATTGCATGTAATGTTCAGTTCTGAAGGTCGTGGAAAAGGACATGTTGTATATTTCAAGCCAATTTGCTGCCTATTAGCCACAGTCTCAAAACACTACTTTGTGTGTGTTATAAAAGATACTCTGAAGAGTAAGGCTTAGGTCCCATTCAGTCCCTGCTAATACAGTATATCCCACTAGACGTTTACATGAACTCTCTTTAATGTCTCTGCCTAATTGGCGAAACTTAATATAGACATATTTCTTTTCGGGAGGATGTTGGTTTTTCTCAGGGAAATGAGGAGTGCTACTGTAACTGGATAGCGAGGAATATTATTAGATAGATGAATCTGTTGCAAATAGCTGTTTTGGGTCATTTCATGTTCTGTTTGTGGAAAACTGTTATTTCTGTAAAGGCAATCAGCACCCTGTTTTCTGTGGTACTGCATATGGCCTGTGTCTTGTTGAGTAGAAATGAAAACAAATCTTTGTTAATCTTACAAGTACACACAATGTTTACATGGTATCTATGAATATGCACATTCATCTGTGCAATCATTTGTGTATGCACAGAAGTATACCCACATGCAAATAATTATGATGATAAAAACTGTATAGAGCTATAGAAATAAGAGAACTTAACTACATACAATGAACACTCACCATAATACTGGGGAATTCTTCCCTTCTTTTATAACATTCTGCTCCTGCTCACGGTGGTGGCAACATGTAATTTCCACAGATTTGTCAGCTGCACATTAATGTTGTCAATCTCCAATTCTACCACATCCCTGAGGTGTTCTATTCAAGTCAGAACCGGTGACAGGAAAGGGTCACTGCAGGACACTGAACTCAGTTTAGTTTGTAATTTGAAAGAAAAAGAAAAACTTGACCCGAACCTGGACTCTTTGAGAGGAAGAAACCATTCAAACCCTCCTTAAGACATTACCTATCAACATATTTCACAGTGAAATGGTGATGTAAAGTTTTAAGTCCTCCATAAGGTATTTGAGGACGTTCCTATACATCTTCAGTACATCTCATCTACACTAAAGTGTAGAAAGAAGAGGATGGGGTGACCTTTGTGGCAATCATGGAGACGGCAGATGAGAGCTGTGTCCACCTGTCAGACATAACTGGAGTTAGATCAGAGGTAGAGCGATCTGGCCTTCACAGTAAAAGCTAAAAGCACAGTAGATCTATTTGTCACTCAGAGTTGGGGGAAAAAAAAGAAAGCATGGTACCATTAAATGCCACAACAAAATCAATACTCCCAGACAGAAAAGTACAGTTTAAACATTTATGGATATGAATGCACTGCATTTGCAAAAGAGGCTGACAATGTTAATATTATGTGTCTGCAAGATTAGTCCTGAAATTTATCATGTATGTAATTCTAGCAGTTAATGGCCCACAAATAAATCCGGCTGGAATCTCTGTAAAGAACAAATGTGTCTCGCTCCTCCACGGTGAATGCACACACTACACAATCATTTGGATTCACATGTAGCTGTAGAGAAGAATCCTCAAGGGTCTCATCCTTGTGACGCCTTGACCTATAATTAATGGAGACTAATGGTGAAATGCACCCGTGTTAAACCAGACACTATGATACAATCTAGAGTATATAGAGTGCTCACTCTATACTTCTCACTTTATGTGTGTGTGTGTGTGTGTGTGTGTGTGTGTGTGTGTGTGTGTGTGTCTGTGAGCACGTGCTATCATGTGTATTGTGGCTATTTCTTTGCGCAGTTATCACTGAAATCAGCTGCTGTAATGAATAGTATAATAAAATGTTCTCTCTTCTCCTTTCCTACAGTGAAGTTTGATGACTGCATGGGGAACGAAGCGCTGGTTTTCCAAAGCAGCGACCCCGTCTTCAGCGTGCGGACAGATGGGTCCATCTTTGCCCAGGGAGAGGGAGCCAGCCTGGATGAGCCGGTCCAGTTTAAACTCACAGCGAGCGGTCCCCACACACATGTCTGGGAGACCGTGGTCCAATTGTCGCTGACTGACCCACCATCACCCCAACAAAATGAAAATGAGGTGAGTGATACATTTACTGAGCACAAGCGCAGACGCACTGATATCATGCTTCAAATTCCAATTATCATCCCAGAGTTTCTTCCTCGTATCATATTTTCTCCAGTGGTCTGGTGATAGTAACAGCCACGAATCAGGTCAAAACTCCTTGGGGTTTTAGAGAGAGAGAGGGCGAGCAGGGAGAAGTAGCAGTAGCACATAGTTAAAAGTGATAGAATCACATTGCCACAGGGGGAGAATACGATTCCCCTCAGCCATAAGCTCTTATTGGAAAACATCCTGTGCCTCGGATACCCCCAGGGGTCCTCGACTCTCCCTCATCTATGTAAAATCTGTCAGTGGTCAGGCGAGGACTCAGCAGCCAGAGCTCAGCCGTCCCCATGACGACTGAATCACAGAAGGCCAGTTCTGATAGTCAATATCAGCACAAGTGTTAAGCAGATTAGGTAACAACAACACATATGATTAGAGGGACTGTCTTCACTAACAGTGCAGTTTCTGACAGCTCATACAGGGCATGGGCCTGTAGCTGAGACAGACGGATCACTTAGTGGCTGACAAGCATCCACTAAGTCTTGTTGGGCAATTTTTGTGTTGTCGTTCTTTTGGTAGTAGAACACCAATAACATTTTGTAGCAGCTTAAAACAAAAAAAAACATACAGTAAGTGAGCTGTCTTGTGGCCCAAGGCTTATTATAAGTATGATTAAGTCTCTCTGTGGCCAGTAGTTGTAACATGGTGGAACATTTAGCAGCTATAAAGCCATATGAAGAGATAAAAGAATGTTACTGGACATGAATTTCATAAAGCAAACATCCAATGTCTCCAAAACCATGCTCATGTTGCGCAGCGTGTGTTAGATATGTAAACAGCCAACTGTTTCATACCAAGAATACTACATGAAGTTAAAAAGTGAAAGTGTTGTATTGACAGTTTGTTTTGGCTGCCCTCAAAGAGCTAAAAATGTAACCAGCGAGTGTTGCTATAAACTGAATATCAGTTTCTCCAAAACCAATTCATGGCACAGAATTAAGATGCAAATTCTGGAACTAAATAAAACCATAATTACCTTAAGATGCTTTACCTACTTATTTCAGTTCATGGCGGCGGGTGGCTGCTTCCCACACCAGCCTCGAAACTATAAGCCAGTCACTGTTGCAGGTGAAAAAGTAGACAGAGAGATTTTGACAGCCTTTTAGTTACATCAGAAGCTATTTTGATCTTCCCTGCCATCAAGTGGTGAGTCCTGAGGTACTCATAACTGTGAACAGGGAACTTCAGATTCATGTGTAAGCAAGACGTGAAGAAATGAATGTGATACTTCTCACCGGTACTAAGGTTGAGGGAAGGAATGATTGAGGGAGTGACTTTTTCTGACTGAGAGTTAAGTGGTTCAATCTTGAGATTTTGAGAGCTGACACTTCAAAAAAAAAGAAAAAAAAAGAAAATGAGAAAGTTTAAATAGAATTAGAAAAAAAGACTGTCTCTGTAGTGCACAGGGACAGAAAACAGAGGAGAGAGCAAAACTCATGAATTATAGAGACAAAGAGATTTATTGTGTGACTGCAGCCAACAAAGGATCTATTAGTGGGAGTGGGTGTAAGTTGTTCTGGCTCTGAATACCTTGGTATTCATTTTCACGCACAGGTTGCTTCAAATGATTCATGGGTTAGTATGGGGTGTACTTCTGTATTAAACTACAGTGTGTTAAGGGTCAAATGATTGGCTATTATACTTGATTTTCCAGGGAGTCGACTAATATGAAGCTCCTCAGGACACGCAGACAAACAGTGAGAGAGCAAGGCAGGGTCAGAGGTCAGAAACACGCTCTGCCCCAGCACAAACATTGTATGCAGTGCGATCAGGAGCAGAAAACAGGGCGCTAAGACAAAATGTGATGTTTCATTATGGAAATGGCGCTTTGTGGCGTGCTCTGTTGAATAATAACTTCCAGATGTCTGGGTAGCCAGGGGCTGGCTGATATCAAAGCGTGCGGGGTTTTGGGGAAGCAGTGGCATGGAGGGGAAGAACTGGGACCACCGCCAGCTGGCTAAGGCTGATGGCACCAGGGCTGGGGGGCCGCATCCATTTCACACTCAGTGACTCCTGTTCACATAGTGTTAGTGTGCTTAAGCGTGTGTGTCTGGTATGTGTTCGAGAATGTTATTTGTCTTTTTGTGAGAGATTATGTTGGATCAAGTGGGAATTATGTTAATTTTGCATGAAATTCTCATCTTTGTCTATGGTCTATGTGTGGTTGTGTCTTTGTTTAGGGCATAAATTGGAGCCTATCTATTTAATCTGTGCAGGCTTGCGTGGCAAAAAAGTGTGCCTTCTTTGTGTGGGATTATGGGAAATAAGACAACCTCTAAATCTCTGGTATCTTTGAGCCTGTTGTTAAAAATTCTAATGCGCGACTTGGTTAGCTTTGGCTCGTCATCCTCCATCTTTTATAATAGTTTGAATAAGTGCGCAGACATCTCCGCTTAACCTGTTTTATAATCAATTTCATCACCTTCCTGTACCTTCTCCCTTTTTGTGTGAGCTTGAATAAGAAAGAGCGGATGGGAGCTTCAGGGTTTGATCAGACTTACACCATGGCTAGAGAAAAGCCCACTTAAGCCTTTTGCAGCAGTGATGGGCACAGCTCTTTCTCCATCTATCTGTGTCTTTTTCTCTGTTTTTTTCCCCTCATCCTTTACTTTCTGCGTCTCTCCTCGGGGAACTCACTAGTACCTGTTAGCATGTGTAGATAAAAGGATCTGGAGCATGACTTATTTAGGCATGGGGGGGCACATCTGCCTCTGACAACCCTTCTCCTCACCCCATCCTCACTCCATCCCAAACATGTCTCGCTCCACCTCTGCCTCCCCTCACCGCACTGGTGGGATGTGGGGCAGCCATCCCCTGCAGTCAACCCCACTAAGCCTCGCTCTCTCTGAAGAAAAAGAATACATTTGTCCAGACCCTGCTCACATCTGTCTCCTCCCGCTCTGCTGACAAACCCTGTTTGCGCACACAGGCATGTTGCGCTTGGCAGAGGTTGGTCTCCTGAATAAGGACCGAATGCAAAGGATCATGTGCACGTTTCAGTGACCTTGTCACACAGTACAATGAACATGCACTATGGCAACATGTGTGTCAGGATGCTAGACTGTCTGTTGTGGAGACTGGTAACACAATGCAAGAGGAGAACGATAGTGTGCTCTGTGCTGGTGCTTTTTGTGCCATGAGCATGAGAACAAGCCGCTCAAGGCTGTGAGATTTTCTTTCACTGTTTCTGGGGTTACAGATCCCCAAGTGGTCAAAAGATGATTTGTTGCTTTCCATTGGTTTGTAACTGGAGAACTTTTTTGAGCACATTTGATTTTACTATGGATATAATGACTATAATGATTTGTAATTCACATTTAAGTTTAGTAAGAGTTTTATACTTTAGATAGTTGACTGGGAGTTCATTATTGACATTGGAAACAGCAGTTAACAAAGGAATTCAACTGGCTACTGTACAAGTCTCATATTCTGAGGATTTTGATTGTATCACGTTTGGCATGAGTGACGTTGCCCTTTTGCTTTGAAATTGTAGATGTTAAAATTCCAATTTTTCTCCTCCTGAATCAGGCAGAGCTCTTGTTGCTGGTTGAGAAAGGTGAGATGCACAGCAGTCACTTACTTTCTTCAAGCCTACAATTTAAGTTGTAAACTTTTTGTTGCTAGGGAGCCACTGAATCACCTGTCCTGTACAGTAACTGTTATTCGTTGTGAGGTTATCTCCCAGATGAAAGATTTACCTGGATGAATGGTTAGTTCAAGGCTTACTTAAGGATGCGTCAGGGCCAGCATCACACAAATGACTACATCACAGAAGACTCACTTCATCCAGATTTTGTGAACATGACATTTGTAGATATGTGTAGTATGTTGTTACAGTGATGGTATTAATAGAGATAATGATAATTCAGCATGTTTGGTTCAGGATGCCTTCCAACTGGACACATTTGAAAGAGAGTATCAGTGTTTAAAAGGTTTGAATCAGTCAAGGATTTCAATAAGTTTTGGATTGTATCATGAACTGTTATTTGTATATTTGGGTCTGAGATGATAAAAGCATTAACTGCTGCCATAGCAAGAAATTGTAGGTCTGCATTTTCGCCTCTCCTTTCCCAAAGGAAGGTCAAGTTACCATTGCTAAAGGAGATAAGAGACAAAGTGTCAAAGTTCCTCTTGAGAGAATATAGAGAATTTGACAAACTCTTATCATGGTCACTTGGATACTTCTGGGTCATTTCACTCAGTTTTCAGAAATCTACTGAACGAGAAAGACGGTGACCGCAGCCTCAGACTCTACATTTTTTTTAGTTTGTTATGCACCAAAATCAGCAGCTAGAAGATGTATCAAAACATAATTAACGGGTTATGTAGCTTGTTAGCTTGCATCTCACACTGGCTGACACAGTGGTCGTGATTGTACTAATGAGAAGTCTTGCAACAAGGTTTTCTGTTTATTTTGCTACATCCCACATCTCCATAAATTGATGGGATTGGTTCCATAGGTAAATGATGCGCATTTTTTTCTGAGACTCTCATATGATCACTGCAGCTTTAAGGCGATGTTGACTGTTTATTTTGCTCATGACGAGTCTTGTGTATTATGTAAAAACACCATATGGACACGTTAACAAGATTAAATCCTTGCTTTTCGTCAGAGGCTGGTAAGTGAGGCGGAGAATGTCAGTGTTGTGTTTACAGCTTCTTTCTGCTGCCTTAGGTGGCCACAACATGTTCTCTCCTACTGTTGCACACAGATTTACCTGTGACTGTAACCACCTCTCCTGATTTCTGGACTGGTCCTGCAAAAAAAGTACAGTGGACCACATGGTACATGAAATCTGAAATGTAGCGTTTTGTTAATGAGCCTCAAATTGACACCTTATGCCCCTCCACCCCACAGACACACACATATACACATACTCACATACGTATACATACCATATGCCAGGTTGCTTGACACATTTCCTTTAAAGCAGCCTTAAAAGCTTTTCTCCTGGGCGTCCGTCTAATGAAGTCAGCCTTGAAAGCATTGCTTCCGCTGGCAGATACAAGCAAACCCTCTGAGGGACCTTGACCAGGCAAGAACAAACATGGAGAGACAAAGAGAAAACACTTTTTATAGACCGCATTGTACAGAACCCTCAACTTTCAATGTGTGCCAGAAGCCATTGCCATCTTCCAACACTGTAGCCTGGCCCTGTGCTGTATTTTATTTATATTCTCAAATGTCAACTGCTGGGGAGGAACTGTACGGCTACATATCTCACTGAAGTAATGTAAAATGAAAAATTGGAAGAAGTATTAAAAACACTAGCCTCTTTATATGTAAATGTATGGTGATTGAACCTCTTTTTCTTATGCTCCTGAATTCACAAGCCCAGATTTTTCTTATGCTCTGACATGAGCACCCACCCACTCACAAATACATACACTGACACAATGAAACACACACTCACACACACACACAAACACATACGTACACATCATACTGACATACAGTAGCGCGTGCTCATATATTCTCCCCTCTTTGCTTGCACAGTTTCCTTTACTGTAATGAATGTAAACAGTTTTCTCTATCATCCCTGGTGAGTGGTTTCCAATTTCAGTTGTTTTGTGTTTTTTCCTCTCACAGCCTATCTTCCATTGTCACTCATTCCCTTTGTGTGAGACAGTGCTGTTAAGGTGCACGCTTACATCAGGCCTACTGTATTCCCCATTTTGTGTGCTACTCTTATTCAACATTTGATTAAAAAACTGCGGAAATGTGTAGTTTTCATTCGGGGGCCAACCCTTTACTTGCAGTCACATGTGACTATAAATCAGTTCTGGGTCCACCCAGTGATTTAAGAGCCACCACTAGTCATATAATCAAATACAAAGGCTACACAGTCCCTTTGCCAATTTTACTGTAAATATAAGAATGAGAAAAATATGAAGAGAAGAGTGTACATATTTTCTTTTTGTTTTGTCTCTGTTTTGTTTTTCCTTTTCTCTCACGGTACGTGATCTAATTAAGTTTCATCCACAACCTTTTCACCTGTTACACATGTTTATTATCTGCAGTGATGGAAGAAGTATTGAGAGCTTTACTGGGGTAAAGGTGGTAATAGTACAATGTAGAAGTAAGTTTAAATACTGGTGGATTTAAAATAACTGTAAGTTTTATTTTGATTTTGATTTTTGATATTTTGAATATTTTATTGTCTTGGGACTGGGAGCTTCAGCCGCATCGTATTTTGTTCCCCCCGAAAACATGATAGTGTGGAATCTGAACAAGTGAATATCATTTTCAAATCCATGTGCTGGAGTAAAACTGACAACATTTCCTTCTGGAAGAACACAATTGAAAGACTCAAGTAAATAAAAGCACCTTAAAATCATCCTTGAGTACTTCAGTGAATGTGCTCTCCACATTCTACAAACTATACACACAACTGCTGAAGATCCTGTTTTGGTTGTATCACTGTTATTCTTTCAAGTATGTTTTGAATAGCACTACATCAATTGGCATACAAATGGCTATACAGAATATTACACGTTATCAAGTCTGCGCTGTATTTATGAAGCCTTCTACGACCTGTCTTGCATTGCTTCGACTCAGAATGGGAAAACTCTGCTTAACTGGCTCTCAGGAGAGTCTCATTCTGGCAGTTCTCAAGCAGTGTTGTGTAAAAGGGCCTTTAAATGTTTTCCCTGCACTCTGAGGGAATAAACTGTAGCAAGGCTTGTTGTTGGATCATCTCATTTCTTTGGCAGATTTTAAAATTGCAATTGAGTCCACATGTTTAGATCTGAATGTGTGTGTGTGGATGTTTAAAGTTGACTGGGCCTCAATTTAATTATTGCTTTGTTGATATTTTAATGCTGATTTGATGAACTCTTAAGCCCATTCGTAATTTTATTTTCAGTTTCATACATTTTCATGTTCATCTAAATGTAAATCATGTATTCCTTGCCCCTGAGGCAGACATGACAAAGACATGAGCTGGGAATGTGCTGCGGAGGGTTTGGTGGGTGAACTTCTGTGCTGCTGTTTTACCTGCTGGTGCACCATCAGCCTAACACAGCCCAGTGCATGAGGAATCACTGTTATTGAGACATGCTGTCAGGATCCACTGACGAGGAAGAGAGACGGAGGGAAAAACAATAACGCTGGAGGAGGAGGAGGGCAGAGGAAAGCACGGGGGCAGGGGACGGCTCAGGGGAATGTGATTGAGACAAGGATTGCAACTGATGCATGGCTTCAGCATTGATGCTCGTGACTGACTTCTTGACGTGTTTTTAATGACTTCTAACTGATTTATGTTGGTAAACTTCATGTAGAGCAACTCTCCGAAATGTCAATTTAATACAACCTTTAGATCACTACACACCGCACATCTACTGTAGCCCCTGAGACATTAAATGTAGTAGTTAAGAAGCAAACCTTGAAACGGTAGACCCTATGTAACCTTGACAGAGAAGTGTAAATATGTGTAATGCTCTTGAATGTACAAAGCCACATATCTGATTAGCTGCACTCGGTTGCCTTAACTAGCCCTAGGGTATGCAATTAAAGCGCTCTCACTGTATTTCCAATGACTTTTGTTTGTTTCTACCCACGGTGGAAGCATCAGTAATGAAGCAGATTCTCCAAAGTTCACCTTCATGTGTTGTGCGGCATTTTCATGCGAGCACATTATGTTAGTCAGGTGATATGCTTGATGGTTTCAGTATTTTGATGTAGCTCCCGTGGCTCTGGGATGAGTTAATGTTCATGAGGAGATTGAAAATGGGCTCCTTTCAAATGCCTTATTCAAGCATCTTTCAAAAAGACAGGTTTGTGGTGGTCATTTCTCTCTGCCTGCAGGGAGTGTGTGAGAGGAGTGTGTGATGGGAGAATATTGTATGATTGAAGTGCGTGTCTGTGATTCAGCTGTCACTGTCTGCTGAAAGAGGCTGTAAATTGAACCTCAGACATGCTCTCTCTTAATAGGATTTTTATATCCAGTGTAAATGACAAAGTCTGAAGTTTATGGTCTCTTTCATATGTATTCACACATACATACATAGAAAGAATTCATAGACTTTACACCCATGTGTGCTCACACTTTACAGCACAGGCCTGCTCAGGTCAGATACCTGATGATGATGATGCATGATGACACAAATGAAAGTGATAAGAACATCATCATTGCAGCTGCTTTTAAGAACTGATGTATTGTTTCCTCCATTTCCATATTGGTTTATTTGAACAGATTTAACACACCCTGTCTGAGTCACAGAATAACTGATAAGTGTACACACACCTACCTGTACATATACACACACACACACAAAGTTCTGTAGATTAATTTAACCAAGTTTTTTGGGGGATCAGAACATAGAAACATTTAATTTCCATGCAGCTCAATTTTACTCACTTTCATACATTTCCTTATCGCCTACAACTAATATGGTGAAATTGTGAAAGCATCGATTGTATGATTATGTCCAGCTGTTGGCTGTTGTGAGAACTAGACTCTCGACTACTAAGTATGTACAGTGGTATTGAACAGGAGAATAGGAGGCTGGTTTTCAAAAGCTACATAAATGTATGAAAATTATACATTTATAGCTTTTGAAAACCAGCCTCCTATTCTTCTGTTTAATACCACTGTACATACCTAGTAGTCGAGAGTCTAGTTCTCACGAATGTTTTTGGGTGTGTGTGTGTGTGTGTGTAAGGGCATGATAAATTGGTGAAACACACTAGGGGTAATGCACCGATGCCCAAAATCTAAATCCCCTTTAGTGCATCAGGTAGCTTGACACATCATTTGAACCATTAAATTTGCACTTGGTCTGTCTCAAGTTTCAGCCTCTTGATGATTCCAGTGGGTTTACCTAAAAAATATCACAAAGGCTCAATGTGTTTTTTTTTTTGTTTTGTTTTTTAAAGTTTTATTAGAATATGTTAATTTATCATTTTTCTCTGGCAGTTGTTGCAACATACTCTAAAGGCATCGTTGAAGTTTACAAGTTTGAGCAGTATTAGAGCGAGGACATGTGTCATCCTTGTTCTGGCTGCCAGACTTCCTAATCACCAATTAGGTGCTGAAAGACAAACTGTGAGCAAACGAGTGAGTGAGTTTGTCAGCAAGAGTGTAATCGAGTGAGTGAAGATATAAAGGAGTGAATTTGTGTTTGAGTGTGTTTCACAGGTCTTTCCCATTCAAAATGCAGGATGTCCATTGTACATTTTGTTTCCATAGTAACATCATGCACTCATAGTGATTACAGAAATACTGTAGATTATAGAAACACATGTATGTGCAATGCATTGCCCGTACGGTGCCACAATGACGAAGAAGAAGAAGACTGGCTTTCATGATGCAGATGGAGGAGTGAGAGAGCTGCCTCACACTTATTACAGTTATTGTTCGAACACACTTACTTATATTCAGAGTGATGCTTTCAGACAGCAGGGAAACAATGCCGCAAGTATTTGTATTTGCCTCTGCCACTTAATAATGATAAAGGTTTTTTTACATTGGCTATTACAACCATGGAAACCACACCATGGAAAACAATGCACTCCTTCACCAGCACTAAGCAAACATATGAAACACAGTCTCACAACAACATTAAGTTTAAATTTGCAGTGCCTTTATGTCAAACTACGCCTCTATATTTGGCTCCATTATGAGAAAAGTGAGCGTCGACTTTTATAGTTGATGTTGTTAGTAGTAGGGTCAAACAGTATGTTGCTGTGCTCTGCTGCCTGCCATGAAAAATACAGACCACTTGACATTGCTATGTAGCTTAAATAGTGCTAACCACTCAGTATCGGTAAGAGTCTCGACACTTATTCAATAAAGATCTAAGATTTGTCAGTTTAACCTGGAATGTTATTTTTTCCATCCTGTGAATTTCTGCCTTGGGACCGAAAAGACTTGAGTATCGTATTACTTATTATTACAGCACATTTAGCCTCCTAAATAAAGCCTTGTGTTGTTTTAAAGGTCACCACACAAGAGGGGAAAGACGAAACACAGAGAGAAGAGAGGAAGGACGCGTTCCAAGCACCACCTCCTGTCATCATGTTCTCGAGGTCGGGCCGGAACAGCTCCAAGGGTCTCCGGAGGCAGAAGAGGGACTGGGTGATCCCACCAATCAACGTGGCAGAAAACTCTCGAGGACCGTTCCCTCAGATGCTCGTCAGCGTGAGTAAAAAGAATTGATGGGCCGCATCACTGATTTGTTCTGAATTTACAGCTGGGATTTCTGAAGGGCTCTTCAGGCCTCACACTGATTGGGGCATGTGTGATGGACAGTGATAAAGAAGAGAAATACATTAGCATAACTGGTTTGTTCTCCACATCCTTGCAGATGATTATGTTGTGTTATCCCCATATAATTACAGCCACAAAATCTTAAGGTATTTAAACAGCCCTGATTGGCCCTGGGAAGTTTCCCCTTCAGACAGAGCCCAGGCTTCAAAACAGCTAAGCAGCTAAACTCTCCCACAGTGTGAGGTCCATTGGGTTCACACTGAAGCAAATGATTATTTCTGTTCTTTTATGCGCCCTTTCTCTGCTTTATCAGGCCATTTCAGAAAGGTTGCCTCAAGTTCAAGACTATTTTTATAGCAGCTTTATAACAATACAATTTGTCACAGAATCTTTACTGAAGCTATAACTCTGGGCCTCTTGTGAAATATAAGGAGAACGTATGAAATACTGTACTGCCATTCTCAGGCTCAAAAGAGCAGGACAGTGGTTCGTTCCCTGTGGCCCAGTAAGGAAATGTTGCTTTAAAACTTAGATAAATCTGAGGTAACAACATGACATATGACCCAACTGGAGCTTCCTCATGTATGTGTGAACCAGGCATTCACAAAGTAGTAACACCTCATCTGCTGGTGCCTAATTATTCACTAAACCCGCTCTCATGAAGTATTTAGCATCATTTGGATTTGGAATGTTGCAGCAACAACTGACTCTCATCACAGCAAATTTAATTTCTGCAAAACGGGCTCATTTTGATAAAGTACACAATATAAACACAACAGGGTGGAGGTTAGAGGTTGGAGGCAAATAATAAAAAAATAAAAAACATGAATATATAAACGTCTGTGTGACTGTGCCGTTTGTGAAAAGGCTGGAGATACACAATGCTTAAAATTCAGGGTTCTGGTCGTAACAGACTGTGCAGTTTGTCTCTCTTATAGCAAAGCTCCAGACTCTGAGCCTGTGGTTCGAGCTGTAATTCATCAAAAAACATCATTCCAGGATACCGCTGCTTCATTCCCTGCTACCACTTTCCTTCCCTCTCTATCTGGAATATCTAGCCATCAGCTTTTCCTCGATGTTTACAAAACTCTCACAGTTTATCTCTTTTGGGTCTTAAATTGTGCAAAAGAAGCAATTTTTTTTTTGCTTCTTTTGTTTCTCTTCTTTGTTTTTCACCCGGGTTTCATCCAATCCCTGGGGAAAAGCCTGGGGAGCTGCTTGAAGGAAACTTTTTTCATTCGCCCCTTTTTTTTTTTTTTTCAGTCAGACAAAAACATCAAGTCAAAGCGAGGAGAGTTTGTAAGTCTTTGTTTTGGAGTTGGAGTGTGTCTACAGCTGGAGTGTGTCCCATCAGCCTGGCACAGTGTGGCATTCACTTCTAAACCCTCTGAGCCCCTCAGAAGTGCTACGCCCAGCCGTAAACTGGCCAGACAGTTTTGCTGTTTTCACGAGCTGGTCAGAACCGGAGAGAGAGACGGAGGAGATGGTGAGGAAGGAGGAGGGGGAGGAGAGAAGGTATCAAAGGAACATTTGGAAGTATAGTGTGCAACCAAACACAGTCCACTTTGTGCAGTAAATAGGTCCGTCAGGGGCTGGTGGATTGCTGAGCGGAGCGTTCAGAGCAGAGGAGAAGTGATGCGTGTTGATGCCTCTGTTGGGCTCTCAGGTTCCCGTCTTTCTCTTTTAATGATGACTGGAGGGCAGTCAGGGCCATTCTGAGAACCAGAGATTTTAACAAGGAGACAGCTCTGGGGGGTTGAATGGCATGTGGATGATTTTGCCATACTCATTGTTTACGTGTTTAGTCCACTTTTATAACCTCTTTGACTTTGTTTTGGAAGTGCGTCTGTTTCAATTCCCTCAGCTAAAATGTTTGTTGAAACAACGCAAAAATAAATCTCGGCAAAGATGCTTTTTTTTTTAATATCAACATGAAGACAGAAGATTAAGTTTTTCATCTCTGATATTAATAAATATGTTCATCATAACTTCATTTTCACAGGGAGCATGTTACAAGGCAGAGCTCACAGTGTTTCTGTCTCTCCTGTCTTCTCCTAGCTTTCTCCAACTGTGCCATTGTTCAGTGCTCTATGTGTGTGTGTGTGTGTGTGTGTGTGTGTGTGTGTGTGTGTGTGTGTGTGTGTGTGTGTGTGTGTGATGCCTCCTCTAATGGCCTGTGAAGTCAGTCCCTTTCCTAATGGGCTGTTCTGTCATCCGGCGCAGCAATGAGTGACATGCAGGCAACGGCCTTCCCCGCCATCCCACCGCCTTCCTCCCTGCCCTGACCAAGTTGCCATCAGTTGGACAGGCGGGGTGACAGCAGCTCTCCCCCTGCATCTCCGCAGGTCTGCAGCACTGTCACTTTGATCAGGCCGGCACAGGATCGGGCAGGTGTCAGGACAGAGACCCTACTGACTGGCCTCTGAACTCGCAGCCTGACATGGCTCGAGGGAAACGCTGACTGCTCCGGTAAAGTCTTGGCAGAACTGTACTCCCATCACTCTCTAAAGCTAAGACAGTGTCAGAGCTCAGCAAGATGTTATTGACTGCTCCTTATTAATAGCAGCAGTGAAATAATTGCTTCAGCACTTGACTTTTTCACTGTGCATCAAGGTGTAGTGCGTATAGGGTGCAACTCTCAGACTTAACATGAGGCCTCTTTAACGTAGAGTGTTACAGAGTTGTACTGAATGTCTGATGTTTGAGCAGTGCTGTGTTTCTTTGCAGCAAATAGGAATGACTAGCACTAACTTTTGACAGAGTGAAGAGAAAAGCAATGGCGAGGAAACAGAAGCACAAGACTGTTTTAGAGTGAACAATGGGAGCAATAGATCCACAAAGACTAAAACAAAGAGCGGGGGGAGTAATTTTTCACAATAAACAGGTGTTCTTTGTCATTCTCTTACTTCTGCAGCCAAACACCCATCAATAGCATGTAAGGGACATTGATTTTTCACAGAGGCTTTTTGAAACCTTCCATTGATCCACACACTTCTCCTACGGCTGAGACGCATCGATTTCTTTTGCTCGGGTAAATAAAGACTCAACGTAACCATCCCCCTCCACCACTCAGCTCCCTTAACCCCCCATTAGAACAACTGTCAGCAAAAAACGGAACAAAACCCTGACGAAACAACAATTTAGCCAAGGAACAACGTGGGGTGTGAATAAATGTTAGTCCAGTAAAATGTCTTTTTCATCTTACTGTTTCCTAACTAAAGAGAGAGAGGTGTGGTTGTGACTGGTTATAGGTGCAGGTGATGGTGATGGTGATGATGTCACTGCCTTTAAACACCGTGTCTGAGTAGTTACACAACTAACACACTCAACACAAATTGTTAAGCATGTGTAACATCCATCTGACATTTTGTAAATTATGTAACTTCGCTATCTTACCAAAGGCTACAGCCCACGTCGACTAGCATAGCTTTGTGTAAGACTTAAAACACTTCACATTGTCCGAAGGTAACAAAATACAACTACAAGTTTCTTTGAAGCCCACTCATTTACACATCATATCTTGTTTGTTCAATATCATGATAAGAAGCGAGCTTTAGAAGTTTTAATGGGCATATTTTGCTGCCTTTGGGCAGAGCCAAGCTATCGCTTTCACTGTTTACAGTCTTGACACTAAGCTAGGCTAGTTATCTCCTGGCTGTAGCTTCATATTTCATGGACAGATGTGTACAAAGTATCGATCTTTATCTAACTCTCGACAAGAAAATGAATTAGTGTATTTCCCCGACTGTCAATTATCCATTTAAGACTAACAAGCATGAAATGATAGAGTTAGTGGAGTTAGCTCTTCCCTCACATGGGAACAGATGATATGCATCTAGACATCTACGATCTGTACAAAAACCATTTCTCACAACATTTTCATCCTTTTCTCCTCTAATTATTCACTTGTTGCGTTAATTTGTCCTTCCCCTCAGTCTGATCTTCATCGCAGCCTCTCTCTTCTAAAAACCTGACTCGCTCTTTAAACCTCCCCCGCTCTGGGTAATACTTCATTGTTTGTCTAACAGAGATAGTGTTATGAGTGAAAAGTCATTTATTATGAGAGCTGGAATAAGGGATGTGAAAATCCCAGCAACTTCGGCTAAACTGTTGTTTTATGGGGTGATATTTCTTTGGGCAAGACATTTTTCTGTCTTCTGGCTGTCCTTGAGACAGAGGAGCCAGATATTCCGATAAAGTGTGGCGGCACCCCTCAATAATCATAGGACATTATATCGACAGGAATACCATAGAGAGGAACAGCAGCAGCGAGAGCAATAAGCCAAATAAATGGGTACTTGTCTGGAGCCCTTTATTGACTGATACGAGGACAAAGAGTTTTATTTGATATCCTGCACTTCTATCGACAAGTCATTTGTATCATTAATGTGATGTAGGTACTTTTTTTCCTGGTAACGTCTTTAGAGTCAGCATGTTAAACAGTGCACAAAGACTGACATTTGTATCTGATTCGGTGTGTGTTGCAGTGCATCTGGTTATGTTTGTTGTACCCGCTGCAGCACCTGTGCTCCAGTTTCTACATCTCTCTCTCCATGATGCACGTTGAGAAAAGCGTTTTTCGAGCAGAATGAGAGAACTCCCCCCCCGAGGTGTCTGCTTGCTCCTCTGCGTACGTTTACCAGTGATTAATGACTGCTCCGCTTCACTGACAGACACGGCAACAACAAAAACACCAGAAACACAGACAAAAAGGGGGGGGGGGCAAAATCTGAAAGAAAGGGAGGAACAAAAAGCAACTGTACAAGTGAGCTGGAGCTGATTGTTTTGGAGACGTGTGGGTATGACTGAGAACAAGAGAAAGCTACACAGAGAAAGGGAAGGAGCGAGAGAGAGGGAATGTAGGGCTAGACCAGGATTAGAGGCATGTCTGTGTTTGTGTTTAGGTCTGATAGACTTTCCGGAGAACTGCTGCTCACAGCCTCTTCCCTGGAGTCTAATGAAGCCTTCTGGCATCTGCCACCCCACCACCCAGCCAACACCAGCACTGCACCGCTTCAGTCTGCCCCCTTCATCCTTCTCCACTCACTCCTGCTGAGACAAACACACAAACTCAATCACAAACAAACATACACATGCATACACAGGCGCGGAGAGAAATTACTACACAGTTGGCAAACAAAGGATCGGTAAAGAGCGTGTGCCGCGTTGTAGCCCTTTGTATATGCTCATTGTTTGGGGTTTTGTTTGGTCACATTTCTGCTTTATCCCCGAACAAAGAGAAGAAAAGCTAAGCTAGTAAAACAGGACTCCATCTTGTGTTGTTTTTTTGTTTTTTTTTTATAACCCAGTCCACCAGAGAAACCGCAGGATGGTGAAATGCAGGGATGTGAGTATTTAAGGATCACAGATCCAGAGCTCGGTCACTAAGAATCCACACTGTTGCCCATATGGAACGTTTTATGAATATCGAGCTGCACAAAACTCTCTGAGCTAAATAAATTCAGGCTGTGAAAACACGCACATGTGTGGTTACACTAAGTCTATCAAACCCATGAGCTACACAGGATGTGCACCGCTGTATATGTATTCAGCCGTATTTTGTTCAGGGCTATGTTTTGCTTTGTAATCTTTTGATGTTCTTGTGCACTGCTTAAGTCCCTACTTGGCAGACATACATCTTACATACTTAGACATACACACACGCTATAAACTCTATCAAGCCAGGGGAGTAAATAAAAGATAGAATAATCTCTCAGAAATGGGTGGCCTTCCTGTAAAGTCTGAAGAGGGAGGGAAAAGGAGCAAGAGTCCACTCTGGGGGGAAGAGCACAAAACAGTCATGTCAGCACTTCATTTGCTCTTTGTTTTGACTCAGTGAAACATCTTGGCCAGTTTAAGCTCTTGGCTTTTTGTCTGGCTTCACCCCCCAAAAGAATTCATACGAGGTATTTCCTCTCCAAACCATAGCTTTGAATTTTATTCCAGGAGACACTGCAAATCAGTTGGCTAAATATACACTTTGATATTTGCTGATCCTAGTGATTTAGCCATGTTAACAGAAGGGCACTATTGACGTCTGTGTTATGGCAATGTAAGTCTGTCAGTCATTCTGCTACTTTGGGCCAGAATAATAAAAACAATATCCCAGCAACTAGCTACTGGATTGCCATGAACGTCTATACAAACGTTCATAATCCTCAGATGATGTACTCTAATGACTTTTCCTTCTACACCACCAGCAGTTTTCCATTTTTGATTTTTAGTTTTAAATAATATTGCAACAAATACTGGATAGATATTTGGAGTTCAGAGGTCGCTTAAAGTAAAAAACATTTGTCTACAAAATGAACACTTCACATATTAACTCTTCTGTTCATGCACAAGCACTTCAGCCTTGGCAACTGTAAAATAGCCATTCATTCATTTCTTAAAAAAGACTGCTCTTGTGACAGCTGGGATAAAGCTGAGATAGTCAGCCCTGAGTTATGATGACATGAGTAAAACACCGGTGGAAATTGAGAGTGCTTTATATTGTTACTCTTGTTAATGGAGTCTTTGTGATGGAGGAGCACGCTCACTCCTTTTTTTTGACAGGTCAGATCATTAATGAAACATTTGACCATAAAAGCAATTTGACCATCTTCTGAATAGCGTGAGACTCAGGTATTTAAGAGTAGAGGGAGGCATCTGAGGATACATTAATACCTCACGCAAGGAGGTGACAGAGGGCATTCATGAATTAGAAAGGAAATGGCTTTATGTATTTGACAGTCCCACATCTGTATGCTTAGTCCTCATTCCTGCTTCCCCTCAACGATCCACTATTTTCCCGAGAGTCCCACCCACCACTCTTTACAGTAGTCTTGTCTTGGCATATAACAAATGCTCTATGAGCTGCATTTCCTTTCCACTAATGAAATTAGTGAGATCAATATAATTACATTTATCAGCCTCAGGAAATGGGGTCTCCTAATCTCCTGGTATTGATGAGAAAAACAAATTGTTACTACATTCATGTATTTGTCAAAAGCGTCTGGCCTTTGTTTCCTCCTGTGTTCAGGGAAGTGAGACTAAAATGTAATTTTCACTGTTTAATATCTCATTATTTTGAAATTAGCGGCGTGAAGTCCTGGTAAACATGTTCATCAGGCGTACTCAGCTACGGTTTATTTTGTCAAGAGAGAAATTTCCAGCCGTGGCCTTGTTGTGCACCACCAGGCCCAGAGCTGCTACTAGTAAGGCGTTACAGTAACAAAACAAACAAGACAAACCCCTGCCTCAGCCACCCACTCACTCATACATGCGCCGCACACTCACATACACAGATACACACATGTGCGTAGCCCCCCCTCCCTCCCATCTTTCCCAACACATTCCTCTCTGATATGACATCAGGCAGCACCAGGCGGGCTCCCTCCTGGGTTCAGTTGGTGTTAAATTAAACAGTAAATCATCTCACCAAAAGACACAAGAGTTATGTGTGAGTCAAGGGCAACAGTTCTGGGCTCTTTAATAGGAGATGAGGAGGACTTTATGAAGGAGATAAATAACAGCTTAACAAACAGCCTCTGTCTGGTCCCCTGGAGGTTGGCCTCGGCGACCCTGTGGATCAGTGGGATGAAGGAGAGCCAAGGATCTATGCCTCTGAAGATGTGAAAAAAAATAATATGCAGTGAAATTGGAAGAAAGATATTCGTAAGGGGACTCTGGGAGGTGGGGACTGTTGATTCGGTGGGGAGGGATTGTTGGTGATATGAGACAAGGTCGGTCAATTAGAGGGGACACTTTGACAGACAGGTTGGCAGTCAGACAGACAGAGAAGACACACCGCTGTCCCACCAGTTAATCCTTCCCACCCACTTCTGCTTTGCATGTTAAACCTAGACAGAGGACAAACTGAATGATTTCCGCTTCAACATAAAGCAACAGCATTCAGAAGAAATGTACCTCTGTTAAAGGGATAATTCAACATTTTGGAAAATTGGTCCATTGCCATAATCCCTATGGTCATAGCAGTACAGTAGGTTCGTTACCTTTAATTGTTGGTGCAAGCTATTTTTAGAACGGCGTAGCAGAGCTGCGTGCTGCTCAGAGCTAGAGGCTAATGGGATTTCTTGGTTTCCCTCATCAAACTCATCAAATACACAATCCAACAACTCCAAAACGCTCTGGTGGACAAGTTGTGACCTGCACATTCACCACGCTATGAGATAATAATGGAATGTTACGAGACGGAGTTGAGAGACTGCTTGCAGAACAACTGCCCCTGAAGGGAAAGTGCATCAGCGGTTTTGCATAAATCCTCAAAAACAACTCAGTCTCGTAATGTTCTGTTATTATCTCATAGCGTGGTGAATGTGCAGGTCACAACTTGTCCATCAGAGCGTTTTGGAGTTGTGTATGTGATGAGTTTGATGAGGGAAACCACGGCTCTGCTCCGCCGTTCTAAAAATAGCTTGCACCGACAAATAAAGGTAATGAACCTACTGCTATGACTATAGGGATTATGGCAATGGCCCAATTTGCCAAAATGTTGAACTATCCCTTTAAGATCTGTCTCTCCTGTAAGTAAAATGTGGAGGAGATCACAACTGAGGCTTGCACCAAAATAATCTGATCCTATTTACTTGGTCATTTAAAATGAAAGCCCTCAATCTGTATTTTTCATGAAAATATAATGGATACTGTCAAGAGGCAACTGTGTTTTTGTATAGTTGTAAACCCCCTCTAACCACACACATACCCACAGACATGCAGGAACACAGAGACACACATGAACATCTGGTACCAGCAAGCATACATCACCACTGTGTATGTGTGTAATAAAATCCCTCACTGCGCAATGAAATGCTTTACAGCATCTCGAGATGAAACAGCTACTAAGGTAAACAGTTTAGTGCCAGATAAAAAGTTGCCAGTATTTTATAACTTGTCCTTTAACTTTGCAGGTTTCTCATTGCTTTGTCGCTTATGACTATTTCTGGCCAGTACTCCCTGACGCTGCTTTACACATTTTTATTTTCTTCTTATTTTCGGGAGAAAAGGAACGTTTCCTCCAAACGCTCTATAAAAGCTTTAACATCCCACATTGTTCATAAAACCAGAGTGATGCATAGCTCTTTGTACAGCACCTGGCATCGCGGCATACAGGGGATAAAGTTATGGCTCATCCGAGGCTGTGCAAAACGCTTCTTTATAGAAGGTGATTTGTACTGGTTGCTATGTAGTCAGTGTCACTTTAAAGAGGGCTCAGCATCAAGGGTCTAGTGCGGCTGGGGCATGTCCAGATTTCATGTAATGTTTTCCTGTTGATTTCTGTGCCTAGAAAGAGATTCTCAGTAACTGACCACTGCTGGTTCTGGTCCATGTCTTGATCTGTCTCAGTCAAGACATGACAAGACAGCTGCCCCTAAAAATAAAAAATGAAAACAAAAAACAAAAAAAAAGCAGAAACCACACGTTAACCAGCCATCTGTATGTCATCCTTACAGCTCACATGCTTATGTTCCAGCAAAAATTCACAGACATACATGCATGGCTGCACAAACATACACACACACACACACACACACACACACGTCCTCACTCTTCCAAGGTTCATTTGTCAAGATGACAGCTGGACTCTCGCTGAGGTGGAGTTTGCCAAGCTGAATCTCTCGCTTGGTTAGTGGGAGCCAGAACATCCTGGGAAACATTCTGACACACACTTAGAGGCTGCGGTGGGACCCTGTGTGTGTGTGTGTGTGTGTGCACGTACACAAGTGAGTGAGTGTGTGGTTTTTTTGTTTTGTTTTGCGTGCATTTACATGTAAGTGTGCAACTTTTCAAAACACCCAGCAGCAGCATGGCAAGGTCCAGCCCCCTCTTCAGTCTCTGCCTGTGCTTGGCAGCGGCAGGCTTGGCAGGGAGCAGCCCATTTTGTCAGGCTTCCAGTCAACATCAAACGTGCATATATACCCCTCCCCGCCTCTACCAACAACACCTTTCCTCCTTCGCCTTTGCACTCACATCTGGGTCCTTAGACATCTGTTTACCTCCGAAGTGCTTGTCCCTGTAGGGTGGGAGGGATGAATCGTGTGCTTTTTTTCCTTCCAAAGAGCCCTTCAGCTGTGTCCACTGGAAATGTGTCTGCAGTAATGATATAACAGGATGTTTCTCTCACTGGTCTTAATAAGACAATGTGAGACAATTTTTATTCCATCAGCACAGGATCTTACAAAGGTCACATGTCTGGTCAAAGGGAGGAAACTTGATCCTTTTTTTCTCACATTATGCTCTGGATCCATCCTGCCAGAGGGACATTCAAATCAAACAAGTGCTGGCAACTTCTCTACACTTCCTGTTTCCAGGTTCCAGCCAAAAGGCTCATGCTCCTCCGCTATGGAGTTGTGCTGATGCAGTCCATTCCCGGCCACTTTCACCCCCCTCCCCCCCTCCCTTCCCTTATTCTCACTCTCCTCACTCTTTTACTCCCTCCATTTTCCCTCTAGTCTGCATTTCTCATCTTCACTGCTGCCTGATGGATTTAGAAAGTGAGAAGAAAAAGGAGAAGGGAGGGGGAGGAAGAGGAGGGGAGATAGTGGTGTATGAAAGGTGGACAGCGCAAAAGTGTGTGTGTGTGTGTGTGTGTGTGTGTATGGAGTTCTGTTTGAGGGGGGGGGTAAATGGCTGGGGAAAATGCAGTAGCAGCAGATTTCATGCCACTGTCAACCTCTCTCTCCCTCCCTCTCTGCTTCTTTCTCCGGTACAAGTCTCAACACTCTTTACTCTAATTACCCAGATTGGGTTTCCTGGGGATGAAGGGACGAAGGAGTAAAATGGAATAACAGGGGGTCCTTGATATTGTCCTTGTCAAAGCCTAGGGGAGTGACTGGAGAAGTCATTCATGCATCCATCACACTCCCGATTTCACAATTTAATCAATCCCCTAATGAAAGAGAGTGACAGAGGGGCAGAGAGAGAGAGAGAGAGGGGTAATAGTGAGATGGCAGCCCTCACACTTTAACCCAGCTAAGCCAAAGCTAAGGGGTGCGACCGCTCTTTGTCTGCCACAACAATGGCTGCCTTATTTTCATTCTCCCCGTCTGGATGAAGGGAGTGCGGAGGGCGAGTCATTCCATTGTTACCTCTGGGGAGAATAGCACCTCTAATTTGCCATAAGCCTGCACTATTAAAGACCAGACTCCTTTCATACTGCAATAATTGGAAAAGTCATTCACTGTTTAACTTCCATTACTCCATGTTATTTTCACTAATGTGGTGGAGGAAAGTCTTTTAATAATCTCGCCAGCATCACTTCTAGCTATCATTCAAATGACACAAAAACACATACAGTAGAGCTCACTATCTCTCTGGTTTATCCGAGTGCACACTCACACAGTCCACTAAGCTGGGTAAATCTGAAAAGGCGTCGTCTTTTTGCCCCTCCGTCGTCTCCGTCCCTTTATTAAATCGCAAAACAGCATCCTCGTATCTTTAGCGATTTGATTGATGTCACAGTGAAGCATTTATGAGCCACAATGAAAGTCCTTATTTATGTTAGTTGGTTTATCCGACAAAATGCACCTAAAAAAACAACTAAATCATGAGTTTGCTTATGAACAACACAATAGAGGTGAATGAGGACACAGCTGAGATTTGACCGGCCGTGGCTTAGCAGAACAACCTAGCTAAGGGAGGGAGAGAGCTGTGCACAGCTTTGTTGTTCACAGACCAAAAGAAGATGAGGAAGAGGAGGTTGTTATGAACATTTCGAGCCACAGACCACAGCCATGTTTACGGCCCAGAGGCTGTTTGGACACAAGTGGCGCTTTAAGCTCAATGTTGACATCAACACGCTAACACGTTCACAGCGGCAATGCTAATATGTTGATGTTTAGCAGGTCTAATTTATAGCATGTTCATCACCCTCGGTTAGCGTGTTACTGTGCTAACACTTGCTAATTAGCACTTACACAAAGTAAAGATGAGGCTAATGGGAACGTCATTGGTTTTACAACAACAAAAAAGTTATTACAATTCATAGAGAGAGGGACATGAATATCTTTTTGAAACATTTTATATTAGAGTGGTAGCTCTATGTGCTCAAACACAAGCAGCATCTTAAGATCGGGTCTCCTTAATATGAATGTAGTTGAAGACTCATTCTTCAGCTCACAGCCATAAGTACATTTGTTCATGCAGACTTTGACCGGCTAATGAATACAAGAGGTTTTACAGTCTGTTTTTTATGTTTAAGTTACTAAGTGCATTTTTGAAACTTCAGACCGAGATACTCAACATCAATCCTGTTCTACCTTTTGAAGAGATACAATGCACAACATCAAAGCCTGAGCAAAGTCTGTGTTTTAAAAAGACCACAGGAAAGCTCTTAATGCAGACACTTTGCTGACTCACAGCAAACAAAAAAACACAAGACATCTTTTTTATCTTCTAGCCTGCAGTACAGACTTTGTTTGACAGATGGACTGTGGATGTGAAAAGTGCTGCAACCTAAAAAACCTTTCTCTTGTACGGGATTTTTATAAACCAGTTTGTTTGTGACCTGTTGGCCAGTACCTGTATTTCTTTGACTGCCTGTTCGGCTTTACTGTACTGCTGAAGGAATCTCTCTGTGTTTGTTCCTGTCAGCGTTTGTGTTTGGAGTAGTTATCCCTGTTTGTTGGGCTTTAAAGCTGTGAAACGCCTGGCTTTCAGCTGTTTAGGGGCTTGCTCTGAGTTTGCCGTCTGCAAGTGACAGACTGTTTCTACTGTCCTCCTGCTCGCTGAACCACTGTCACTCTGTGAAACACTGGTGCGCTATAGTTCACCTAATTGGCACACTTGTGACAGGTCCCTGCGTGTATGTGTGTGTGCTTGTATGTTTCTTTTTATGTTTGTGCGTGATATGCTTAAGCTGGATTTACTTTGAGCATTTTTTAGGGGCAGCAACTTTAAGATGATTTCAGTTTTGCTCCATTTGGTTTGTTTGTTTGTTCTGCTGTTCTCACAATATCCAGGCAGGCATACATTTATATACTGAAGACATATGGTCGTACTGAATTTTTCTTTGAGTAAAAAAAAGATTTTTCAGTCATCTAAAAACTCTAGTCTTCTATTTTCAAAGAGAGCCACACAGAGGCAGCCTACCAATTGTTTCAAGCTGTCTGGAAGATATAAAGCACCAGGCTGCAAGACAATTCCAGCTGAAGGGACATGTTTCTTTTAATGTGTTTGAAATGAAGGTTTTGTTCAGCTGGATGCAAAATGATTTCAGCAAACAGTGTTTCATGTGGTTCATGTTTGCACCATTCCTTAGCACGAACAATAACATGTGGCCAGTTTTTTTCCACGGTGAAACCGCTGTCGGCCACATGTGATACACGTTCTGTCTCTTCCATGTGTCTCAGGAAAATGAAGTAAATAACAAAACAAAACAAAACTGGAAATAGTCTTTGACGTTCAGGCATTTCATGATTTATAAATCAACACATGACTTGGCTCTGTAATAGAAAGTTTAGCTGAGTTCATGACTCCAGCTATTCACACATTTTTGTAGTGTTACCATTGTGTGGACAGAGACAACAGATCTTCATCACCCTCCAACACAACATGAGTATTTTTCTCATAGCTGCACTTCTGCTGCGGCATATGTTTTGAATTTATCTGCAATTTGTATTGTTATATAAAAAGAAGAGTCCTCCAACTTCAAACTTCCTGGATACACAGAAATCTACATAGAAAAGTATATGATTTAAATTTTTTCTCAGCACAACTGTGCACAGGCAATAGGTTTTTCTAAAATATGTAGAGTTTAATTCCTCAACACAGTCTTTATTTTGCTTGCACAAATGAATCAAATGTTATTATTGATATCATATCCTGATCAACTTTGGAGAGGCACAAACTAAACTAGTGAAACTTTGTCCTGTGTGTTGTTAGTCCGATTATGTCTAAACTTTTTTGAAAGAAAGGCTCATTTAGTCAGTATTATCCATTTTATAAAAAAGTAATTTTCTCGGTTAAGGACATTTCGTTTTTCAACATTTATTTCTCCAGCTATCCATCTTGTCTAAAATGTACATGTATTTATAACATGTACAATGATTCGAAGGCCAATTGAATCTGCTCCTCCGCTGACGTTCAAAAATAAGAAGATCCTGCATTGTGCACACAACAGCACCAGCTGCTTCAGTCTCATTCACAAAGCCCCAGTAATATTATAGCAGTGCATTTGCTACTCTGTGTTCTGTATTCATACCTATACCTCTAATGGGTTTGAGGTACAACCACGATATCGCCTGTAAATGTGGATGTACTAACTAAGACCATGAGAACTTTCAGTCATTCATGCATCTTTCAGGCAGCCTGTAGGTTAGGGAGGTTAATCCATTCATCAAATTTTGCCTAGAGAAAAGCATTTATGTTTGATCTTGAATGTTAAATTTGAGCTGTGGTGCATAGAACTGAATACACTAGTTTTCTTATGCACTGATTTTAAGAGACTGTTGTGTAAAAAAAAAAAATGACCCCAAAGGTCGTCTGTGAAACTGCTTTTATGAGCTATAGTTTTGTTTTACTGCGAGGCGACCTCAAGCAGCCGCAGTAATCATGATGGGAGGAAAAGATGAAGTCAGGTGAGGTGGTATAAAGATCTTAAGAGGTGGCGGGGGAGGATGGATGATGGGTTGACAAAACACAGGAGACTGCTGATTGCTTTCCATTTGAAACCAATAGTTTCTTTTATCCGCTACTGTTACACAACCAGCTTCAGATTTATCACTGTAACCATGAAGGTTCTTGAACATTAAAAAATCATTTAATTTAACACAAACCACAAAATTTTCCTCAACATAACCAAGTAGTGTTTTTGTTGAAAGCTGACCAAACTGTGACCATTCCATAACAGTACAAACATGTTTTTTTATTGTAACCATGAAAATTAGAGTCCAGTGTGCACTACATCCATCTTTCATATCTATCTGATCCATCTCTTTGCTTTGTAGAACCAACATGGTATATATATTAAAAAGATACCACTGGGGCTGATTCTAAAAAACCTTCATTTTGCGGGATCATTACTTTCACAGAGACTACACCCTCTAGTGATGAGGACAGATTCCTGCGTCATCCTCTCACACATACACTGGCAGAGGCAGCAACTGTGAACACAGCAAATGCTATTTCCAATTGTGTTCACCGCTTTAAGCATCTGCATGTTCCTCCCTTTGTTTATATACAGTATGTTCTCTTAATCTGCCGTGGTGAGAGTGTGGGTGGAGGGAAAGCTTGAATGCGCAGGCAAACATATACAATGATAGTATGCTCAATAACACTTTGGTATTACATAATATTCTGGTATCACCATTGCCAGAGTTTGAACTTGAGAGCTGAGACTAGGAAGTTGAACCACCAAGAGCTGTGTTAGCGGCCAAGGCCATCAAGATTATTGTTTTAGATTTAAAACAAATGCATTTTACTTTATATACCACCAAAAATGTCAAAATGTCATGAGTAAAATAATGTAAAAAAGCAAAAAACAAAAGAAAATATTATGATATGATCTGTATACTACCTACTGCTGTAACATGTTATGTCAAAATGTCATAAGTAAAAGAATGTTATATCAAAATGTAAAAAAAAAGAAAAAAGCAAAAATTAAGATTTTTATTTTTATTTGATTTGATTTTTATTCTGTGGGTAATGGGGGCGGGACTAGATAAGCTTTTGCTTCTCCCGCTTTCCCTTTCGGCCATGTGTATTGTATTATTTGAACTAAGATGAAGTGTGATGATGATGATTTAAATTGACATGCCCGAAATAAACAAATTGATTGATTGATTGATTGAAAAAGAAAAAAGGGAATATTAATCAAATTGACTATAAACAGGTCAACATAACATGACTGAGTACAAAAAAAAAGCTAATTGAGCTGCTACAGAACCACAACATCTGACCAGCAACGTCATTAATGACAAACAGCTGGCCATACAGAATGGCTCAACACAAAGGGTGCAACACAATAATCAACGTAAACTACAGGAAAACACCAGACACTTTACAACTCAATAATATTACTAATGAAACAACATGTAAATAATTTGCAAAATTGACTTTAATGACCACAAACAAAAGTATCCCAATCCCCCCACTGCTGCGGCAGCTGTGTGGCAAAGTCCTGAGTACAGGTGTGGGCGATTAAAATTAACATTAGCATGTTAAAGAGCAGGTGTTTCCAGAACCATGCAGAACAGAGAAATAAAGAAAATTTGATTGAGCTTATTACTACTTTATTATTATTATTATTATTTACTATAATTCTTTTTTTTTTCATTCAGTATTTGGGTGTACAAATCTAGAAGTGTCACCTTTTGCACATACAAATACACATACAAATCACTTGACATATACTCCCACCACCATATTTCAGGGCCTGCTCCTTACAGTCACTGCAGTATTTGCAGCCATGTCGACACAAACATGCTGGATCCCATCTGATCCAAACAAATTTATTTTGGTTTAAACTGGTTTTGGTTTTTGTTTAAACTATTTTGACCACGCAGCCAATATTCATCAGGCCTCTTTTTCTTGTTCTTTGGCAAAGTTAAATCTTGCCATCTTTGTCACAGTTGGTGGAAAGCAGCTCAACCATGTAGGTTCAGTGAAGTTACTTAAATGGATGAGATGTGTTACAGGCAGAGCGGTGGATGAGAAAGAAGGCCATATACTGACAGCAGGGTGCTCCACACGTAGCACATACTCTGGGAATCAGACGGTGACATTAGCAGACGCTCTGACAAGGAGCTGGTGGCAGTGGCAGCTTTAAATACTGACTGAGGTGATGAGGAAGCTGGGAACAGGTGTGTGAGTGGGCAGGGAAGCTCAGGTGATTGGGAATAGAAAGCAGGTGAGCAGGTGGATATGGAGGCAGGAAGGAAGTCCAGGGCCAACTGGTGGGCAGATGGAGTATGTCAGATGACAGAGGCCATATAAACAGGGCACAGACAGGAATAATAAGAGCGGGGATAATAAGTGCAGGGGAGTAAACAAGAGAGCTCAGAGATGAATCGTGACAGTTTTGTGCCGCTCAGTGTACAGTGGTTTTCTACTTGGATGTCATGCACAGAGGTTGGCATCATGTGGTGCCCTTCAAACCGTCTGATCAGTCACTGAAATCGCAGTTTCCACAGTCTCCTCGTGCCAAATCGGAAGCATATGCCGTCTGTTTTTCAGTGCAAGGTTGTGTAAACATCGTAGCATCATTTTTCCAGGACATCCACTGTCCTTCTGTTATCAGTAGTATTGGTCCTCTCTACTACTGTCTGGTTTTATACATGTTATGACAATTTCCAAGAAAGCTGCTTATTCTATAGCCTTGGTCATGCATTGAACCTTAACTTGAATCAAAGATATTCACTTTTCTTGCAGTGATCACAGATTTGCAGCTTTGAGGTTGCACTTGTGAGCCTATATTTTCAAAATAGTCTACAATAACACATAAGGTCAAATTCCTACTTACTTGATGACACCGTTTTAAATCACTTAACATTTTACCAATTGCATAGAATTCTACTTGTTTAGTCTCCTGCATTAAAAGGTGTTTCACATATTTATTCTAATCCCATCGATGTCTGTTGGTGTGGATAGAAGCCTCTACTTACATAGATATGATTGAACTCGCCATGGCCCCACCAGCATGCAGTATACATCACATAATTAAAACTCACTATTTCAATTCATTTAACTTGAATCATACCATTAAAATTTGCAGTCGTGTATCTCCACACCATGCGGTGCAGTCACATATTTTGAATATGTTGGATACTTAAAAGTGTTAGTTAACATGAATTTTTTAAGTGAAAATTAATTCCTCTGCACCCCATTGACTGTGGTGGTAGAACGGCGCTTCTGTGTTATTCATTCCCCTCTCTTCATCTCCTCTTCTCTGTTTTCCCCAAAGACCCGGTGGCATGATAATTTCTCATTTGATTTAGTTTTGCCTGGCAGAAGGGAGCTAAGCTCGCTGATAAGATCTCCTTAAGAACCAGACAAGTTGTCAGTAATGAAGGGAATTGCTTTGATCCGTCGACAAATAGGTCATTTAGACAGTGTCTGGTTTCTGATGCCGCATGATACAGTCATGACTTTCTCTCTCTCTCTCTCTCTCTCTCTCGCTCTCTCTCTCTCGCTCTCGCTCACTCTCACTATCAATTTCTCTTGGCTGAGTGTTTTTTGTCCACTGTCTCTCCCTACGGATTCACACACACACTCACACTATCGAGACAAGAGGAATCAGAGGGAACAAAAGACAAAGACAAAGGAAGAAAAAAACCAAAAACTGTTTTTGATTATTATTGAAAATCATCTATTATTTATTACCCAATGGAGGCACTTTATATATGTGTGTGTGTTATTGTGCGTCCCATGTGAGGCGTAAGATAGTGGTGTAGCGAGAAAGGGAGAGTTTCCTTCTCTTCATTAAAGGAAATAAAAAGTACTGATACAGTTATGAGAAGCTCTTAGTGTGTGTCTCATGCTGAGCTTTTTTCAACACAGTTGCTGCCTTTCTGAAGCTAAAATGACAGTGAAAGCTGCTTACTGTTGAAATGACATCCTGCCTGTCACAATATTCTCTGATAAAAGGAGGAGCCTCATAACATGCAACAACAGTGAGCTGACTCATTCCCTGACAGCCATTGTTGGATCCCTTAATGCACATCTATGTATACTATATGCATGTGATTTACTACAGTACATGCGTTAGTAATCATGAGCCGACATCATGGCAGCGGCGCTGGTGTGTCATCACTGTAAACTCTGAACTGTCCAAACAGGCTTAGCGAGAGAGCGAGAATCTGCGGTGAAACAATGTTGAAGTGTAATCCTTTTTCGAAATCATTAATTGGCATGTGAACCAAACCTTTCAGCACTGCAGAAAGCAGCGATGTGCACGACTGCATCCGCGTGTGTGTGTGTGTGTGTGTACTGTGAACATCCAGCCTTTCGCAAATATTTGGTACAAACAGATGAGGAGAAGGATTCTGGCGCCGTCCCTCAACAGTTTTAAAAACGTCTACGTGAACGTTGTGGGAGGGAGAGCTTAATTGGCTGGAATGACTGTGGAAACATGCAGCTGAATCCCCCCCCCCCCCCACCACCCTCAAGCAGGACGGCTTGGAAGCGAGTAGGAAATCAGGGGGGCGGGGAAAACCCAAATGGAATTATGGAGAGCTATCACTTCCTAACTGGTGAGGATTTATACACCACTGCCAAGGCCAACGGATTGAAGTAATTTCATTTTTCATGCATGGCTTCTGTCCCCACGGAGACCTGAAGCAAAGAAAGAGAGAGAGAGAGAGAAAGAAAGAGAGAGAGAAGGAGTACAGCAGATGGGAGAGATGAGGGGAAAAGGAGGAAAGGGGAGGAGAGGAGATGAGAAAAAGAGGAGGCAGAAAGGAGAAGGGAGGGCAGGGGAAGGGAGAAACAGGGTGGGGGGTGGAGGGAGGTGGGGGTGAATGAGAGGGGGAGACAGTTTGGCAGGCGGATGTGTAGTAATTGCTTGTATTTTCTAATGCGACAGGAGAGGTAGATGGAGTCAGCGTGATGTGGTCTCGTTGCTTTGCCTATACAGGAGGGTAATGGTGCTGCGTTGAGAGTTCAACCGAGCTGCTGGCTGGATGTTTGTTAGTTTGTTGGTGTTTAACGGGCAGAGTTTCTTTGAAGTAATAGCAGTCGATGCCTGCAGCTCGTTAATTATCATAGCTGTCAGCAGTAATTTGCTGAGATATGTGCACAGCATCCTGACGTTCTCCTCCCGCTATTCCCCAAAGAAAACACATATACAGACATGCACAAATAGCATTAGTGGGCTGCTGTGACAGCTCCTCTTGCATCCGAACAGCTAAGGTGTCTGTAACTGATTGCTTTTGTTTGATTAGAAAGACACACCTCAGCCGTCTCTCTCCAAAAGAGAGCTGATGGTTTTATGTTGATGCTGATGAAGAGCAAGAGAAGGAAAATGGGGATAACAGCAATGTCAGTGATGGTGACAGGTTTTTAGTCCAGGAGTAGGAAGACTCAGGATGACACCTGTCTAATACAGTATGTCCTTCTCTTGTCCTTGTTAGTTGCTCCAGCTATTTTCTCAGCAGGCCAGAATTCCTGGTGTGTCAAAAGTGTGGCTAAATTGGTTCTTCGAGTGGTGAAAGATGGAGACAACTTTGGACAGTCTTACTCCTCTGGTGCACTCAGGATCTCCGCTGAAATAGTCATTGATTAGAAGAAAAAGCTTGTCCATGCCTCTGTGTGTGTGGGTGTGTGTCTATGTGTGTGTATGATTGTAAGATTGAGTCACTTTTGAAACACCAGCTGATGTTCATGGGTTTTCATGAAGCTAATGGACAAGGATGGTATGCTTGGAGGTTTGGACTCTGTTTGGGCACTAAATTGAAAATTCCTTCCAGATAAGTCCTAATTACGCAGCACTCCACTTCAAATGGCAGACCTACTGTAGCACTGCACTTAATTTACCTATTAGCTGTATCTGGCCAGGGAAGCTGAACCAAAGCACCAGCCTGATTCTTTCTGCTTCCCCCTCTCCCACTGTTATTGAATCATCCTTTTCTCTAGCCCATTTCCCCCCTCAAAATATGTTCACTCTTGTTTCAAATGTCTTTCAAAGAGGGGAAGGTTTTTGGCCTACATCATAAACTAGGAACGAACTATATTAAACTCAAACAAGGAAGGAATTATGTTAAACTGAAACAGGGACATACTATAACTGTGTTTTATTTACAGTGTATCATGGACAATGGAAATGGGCTATATTGCCAAGCAAATAACAAGAAATGAGCTGCCGCTTGCTTCTCCACTTCACTTGCAAAATCTTCAATGGGACTGAACTCGATAATCCTCTGGTGCTGGTGTATATGTCAAAGTAGCTGCCAATCAGAAAGGGATTCAGCCTTAAGACAGGTCATCCAGTCATCATGCAGAAGCCCAGCGTCCAGGCCCCGCCCACTGGTTCTATTCACTCCCAGTGGGTGGGACAAAATTGCAGCATTTATCCAATGACTGTCTAGTTTTGCTGCGGTGAGAAAAACTATTCTCTGCCGCCCCACTAAAGTCCATGGACGCTGAGCTTCAACAGGTCTAATGCACTGAGACGCTACAGGAGAAGAAAATCGCGTCAGTCGACCTGCGATAAGTAACTGACTCTGAACAAAAAAAACACATTTTTAGTTAAAACACAACAGTACATATTTGAGGAAGCAGAGCTCCCCTTGCAGTCTTGCCTCTTGTTGCTTCCTCCAATTACACCACAATTGCAACCTACCTGTCTAATCGTCATTTTTGTTCACAATCTGTCTGTATTTGCAGCATGGCTCCTCGCTGACTGTCAGAGTTAACAGTAAATATATGTTGATTTCATTTCTCCCGCTCTGAAATATTTAATTTAAATTTCTCTTTTGAAGCAGTCCAATTCTGCCAAACAGAATGCATAGCGTTCCCTGCGGCAGCACTAATGGAATCTCTGAGTATGTGGTAGCTAGAAATGCCAAACTGTGATGAATGTGTGTGTGTCCACATGTGTGTGTCTGTGTCGGTGCCTGGCTTTGCGTGTTTGTGTGGTGCATGTGCATGTTTCCAGTGAATATTTAATATCAGGTTTCTTAGACTGTGTGAGGACAAAATATTAAACTCAAGGGTTGTATATCACAAACTGGTCCTTGAATAATAAACCTCACAGCACATGTTGCACCAGCAGGTGGAATCTGTGTGTTTGACTTTGGTTTCTTCGGAAGAGGCAGGAAACTAATAAGATAAAGAAAAAGGTGCATTGCTCAGTGAAACGCATCATAAGACTTCAGTAATTATTTGTTTGATTGAGTGTCTCTCTCTCTCTGTCTCTTTCTGATGCAGATTCGTTCAGACCAGGACCAGGACATCTCAATCCGATACAGCATCACTGGGGTGGGAGCAGATCAACCGCCCAATGAGGTCTTCAATATCGACCCCGTGCTCGGGAAGATGTTTGTCACAAAGCCTCTTGATCGAGAACATCGCTCCTCTTACCATGTGAGTCTCTCTCTCTCTCTCTCTCTCTCTCTCTCTCTCTCTCTCTCTCTCTCTCTCTCTCTTATTCACATCTACACACAACAGACATGACCTTTCCTTTAAGATGAAACCCACACACAATATTATGCAGGCATTTAACCCTTTGACACACACATCTGCCACCTTAACAAAACCAGTGTAATTCTATATAATAAGAATTACTCTGTATGACTTACAATTACTCAACATAGCAAACTATAAAAATAAAAAAACCCAAAGACCCAAAGACCCTAACCCAAAAACCTTCAGAAACCATTTATTTGTATGCATGTGACCTATAACCCTTTCATTGCTGTGAGAAGAAATCACAGTGACAGTGGATTGAAACATGTAATTTTCAATTTGCACCTTTTCTCTCTCTTACGTGGCGGCGCCCTGTGCAAAGCCTCTGGCTGAAGTGAAGTCGAAGTCAGAGAATGTGGTAATTAATCAGTTCACAGCCAATCACACTGTTTTTTTTTTCCATTCACTGTTATTATCCTCACTTTGATTCTTTGGTGATAAATAACAATTAGAAGTTGGCACGTTGGACCAAGAATTTAAAATGAGACAAAAATGCAACTAGTCTCTAATTTCAGGGAACGTGAGAGAATCCTGATAACTGGAGTCTTTGATTCACCACAAACAGACTGAAAAACTAATTTGTTCTGTTGTTGAGGAATGCAAGAAAACTATTTCACCTCATGTTTCAAGTTATATTAGTGAGATGTTTCTTTCATTATTAGGTGAAATTAAATATTTTACACATGACAAGTTTAGAATTGTTCAATTATCACTTTCACATCCAAAAATCTAAATCTGCCAAGGATTGCTTACGAACCTTATTGATTTACACTTTGTCAGAAAGTTTTCATAAAGGTTGAAATTCCTCTAAAATCCTGACAAAAGTCTGACGAAAAAAAGTTAGGAGTTACGTGATAGAGGTGTCGGGTGGTCTGCTGAAGAAAAGCTGTGCACACCACCAGGTCTGCACTTTAAACACTTCTACGCCTTCCTCTGTAAGGCTCTTGAGTCCGTGGTCATGTTGAGGAACACTGCTCTTGAACTGTGGCTGTTATCAGTACAGCAGAGGCTGTCAGGAGGGATAAAGATAAAGCTCGACACAATAAATGATTTAAGGGTAAAAAAAAAAAAAAGTCCATGTGCATTCGTAAACAGAAAACTCCAGGTAGGTATGGCACCGATTTGAGTTACTTCAACTCAAGGACAAAATCTGAGTTTTTATTGTGTGAAAATATATGTAAGAGAAGTAAAAAATCGAAGTGGGATTAAGTCAGAACTGAAATGTTAAATTCAGCTTTATCTAACTTGGAAAAGATCATTGTCCTTCTAGACGATGAAATATTTTACAAGGATTTTTGATGCAGACCGCAGAGAACATTCCTGTATACCTGATGAGGGAAACCTTTGAAGACTCATCAATAAATACCAGCATACCACCTCCACTGGCAGCCACACATGCCTGTGGGTCATATCCACACTTTCCTCTCGCTGTCATTTTGACCGCATTTCATTTTAGTCTATAGAAGACTGCTGCACTGCTTTCTGTCTTTTTAACATTTCTCTGTAAGTTTTTACACCATGACCTCTGTGTTTTTGAGACTTACCAGATGTTCAGTCCTCTGAGGTTAGGTTCTCTTGATACTTTACAAGGTGACACGTACAACTACATCCTGGAGAATCTTAAAGGGCATTTCCTAGTTTTTTTCCTGCACTCCCCTGCTTGTTTAGACCATTTTCTCTTTCACTCTTTTGTGGCCACAGATAAATCCTGCTCTATCTAAATGACAACTCTCATTTTTCAATAAACTCCGAGCCACATGAGAGCCCTTTTGCACATAAACAAATGTTGAAACACACAGCTTCACAAATGATAATTTAATAGCCGAGTGTCCAATTATATCTAAACCCTTGAGATTTGGCTACTGTGTGTTAAAAAGGCTGTATCCCCCACACTGGTCTTTCCATAATGATGTAAACCTGCTCAAATTAAAGCTGAGACTTTAATGTAATATCCATTATTTCATTTCAAACAGACTATGATGAAGTGCACAGCCTGAGGAACAACAATGTTTCTCTGTCCAAATACTTACCATCTGAATAGTGTATAATGAAAGAGGAAAGTGGCTTAGTGGAAAAATAAAACCTTGATGAGGGCAAGATGGTGGGATTTACTCATATTGGCTTCCTCTCTGAGAGTAAGCTGATGAATATCAATCACACGTCTGTGTGTTGACGAAATTGTTTGACATTTTGGAAATGCTCTTATTCCTTCTCTTGCCAAAAGTCAGATGAGGAGATCACCCTCAGTATTAACCTATGGCCAGCAGCTGGTTAGCTTAGCAAAGCAAGTGTTGACGCATGGGAAACAAGTGTGGCTTAGGTCCAATGTTTTTGCCTCGGAGCAACTTAATTTCTTTCTGATTAGAGTATTGTATTTTGTTTGTTTAATCTGTACACAAACATAAATGTTGAAACAAGTGGGGGAAGTTATGTTGTCACAGTAAGGTTGCCAGGCAACAAACAGAGACTGCATTGAATGGAAGTCAGTACTCCCGGCCAAGATTTAAAATCCCCCCGAATATGCAGGTAGTGAAATGCAGATTTGTTTTTGTTTTTTTGTCTTTTTTAAAAAAAAAGATTTTTACCTTCGGACAGAGCTAGGCTGGTGCTTTAATAATTCTGAACTGCTTATGTTAATGTGCCCTTGAGCAAGGCAACTGACCTCCTAACACTTCTACAGCCAGTTTAACTTGCAGTATGTCTTTGCAAAGTTCAAAATTACAGTACAACCCTTCTAGAGTTCACTAATGAGCACCAGTAGAGTTTGTTTAACCTGTAAATAAACAGTAATGAAAAGAATGTGTTTGTCTCAGTGTGGGGTGCACAGCATCTTTGTTTCTTCATGCTGTTCTGGTTTAAACCCAGTTTATTTTTCCAAAAAATACCAACACCTGTCTTGGCTCTGCCTCACTTGAATGAAAGTGCCATCTCTTTGTGCCTCTTCTCTCGCCTTTGTGCTGTGCATGCTTCTCTAAGAGTGAAAACATCAAGCAGTCAAGCAGAGCACTTTTAAAATTTAAGAAAATACTAACTTGTCATATTGCATAAGCTTTCCATGAGTCTTTCTGCTGCCATGAAAAGAGAGCCTTTGGTGTAGTGAGAAACCACCGTGGGTTTATCTGTGCCTGGTTCCCTCTGTCTCTGTACCTGCCGCTCTCCTTGTATTTATATGGGAACCCAGTCTGAGTCTCAGTCCTGCTGAGCTGGCTTTTAGCTTTTTGTGGGAGCTGAGCAGATTTATACCCACGAGAAACTCCAATCAATCAGGTGATTTGTTAGGAAAGGTGGAGGCTTTCTTAGACTGCTTTAGTTAAACTCAGTGTTTGTTGTAGAAGTGCATTAGTTGGTGCAGAATACAAAGAGAAAGGAGAAACCAGATGAGACAAGGTAAAGATGTACGTGTAAACAGAGGAAGAAGGCTGCTGCAGTTCAATTAAAAGCCTCTCACGGTGGATGCTGCCTGGGACAGGTCAGCACTTCAACCGACTCGATAAAACACGAACTTGCTCATTCCAAGAAGAAAGACGGGGGAAGATGCAGTGATGTCATCCTGGAAAACTGTAACACACACACACACACAGTTAAAATTTGACTTTGTGCTCTTTCGTTTGTTTACTTCATATTTAATGCAAGGACAGAACAAAGTTACGGTCTACTTCTTTTTATTTCAAAAGAATGAGCACTCTGAAATTCAAAACTAGCCGGGCAACAAGATGCATTCTTATGAGGAAAAAAACCTTGGAGCGTCTGGTCCGCTGTTATCTCTATCAGGATGCTTCCTCTTTGCCAAATGCAGAGCACTGCCTGGTACGGTCTGTTTTCTCCCCTTGCCTTTCAAGATAATAACTTTAATGTGGACCCAGAATTACATTTTGCCTTCTTTAAACATGGCGGTAATCTCTGACTCCTGCTGTTATTGAATTAGGGTGTGGGTGCATGTGGGATGGAGGGATGAGGGTGGGTAGAGATAACAGGCCTGGCTCCTACCCTGTTACAGCACACTGAGATGCGATATGCAATGGCAGCACGCGGATATTGGGTGCAAGACAGATCAGACAATGCAGTGGGAAAAAGTAAAGTCAAATTAACCTCAGGGAGACCTGGAGACACAATTTCAGTGGAGGTGCGGAGTGGAAACAGACAGTGGAGAGAAGAGGATGGGCAGCAGTGGAGAGGATCTTCACCTCTCTGCGGAGAAGAAGCCGATGGAGAGTGCTTCTTTTTTCTACTGTATGTCGTGCTGCGATGAGCCTAGAGGCTATTTCACTTATCTGGCTCTCATGCTCTTGCCGTGGTCAGGTAGGGTAGCACGTTTCCAATCAGGCACATTCAGATGGAAGGAGTAGCGTTCCCTCAATTCTCCATACATAATGAAAAAATCCTCATGTTACATATCTGTTCGTATAATGTCTTTAGGTTCTCAGACTGAAATTGAACATTTCAACAGAATAAATATTTATCATCCTGTGTTCTCTTGAGCAGGATGTAGATAGCATCTGAATGCAGTTTTCTTTCCTTCTGTATAAACTAAACATCCCTGATGCTTCCACCTGACAGGAATATCACTGAATAAGTCATGTTCAGGGATATAAACATTCCCAGGTAAGGTGAAGTGAATCAAAACAGCTTTAAAGAGAAGCGAGGAGTTGCCACTTCAGTCTGTTATTTTGACCTTCATGTATAGAGCAAAAAAAACAAACCACAAACATTTACTTAAACTCAACATTTCCCTGTTAGATCACATTTCTTCGCTGCTTTCCTTTTTTTTTTCATTTGGCCTCAGTTTTTTTTTTTTTTTTACCCCTCCAGACCTCAAATAAGAGCAAAAGCAGTGAGGACACATTTTACAGCACATATTGATTCCAGTAATAACTTCATGTCCAAACTTTGTGAGAAATCCTAGTTGGTGATTCTATTTGTCTGAGCACGGCCATGCTGAATTTGAGATGTGCTGAGTGTGTTTGTGTAGTCAGAGTAAAAGTGAAGAGATTTCAGGAGTCTCTTGTCAAACAAAATCAGACAGAATCTCTGGTCTGGGATTCAACGCCGTGATCCGGAAACATATACTGTACCTTGACTTTTGCAGCAGAGCCGAACTTCCAATGAAATAAGTAGTTTCTTGTTTTGGTTGCTACTGAGATAAAAACTTCTGGGGACTAAGTGTAAAACTGATAAGAGGTCTGGAGAGAGCGCATGAGAAAACAATTCTACCTTGATGTCATTCTTTAGGTTCAGACTTTTTGAAAAATTTGCACTGTAATAATTCAATAATGCAGATTTTATCAGTCAGGAGCAGGGTAAAATGGCAAATTCAGAAGAAGAGACACAGACTTTAGAGGTGTATTCACCTTGAAGGATAAACATATTTACTGTCAGTGTGATGGTATTTTCTTTATGTTGTTTATCCCTCTCTAAAGCCCACCTCTGTGTATGGAGACCTTTGGGAATACACTGAAAGAATAGGTGAAAGGTGAATACCATAGTTTTCATGCCAAAGACTATTTGAAAAACAAAAAAAAAGTTTTTAAAGTTAGTGGAAGGACAGCAATTCAAATATTTCAAGTTAGTGATTTAAGCCTGTAATTAATGTAGCCAGCCGACCCAGGATGAAGGTTGTGTGTCTGAAGTGGAAGGTCTGGGGTTCTTCAACCACACAAAGCAAAGAATGCTTTTTTTTCTTGTACATAGTGAATAACACATAATTAAACTGGCATTTATATGCTTCCAGTGATTTGCATTTACATTTACATTTACATTTACATTTGGCAGATGTTTTTCTCAATAGTCTTACAAAATGTGTGTAAGTGTGGACTAAATGTCTTTATTATGAAGGTGCCAGCTCTGACAGACTACATGCACACTCACTGAGACCTGAGAACTGAGAACTAGACCAGAATAAATCACACAGACATGCTTTTTGTCACCAAAATCAACATTTGTCTCAGAAACTCTGTCCTTTGCTTAAAGGGATAGTTTAACATTTTGGCAAATTGGCCAGTTGCCATAATCCCTATAGTCATAGCAGTAGATTTGTTACGGTACCTTTAATTGATGGTGCAAGCTATTTTTAGAGCGGCGGAGCAGAGTCGCAAGCTGCTCAGAGCTATGCTATGGAGCCTCATGGGATTTCTTGGTTTCCCTCATCAAACTCATCAAATACACAATCCAACAACTTCAAAACGCTCTGGTGGACAAGTTGTGACCTGCACATTCACCACGCTATGAGATAACAACGCAACGTTATAAGACAGAGTTGTTTTTGAGGTAAATTCATGCAAAATCGCTGATGCGCGCTCCCTTCAGGGGCAGTTTTTCTGCAAGCAGACTCTGCGAAAATAACTCCGTCTCGTAACAGGGTCCCTACAGGGTCCCTTTAGCAAGGACAAGCTTAGGGAAAAAATCATTCATCACATCCGCCATCAACATCATCAATAATTCACTATGAAATCTGTTCTTTTAAGGTTTTTATTCTGTTTTTACTTGTGTCATTCTGTATCTTGCTTGTGTCGTGATGTATCTATTTGTTGATTGTTTTATGTTATGCTAAACTGTGTTTCTATGTTTCTTTTATGCGCACGTATGCACACGTTTAATGTGCAGGGGACAATAAAGGTTTTCTGAATCTGAATCTGAACGTTCCGTTATTATCTCATAGTGTGGGGAATGTGCAGATCACAACTTGTCCATGAGAGCGTTTTGAAATTGTTGGATTGTATATCATCAAGAGAGGAAAGCTGCAGTGAACGGGCGTGGCCTGCATGTGGTAGTTAACAGCTACTCTACTGTGGGTTGGCCACTGGAGGCAGCAGGGTAGACGGAGATGGAGGCAGTTAGAAGCTAGGCGAGTTTCCTCGTCACCAGCTTAAACAATCTTTAGAATTTCTACCCAGGCCAGCGTCTGCTAGAACTAGAGATTTGGTCCCTTTAAACGGAGAGCTGGTCCAGTGGAGTCCTGTAACAGGGGCTTACTCTGGGATCTGACAACTGTAATATCTGAATACTGCTCAAATGAGTGTGTCAACATTTTTATTGCCTGATCTCTTCTCTCAGCTTGACTTTGGCACCAGGGCAGTTGAAGGATGCTGTTCAGAGAGATATCAGTGACAAACTAATGTCACATCCAGAAAAAGATAGATGGGTTTTTTATTCATCACATACCAAATGTTTACCATAATAATTTTCTCTATAAACCCAATTCAAGAACTCATCACAGACATATAAATAATTTACGAATCCATTACTCTCTGCTCCCAAAATAATAACTATGGGCTATGATCTAACTTCATTTCTTGTGTTTGTTTCTCCCAGTTGCGTGCTCATGCTGTGGACATGAATGGGAACCAGGTCGAGAACCCCATCGATCTGTACATCTTCGTCATTGACATGAATGACAACAGGCCCGAATTCAAAAACCAGGTCTACAATGGCTCTGTGGATGAAGGCTCCAAACCAGGTAATGACATATGAGCGGATGGAGGCGTAGATAGAACATGAAGTGAGAAGCAGGAGCAATTACAGGGTAGACAAATTAATTAAAGATCGGAAAGATTTGAGAGATTAAAGAAATGTGTGATGGTGTTAGATACGAGGAGCGGACTGATGACGGGCTGCTGTTATACCAGCAGAGCCAATGTCGTTAAAGGCGTGACTACGACAGTGAATCTTTTACACAACTGAGAATTTTCCATTCCCCCTGATTTAGCAGACAGACGGAGAATCTGTCTCCTATAGTGGCTTTTCATTTAGCCGGCTGCAGCAGTGGCCATAAACCAAAGAGGGTGCTCAGGCTGGAGAGGAGATTGAGGATGAAATGTACCACGCTGTAGCACCACTGGGTCATTTTATGTCTAACCTCAGAGCAAAAGAATCACCAAGATGAGCTCCCAGTGTGCAGGGGTGTGTGTGAATGTGAGCCCGATGAGCCCAACTTTATTGCACCAGGGTGATCGCAAGAGGTGTCCAGGCACTAATTTCTTTCTTTCTTTCTTTCTTTCTTTCTTTCTTTCTTTCTTTCTTTCTTTCTTTCTTTCTTTCTTTCTTTCTTTCTTTCTTTCCCTTCCCCTTCGCCTTCCCCCACACAGCAGACAATTCTCGGCGGCATGCATGACATTCAGCTAAACAATAATCATAAAAAAAAAGAGTGTTTTGGAATTTAGAGCTCCAGTGGTTTCAATGGAAGGCCAATTACAGACTTGAATTAGTTTGCAAATTAAAGAGTCATTATGGGGACCTAATCCTGTCAGGCACAGCTTAGGACGCCCGTACAAAAGGGTCCACATTAAACCCCCTAAGAGTTCAGCTTAATGAAATTACCCCGCCGATGTGTGACACATTGTGATTCTTCACCTCCTTCTCAATATCCCTCCATCTCTTCAAAAAAACGTGATGGGTGGAGGACTGATAGTGACTCCGCTTGGAATCTAACCAAATATGGGGTCTGTCCTCTGCTTCTCTCATTTCCTCCCCGCCCCCCCACCCTCTCTCTCTTGCTGCTGCCTTTTATTTCTTGTCTCGCTGAGAGGCCTTTAGAGTGCTCCCTCTGGCCGAGTCATTGACAAATGTTGCTTTGAAATGTAATGAAGTTTGAAATGGGAGCTGCGGTTACAATTATCCTCGGACAGGGGCTGTCACTGCCATGATATCACTATCTCTGGCAATTAGAATCAGCTACGGGAGAGGGAGAGCAAGAGGGAGAGAGAGATGGAGAGATCGGGTGACAGGCAGTGATCCCGCAGAGTTTTACGAGTCCGTGGAGGCAGGGATGCAAACAAGTGGTGCCGTCATGGAAGGATGGCGGCTTCTTCTCTGCAACACAACTGTATCTGCTTCTACTTGATGCCTGTGCTTACTCGCCCTTTCAGTATAAGTGATTGTCAGCTACCGAATGTGTTTCTGCGATCTGAGATCAATATCATCTACTATCTACTATCTAGCTACATTTCAATATGATTAAGGCTTATCAACATCTGTCATCACTAAAAGCTAAATATATTGTGAGTTATTTTGTAGCTATAAAAGCTGATCTTATATCTGAATGTACTTGCTGTTGCAAAATAGGTGTCCAACGTATCCCAGCTGACATAAATCTGTACAGATCAGTGAACGTCATAGTGTTAACAAACTGTAAAGGAACATGTTGTGGTTTATCGCCCGTTTTTATGTAAACATTAACCAATATCAGTGTGATTACTTCCAATGTATGTCATTACGATCTGTTTGTAGGACGGTTGATTAAAGAGAGCAGTGCAGTGTGCCCAGTGCATCTGCATCTGCCTCTCTCCCTCATGTTGCTATAGCTTTAAACTAGCCAATAAAAGGCTTGACAGCACAAAATGTTCAAAGTTAAATGCGAACTGAGTCATTTATTTTATGGAAACAATTACAATTGGAAGGACTACATGTAAACAAACAGCCAAACAGTTGCCATGTTGTTACAAGGGATGGTTGTTATGGGATTCTGCTGGATTTCCCTTGAGGTGTCTATGCTCTTACAAAACACAGTCTGACAATATGTCATGTAGAAAAGAGTCATTAAGTCATGAAACTGCTTCAGTAATTTAATTTACGCGGTAATAGCTTAGCCAGCATTAGCCACCAGATGCACCAGACAGTATCAGGCTGTAGCAGCAAAACTCCTGAGTGTGTTGAAGTGGATGAATATTTGAAGAGTTTGAAGAGTTTTTAAGTTATTTCATCAGTAAAAAGTTACCTACTGCTCAAATAAATCTGTTTGCATTTTGATGGAAGTTGAAGTTGACATAGTTAGTTGTTACTTTCTGTTACAGCATGTTACCGTCTGTGCACGTGCACGCTGAGAAATGGTCTTTTCTTTCTCAGGGACGTACGTGATGCACGTGTCAGCGTTTGATGCCGACGACAACACCACCGCTAATGGGATGGTGCGCTATCGAATCCTGTCCCAGACGCCACACAGCCCCATCCCCAACATGTTCACCATCAACAGCGAGACCGGAGACATTATGACGGTGGCGCCTGGCCTTGATCGAGAGGTTAGTCTCCTTTATCCTTGAGCGGTCAAAAAAGGCAGATTTTAATATTGTATAAAATGAATCAGCAGTAATACTCATTACAATCTATGATTCCCCAGTAAGGTGCACAGTCTGCATGAGCTGGTTAGAAGACACACCTTTGTCTTTATGGAGCAGCTCTCAGCAGCATTGTTTACTCTGATGACACTCTGAGACGTGACTTCAAAATGTTTTGTAGCCAGTTGTCACCACACACACACACAGACACACACAGGTAATCTTTTTTCCCTCCCCTTACACTAAATTGCCTTCTTCTGCGGTCACCTTGTTTATGGAGCTATAAAAGTTGTGACAAGATCCAAATGTGTTTATTCTTGCGACATGGATGTGCCAGTGACAACTCTGCAAAGAAATCTCGGAGACAGATCATCGTCCCAAACTGTCACCAGTGACAGACCTATTAACAACACATCATGCTGCAGTGGGCTGCTCACGTTGTGTTGTGTTGTGTTGTGTGTGTGTGTGCGTGTGTGTTTGTGTGGCGAAGATAGAGTGGAAATATCTGAGATAGAATGCCCTTGACACCTGTCAGACAAACACAAAAGCCCATATAATCACATCTACACTCGATAAAACACAGGCAATGGAGGGGAAAAAAAGGAAACTGTAGGGGGCAACAGAACAAAAACAGTGCCAGGCAGAGGGGGTATTACAATGAGGGTGGAGTAGTAAGTGAGTGTGGATTTGGCTAGGAGATTGAGTCGTGGACACGAGGGTGCCAGAGGAAGAGAGAGAGAGAGAAACATGAAGGGAACATGGAGTAAAAATGAACGTCAGCTGCTGCTAATCCAGCTACTCACCCATAATGTCGGATTTAGCCCCCGACCACCCCAACACAAGCATCGCTGTACTACTTCAGACAAGAAGACTCATAATGACATCATTTCCTTACCCCAAATCAATGAGGGCAGTATTTTTCTTTTTTTTAGGGGCTCTGTGTTTACAATGACATTGTAAACACACATCTCCATGTGGAAGCTGCTCATTACAACCACATGTTGTGTTGGCTAGAGTCAGTGATGGTATTGAGGGAATGGCAAACTCTGCTCTGTCACTTTCTCCTCATCTCCCCATTTTTACCTGGTATCAATATAAATCTCTACTTGGATCTGTATCTGATCCGTATACACATCTGTATTTTAATTCACATTGTTTTGAAGTTGGTTAATGAACAGAACATTAATTGTCAGCAATTTCGTTAATGGATTTATTGTTTTGGTTTTTATGTCAGTGTTAATTTAATATCTTTCGGTTTTTGACGACGCAAGCTATTTGAAGATATAACCGACGCTCTGTTTTCTCTACTTTCTACAGTCTACCAATTAATAGGGAATCAACTCAATTAAGTTAATTAACTTGATAAACCATGAAAAGTTAATCACTTGGCTACAGGGAGATAAATAAAATCACACAGCACACAGCCCTTAATGCAGAGTGTGAGTGGATTCAGAATGCATAGGAATAAGGATAGATGAGTCAGCCAGGCTAGATCTGTGCTGCATATGCATCGGCCATATTCTTAAGACAAACATTTACACAAGATGAAAGCTTCACCTAACTGTGCCTCCTCCTGCTGCCTCCACCGAGCCTGGCAGAAACCCCGCCTTGGCAGAGGAACAAGTAAAACCCATTGAGCAGCATCGCTTCACTTGACCTGGGACCATGCCTGTTGATTAACTCCATCAGCCGCACCAACCCTAATTTGCTCTTTGAGATCCGATCACAGCACTGGAAGAATTGAGACAGGAAAAGTGCTTTTTTTTAATACTAGATCCATGAGCAGATGAAACGGCCCTTAGAAGAAAGAAGTGAGGACCAGCAAACCTGTCCCCACTTTCCAAACATGTCTGCACTCCTAAGATCTAAAGCTCCACTTGGCTTTAAGTACAATAGCACACACACACACAGTGTACATGCACAGACACTATAATATGCATCTACTGTATTTCTCACACAAATGTATATTGTGTGTAAATGTATATTTATGAGTGCACTGCATATGCACTTGCACATTATCTGTAGCTTACTGTACATACAGTACATGTGTTTTCCGGTCACATTTTTCCTACAGAGTAGATAAGGCGTTGAAACCCTTGCAGGAGAAAACTCAAAGCTTCTGTACTGTACATAAACTAGGAAGATGCTATTCTGCAGTACTTCCCTGGTCCACTTTTAGTCAGCACTTTAGCCCTTTGAAACTTTGAAAGTTTATGTGTCTCCTTTTCCTTCTTGGGCTGGGGTGTTGGAGGCGTTAGGTACTACAAAAAAAAAAAGGAAAAAGAAAAAAACACAGGCATCTATTTTTGGTAATCCTCCTCCCCTGTGCCTTCGCTGCATCCCCTGCTGTCTCTTATCCTCTCCTCTGTTCTTCACTTTTGAAATGTCTTTTTCCTCTCCTTTATAAACTCCCACACAGATTTCTCTTCTAAAGGTTTCCACTGGTCTGTAGTGGACTTTAAAAAAGCTTGTTGACAGTAACAGACCTCAGTCCTCCAGAGGAACCTGGGTATGCTGTGGTGTTGTTGCAGTGCTGAGAGGTTCAGAGGAGCACTACATAATTACTCCCTTGTCTAATTAGTGAGAGTGTTGTGTACATGCTGTACACAGGCTGATGGGACAGTCAGGCAAGTACCGCTTCTAAACAAGATATGGAGGAAAAGAGGTGCGTGTATGTTTGTGGGTGTGTGAGTGTGCATGTGTGTGTGGGAGGAGGGGAGGGGGTGGTTGGGGGGGTGTTAATGAGAGTGTGTGTACAAGGTTGGAGTTCAGCATCTCGTCTAGCATCAAGATGAGAGGAACTGAGAGGAGCTGTCTAATCCTCCTGATGTGGCGTCCTGGCCTAATTGGGATATTTACTCGGTAATTAGCAGGTGAGAGAGACACTGGGAATGTAATTGGGAATCTCAGTGACGAGACACATTATCCAGACTGTCGGCTCCTGGGCTCCATCCTTCCTGCAGCCCATTAACTGCACCCTGGGACAGAGGATGCCGGCAACCAGAGGGAGGCATATACAGTAAGGAAAGGAGAATGAGGAGTAGGCGGCACGGCTCGAAGCACACAAACACTCCCCGAGTACAAAAATACAAATAAGAGAACCATATTTCAGCTTCCAACAAAGTGACACTGTGTCATTTTAAAAAATGAAAATGGCATTTATCATTCTCTCATATCATTTCTCCATAGATAGTCTATTAATCTCTGTCAGCTGAAACATTGTCTTCACATCTGTCCATCAGGGGCAGTGAATAAGTGATGTCTTTGATGACACACCCATGGGGAGGCTTCACACCGCAGCCTTTGCAGATGGTGTGAAGTCTGGATATGTTCCGCTGAAGAGGTTTCAAGTCAGTCGAATGAAAGACTTCACCCTTGCGATTCTGTGTTTCAAATAAAACCATGGACAGTGACTATAGAACAGAACACAGCCTTTATTTTTTTGTCCTTTGGGAGTCACAGTCTATGGCTGGCTGCTGCTTTACGCTCATGGAAGAGAGAGCGCTTTGCAGACAAAATAACCACACACTCTTGTCTCTTCTGTTTCTGCCTTTTAACAGAAAGTGTCCCAGTATACCATCATCGTGCAGGCCACGGACATGGAGGGCAACCTGAACTTTGGCCTTTCCAACACAGCCACAGCCATCATCACTGTCACCGACATCAACGACAACCCTCCCATGCTGACCTCCAGAACTGTGAGTTGCTACAAATAAGGGAAAGGGTGACAGTTTGTGGAAAGGAGAGGGTTTGGGTTCAACGAATGACGAGTATGTTGAAGGAAAAGAAATAGCGGGGTAGACAGAGAGAGACATTAAAGATGAGATAGAAGGGAGAATGAAAAAGAGGGAACAATGGAATGAGGGAAGGAGAAAGGAAATGACTACAACGCTGTTATGTCGTTACACAGGAAGATTTACACAAGGACAACGAGGGAGGGTTATGAAGTGCAAAGGGTACTTAGTCATTTTCTTGTAGGGGAAGCACACACACTCACACACACATGGAAAAAACTAATCCATATCATTGACTTTCATCAGCAAGAAAACCAGAGCCAGCAAGTCATTAATGATTGTTGTCCTGATTGTGATATTTAAAATGATGATTACATTACAGAAGGCCATTATTAAGAATGAGGTAAAATTTAAAAGCCCACGGTAAGTAATGTATGCAATGTATCATGTCACTGGAGGTGAGATTCAGCAACATCATCACTAAATGAACCAGTGAAGTGGAAGATTTAGTGTCATTAAAAAGTTTATCTCACTTTTTCCCACGACTTAGCTCTGGTTATTTCCCTCAGTGCCGATGAATGTTCAGAGCTGTGGGCGAGGTGACGGCTGAGGGTGGCAGCAGCATTTCTCACTGACTGCCGGTTGATAATGAAAGTCTCAAAAGTGAAAGTTTTATTCATTTTGTGTCAGAGAGGTGTTCATTTGTTTAGGGCACTGAAGTGAAGACGGTCAAAAAGGAAGGGGGTTGGTTTCCTGCATTCTCGGTTGGTTCCTGTCATGAAAAACCTGTCTTGTTGTCAGTTTGGCTTCAGGTGTCAGAATTATTCAGTATGTGTGATTTCCTATCAGTAGTGATGAGAGCACAGGCCTGTTAGGTAGATAAGGTGCTTAGCTCTGCAACTGCAGGGAAAAGCAGCTGAGGCGGTATCAGCACTACAGGAGGCTCGGCTCTTTGAGGTGGAAGCAGAGGAGTTAGCATTAGCACTTGCCCTGGGGGCTATTAAGACCCTTATAATGATGAGTTAGCAATGGCGGTAAAGCATGTGTCAGCCAGCAGTTCTCATCAGAGGACTGCTACATCACACACAGCAGGAAATGTACAAAGAGGAGGGGAGTGGAGGAAGAAAAAAGGAGGAGACGATGAGCAAAAAGACAACAAAGAGGGGAGAGGATGTTGATGACTGGACCACCACCAGACTCCAGGACCAAAAAAAAACAAAAAAAACAAGTGTTGTGAGAATGATGGGGTGAGGAGGAAGAATGAGGGATTATTTAGTCACAAGAGCTATTTGCTACAGCGGCAGTGATAAAGCATAGACATGGCCCATTGTAAATCAGAGGCCTTTCCTGACTCTGCACACTACCACCACCCTACATTAAGATTCTCCACTGATGGTGGTGTATTGATGATAGTGGCCAGTAATAGATTGATACTCTGTAACTGTATTCCACCATGTTTAAGTGCATTTCCATCGCCACATCGTGGATATTGATGACGAACCTTAGTGGAGGTTTTGGAGCCATGATGAGCGGAGCACTTTTACCCACTCCTTTTCATAAATCACCCATTTCAGTGGTGGGATCACATAAAAGCCATTTTGTTGAGAATGCAGGCCATTATGCAAATATTTAGTGTTTGCAATAAACCCCATAGATCTTTCAACGTGTCCCAGAAATATAAAGTTTGGGGAATTTGTCTTTAATGTTGATGATTAATATTTCATCATGCCTATCAGAGGCTGGCCTATTTTTCATAGCGGCAGGGAGCGGTGTATGTGTATGTGTATGTATGTGAAGGCCTGGGATGCCTGTAAGGGGCTGCATGTATGCTTTTGCATTAAGTTTGTGAGGCAGATGGATGAAATAAACTGAAAAAAAAGTTATTTATCTCTTATTTGTTTATGCATACAGTATACTGCAACCACCGTATCTAATATTATATGGGATTATTTGCAGTAATGTGCGGAGTATCAGGCTTATTTCTTTGCCGCATTTACTGCAGTTCTTTGTTGCCCTCTTTCCTTTATTATCCTCACAATGTTCCTATGATGAAGCTTCCTGTCACATCTCCTCGCCCTCCTCTCCTCTCACCTCCCCTCGCCTGCCTTAGTCTTTCCCCACTGCCAAAACAGTGACAGGAGGGTGAGGGTGTTGGCAAGAGGTGTTTTGTCAAGTACTGTGAGAAAGTCAACTGCGCTCTGTGCCAGTCACAATCACAAGAGCCCCCCCCCATTTCCCCCCGGCCCATCAGTTGGGGACAAGATACAGTATCATGGGCAGAAAAACTACCTGATCAGAGAGAGTCCGAGCCTTTGCTGAAAGACACCACGGTCATGCAACAGTTCACCGTCGTAGCAATCATTACTGCAGTGCACTGTAAGTGTCAAAGCTCTATTCAGCTCATAAATCATTAAGAGAGTGGAAGAAAAGGAACAGCCCCAAGGGCTTCAAAGTGAGATTGTAATGCTCTCTGTTAAAGCTCACAAATGTTGCATCACAATCCATTATTGACAATCACCTCTCCGAAAGTCAACACTCACAATCATAAAATAATCTGAAAGAGATAGAAACAGCTTGAATATAGAGAAGAACTGTGAGGTATAAATATCACTCTCACTTTAAATTTCTGTTTGAAATTTCACCCTTAAACGTAACCTGGATTGCTAAAAGTTGTTTTTTTGCACAGTGGTGTGCATGTCACATTTTTCTCTCACAATTTTCCATTTTGCAATTCATTTGCCAAGCGATTTTAATGATGATGAAGAGTTTTATTTGTAGGGAATTTAAAACTGTCATGCATGCAAGATTGCCTGTGGGGAAAAATAGATAGGATTTTTATTACACAAGGTTTAGATGCCTGATGTAACCTCTTCCAATCCCCCACATTTTTAAAGAGATAACAAGGCAAGAAATCTTAAACGGGAGTATTGATGAAAAAAAAAAGAGTTGTGATGGACCCTTCTAAGTCTCTCATCAGAGCTGGTTAACAGTTTCCTTTAGTTGTTACTGTGTACTGAGAAACAAGATGCTCAAGGGCCCCCAAGAGCTCAAGAGCCATCTCTCAAGCTTTATTTTATTGAATTGGCATTGGGGAGTCTCTGAACCAAACCTCAGTAATAAACCACACACACACACACACACACACAAACATACACACACTGGCTCTGACACAAACATACCACAGCCTGCCTACTTATCCAATGCAGGCAGTGCATCAGGACCACCCGGACTTGTCTGTTGTCTTAAGAATGTCATTGAGTCTCTGAACAGCTCTCCTGACGCAGCCCCCTAATCTGCCCGCTGCTGTCGGCTGTTTGCTGGGTGATTCGAGGGTTGCCAGGCAGGGTATTATGGTCCGTTGGAGTGTTTGGTCTGGGGCTTTGCTCTTTGATATCCTACACTCACATAAGCGGCTCAGTGGCTCTTCCACGCCTGTTACCCGTGGTGACACGGTGTACATGCCTGTTGCTTCGAGATGAGGTGAAGACACGCCAACATGCTCACCCGCTGACCCCACATGATTGGTTGAGAGTTGACAGGTTGTTTGTGTGGGCGTGGCTATGTGGCTGCGGCTGACTTGTGTTTTCAGAGTGGCGATGCCGTCACTGCTCTTGTTGGTTCGTCTTTGTGGGCTTTATCCCCTGAGCCTATATGGCTTTGATCAATCCCCACCATAACAGACACATGACAGACAGCGGCTCACTCCTCATCAGGCTTATCAGGACAAAGCACATGTGTTTGTACAGCATGGGGACAACTAAAAGCCACTCATATACACTCAAACAGCTGTTTTAACCCTCCCCACTGCCGGCTCCTTTCTCTCCTCCTTTGTCACTCTGGCTTTCAAAGGAATGAAATATTATTGCTCATCAGCGATGCGATGGGTAGTGGAGAGGCAGGAAAGGCAGAAACCATTGAAACTGGAACAACGCCCCTGTGTGGACGTGTTCACTGGTGTGCAACTGGGTTTACTGCTTGTTTACAACTCAGCGGTGGTAAAAGTGAGATCATTAAATTTACTCTTCCCGAAAACATGGAAGGAGGACTGGCTCTATAAAAACAAGGCTTGGTGAAAACCTACAACATGGTGGAGGTAGTAGTTGTTGTGGTGTGTGTTATTTGTCTGTTCGATCTAGTGTCAGTCTGTCCTGGCACTTTTTCACTCTCATCTTTATTTATTTATGTATTGAGAGTACTTTATTGCTGTAATGAAGGTGAAACTCAATGAATTGGAAGCCATACTTTCTTTACCTGCAGCTCCTGAGCAGCCAGAACACCGGGGCAGCAAGAGCCCATGGTTTGCAACCATACATTCCTGTACAATCCAGCCATATCTTGGCTTGTCTGGAAAAAGAAATGTGCTAAACTGGCCACATTGTAGACTGTTAATGCCCCCCTAAATAATAACTGTCTGCACCAGCTCATTTTGAAACAGCAGTGGCAAAATGAGAAAACTCCAACTCAGTCACATGTCACTCTGCTGACCAATAGAAGAATTAGGATCTCACAACCTCCCCCTTGACTTTCATGGTTAAAGAGCAAGCCCCACTGTTGTGGTCCAGCCAAAACTGGAACAGAGAGATATCAACATTTTCCTCTATTTTTCTGCAGTTCTCCGGTGAGGTGCCAGAGAACCGAGTGGACGTTGTGGTGACTAACCTCACGGTGATAGATGCTGACCAACCACACTCCCCTAACTGGAACGCCATCTACAGGATCATCAGCGGAGACCCCTCCGGACACTTCACCATCCGTACTGACCCGGTCTCCAATGATGGCATGGTCACAGTGGTTAAGGTAAGCCACCAGTCTCTCACATTCATACTCAGCTTCTGGCGCTGTAGAAATCAAGTAGAAGAAACAGTGTCATCTCTTTTTTTATGTGTTGAATGTCAGATCCCCTCTGGGTTTAAGCACACGCAACAATAATAGACTAGCAAGTTAAATGTGGACAGGCTGGGGTCTTTGCCTTTCATATGCCCCTTTATGTCCAAATGAAGGATTGGAGGCCACCGCGCCCTTCAGAAACAGCTCATACACTCACTCACAGACTTAAACACAATGGCTTGCAAGACCACAGGAGCAAATTAGGTATTGATTTCTCAATTACAAAGGCAACGTTTTTTATACACTCATAATGTGCTAGCTGCTGTGGTAAATGACAGCAACAACAAAGCTATGTCTTGTAACAACCTTCTGTGTTCGTGTTCAACCCCGTAGACGCAGGTCGTGCAAGGGGTTTTGAACCGTTTAGAAAAAAAATGGAACAGAGGGAGAAAAAAATCTCAATATGTCATTGTATTCTGTGTGTGTATCTAAAGTGTGTAAGTGCACACGCTGTTGAATGGCCTTTGGGATTTGTATTTGTGTGTTCATCCATGAGTGGCTTACAATGAATGTAATTATCATGTTGCATGAGTTTTGTGGAAATAACTTGTTTATTTTTGTGACCCGGATGACCCACGGGTATTGTCCCAGCGCATCTGACTCCAGTAAATCACATTTCACATCCTACAAGCATGTTTTAAAAAATAGCAATAACACCTCCCTGTAATTCCCACAGCACCCTGAGCAATGAGCATTGGCATTTTGTTTCTCTTCATTATCTCTAGATGACTGCCTTTTATAATCCATTCCTCTCACTCCCTGATGTAAAAGTCAGCAGGCAGCCAGGTAGCCGTAAGCTTCCATAGAGACCCAGGGGAGGTTATCAGGAAATCAAAAATAAGAGACAGGACACCCCCTGGGAAGAAGCGAGAAATAGACTGTCTCAACAAGTAAACAGAGTGGCTCAAGCTCGCGCCGGGGAAAAGGAGCCGAAATGGTTCACATCAGACAGCGTGGCGTAGGTAAAACTAAGGAGCCAAAAGCATACACCACCTCGGTATACCTGTTTTTAACAGCGTACTGTATCCTATGCTGCTGCTAGTGCAGATACCTCGACACGCACCGATACCCCGGTATGTGGCAAATCTCCCACAAGGCATCTGAGCTCCTTTGTAAACAAGGGGCTGAGGTCTTAACCCAAACACGTCACACTTTTACACCGCTCTCCAAGGAGTTTATGAGACTTATTGTCATTTTACTGCATGGTAATAAAGTCAGTAGACAAACAGGCACGCACAAAAAACACACAAACAGACCGACTCGGCTCAAATGAGTCATTAAGATATGTAAATCACAGCTTATGATAAACACAGAAGATGACATGGGAAGTGGAGTGAAGTGAGGCAAAGGCAGATTTTTCCAAGGACTGGGAGATACCGATCATAAGAGAGGGTCGGTGATGTTGGGGGGGGCAGAGGTGAGAAGACGAGGCGGGTGAGATGTTGTTGGAGTCCAGCGGAACAAATAAGGTAAAAGGGAAAGTGGAACGAGTGAAGCAATACAGAGGAGAGATGTAAGACGCGATGGCTCATGGGCAAAAGATGGAAGCCATGTTATTGACCCCTCACCCCTCTGGCTTCCCTCAGGGCGTGTGTGTCTATGTGTGTGTGTGTGTGTGTGTGTTTTAGTTAGCCCTACAGCTATACTCTAGACCTCCCTGTGCTCTGAATACCACTGGCTGTAGATCAAAGAGCCTTGAGCGTGGTTAGCCTGCAAATGGGCTCCCAGTGCACCATGAGGTCACACACGAATACACACCCATGTGCTTACATTTACTTTACTTACTTACATTTATTCACACAGACATATTCACACCAGTGCCCTTGTCAACCAGGCTGCCTGATTAAGGATGCTTTTTAATACCAGAGCTCTGCTGCTGCACTGTCCGCCGATAACACTGAGGCAATGCAACATACAGATGTGTTCAAAGTCATTAACATCACAATCAAACACCACAGACACAAGCCTTGCAGCAGTAATCATCATCCGCCTATTTAGAAATGTGCCAGCGATACCTGCAAGCAGCCTATTTGTTCCCTTTTTATTTCCTTGCTTCCTGTTGTTGTCATTTGAACCTGATCATGTCGTCTTCATTAGGAGAGCACAGAACTGTCACTCTGGTTTAGGCTCAGCTGGAAAACCCCCCCCTGTAGAGCGCACATATACGCACACACTCGCTCAAAAGGCAGAGCCGTGACAGCACCCTAAGAATAGTATGAGCCTGGCTGCCTCTTCCCAGGGTGTGCAAGTGTGTGTTCAGGCAGCGGCTAATCGGAAGGCACGGGAAGACTCCTGGTGGGTCGGGCTGGTTATTGGGCTGCAAGGGCCAGTGACAGGTGACAGGGTAAACACAGTAATTGTATAAATAGATCATGCAGGCTGCTGTGTTACGTCCTTTTAATAAATTCTGACAACAGCTGCGAGTAAATTTATGACTTTTATTCAGCATCAACTTCACGATAGCTTTTAGCAGGGGGCTGTTGGGTCGGTGGCTCAAGGTGAAGAAAATAAAAAATAAAAATGAAGACAGAAAGGGTGGTGGGGGGGTGAGAGCGAGAGAGATCGATAGCTCCGTGTTTGCTTATTGGCCCAGTTGAGCAGGCTGCAGGCTGTTATTCTGTGTGGCCTTCATCTCCCTCACATCTGCCTCGTTGGCAAACAGCGTTCGGTTCAGTAACAAAAGTTAAACACAAAAAATGTGTCTGAATATCCCAGAGAAGAGAAATGAAATCCTGAAAAATCCAAGGAGAGATCCAAGTTGCTTCAAATAGTTGCAGACAACAGACAGGAAGAGCACAGCAGCAGCGTGCGTTCAGGACCAGCAGCTCCCAGTGCAGCTCATTGTAAGTCCAGTATAAACACCAGTCAGGTTTTACAGAATAAGCAGTAGAAGACAGCAGGAATCTAGTCGGAGTTAGTTTAGCAGGATAATGTTGTATAGCATCATTTTCTGCTCTCGTTACATCAGAAAATCTACTACGCTAAATTAAGTACTCAAGGTCTGTGTGATGAGCTCAGATCAGAGTTTTTTTTCACAGAATTGTTCGGTAAAGGAACAAAAGCTACTAAAATTTAAATTTGCCCAGTGTTGTATTTCTTTCTGTACTGTCCAGTCTGAATCCTAATCTCACTCATCTCTCATAAGTCTAAACGTCCAAGTCGGTTTTTCTTATTCCCTCTCCATCCCTGTATGTGTGTTTGTATGTGTGTTAGTTTAGAGACAATTTGGGTCCAATTCAGCAGGGGACCACTTCACACAGCATCTGTTCATTTCCTTTATCATCAGCAAGGTTCAGCTATTCCCCAGTCACAGGAGACGAATGTTAACAGGGTTTTATCATAACCACCGCAATACAGCACACCTATGCAACTATGTGTGCTCATAATGGTAAAAACTCTAAATCAACAGAAGCACTCTTTCACATAAAGAATGTATCAATTTGTTTAAACAATAATATTTTGTCTGTCTTTCCATTGAAGAAATTTATGAAGTTTATATGTACAGAAGGCCATATTGTAAACAAAGTCCAGTTGTATATTCATGAGTTTCATTTGTGCAATCAACACAAACACCTCTGCCTAATTATTATTTCTCAAGTTATCACAGTTTATTAATTTGACTTGTAATGATTATAACTTGAGAATTAATGAAGCTAAAATATTTGTTTTGCTTGCACAAATGTGCACAAATGATGTGCAAGCAAATGAATCAACACTTCATTGCGATGTTGTTGGGGTGCTGAGGATTACAAATTAAAAGCAGTGCAAGTACGGTGCATATTTTTATGTTGCCCACACAAATGGATCAAAATGTTTTTATTACTACTCTATTGATGTTGGATGCTAACTCCAGAAAGGAACCTCTTTAATAAATGTACCTGTTTTTCATATTATATTTGAATTTTCTAATTTGTCTGAAAGACTGGCTCATTACACTTATCACCTATTTCTATTTTGTTTTCTAGGTTTTGTTAAGCTGCAAAAATGTCCTAGGATCGTTGTCCAGGATGATCAAACTATAAGAAATTACTTTATAAATGTGGTAACAGAGACACAAATGTGCATATAGTAATGTTCCAGTATGACTATGCAGTGTCTCTTGGTGCACATGGTGCTTAAAACCATGACCATTTATCCAGAAATGGACTGGATGCTTTACGATGTTTCAACCACCTGAGTTCAGGCCAGCTACTCTCTCTCACACTGCCATTAACTCTTCCTTCTTCCAGCCAGTTGACTTTGAGATGAACCGAGCCTTCATGTTGACCGTGGTGGTGTCCAACCAGGCCCACCTCGCCAGTGGTATCCAGTCTTCACTCCAGTCCACAGCAGGAGTCACCATATCTGTCCAGGACGTCAACGAACCCCCTTACTTCCCCACGAACCCAAAACACATCCGCTTTGAGGAGGGTGTCCCGGCTGGCACCAGCCTGACCACCTTCTCGGCCTCCGATCCCGACCGACTACAGATGCAGCAGATAATCAGGTACTGAATGGATACAATAGAGCAGGCTGCAGAATGGGACTGGATGGGTTTAGCAAGACATGTTAGTCTAAATTTCCTTTGGTACAAAATCATTCAGATCCGATTAGATAAGTTCTAGTAGGTATGGTCAGTTTCTGAACGCAGAGAAGTATTGTCTGAATGAGCTTTGAAGTCTCCCTAGCTGCACTGTTAAGTACAAGCTTGGCAGAAATCCCTCCATATGCACCAGCAGCAGGCTAAAAAGCCTCTTGGATTGTTTCCATGTAAGTAGTGAGGGGTCAAAGTTCAACAAGGGGACTATATTTTGGCATCGCCCATCTCTCAAAGTCTTACTCTGCAAAGTTTATGAGCCAGCGGAGTCTGGGTAAGGAGGGTAAGAAGGTTAATAGGGAGCAATAGCCTCTGGGGTAATCACAAGTGTGTGCATTCTGTACGTTGAATGAGCACATGCATGCAGGTGCACACACACACACAAAAACAGCAAAGAGAGAGAGAGTAGAAAAGATGTAGCGAGAGGAGGCAGAATAAGAGGAACAGCTGGCCCAAGCCCAAATGCCTGACACAGCATTATGTCCACCTGCAGTGTTTTTTCTCTGCGCTAAGCCTCCCTGGATTTTAAATGTAAACCAACCTTTAAATGACCAGCAGACCTTTCCTCATTCCTGCTGTCGGCCTGACAGTAGCACTGCCTGCGTTATTGCCTTTCAAAGTTAGAGGTAATCTGTTAAGTACACATTGCTCCACATGGATGTTGCAGTTTGATTGTAATCACACAACCACAAGATTACATGTGTTTCCACCGAGTGTCCTTATGGATTATTGTGAGGCTATCGGAGTAATTTAGAGCCACGACTGTATCGCAGAGTAATTGAGCTGATAACATGGCTGTTCAGTGTGACATTAATACCACCTCTCTCCAACCACTCCACACTTCAACAGCCCCTCTCCCTCCCCACTCCCCATTTTCTCCGGGGAAAAGATCTAAACAAATTTCCCAGCTAATTTCACAGCAAATGAGAGTAAATTGGGTGTACATTATAATTTAGATAGATGCCAAAGTCACCAGCTGGGCTCTCTCTCTCTCTCTCTCTCTCTCTCTCTGTTGAATTCACTTTGACTACTTTGGTTTCCTCCTTATTTTTTCCATGACCTGTGCAAGACTGCAGTCTTGTACATCTCGGAATTAAGTTAACCTTTTACAAGCATGCTGTGGTCTGTCAAGGTCTCCTTAACACAAACATAAAACCAAATCTCCTTCCTCTGCTCTCACCACTTGCGGAAGGAGGCCTGTAGAGATGGTAAACCACCACCTCAATCATTTGGATCCATCTGGCTAGGATCACTATCAATCCCCCTGCTTTACACCAGTTCCATAAAAGGTATCCACTCAAGACTGTTATGCAAGGGCACTAATCACAGCTATTCCCTCTGTCTCTTGATTCCTCATTATTCCGAAAGAACAGAAATTCAGTGACAATCAGATGAAATCCTCCCCAGTGTTCGCATCACCTTATTAAAGTTTCAGTTTTGAACTTTTAGCACACAGAAGAACTGATCTCAGTGTTCATCCTCCCAAACCCCCATCAATCAAGTACTTAGTTGACATGTCTGTTTGCATGGGGGAGACATTTAGGTTTGACATCACTGCGTTAACATGTAATTTATGGTGCCTGTCTTTGCGTATGACAAAGAGCAGTATGTCTACTCTTCGCAAATGAAAGGTGGAGCTATATAAAGAGAAGAGAGACAAGAAAGGGGGTTTGGAGGGAAGAAGTACAAAGTAAGGTGAAAAAAAAGACCTGAGGGACTGTGGAGGGAGGCAGGAGGGAGCTGGGGATGGTGAGCTGACTCCAGGTCAAGGTTTGAACTTGACAGGTGCTTATCAAAGGAGGGACAGACTGACAGAGTGCTGCTGCTGGGCCTGCAGAGGAGGCAATGTGGGCAGGAGCATGGCATGCAGAGGGGGAGCGGGGTGGGGGAGTGGGGGTGGGGGTGGGAGAGTGAGGCATCATGCATCACCTGTCAGACACCCAACCAGTAAGGTCGAGACATGGGACTGGAGACACTGGCATAAATGATTACCCAAACCGCCTTGACTAAGCTTGAGACATGCATTTTTCATCCTCAGGGTCGGGGCTTTGAAAAATAAATGTCATACCTCTCCCCGCTGCTTGCTAAGATCACTAACCTGCCAGGCCTAATCATACATCCAGCTGTACTCACACACCAACCAACTCCCAAATGAGAGAAGCCTTCAGGTTGAGGAGCTAGAGCACAGCAAGGCCCTGGAAATAGGATATAGGAAATAACAGTAAAACTCTCACACAGTATAACATTTCTCTCAGTAGAGTAAACAAAAACTGTTTACCTTTCCAATAGGACAAAAAAAAAAAAACTGGCACTGCACTCCATTAAAAAGTTAGCGATAGGGACTGCCAATTGCCCACAGTAATGTTGTTGACAATTGGGACCTGTAAACAAAAACACAGCGAGTGCTTTCACAGGAATCATTCTAATGGCCAGAACAGCGCTGTTGTTTACAGGGTGCTATCAGAAAAACTGAAGTAAGTGAAAATGGCTAACTATATTCTGTCCTTAACCTATTTGGAGTTTTATTGAAGAACAGGATTAATGAAACAGGAGATTGTGCATTCACGGTGTTGGAAATGGGCTCAGCTGCAAAGACTGTTCATTCAGGACTTCATTTGCTTCATATAAGGTTTATTACATCTGCACTGAGGGCTGTTTGGGAGACTTAATTAAAGCGTGGTGGTGAACAGAGCTCTCTGCTTTGTGAACAAACCTTTGTGATATGGCTTTTATCATCAGAGGGCACCCATCCACTTGTGTTATCATGCAATGTGCCCTGGAAAAAATTGTTTCCACTGGTATTTTATAGCCCATTACTGAAGAGGAAGTCTCGCACAAACCATTTTCTCCTGTCTCTTTTTTAATTCTCCTGTCCTCCATATTAAAGGGTCAGTTAATCCAAATTATTTATATTAAAAAAAAAAACTTAAAACAAAAACATATTTTCTCACTTGTGTTGAGCCACGCACATAGTTTTGGCTTCATTTGCCCGAGATGTGTGATTTCTGCCTTTGAGATTTCTCCCTCCACTCCAACACAGTGGAGGCTGATATGATTTCCCTTGTGGCTCTCATATTCAAAAGAATAGTTTATTCACTTATCCATTTTCTTTCTGAAAGCTTGTTGAGTACTTTCATACCACTGTTGTTGTATTAAACTAGAGTCAGCCAATAATTAGCTTAGCTATATTCAGAGATACTATAATAGAAATATAATAATAATATAATACCAGCTCATATAATGTTAACTGTGTAATGTATGTCTCTTATTTCCTTTCATTTATTGTTTATTTTACGAGGACCATGCACATTAATGACAAACTGGTGACGCACACATGATGTCATGTAAATATGCTGGATTTAGCTCAAAGCTAATTTCCATCCGTAGTCCTCACATTTATAGACGGGGACAGACATACCATAAGAAACAGATAACAATAATTATAATTTACTGTACGTGAATCATTTTACAAACTGCAGTTCTAAAAAAGAAAAGCGCTATATAAATGTAAACCATTATTATTAAAAAATAATAAGTACCGGTAGTTTTATTATTATGTGGAGTAACGTTCCGGCAGTAGTGATTTCCTGGAATCTAACATCATCACTGTACAGTTGCCAGGCAATTAGCAGAATCTCCGGGGCTCCAGACCCCAGTTCAGTACAGATTAAACAAGATATGCTGTGTTAAATTAGTGACCCTTAGAGGTGCTTTAAGGCACATTTTCTAATCTAGGACACAGCCAGGTTAGCTGTTTCCTGCTGCTAAGCTAATCATCTGCTGGCTCTTATACATATTTAGCATACACATTATGGGAATCGTGTCAAATTGTTATTTTTGATCAATTCAGTAGCTATTCCTTTTTTTTTCCAGAACAGTATCTTTGGTCCTTGGCTTTAATTTGGTCTGCTCAGTAAAAAGTACCTGGAAAGACAGAACATTTTTCTTTTCAGTCGCAGCAGAGAGCGTTCGTTTGGCATGACTAAGCCAACAGAGATGTAGTTGGACACAGAATAGCAGTAGGTGTCAAGTCAGTCTTAATGAGGATATTAAAACCAGATCATACAGCCATGCTGCTACCTCCGAGTGTCACCTCTCCCCGCTTCTCTTTCCTCTCCCACCCATTCCTGATCATTTCCCTCACCCTTTTATCCCACCCTCCCACTGTGATGGACTCACTGTAGTCCTGGTGGTGATTTCACAGTCCGCCAGCTAGTGGCTATGGGTTTGGCTAGACTGTGTGAAACCGTCTAGAGTGTGGGAATGTGATCTCTGTCATCCCTTTCCCCGCACTGTGCTACGCCTGGGATCATGCCCGTTGCCTGCTGGGAAAATCCCACCTCCCTTACTGCAGGAGAGAGATTATACCCTCTGTTCACCTCCCTCCGTATTGCCACCCAAACCCCTAAGCTCCCTTTCTCCTCCATGTAAGTACATCCGGCATTTAATCAAACACAAATAAACAAGTCATCTGTATACTGACAGGAAGCACACAACAATTCAATAAATATAAAAGCAAGGTTAGGGTCAAATCCATTTCAATTCAGATGGATTTAAAAGCGGGGAGTGTAAGCCATATAAAAACGCGGCCTTATTGCCCAATCTGACATTCAGTAAATGAAATGGGATTGATGTAGAAGCCTTGTTGCGAAAGGCCACATGTTCACGGATGATGTTTCACATGTAAAAGTGATGTTGCAGTCAGAAGAGGTGGAAGTTGACGAACCATGTGTCACAGAGAGAATGAGTGGGGGATGAGAAGATACAGCCAGGGATAAGAAAATGTATGAATACAAAAGCACAGCACGATGAGGTGAGGCGGCATGGGTTGACATCAGATAAAACCGAAAGTGTGGAACGAGCCGAAAGCGACAAAAGCCAGAGAAACAAGAACAGTTAGATCAGAGTGAGATTGGGATTCAATCCTGGAGATGATCCCCTCTTCCTTTCCTGCCCTTTATCCCTGGGGAGCGTCGCCACCTGCTACCACATCCACTTTCCTGTTTGACAATCAGTTACCGAGATTCTATCATCCTGTGTCCAGTCGATACAAAGCTTCCCCATACATCCACAGAAACATTTCCAAACATATGTGCACCAAAACATCCGTGTTTATAACCCTGTCAGGAGGTTTTGTCTTCTCCAGCATAAGAAAGCACTTACCTAAGAACATGTGCATGCAACACACACACACACAAGCAGCTGCAGCAGTGCTTAACTCATTGAGTGCCGCGCTCCTTTCCAAAGTTTTAGTCAAGTGTACCGGCAAATTAGACCATATTTGACTTTTTATTTTAGAGCCATAGTGTATTCTATATTATTGCCACCAACACATACTGTAGCTCAATTGAAAGGTTTAACTTTATGCTTCAAATGACCACAAACCGTTTGTTTCTACGTGCCTCCGTTCCTGAGAAAACTCAAGCTAAACATGGCTGGGTTTCACCAAAATCCCTCCTTTTTTTCTAGAAAAGGAGATAGAGCGTCTTTTATGAAAGGTGCGCTGTTTGTGTCTGTCGCTCTTCTGACACTCGCATTTCTGGATCAAAGGGCTCGTATAAGATAAATATACACAACAATTGTTGTTCTATTCACAAAACCACCATCGGGGGCGGGGGGGGCGCCACTAAACAACAATAACACAGACGCACCGTGCCGTGTCACAGCCTCTCGCCGCGGAACGTGAGGCTCTGCCGGCCACAGCAGCTCGCGAACACCGGTCCCGCCGGTGGTCGTGGTCCTTCTGGGGTACGGGTCGGTGACGGCGGTCTGCTTTGGCCCAGAGACCATCAGATTTTACCGCGGGAGGACTTTGGGGAGGACACGGTGTTGCTCCAGATGAAGACCGGGCGGGACAGTGGGCTGAGAGCTTCCTGGTTCAGCTCCCAGCTGCTGCAGCCTCGCGGGTGAGAGCAGAGCAGCTGCGGCGCAGCTGCGCTGCATCTGCATGCAGAACTCCGTTTGCAGAAGCTGAGTTATGATAAAAACTTCCAGATCATGAACTGTCATGTGACTTTGATCGTCATCTATTTCAGTTCTCCTCGTCGTAGAGTCCCCAAATTTACATATAATGTGTATTAAAGTGTCTATTTTCATAATTTAAAAAAAAAGCAAAAAACGAAAAATTTCGTTTTTGGCACTCAACGCATGGGAACGAAAAACGAGAAATTACGTGGTTGGCACTCAATGAGTTAACTGGAGAGGTAATTGACTCCAATGCCTGGTACACAGGAGTGAAAAATTAGGTGAAATTGACTGTAGGCTGCAGGCTCTGGAGGAGAAGTCAATGAAGAATTAAACTGTGTGAAGGTCAGGCTGTTGTGATTTTGTGAGAGTGTGTATGTGCAGGCAATCCAAGTATACACAGATGCAAGAGAAAATTTATAATTGCTTGTAAACACAGAAACCCTGGCGCTAACTTCTCCATCGATCTGTCCTTGTGTGTCTTTAGGTATTCAAAGCTGAATGACCCCGCAGACTGGTTGTCCATCAACAGAACCAACGGCCAAATAATAACCACGGCAATGCTCGACCGGGAGTCCATCTATGTCAAAAACAATATATATGAGGCCACATTCCTGGCAACAGACAATGGTAAGAGGTTCTTTCATGCACAGGCTTTATCCTTCAACTGCTCATTCCTCGTCCCTCACTGTTCATTTTACAGCCACAAAAACACTTCATACCAGAACTAAGATGCGATGTATTTTAAATGACTTTGAATATAACATGAAAATATAAACATAACTTGCAGAAAGGACACTGCATAGTTTACATGTCGCACATTTTAGCCATTGCTGTGATTGATTACACTGATTTTATCAAGCCACCCTCTCTACTCCGAATCCATTTGCACCTTATCATTTTCACACTGGTCACGATGATTTATAGAATTGGCTGCTTGTTCCTTGAACAGAGAGAAGATAAATGCAGTTTTGATCAAAGGATGCTGCTTTAGCATGTTTCTCTGTGTCAGAGATTTCCACAGTTTTAAAGTCCCAGCATTTACAGCACGTGATCACAGAATTGGAAACTTCATAGTAATGCTCACAAATAATTCTGATATTGCATTCTACAGTATAACATACAACATACATTTAAATCCAAATCAAGCATCTATGAAATCAGCCTCAAACCAATAGCAGACATGTGAATAAGGAAGTAAATAAGGGCTGGTAACTTTTTGTTGGTGACAATATTACTGTATATATTGAACAATTAAGGAAATGATGGCCATTTAAATGCAGATTACAGTTAAAGAAAATCTCAAATAGATTGTAACTGAAAAACAAAGGGGCCTTATGTAAATGCTATGCAAATGGGGGTGTCTTGACTAGTTTCACACCAGTGCAGTTGTGATTCCCCCTTGTATTTTAAATAGCAAATACTCTTGTTCACATCTTCCTTACAGTACTATTTGGTGAATCCAGTTTTCCATTTAATAGCTAAACTAAATTTGTCTCACCAAAGATTCATAATAATCCCAAAAATGCATTTGTACTTTTTATAATATGACAACTAGAATATGATTTTGTGGCAAATACTAGGTCATTAAAATAGCAATGCGCCAAGCTGCAGCTGCCTACGCTATTTTAATATGTGCAGTATAATAGAATAATATAAAAATTAAGATATTTAGAGAAATAAAAGAACATCTCTCCTCTCGCTTCTCCTTCCCCTTCTAGACATTTTTATGACATGTATTATTTGCTCAGCCTCAAAGTTGAAACTCAAGCTTAACTGAGCACAAACTCAATCACAGCAAACAAATAAGTTCCTTTTTTCTCAAATGGAAGTGTGTGCTTTTTCTCAACTAAAAAAGGGAATACTTTTCCCCCTCCCCAATTGCCTTATCAGTGACGTGCAGGGCACTGGTGTGTTTACCTTAAGTTGAGCTGGCTTTGAGACATTGCTGTATTTATAGTTGTGAGCATGTGTGAATGCACTCATTTCCAACACAGTGATGATGTGTGTGTGTGTCTGAGCATTTATTTGTGATGACTGTGATGAATGTCAGACACCATGATGTGTAATCTGTTGTGATGATGGGAAGGGAGAGGCAGTGGGATTAGAGGTTGACGTGCTCCTGTTGTTTGGACTTTACAAACATCTCCCTTAGTTTTTTCTAACCTTGTAGTTTATTGTCTTCTTTATCATTTCAGTATATGACCTGAGCTTTTTTCCACTTGACCTCTGTAAAGTGCGTTTCAGACAGGCATGGTATTACAAGGTCTGACTGATATTGGGACTGTAACAAATCCACAAGACGAGAAGCCAGCAGTTCAAGTTATGTGTGCGTGTGTGTGTAAATCAGTCTTACTATGTGGGTGTTGCTGGAGTGCCAGCCGTCATAACACGCGAGGGATTATGTTAAGAAGTACTATGAGACAGTAAGGATAGTAGGATGGAACATGGAGAGGTGGTGACAGCACGGTGAGAAGTACACTTGTACTGCCACCATATTTTTTTGTTGCCCCCCCCCAACACAATCCTGCAGCTTTAGACCTTTCTGACACACACCTTTCCTTTTCAAACACCTATGCTATTGTTTGTGTTTGTGCGCTCTTCAAAGAACATATGGTAGGCTTGCTACAAGTCTTTTCACCAGGCCTCACATCTCTGAGCCACCATCAAAAAAGGGAGTTAATACAAATCCTTTTGAGGAATTTACACAAACATAATTATTTATTTAGCTGGTTAAAACCCACATAATTCTCCTATCAGCTGTGGCAAGCTGCTTCCACATGTCCCCCATACATGGCTGGGATTAACAAACTAGCAGAATGCTGCAGTGGCGTGTGTAGTTGTGTGTAGTTGTGTGTGCCTGCCTGTGTGTGTTTGTGCGTGCATGTGTGGTTTGGCACGTAGATGTGTTAAATTGGCATTTAAGACAGTACATCAACAATGTGTGTTCATAACAATGCATATGAAAGTAGTGCCTATTGATAAAGCTGTTAGATAATTATAAATATTTATGTCTTTTTTTATATAATTGAGCTGGTACTGTAGATATATTGTTCATTTTATATGTGACTTGTGTAGTTTTGAGTGAAAGTGAGGATTAGGTGAAATAAAGTAGTTGATAAGTGTCACTTAAAACCTCTAAAACTCCTAATGGCACAACCTTTAATGATGACTTAATAAGTCTTTATCTATTAATTGCATTTTATTTAGTGATCTACAGCACTAATCATAGTATTACCAATCAGACAGAGCTTAAACTGTCAACGGACTCACTTTCAGCCCTCCGTCTTTAACTGTGTCTCACTCCTCATGTGGCAAATGTCTTGCTCTGTTGCCATGTTTAATTGGCAGATCTGTCAGCTTTGCATAAATCTCTTTGTAAATTACATCGCCCTTATCTCATCCCAGAGATGGGCCCTGGGGTCGCTTGATTCCAATGGCTCAGCCAGTGGGGCATAGAGGGGAAATGGCTCGTAATTGGAGGCAGCTAAGGGTCGTCACCCCCTGACACACACTCAATAAACAGCTCTGAGCTTTATACAGCTAAAGCACTCTCTTTTTCAGATTTCTCTGTGCCACAGTTTCATAGCGCACATACACATTCATGCATTCTTCTCCCGGCTCTGCTATCCTACTCTGATTGCCTAAAGTGTCTATTCTTTACCCCCAGTTCTCTATTAATGCTGTTGCTGATGGTCTGTTGCTCTGTTCAGTCAGTGCAAAAGGCTTCAAGATTGTGTCTGCAACTGAGGTGTGTGCGCGTGTGTTGGTGTGTGTCTCTGGGCACCAGTGCATGTTGTTACAGTCCAAGGCTGACAATATTCTAGTGAACCAGCACCCACAATGGCGGCCTGCAGTCGAATCAGACCAGATTTCTCCAACTGCCGTAACCACAGACTTAAAACATAGACTCAGGTGCAGCAGCGATGTTAAGTCTACAGGCACTGATGTCGGAGTCTCAGAGCTCCCTAACAAGCAACATTTTCACCTCTGCATGTATAATGAGATTGTTGTTAAGATTCATGGCATATTCAACGAGTCAGTCCTGTGCTGTAGCCACTGTTCAAAAGAAGCCCCACTAACCTCAACCTCCCCAGAGGAGAGCACACAATGTATTTGTTTTGTTTGGTTACATCTGCCCAGTTATTGATGTCTACTATATATGTATCGTAAATAAATACAATGCATTATGCATTATAAATAGAATGCATGTGAGTGGCTACTACTGTATACTCTGCACTGTAGGAATGCAACAACCACTTTCACCCTGCTTTTCTTCAGGTTGCACTAAAATAATGTATGGCTTATTCTTCTTCTTAAGAGCTGTGGGAAACCACAGTGGAGCTCATTTTGAAGAGAGCTTCATTATCTGTGCACAGGAAGTATTTTTGTTTTGTATGTTTGTTAGTCCGAGTGGAGATATCCTGTAAGGGCACATAGTATGTGCATTTAGAAGTGCATTTCATTGTGTACTTGAGAACGGAGGCCTCAGTGTGCCGCAATGCCCAGTTCACCTTTCAATAAATACAGTACAATATTAATATTGCAGACAGAGGGGCCTTTATCTACTGAATCATAGATGACTCTCGTAGAATTGTGTAAATACACACAGACAAGGACTTGTTTGATTGTGTTACAGTCATCATTATTGTACCTAAGCCCTCCCTAGGCAATTGGATGTTCTGTGTCTGCATCTGGATCGACTGTGATGGGTTTGATTTGGCTGTGAGGCTAAAAGAGGAGCTGGAAAGCACAAGTGTCAGAAGTATTTCTGTCAGCAGCAGAACTTCTCCTCCAGCTCTACATCATCTCTACCTCTAACATTACCATTGTAAATAAACTGTGTTCCTTTCACCTCGTCTCTTTTCTTTTTTTTATTTATCTCCCTTTTTATTCACTTTCATTATTTGCGTCCCCTCTGTCGGCCTTCAACTCCCGTCCTTCTTCCGTCACTATCATTCCTTTCGCTGCGCACATCTTCTCGTGTCATCTTTTCCTCTTGTCATGATTCTATTTTCTCCTCTCTCTCTCTCTCCCCCAGGCTCTCCTGCAGCCAGTGGCACAGGCACGTTGCAGATCTATCTGATAGATATTAACGACAACCCCCCAGCGCTCATACCCAAGGAATCTCAGATCTGCGAGAGGATTAACAAGAACATCAACGGTGTCAACATCACTGCAGCCGACGCCGACACTGATCCCAACGCTGGACCCTTTGTCTTCGAGCTGCCCAACTACCCCACCAGCATCCGGCGCAACTGGACGATTTCTCGGATTAGTGGTGAGGAAGTCTCACTGTAGAAGTACAGTACCAGGGGAAATGTGAAAAAGGATTTCTGTTATAAAGCTTCCTGTACCGTTCGTGCCCATACATGTACAAGATCACATTTTGTGATTTCAATTTTCAAGGTTTTAGAAAACCCTAAACCCCATTAGAAAGAGTGGCAACATTCTTCTCTCTGTCCCCTTTCCACAGGCGACTACGCCCGTCTGGGTCTGCGGTACCAGATATATTTAGAGCCGGGAGTGTACGAGGTCCCTGTAATTGTGTCAGACTCGGGGAACCCTCCGTTGTCCAATAGGTCGCTCATCAAAGTGAAGGTGTGTCCCTGCGATGAAAACGGGGACTGCACCACTCTGGGGGCCGTGGCAGCCGCCGGCCTCGGGACGGGAGCCATCATCTCCATCCTGATCTGCATCATCATACTGCTCAGTGAGTGATCAGCTGTTCATATCGTATTCATCCAGTGACACTACGCTCCCCTCAGACGTGTCACACACCCACACAAATACATACAACGTGAAAAGTTACAGCTGCCTGTGATTGGCTTTGATTTGCGCTCTCTGTCGAGAAAAAAAAAAAAGCGCAGTTCAGGGCTCAGCCATTAAACATTCACCAGGCTGTGATACAACAACACGAACAATAGTTTGTATTATGGATGAATGTCTCGACTGCTGGAATCCTCTCCGGCATCTCTCAACAAGAAGTTTTTGTCTGCTTTTCCTAGTAGGGTAAATATCTGCTGCTATCTGTCTTGCCAGTGTTTCATGCTGCCGGCTTTCTTTGTTGCTGTGAGTTACATCATACATATAAATATAAATATAGACAAGTCCTATAGACAAATTCACACTCAGCTGTGAGATTTCTCCAACATATTTTAATACGTAATATTGTATGTAAATGATCCGTCCTCGCCATTACTACCGCAACCACCAGTTCAAGCTGTGGAAGAGGCCCACAATTTATAACAAATTTATCTTTATGTTTATTTCATCAAGGGGAGCCCACCCACTCTAGAAATGTCTTTTCAAAGATGGCACACAAACCAGACATAGATAATTTACATAAGCAACAACAAAGCTACAAACAAATTTAATAAAGATAAAAGTTATGAATAAAATAACGCCAACAAGAGGAGTTTTTGTGTCAATATTTGTTGTACTATTTTCTGGTCAGGCATTGCGGAGGCTCTGGTTGAGGCCTAAAAATGACTGTTGGCTGGAAATGAATGAGAATCAGTCTTTCAAAGTTACACACAACCCAACCGTCCACACAAACTGCTCCATAAGAGGTTTTGTATTGATGTAAATTGTGTCATACCATTGTGTGTCACACTGTACACCAGTGTACGGCCACATGAGCTTAACATGAGCTGTTTGCTCTTTTTTCATCATGTGCGAAAGGAGGAAAGTTACTGGGTTTGTTGAAGTAAAATCAACATGTAGTGAAATACATTTTCAGTGTACTGGTGTTTACGCCGTCACAGCTCAAGTTAGAGAGATGTCTCAACGGCTGTTTGATGCTTTGTCAGTTTAATGATGCTCCCCTTCAGGATATACTGTTATCATTTTGGTGATGTGCTGACATTTTACTCTGACACTGTCATCTGCTCAAAAGACACATTTCTCCAATACAATCTACTGCTTTATGAGCAAGTACCTGAAATAATGGCTCTTTGTATTATTGTGCTAATTAGTGTGAAGCTAAATCAAGGTTGTTAATTAAGAGCATGGTAAATTATACCTGTGAGTATGTTAATATACTGTTTTAAGCATTAGGCTCAGCCTCAAAGAGCATCGAGCATGGCTCCTCATCTTGGTAATAACAGGTGTGAAATATCTCCTGAGTGTCTGTTTGAGTTGGTTTTGTTTTTTCGGTGTCGCTTGTTGCCCTGTAGGTTCATCATGTGTGTATCATTGCAGGCATGGTGCTGTTGTTCGTGGTGTGGATCAAGCGCAGAGAGAAGGAGAGGCAGACGAAGCAGCTGCTAATTGACCCCGAAGACGACGTCAGAGACAACATCCTGAAATACGACGAGGAGGGGGGAGGAGAAGAGGACCAGGTGAGATCCTCAGACACACACATATACACACATATGCCTTATTTGCACTGGATTAGTATTACCTGGGGACGTCTGGTACTTTGTAAATCAACCCCCCCACGTCTGTGTTTCTTGCGGTGCATTCACACGCGATAAGTGAAGTCTGTATTTTACTATTTACTTACATTAAGGCCCGGATATGGCGTCAAAGCTGTGCACGTCATGTACTGGTATGTAGTCGTCATGGCAACTGTAAATAAAATGTCAAAGCAGCAACGTGACTTCGGAACAGTGTACAGTTGTTGTCAGGATAACGGGCTTCCTGTTAAGGCTGTTGAAAAATAGAAAAATGTTCCTTACCGCATGCTGCTACGCACGTCATCCATCTCAATATCCTCAGAAATTTCACTCTTTTTATGGATCTGAGTTTGCTGTTTCTTCGAATGGCCCTCCAGTACCGAGATGAGACTGTATTTGCACCTAAAATGGTGTCAAAATTGCCACTCATTATTTTCACCACAGCCTACCATGTTTCAACCGGGGAAGAAGTAGAAAAAGGTGCGCAATAAAAACAACAAATACCCCCCAATCACTGAGATGCAGATTCCCACAGGACTAGTATTATCACGGGACGTCTGTGTTTGGCGAAACAGGGTAGGTAATTTGTGGTGGAATTTTTACTTTACAAATTACAGACATGGCATTCGCATTCGCATGGGATGAAGATCACAGACATCCTCCGCAATTATTACAAATTACCGGAAGTCCCCAGGTAATACTAATGCTGTGCGAATAGGGCTTATACACACACTTTCTATGTTGACCTGCACCCTGCTTACATCTGTATGCCCCTGTGGCTGTACAGGACTATGACCTGAGCCAGCTGCAGCAGCCCGACTCCTTGGAGCATATCATCAGCAAGCCGCCTGGCGTCCGCCGGGTGGATGAACGTCCCATCATCCCTGAGTCCCAGTATCCAATTAGACCTGTCGTGCCCCATCCTGGAGACATCGGGGACTTCATCCACGAGGTGAATTTACATGCGTGCAGACACACTTTACATCTCACACGCACAAGAGCTCAAGTGTCATTAGATTGTTGCTCCCACGGGGAAGCCGGCCTCTCACTTTCACTTTCCTTCGATCTGACACTTAATACGACTACTTATTTCTGGATGCTGTTCAATATGTAAACTCCAATATGGTGATGGAAACAATGTTGAGTTTTGTTTTACCTTACAGCTGCTCTGACTGTGCTCGGTTTATTCACACGCACACACACACACACATGCACTGTTACACACGCACAACTCCACACTGATGCTGGAAAATGCTGATTGACAGACTCGTGACAACGCGTTCACACTCGAGAGGTGTTGGCAGCTGTTCAGCTTTGATCCATCCAGCCTTGACTCCCTCTCTCTTCCTCCCTCGCTCCCCTCCCTCCTCTCTCCCCATCTCTCCCTCACTCGCACATGTACTCACCTGATATCGCTCCAGCAGTCTGGTAAAACACAAACACAGCAAACACATGGTGTTCCTGCCACGCACTACCTCCCTGGGGGTTGAGGCTTTTTAGGTTTCCATCCATAGCGTTTCTCTGTGTTTTTGAGAAGTGGATGAAGTCAAATTCTCTTCACCCGCCTCACCTTCAGGTCAAAGGCATTCATTTGTCATTCTGAGAAACAAGTACAGGTTTGAGCGTTGGCAGAAAACGTACAGAACGTTTCACATCTTATTGATGAAACAGAAACAAAATATTGATGAATAAAGTTAAAGGTTACATAAATCGAATTCAGAAACAAGAACCGACCCGAGGAGCTCCTTGCCAACATATACACGTACATGAAATATGCCGACTGCTGTAGCTATAGTGACCCTCAAAAATTTGCACAGCTTTTATGGTACAGGAATCGGATTTACCTGCAGAGGAAGTGCAGAAGAATCCTGTGCAATTATAAGATTTTCACCAATACTTGAAGACATGTATATTAAAATTCAAAACTTAGTATCATAATATGATAATATACTATTATTATTTGTCACATAGCGCTAGCAAAACCTCTAATACCATGTATTCACAAAGGCTACGGCAGCAATAGGCTTGATAAATCAGTGCCTCGCATTTTTTAAACATCATGATTGACTTACCTTTTTTCTTTTTTTTAACCTGGTACCTACATAACCCAAAGAGCAACATGGTTGGGGTAATGCTATTAGCAGATTAGTGTGTATTCATCAGCAGAGTCATCAAAGGCTTTTTGCATATGCAGTTGCACCAAGTTTCCCCATGACAGTCTCAAATCGGAGTCGGAGCGGAGGTCCCCTTTAAGTCCAGTGTTAGTACAACTTTGATGTACTTCTGTGTTACTAAACACAACACATCTCAGAGGAGAATACTGAACTAGTACTTTTATGTATCCTGTGTATTTACAAGGAAAATATTGAAATTTAGCATAAAACAATCAGCTTTGTAAAATATGATGCACCAGTATTTAAATGTGATGGAATTAACTCTTGACCAACTGTCACATTAAAATGCTGACAATAATTCAGTTATGTATTCAGTTACACCATGAAAAGTGTTATTCTTTACAAAGAGTACAAATTTTCCCATGAGGGTGAGTGAATGGCCTTACAGAGGACTTCAGTGTCACAACACCTGACCTTCAGCTGCTCCTGCTTTCACCTTTCTTGTAGTTGAATCCATCTCTTGTGAAAACAGCACTAAAATTCTTGATTGATTTGAATTGATTTCTTACAACGTGTTGCTTTTCCATCACTGATCAAACTGCCTGTTTTATCTCATTCTCTACTGTGGCCATGTGAGCACTGACCACTGCCTCTCCTCATCTTCTTCCTGTTTAGGGTCTGCGAGCAGCAGACAACGACCCCACCGCTCCTCCTTATGACTCCCTGCTGGTGTTTGACTATGAGGGCAGTGGCTCCACCGCTGGCTCCGTCAGCTCACTTAACTCCTCCAGCACGGGGGACCAGGACTATGACTACCTCAACGACTGGGGCCCACGCTTCAAGAAGCTGGCTGACATGTACGGAGGAGGGGATGACGATTAAATCTGCCCGGTCACACATGCACACACACACACGCGCACACACACACCCTCGTCCCGTCAGTTGGCCTGCCATGCTCTGTCCCTATATAACATATGGGGCTATTACACCCTTACTGAACACACGACTTGTTCACACTGACCAACTGACTGACCAACCAACCAATCAAATTGCCCACCACAGAGGACCAGTCCCCGTGAGTCAGTTTCGGGTGCTCTTCTCAACCGTCACCTGCTCTAAGCCTCAGTCTTCGACTGAAACGGAAGCTCTGAATTGCAGGCTTCTCATAGTTTGCATTTTCAAACTCTTCTGCTTTTGTTTCAGTTTATGTTTTATGCCAGATGTAGATTTTAGTAAACTTTTGTCTGATTTTGTTTTCCCTTTAGTTTTTGCAGCTTTTTTTTTTCTTTGTCCTCACTCCCTTTAGATTTGAGTCGATTCCTTGGGGTTTTCACTTTTCCCTCGCTGTCAGCCCCTCCTCCCCCCGCCTGCCTCTCTGCAGAAGCTTTAGGTTGAGCTTCTCGCTTTGTCTGAGGGGAACAAAAGGAATAAAATGAAGAACACAGATAAGAAAGTCCTTCTTTCTTGAACTTGAATTACTTAGAACAGAAGCACTGTTGTTTAAAAAGTGCCTTCAGTGGTGCGTATTTTAGCAGACTCCCGCTAACTCAGGATTGGTTGCCATTTTCTGGGCTTACACGCCCTCATATGACCCCTGACCCTTTAACTCAGACCTTCCCTTGTCATTTCTGCGGTCCTGCAGGGCTGTGGTAGCTGCGGGAGATGTCAGTGCTGGTTTCAGAGGAGCATTGACTGGCTTACGAGGGCGCTTTATGTAGACATACTGTACATAGGCCTACAGTGTGTCTGTAAGTTATGGACAAATCATTAAGTTTTCAAGTCAGGCATATCTGTGCTCCTAGATCACAGCCAACTTGAATGTGGTTACTGAAATCACAAAAATACATAATGGGACTGTCTTAGAGAAGAAATGCATCGCGTGTCTTTGTTTATTGTGGCTTCAATAGCAGCTGTGTTTGTTTTGAGCTCTGAGTATTTGCACCTAAAACTTGTTCCTAAATTTTTTGAAGATTGACAAGTCAAGTGTGTTACCTCTATAATGTTACTGTATATGAAGTACATACGAGGGTTATTTAAGGAGACTTTGCCTTTAAGATCATTTAAGGTTTGCATGTTTATCCCTCCACCCAAAGGTTATTAACATGGCACCAGTTATTGTGTGGTAAATGTGTCCGAGAAAACTATGTAAACTGTACAAACATGAGGGAAAAGAAAATACTAGATAACTTCAAATAGCTCTGATAGTTACATATAGAGTCGTGAGCTCGTCTGAGCCACATTCTGAGCCCCTCTCTTTTTTTACATCTTGTTTTTTTTTCTTCTTCTTCTTTTGTTGATTCACTGTTGTTTCTCGACAAACTTTTAATATACAAACTTTGATGCTGGTCCCTGTCACAGAAACTGGGGGAATTGAGCCTCAGCCAGGGATTTAGCGCCTTCACAATCTGCGTCTCTTCAGGCAGCATTTCATTCATCTCAAATTTTCTCCTGAAATTTTTGGCTTGAAGTTCAAGAGGTTTTTGAGAAGAAGTTAGAGGAAGTGAAAGTCTGTTCTGAAGTTCTGCACTTTATCAAAGCAGACTCCGCAAAACTAAAGCTCCAGTAATAGAGCTTTAAAAGACAGACATTTTTGAAAGACAGTTGTGTTGTGACTTAATGAAAACTCAGCACCACCCTTGGGCTTTTGTAATCATATTTCAGCCCCCCTGGAACTGCATATACATAGAGAATAGTGGGGGGAAAACAGAGCTTTAGTCTTTGTGTTAAATTATTTAAATATGCAAAACATTTCACAGAGGGACCAGGGAGATGCTGGTAAATGATAGAAAGGTTTAATCATTCCTTATCTTCTGAGTGCCCATTGAAATGCTCCTCTGTGGTAGCCACTTTCAACTTCATATGGACTGACCAGATCTTCTATTAATTATGAATATAATGAATGCTTGGAGGAAATCTCTGTAATGACAGTGTTATTCAGATGATGTGCTGGTAAAGATTCTCCTCTCATATTCTTTTGTATCCTGCCGCTTTTCAACCGCTCCTCACCTGCTAACGCTTCATTTAAACAATCTTCAGTTTTTTTCCAAATGGCCATAAAAATGGTAAAAAAAAAAAAAAAGAGCCCACTGTGAAGGGAAAAAAAAATCATTTCAGAGTGGATGGAAAAGAATTGAGCGATAAATGGAAAATACTCCCCCTGTTAATGCACATATTCATCATGCTATTAAAAAGAAATAACTCTGAGCGTGTGATTTGACTATAAACACAGGAAGGAAGGTCAAAGTATGATTAATAAGGTTAACAGGGTAGAAATCTCTTCATTTAGATTTTTAGATAAATGGGTTTAAATTGCACCTTCCGGTACAGAAAACTGACAACAGTGATTTTTCAGGACAGCTGTCAGCTGAGACAGTAGACATGAGAACAGGAGTGGTTTCCTCAGCCTGCTGCTGGATAAGCTCTTATCTATCCAATTGCTCCTCAGCATACAGAATATCTTGACAAAATAAACACAGCTGTTACTTTCTGCTATTTGTGATTATTTCTGACTTCTAAATGTTGTACAAACAGACCTTTTTTTTTATACATTTGGTGAAATGATTTATCTGTTTCTGTGTGGTCTTTTCCATTTCTCTTTCACTCTAGTTTTTTTTTTTTTTTTTTCAAATGAAAACTTGGCAAGGTATATCTCACCACAGAAAGCCATGTGCATTTAAGAGAATCTATGTGATTCGAAATGGGCTTACAGCCATACTGGTGGTGTCACTGTTCCAAGTAAATCATGGTGAAAAGGTCCCATTTCAAACCGATCTGTACAGACTATACTAGCACACACTCACTCCTCTAGGCCTTACTGTATATATGTGAGTGTTCGATAATATATAAACTCTTTGAGCATTGTTCTGATTCAGCTGCAGAGCGCCAACGTCTCTGAAGGCCATCCATATCCATTCACAGCATAGAACATGTTCATGTTGTCTTATCAGATTCAGGGCCAAACATAGCAGGAGCCCCCCTCCCACTCACACACACACACACACACAGACACATACATACAGATACATGACACAATGCCATTATGATACTGAATGTTATCAATGACTTGCAATGACACATGGCAGCAAATCATCAGTGGAGTTGGTCAAACTTGACCCCCATTAAAATGCAATTTATGAGGGGAAATGAAGGAAGATTGATCATTACTTGTTACATACTTGGTCCACTTGTCTTATTGATGTTCCCTTGCTGGAGTGAGGGGAGAATTAGCTAATGAGAACGAAGGAAGGAAGAACCATCGCACTGTTGTAGTCCATCCCTGTCTTCTGGCTGCGGTGGCTCTACTGCCTCTCTTGACTGGTGTTAGTTAAAGGACGCTCGGTCTCACTCTGGACACTGCCTGACCGTGGACACACACATGACGGGAGGCTCCAGCAGAAGCCAGACTTTTGTCTTTGTTTGGTCAGAAACGCAGACAGACAGGCAGCAGTGTTTCAGACAAGTTCCCCCGATACTGCTCAAGTCCAAGTGTACATAATGTAGTATTTGCTTGAAGCTAAACAGACCGAGTTAGGCAAACTGTAACTGTACAATTGGAGCTTTTTGCATGTGTCTTTTTATAATGGACAGACGAGTTCTATTACAGTAATCATACAGCATTTTAAAATGTGTCGCAGCCCGCATGACCGAGGTTGCCGTCCAGAAGGGATTCTGGTGTACCATACTCACATAGTTTCAAATGGAGGAGAAAAAAAAGCTGAAAAAATAATTGCACAGTTATTGAGTCAAAAGACTTCTTTTGTAAATTGTCAACAGCACAAATATTTTGTATTGTTGTTTGTACCATTTTGTAAGAAAATGAAGAAAAAAAACAAAACAAAAAAAAAACAAAAAACGGAAAGAGTCTGTTGTTTCAAGCGTGTGTTTATAGTGCCACTGCAATCTTGGTTTCCAAATACCGTACAGTACATGCGCAGCCTTGCAGATCAACCTTGTAATATAGACGCTGAGCTGGAGACTCCCTGTCAGCACCATGTGTTATAAATAAAATTTCCCCTCCTTATAAGAAACTCAGGCTCCTGTCTCTTCTTTGACACCCGCTGATTTCTGCAAGCGATGTATTTCCTCACAACAGTGTTATTTTTAAAATGCTAATATGATTGTTTTGCCCAGAAATTGTTAAATCAACTGACTGCCAGACAGGAAACTTTACTTTAATTTCAGTTTAGTTTCCTTGTGTACTTGCATAGTCTTTTTTTGGCTGCGGCGTTCATTTATTAAAATCGTAATCAAGGACAGAAAAATGATTGAAAAAATGAACAAAAGAGAGGTTTTGAAACATGTTGAGTGTAGAGTATTATTCAATGAAGTCCTGCAGTGACTCCCTTCATGAATGTATGTGAACAGGATTATACTGTATGAACACATCAACTGAGGACCAGACTCTTCTCAGGGGAAAGGGATTAAAAAAAAGAAAATAAATTTCATGAATTTCCTGTGAATATGACCAAACACTGAGACTTTTTTTTTTTTTACATTTTCACAGTAAATTGCATAACAAAGTACTCACAGGCAAATGAAACATATAGACAGCCATCCTGTGTGCACTTGCACGGCGGCATTAACACGAAGGCCTTTGTAGACATGTCATTATAGCTGAGGACTGACTGAGGAACACAGCTTGTCCCTCACACATAAATGGTGTTGCATAAAGAGATACAATAATGTATTCCCAGAGACATTTTCACCATGTTAGGATCAAAATCGCTGAGAATTTGAAATTATGATGTGCTTCTGTTCGCACGGGTTTAATATGCAGATGATTGAGTTTCATACCCCAAATTAGTTTTAGTTGCCAGCCATGAACAAACATAAGCTAAAACGATCAACACAATTAAGGCTGTTCATTTGTCAACTGTGCCTGACAGGGTCGTCTTCCAAGGTGGGATAATGAAGTCTTTCTGAGCTGAAGCTGATGAAATTCACTGACAAAACAACCTCATATGAAAATAGAAACAAATCCAATTCATAATCTTTCCTTCTTTTTTCCTTCCTTTTTTTCTTCTTTTTTCCTTCTCACCCAGAAATCTAAAATAGGCTATACACATTATTGAGTTCCTTCTTCTGTGATTTTTCTTCCTTTTCTTGTGTTACAGTAACTGTCTGAACCTTTTCACCTTCAGATGTTATAGAGCGAGAGAGTCAGTCAATGAATGAGCAGTTACTTGAAAATGAAATACATTAAGATACATCATTCTTTTAGACATTAAAAAGGCAATAATTTATTATTTTATAATTATATATGTGATGACAATGTGAAAGGTGAAAGGTGTCATGTGTAGTGAGAACCTTCGGAGAATCTGCTGCTCAGCAACACGGAGATTATATCAAGTATCAGCTCATTCCCCTGAAGCCTTCACTCTTGTCCTTTAAGAGAAAGATTTTTTTTTCCATTAGGAGTTGGTAGAAACCAAAATCAGAGTTGAAACAGTGAAAATTCTCAGTGAGTGATAATACCGCTCTGTAAATAGACACATAAACAAGCAAATCAAGATATCATATCAATTTAAAAGCTGATAATATCTCTGTTTTATGTTCTAAACTTGTTTTCACTGACTCCAAGTGGCTAAAAGAAAAAAAAATCAACTATAAAAATGTATTTCAAATAAAATAAAGGCAACATGTTGCTGGCATTGAACCTTAAACTGAACAATCACATTGGCCCTGGATGCTGTTTAAAATGTGTAATTCAGTGACGGCGTCTTTGAAAACAGGAGAAACCTGAAGGTAGAAACAGAAATCAGTTAGCAGTCAGTGCAGGCGGTGAAGGCGGCATGAGGAAGGGGGATGAGATGACCCCTTGCTTGTTCTATCTTAGCACAGCAGGTCAATGAACCAACAGCAGACTGCATCTCCTCCTTATTGATTGACCTGTCAGAGCACGTCAATGCACACGTAGACAGAATAAGCCCTGCTGTTACACAAGCGCACACGAATACACAAATCTCTCCTCTCCGTCTACAAGAAAACTGAGGGTGAAGTGAAACCAGCTCCTGCTCATCCACCGGTCAGACTGTGGGGATGACAGGAGAAGTCAAAATGGATTAATTCAGGAAACAGTCGCATGATTATCAGAATTGCCCCATGCTGAATTTTGACCCCGAGTGGATTTATACATGTGGGTGGTTTACAGCTCATATCGATCTACACTGCAACTTATTTTGCCAGCTTCACCATCCAGGCTTTTGCAGGTCACAACCATTTTTCCTGTATAATTATTGGATCTGGAATGGCGGTCATTTTTTTCTTCATTCTTTAAAGGGACAGTTTGGGGAATACATTTGTATTCAATGTTAGCAGTAATAGCTGCCTTTACCAGTTTAGAATAAGAGTCTATCAACCTTAATGGGAACCAACACTAAATTTACCTCTTATTTTCTGCTTCCTGTGTTTCCTGCTTACCTATTTGATTACCACAGAAAACAAATTCACCCACAAACAAAAAACCATGATACATATTCTGCTCCCACCTGTCCTCACAAATGAACAACCACTTTTATGTATGATTTTTGAAACCTAAATATAGTCATTAGAAGTGAGGGCTGTCAAAACAGACTGCTGAGAAAACCTGTGTTTGCTGTGATGATGTAAGTGCTGTAATGCTTACTATTTCCCAGAGTTCTTGTTCCCAGTCTTGTAAACTCAACAATGGCTGAAAGCTCTTGGTTAATGCAACTCTGTGTCCTATAGAGACTACGTATAGTTTTGAAGAAATCGTAATTGTGTATGTCTAAGTACAGTATGTTTTCTATTACGTAAGAAAATGTTAATTTGTATATTGTGCAAATACATTTATACTGAATGTGTACTTAAAATGTTCACAGACAATATTTGCCTCCTAACAAAATCTCCAGTCCTGCACTCACAACACTGAAGATCATGGTCTGTTTGGTTTCATAGAAGAAAAAAAGGTGTGGAGTGACAGCCTGGATCTTTTTTTCACTGAACACACTCTTCACTGAGTATTTAGCCAAGTCTCCGTCTGGTTGGATCATATTTTAGTTACAGTATTCAAGCTTGGTTAAGGCGCATCCAGACAAAACACACATTAACACACACAACTGGTGCTGTGCCTGTCATCGTATGATTAGAGAGAGAAAGTGTGTGTGTGTATGTGTGCATGTACGCGTTATGCTGTTTTCTCCCTTTATGCACTTGACCAGAGGATCTCATGATGTGAATGTCAGTGACATCATCAGTAGCCACATTTTCTAACAGCTAATTATATGTCTGCTGAATGAATATGTGTCAGTGTGAATCAAATACTGTACTAGACTATTTGAAAGCACCAATTTATCTTCTGATTTTCATTTTTTTTAAAAGCTGTATTTATATAAAACTAGGGAGCAGACACTTTCCTCGATTCATTCAGATTTTATTGTCTGGCAAATAGACCCGAATAAATAGTCTTTTTAACAAAAAAACAAAAAAAAAGAATGAGGATATCCTTGATCTCATGATGGATATATTGCATGGGTATAATAAAATCCACTCCTCTGACTCTTCTATTTCCCCTCTTAAACTTTTTACTCTTCTAAAAGTGCCTTTGTCACTGAGGACTGTTTCACTTGATCTGTCTGAAACTATCAATGCTCTGATTAAGAACGATGTATGAGTTAATCAGAAGAGTGATAAAAAAAAAAGGTTTGAGTCATTCACTGTCCCACCATAATCACAGTGATTTATTAAACATAACAAGTTATGCTAACGACATCATTAATTAAGCTAATGAGTGCCTTAATCTCTCTGTCAACATACTTATCGTCATAGCTCATGTGATACTTATATAAACTTCATACAGTGACTAAATCTTGTTGACCTGTGGCCAAATGATGCCGACAGGTGAACTGTGTCACATCAGTGAGGTTGAGCCAATAAAATGATAATACCAGGATAAACCTACTGACCTACTGACCTTCTGACCCCTGAACCCTGAAGGGCTCAGTAAGTTTTTTTATGTGGAAAAGTTATACCACAATGTACTAATACTCAATGACAGGCAAATGTCCTCAAAGTCATCAGACTCTGGGTAGTATTATCATCTATTTGAACTGTTTAATATACAGTTGGTTGGTAGTATCTAAAAGTACAGCTTAAAGTTTGGGACAGTGCATCACAGGAGTTGATCCTTGCTGTCGTATTTTGAATCTGCTTTTGTGTTTGTGAGTGAAAATTTAATCAACAGATACTTTCTTAGAATAACTGTAAAAAACAAACAAAAAAAATCAGTATTTGGCTTTGTAAAGTCGAAGTGTAAAGTAGCATAACACAACACAGAAGAACAATTTCCGTAATTATATTAGGCTGGATTCCACCTCTGGATGTTTTCAGTGTTGTACAACACAGAAACACACACACACACATGATGACATAAAATGTGTTGCCGAGGCACACAGATATTTGTCAGAGCAGCTAATTCCAAAATTCATGCTTTCTCATGACAATAAGTTTATCAGCTGAGCCAGACAAGATGGGTGATACCGTAGATGGCCTGACAATCATTTAGATTTCCCACTCAGTGTTTTGTCTAACTAACTAATTACACAAGTGTCCAAGATAACACTGTATCAGAGCAGATCAATTCTGAATCAATAAACAACAAAATTCATGATCCAAATATTTACTTCTAGACTGGAAGTCTGGGGGATTTTGTCTGAGATAAGCCTTGATATCAGAGCTGACAATACATATCAGACTGATATTTCAGATGTTGTCTTGCTCAGATAATTCACTCTTAGATTAGAGGTCATATCGCTGGCGAGATCTTTGATCCTTTGTCGGAGGTGGTGTTTCTGTGATAGGCAGGCATCACAGATGTGCATTTATTGTGTCGATTTTTAGTCTAATGTTACCTTATAGCCATATGTGTGTGTATATATACCGTATATATCTTCCTTGAGGCTGCTCTGTAGACACAGTCGGACCAGTCATCCATCTATCCAAACCATTTCCCCATATTCTCCATCAGTGACTTTCATTTCCTCTATGATGGCCTGAGGATGTGAGGGACAGAGGAGGATGCGGGAAAGAGGGAATGGCCCAGGTCTGACTGGATATCCGTCTAATGGTTTCCTTAGTGGACTGCCGGACCGCCTCTGGACCCAGACACAGCACACATAGAGTAAAATAGAGATGGCAGAGGTGGTCTGTGTTCTGAGTCATCTCTAAGTAATACATTTACTCTGAATGATCCAAAGTGCGCCGTTCTGTGTAATAAGAATAAACAAATAGCCACACCACATTGGCTTTATTGTCTTACATCAATGTTGATTTATTCACAGTCGTGTTTGGGTTATTGTATGTAGATTGCCTGATGCCCCCGCAGTGAACTCCTCATCTAATCCTTTCACCGACTAACTGCACAGTTGGGGAGGAGCGGGCCCTCAAGAGAAATCAGAGCGGGTTCAAACAGTCAAGAGAACCACAAAACCATGCAGGGAAGCAATCCTGAAACTTAACACTGGCCTTTCCACGGGTCATAGCATCAACAAAAGATATCTGATTCATACTGAGCTCTCTAAAGAACGCACAGCTCGGATGGCAGCGGCAGGTATAGGATGAGCTTAATGATATGATGAGAGTCATTTCGAAGAGGCATAAAGGCGTCTAAAAGCAGAGATGGGAAGCAATAGTGTTTTCCTCCCCGGTCAGTGAGACCACACCCCAGAGAGAACAGCAGCAGCTGACCACATTATGGCTGGCGAGGGACAGAGATAAAGGAGTGAAGCTCTGGGCCCATAGTACCGCCTGAAATCAGATTTAGATTCCATTCTTACATCCAAATCATATTACGCTCCACAGTTATTCAGAGAGTAGCTATCTATCACACACTCACACACACACACACACACACACACACACACACACACACACACACACACACACACACACACACACTGTCAACATGATCCGACCATCTGTCAGTACTTACCTACACAGAGCTTCGAGATACGGCCCTGATGGAGCTACTGTATTAGCTATTGCTTTGACATCTTCTCTGCTGTGTGTGTGTGTGTGTGTGTGTGTGTGTGTGTGTGTGTGTGTGTGTGTGTTATGTACTTTGGAGAGGAGAACAGATACAGAACTCCAAATCGCTGCATCAACACATTCAGCTTTATTAATAATAAATAAACAATCCACACCCATGCGATATAGTCCCCTATTAAAATGGATGGACAGTTTTGGGAACAGGAATCACAATAATAGGCAAGCTGAGAAAAACCCCAGACAGAAAAAGACAATATTCTTATTGTTTTGCCGGGTGTGAAATGTCTTACATTCAAATCCCCTTTGTACTCTCTTGTTCCAAATCTTCCATTTTTCTCATTTCCATGCAAGAGTTTACAGTCTCCCTTATGGGGGACTTACTAATTGCGTCTCTATTTTCCATTGACTTGTTTTATGTTACTACTGAGCTCTTTTAACTAAATCTCATGATGGTTTATGTAATCACTGCAGCCACTACGACTGAAACTTTCCAAGTTTTTAACTGTATTGTGTCCAAAAACATATCTACTCCAAATTTGTATTTGGCACAAGTGAGTCTGGAGAAAACGGATCCTCTGCACTCCACTCCGTTCTCTCTGACAGCTGAAGATGTACAAATCAAACCCACAATCCTCCCCGCTGTGTTCATGACTTGCTCCTGCAGCAGAAGGGCAGCTGGTGATTGGTGCATGGTGTGACCACATAATCAAGCAGGCGGGTGATCTGATATGTCTCTGTGATGATACTCTACTTGGCACAGGGAATAATGCGCAGTTTTCCAAAAGGGTTAAGTCATTGATACAAAGATTAATTCAAGTGATGAGTGAAATTACACATACACTAGTAGCTATGATAAATTAATGTGAATTTTTCACCGATCTCCGATAAAATAAATGTATTTTAAAATGCATGCAGTCATCTTTCTGCCTGAAGTCAACACTGTTGCTGTGAAACAGTGTCCCGCCCATTGAACCAAGATCTATGTTGGAATTTGTGTTATTCAACAAAAATTGAAATTCTTTTTTTTATCACACATTTTGACAGTGTACAAAAAACAAGTATTATTACTTTATTTATTAAAACAAGTATTATATTACTGCAAATGAATATTGGTTCTAGATATCAGTTATTGGTTTCCTTGATTCGGCCCTGAAAAAACCATATCGGTTGTTCCCTACTTTGAAGCGTATACTGCTGTGTTGTTGATCTATTCTTCTGAGAAACTGATTCGAAATCTCACATTTAAAACTCTTTTCAACAATAGAAAATAGCAGGTACATTAAGTTGTTAATTGTCCTCCAAGTATTTGAGTTTGGCTTATTCCTAAACCACAGTGGAGGTTGTTGGGAGGGTGGTGGTGGTGGTGGGGGGACTGACACCTGCGTTTTAAATTCATCATTTATTTTCTCAGATGATCTTTTCATGGTGTGAAAACGCTTTATCTCACTCGGTAGCTGTCACTTTTGTGAAATTAGGGAGTGTGTGTGTCTGTGTGTGTGTGTGTGTGTGCGTGCGTGCGTGTGTGTGTGTGTGTGTGTGTGTGTGTGAATGAAGGGCAAATTGTTCAACACTTCTATAAATGCAGCCCATTAACACCACATCCTGAGTTTTTCTTTTTTACAAAACTTCCAAAGACTGAAAGTAATATTTGTGTGCAGAAAGGATATTGGTAACATTATTATTTTTTGTTTTTATGTTACTTAATTGAGTTTTGTGCAGCAACCTGTTTAACAAAACACTAATTTGTTAAACAAATGCTCCCCACCACCCCTTTTTATTTATTTTTTATTACCAACAGAAATCTCTACTCTCACACACAAACGTATGTTTAAAATCTCTCCTCAGCACTGTGCAGTCACTTTAAGGCAATTAAACTGTACACTCATGATCATAACTATTCTTTTATAGCCACTTAACTTCGACTCTATGAATACCAAACCTTTATAAATGGCTATTATTGCCAAAGTCGCCATTCTTGAACTCAATCTGCCTGATTAGTAAAAGGCCGATGTCACAGCAAGTGGTCTTTCTCCACCCCCTTGGGCTGCAGGAAACTGAGTCACTGATGAGACCTAGCAGGGAGGCTGTAAGGTTAGACCATGAGGTTCATGTACTTCTACATCTGACACACTATAATCTTGGTTTTAAAATGCAAAGCAGTATTAGACGTTGCAGTAAAATTACAGACCTTACCCTACACTTTAAAGAAAAAGTGGTGTGTCAAAGTCGAAGCAGCCAACTGGACGGGCTACCATGGCCTGTAATTGATGGACACTTGGCATGCTCTGTGCGCCTGGCGATTTGTAGAATCCATAAAATGAGATGTTGAGGTAATTATGTTTGTCATGATATATTGAAAGCAGGAATGGCAAGCTAATCAGAACGGCTGACAGCTGTAGCATGCAGATGCTATCAGACCTCTTGTCCACGACGATAAAATGAAAGAGGGTCATTTTAACAGGTAACAGCTGTTCATAGCTAATTTGTTCAATTATGCACAGAGGATGCAGGCGGAGGTTGTTTCTCGGTCCCAGAGGGACCTCCGATTTCCTCTCCCTTTGCTAACAGAATGAGCTGAGTAATGGAAATCCATATCTAACACATAAAGCATGCAAGCAAAAATACAAAAAACACCACCGGGTCTGATGATACAGGACATTTCTTGCCTTTCGTGGAGAACAAAGCAAATGCTAATTGTTGCCGAAATCGAATGTTGCACTCTTTATTCTAGTGGTAGCAGGTTGGAGATGCCGTCTTATCGAACATATTAGCTGTAATGATCAAATTATTTCTTATAAATTGTGATCAGGGTTGCGAAAAAGCAGCATCACATGTCGAACAGTAATATGTTCATGAAGTCACTGAGTCACCATGCCTGCCTTGCTCTGAGAGAAGTAATGTCATTCAATGCACAGGAAAAATACATTATGAGATTAATTATAATATTATTATTACAGATGAGAACTTGTCTAGCCCCAGATTGATTTAATGCCATGACGCTTCCTCTACACTGAGGGTTCACCCTGACCTTTCAGAGAAAAATTTGATTTGGGAACCTTCCTCTTGCATGGCTGCCAAGTTGGTGCAACTGTCAGTCCAGTGAGTAGACAGTAAGTCAGTCAGACCACTGCTGCAGCGGCAGCCAATCATTAGTGGAAATAACCTATTTGGTTCCACCCGCAGGTAGTGTGACCTAAAAACCCCACACGGTTATTTTTTTTCTTTAAAAATAAATGATAAGTGAAATCTGTGCAACCGTGACAATTGTTTTGTTTGTGTTAGGCATTTTCTACTGTTAGCTTTTCACAGTGAGTGATTTTTTTTTTTTTTTTGTAAACGTGTTGGTGATAATTTTAATGTTGTTTTAAAACACCATGGGTACTACAATTAAACCTGATAATTAAATAAGTGGTAAAACTTGAAAATAAATTTGCCTCAGACAAGCACATTGTCTGCTGGACTACTTTACACACACACACACACACACACACACACATGGGTGAAAACCAGCAAACAGTGCAAGTGTTTAAAGGCTTGAATGTTTCTCATCGTAATCCTAAACCAAACCTTTCAGATCTGACAGCTGCAGAATGTCAAGACAGACTGGATTTGTTTCCCAGATTATTTGGAAATCAGACTGGCATTTCTGATTCAGTGAGATAATCTTGATGTCTATTGGCGTTCATTTTCAACGCTTTAAAGTCCAAATTCAATTTTAGTTCACTTTTTTCTTTCTGTCAGGCAGTTTTTTTTGCATAAACTAGAACATTTTCCTGCAAAGCTAAGCAGGTGCAGTGCATGGACACAAGTATAAACTACGGGGCCACAAATAAACAAATAAAATTTATAATCAGTGCATTCAATCATCTTTTAGGATGATGTACAAGATAAACACCATCGTGATGATGTAGAAATGGCAGCCAATTAAGACCACCTCATGTCACATTTCTCATGTTGAATTTTATGTTTGCCTTGTATCCCTTGACTTTTTAACAGCATCTTTTAACCTGACAAGGAAGCAGCCACGTGTTCCCTGGATTTTTATAGTGAACTGGCCTGAGGGCAGCTAACCTGTGGCCTTAGCCTATCAATGTTGGGGAAGCACTTTGCAATGTAAAACTACATGTAATTTCTGCCTGGCAGTAGTTTGAACAAACTATGTAGTAGCCTTAGCAACTACTTATAGCCTACTCATTATACTCAGCGGTAAATAAATCAAAATGTGGTGTATGAAACAAAATATAATAGCCCACAAAAAATTCACATGCCAGCAGAAATATGCCTCTCAACTCAGTTTTATTTTTTTTTTAAGAAAAAAAGCTGGTCAGCATACTGTAGGTTCACCATAGACATGTTGGGTAATCTGTAGACATATTGTTATATAAAGAGAAAATGAAAGTCTTACCCCAATAGCTACCCACTTGTAAATCAGAAATGTAAATCCATCGACTAAAAATGTAATAAAAAATGCAAAGAGGTAGACTCTAGATCGGTGTGTCTTGAACAAAACCATGACGGGAACTTCAGAGGCACTAAGGCACTATCAGGGCAAGCCAATCAGGGGCAGCGTTGGCTTGGCATGTCATGACATGATTCATGCCTTTTTTCAAAGAGAGTTCTGGAACACAATAATGGTAAAATAATAAATAATATAGGTCTTTTTTATTGTTTATTGGCCAGACCTGGAGTAGTTTAACTATAAAAAAAATTACCCAAAACCTAGTTGAAATACTTGACGCAGCACAAAATATGAATGTAGTTTAACTACCAGCAAGTTACAGCAAATTGTTGTTTAACTACGTAGCTAGTTCAGCTACATGTAGTTTAAGTCTCCCCAACAATGCCCACACACTGGTTAGTAAAGCAAATAAAAAGATCGCTGACCTGAAGGAGGACATCAGACGGCTCTCCAAAGAACTTTGCAAGACGGACTCTTCACTGTCCAGCAACATGGATCTGTGCGGTCAGTCAGTCTAAAATGCATCAGCTCAGTCTTCCAGGACACAGTGGCGGGGGACCCTGACAGTGGCACCTGCTCAACCCCCAGCCATGGGTCAACCTGAGCCGAGGTGGTGGTTCACAGCTGCAAGAGGGACTCAAACTGGTAGTACCTCCTCTGAACCTCTCAAACAGCTTTTCCACCTTAGCCAGTGACAACCTGGTCCACATAGCCAGCACTGTCTTGGTGCAGGACAGAGGCTATATACTGTATATGACAGACAACTGAAGTTCCCTTTAGGGATTAATTAGGTCATTCTTATCTGATCTGATCTGATCTGATCTGATCTTATCTTATCTTATCTTATCTTATCTTATCTTATCTTATCTTATCTTATCTTATCTTATCTTATTTTATCTTATCTTATCTTATCTTATCTTATCTTATCTTATCTTATCTTATCTTATCTTATCTTATCTTATCTTATCTTGTCTTATGTTCTGCCGCTTCCTGAACACCTGTTATCAAGTTACATTGTTCAGCTGAATGACGTAACCTCAGTCAGTTGAATGCTGTGATTCACATTACAGGGCTGGTCACATTGTCCTAGTCTAGCCTTAAACTTCTGATGTGTTTACACAGTATTTATTTGCCTTAGTGCCTCAAATCTCTAAAAGTTTCTCCAACTCTGCTGTGCTCAGTTTCAAAATGTCAAAGGTGAGGCTGAGAGGACATTCAGACTTTGGGCCACTGCTGCATGCGACTGTAACAAAATTTGACTTTCCAGTAATACATTCGAGCGATGCTGCTGCTATCTTGTCACCAGGTCAGGATTTCATTTTGAGTCTTGTAATTGCCATTTTGGATTATTGTTGGTGTTGACTCTCCTTATGTTTTATTTACAGGACATGGAAACCCTTCTCTCCTTTAGCTGCAGCTCCATCCTTGCCTTCTCACAAACAGGACTCAGCCAGGCAGCACCTTTCCCCCCAGTGATGGGAGCGGATCTCAAAAAAACAAAAAAACAGAGCAGTTCACAGCTGTAAGGCCAAAAACCCTGACAGGGAAATGTCAGAAACTAACAAACACAAAATCCTGGCACTGAACCTAAGGGTTTTTAACTCACATGAGGTTCTGCTAAACACGAAAGCATGTTGTATTTTTTGTTTTAATTGTTTGGATTATCTACTCTGGTTACCATGGTAAAGTTGGCAACAAACAACAACAAACAGAAGCAAATCACACTTACTGTAATGCAGGACCTGGGTTTGATGCATTATTTTTTGCATTATGTTCTGTGAACACACCGTGGAGCAGACTTAGGAAGTGATTCAACACTTCAAGACCTGTGCTGTGTGGTTTATATTTACTTTGCAGGCAGGACTGATTAATAAGCACCACTAGGATCCTACTGGGAACAACAGCAGTCATTTCACATGAGAGATTTCTGGGCATGGCCGCTGACGTTCAGTTGGTTAGTTTGTACACCACATGGTCCAGATTGAAATATCTTGGTTGGTTGGCCTCTGGCCTCTGAGTGTTGTACGGACTGCCATGAAATATTGTTCCATTGTTCATGATCCTCTGGGGATCATTTTGGTGGTCGAAATTAGTGGTTTTAATGCCCTCAACCCTTGAATTGTGTCAAAATGGTGTATCATCATAAGCGAAATATGCAGTCTGTCAGCGCAATGACTATACCTGCAAAACTAACAATGTTGGCATGACAACATCAGCCTGTAAAGCATGTTACCATTAGCATAGTGAACTACATGCATATTCCTGATGAAGCCCATTCAAAGCTGATTTCCTTTGTCGAGTTTTGAGGCTTTTGGGCTTCATTTTAGCACTGATTCTGATTTAAATGTTAATATTGTACTTTGTAATACAATTTGCAGTGTAATTAAGTTTTATGAATCAGGTAACAATGAAATATTTACTGGAGCATAAATGTAGATACAGTGAAAGAAAAGAAAAAGAACCTGGTGGTGCACCATGATGGTGAAAATGGGAGTGAAGCCACGCATTACATTACTGTCTGTGTACTTGTTTCTCACTGTGTTGTCGTACAAAAGACACAATTGAGGCTTTACTTACTAACAGACATTATTGCATAAAGCTGTAGGATATCCATAGCTACGTACCAGCAATTTATTAATGTGTCTGTTAGTTTGCTACAGGATTTGGAACAAAGAAAGGTAGAGAAATGGGTCTGTACTTTGGAAAATTAGCTCCTAGCAGGTATATTCATCTGGCACTGCAGCAGCAAGTAACAGGTGGGGGAGAAAACAAATGTACCCTTCTGAAGTGTACAGCTGTGGAAGGCTTATGTTATTATCTTAGAGGAAAAATACAACATAATGAAGTAAGTGTGGTGGATCAAACAGAGCTAATCTTTAATGTTTGGTGAGGAGTGAGTATTATTATTATTTTTTTTTTTTATTGAATCGCAAGATTAAGGTATGCTGGTTGTAATGTCAAGTATGGACTGTTCTCCACTTTGTAGAAGTTGTTAATACACAATTTAGCTATATCCAAACTTTTGCTTTGTTTTGCCAAGTACCTGTGCTGTAATGTATCATTTATAATTAATCATTTATTTCTTTTTTTTTTTTTTACTTGCCACGTTCTCCATGGTTTTGTTTCCATACTGTCTCTGCACTTAAGTGCAAACAAGTATAGACATTTTTCTAAGCTATGTAAATGTTACACTGTGACTCACAGATTTTATTATGTTACAAAATATAATGTATATAATAATGCTATTGATAATTACTTATGTGAAACCAGGTTTAATGTGTAACACTGATTATAATCACTTTCAGATCTGCTGCACTTTGCACCATCACATGTCTGTAGTTATAAATATATTTTACCTTGGGCTTTCAGTATTGAATTATTAGAGAACATTTTAATGTGATAAACAGGTCCAATTTGCCTTTTTGCCTCATTATCTTTCCATGGCAGCGGAGAAATATTTACACACAATATTCTGTTTCCACCTGCATGCTACTGACAAAATAATTATGAAACCTAATCATGATCACCACTGACAGGTGTATAAATCAAATGCAACATATCAATGGAGTCCAGTTAGTTGCTTTTAAGAGTGTATACTGCACTTCTTGAATATATCAAAATGTGTGGAATTTATTCACTCATCTTCATAGCTGTCACTCAAAGACATTATCCTGTGAGCAGCCAGCAGCAGCTCATTATGCAAAATCAAACAAGACAGTGGAATTGAGTTTGGTGTCCCAGAGTAACATAAGCAAATATAGCCTGACAACTCATATTGAAGAAGACTTAGAAGTCAGCCTATGCCTGGATATCAAGACAACGAAGACAACGGTTCAGGCAGCAACAGGCATGAGATACCTTGTCTGCAGAGGGAACAGAACAAACAACTGTCTAAGCCTCAAATCCACCGAATCTGAAGGAATAGAAGAAAGTGCTTTGGTGTGATCCTTAACGGAGATGTCCATCTGTGTATGTGTGTGTGTACCAATGTGCGTACGTGTGTGTTTTGTGTGCAGAGATTCTCAGGGCCTCAATGCAGCAGAAGTCAGGAAGTCAGTGCTGGCATAAAAATCATATTGTAGCTGGAAACAAAAGTTACTTTTCAGAGTGTGCTTTAAAGGAAATAACAGTTTTTATTGGTGAAACTCTGTTATTCCACCAGCTCTAAAGTATGGGGGCTAAAGAATTTGCAATATCTGGACCCAGGTCACACGGGCTACAATGACGGATGTCCTGCTGTGTTTTTCAGCCTTGTGGCTTGGATCTATTATCTGGTGCAACAGTGCCCCCCTGTGGAGCCAGTTTGACTCGCACATCAGGCACTGGACACAGGCTGTTGGATGCTCTCTCTACTGACCTGATCATTTCTTTCAACTTATCCAAAACTCAGCACTGTGAGATTTTGACCTGTGCTTGGAAAACAAAGCTGGAGACCTGAGAATACAGCAGGAAAAGAGTTTCCACCTTCTGACATAAAGAAGTTGATTTTGAGCCGCTGCGGGCTGCACTGTATTTCTGCACGAACGTCACACTGTTGCCAAGGAGCTACAATTGTCTTCACACTGTGCAGTAGATCACTTTAAAATATCCCATATCCATAAAATGTCAGTGTAGTGAGAGAATAATGACGGTGTGATTTTGTAACTGTTATACCATGCACAGCTTCATCCACTCACTCCCATAAATATTACTTTTTACTGCCAGAGAGAGGAAGAGCCACTCTTGTGAACATGATAAGACAAAGGTCTCAGTGATTTAGGCCTGTTTTGTCCCTGAGATATAAATTCAAGAGGCATTAGAATGAATTTATAGTCATCAAAGTGCACTAAGTGTATAAAGAAAGATTAGACATTTTTGGCTCATACTGTGAAATATGATAGTGATGAGGAGCTGTTCCTGTAAAGCCACAACAGTTGGTGAAGCAGTTGGAGATTTTACACCTCAATCACATGACAGGTTTATATATTTGTTTTGAATTTTCTTTTCATTTCTTTTTTTAAATGAAGAATGACTATATAAACCTCAGCAACATTCTTCCTTTCTTTTACTTTTTCAGTATATTTTTTGGGGGCTTTTGCCTTTAATTTATAGTGTAGTAGTAGACCGAGCTAAACTTTTTCAGTTTAATTCATGCAACCAACAGTAGTTGCCTCTAGAAATTTGAATAATAGAAAAAATAATAATAAAAAAATAATAATACAGTTTGTTCCACCTCTAATCTTTTCAAGATATAACATCACCTCCTCCTTCAGTCCTCTGATGTGATGGAGTAGTGTTGGCTGACTAACATACACATAGATGGAAAACATATTTGGGATTTAGGACCATTGGCTACATAAGACTATGTGTCCTTTGTGTGTGTGTCTGTGCGTGAGTGTTTGTATCTGTCATTCTGCCAACATCAGTGCTTTGGAGAAAGATAACAGCCTAGACTGACTAACATTAACAATCGGCCTAACTCCAGTGACTGAATATGATATCCCAAAGAACCATTAAACATTTTGTCAGTAATGTCACAAACTTTGAACCTATCAGGACAATGATCCCCATCAGCACCCTGCTACTGCTCATCTTGTAAAGAGATAATAGGGAGATAGTCAAAGCCAGTGATTAAAATTTTATTTATTATGGAAAAAAACACATCCTTTGATCATATTTCAAGGTTAGACGGAAATGAATGCTTAATGTACTGTCTTATCCAGAAGTAATTTGCTTCTAATTATTTGATTTTGAGGTCTTGGCCTCATCATTCTCCCTCTGCAGTGATGCTGAAGAAGCTTCAATAGAGGATATTAAAAAAAAGGATGTTTGTGTGTGCAAAGGGTTGAATCTTGGCAATATGTGTGTGCAGCCGCTTAAGTCCTGATGATTAAATCATAAGACATTTGTTTTCCTCGCTTGTGCAGTTACTTTGCAGCATAAAAGCAGGATCATTTTAAAAAAAAAACATATAATTTTAATCAGAACACTCAAGATAGTGAAGAACAAAAACCTTGAGATGAAAGTTTTATATGATTAATCCAAATTTAATTTAAACCACATCTTTGTTTGTCAGGGTTCTTCCCCTGATAACAGAGCAGTTTGTGGGTGAAATATCTGAGAAGGTCAAAATGTTAAGTTTGGATTTTCAGCCATGCAAAAATGGATGGATCGATTAAGATCTCTGAGATGTATGAGCGTATCCTGTCAAAACTAATAGCTTGAAAAAACATCCTAATAATCATCAGTGTAAACATGTTCAAATCTAGAAAAATTGTTTTGGGGTGGGTCAGATTTTTTTTTTTGGACGGATTTACAGATTTAAACTCAAGTTACAGATTCAGTTGAAAAGACAGCTGTCAAAAGTGAGAAGTAACCACCACAGAAAACATCTTCAGTATGCTTCTGCTCTCAGAAATCTTTGTATATGATGAAAAGTCTTTTACTGTTCACTTCTCTGTGAGAATCCGATCTTCTCTCTACCAGTGAGTGAGTCACCTGCCCCCGACCACCACCTGAATGTTTCCTTTAAATCAATAACAAGCTGCAGGAACCTCTGTATTCTCACCTTCAAGGACAGAGCCTTAAAAGAAATACCAGTGAGGACTTCAAGTTACAAAAAAAAAAACATCAACTTATTCATGCTGGTCAAAGCACCAACCTTTTTTTGTGTTGTTATTTGCAGTATTTTATCCTCTCTGCCATTATAACTGCGCTTGGCTCATTGTAAACAGTAGATAAAATGATTGAATCAATCATGTTGTCGTCTCTCTCAGAGACAGTCCCAACTTAATTTAACTGCTTCTTCACAAACACTGCTGATAGGCCTCAGAAAACACAGGACAATGCTGCCGTCACCGATGCGACTTCTTAGACCAGATCTGGCTCAATAATTAAGACAATCAAGATTGAGATATTTGTCTTTTGTTTTAATAGAGATAATTCTCTTAATCCGTTATAAAATAGCAATTAAAAACTTTTAAATTCAGATATTTACATATAAACAAGTAGCTGTGCAAAATTTACAAGATATTGGCAAAAAGCATCACATTTGTCTTATTTGACATATTCATATGTATGAAAAAGAAGACAAAATTTCTCAATTTGAACTTGACAACTTGATATATCTACAAATAGCAAACTAGTATATTCAGTAATACAGTTTGCCCATAAACATTCTTTCATAAAATGACAAAAGGTATAAAGACCCAAATTAGTTATGTGCACTAAAAATATAAAAAGCTATAAAGTGGGTATGTTTAATCTGATCGATTAGTTTTAGAAAACTGATCTGTCAAAGTGCAATCCTTGTTCTGCATTTCATGCCCATGTTTTACCAAATACGACCTCCGACGTTCAAGAACATATAAAAAGGTGGATGCACAACTTCAAATTGTGCAATTCACATAAAGGACTGCGATTAAAACATTGATTTGGATTCTTTTCTCCATTTCTCTCTTATAGCACGTGTGACACTGCATGAGGACTTGACATTAACAACATCACCCACTGTTCCAAAATATACCATACTTGTTTGATTTTTTGAGGTAGCATTAGGCAGCCACCTATGTCCAAACTTCTTTTTGATGGTCAGAAAAAAAAAAAGCAAAGAGCTTATATGTGATGAGATACAATCCATCACAGAAAACATCCTGCCTAAATATTTTAAATGTCGCACATTCTTATTTGAAAAAAGTCTGTGTGACATTTATAAAAGGCAGGAAAATGACTTGAAAGCTCTGCCTCTTGGTATTATTCATAATTCAAGAAGCACAGAACCAAATCCAGATAATTATTTTCAAAAAATGAATGTTTCATTATTCTTGGATCTTCTAAATAACTCGTCAGTTTGCTTGTCACCAGGATATTGACAGAAAGCCAGTTGAAGTACCATCACTGAAGTAAGTTTACTGGAAAAAGAGTGCTGGGGAGATTTTTTAAAAAAAAATCTCAGTATGGTATGTTTTAGAAATGACTGATAGGGATGTAGAGTAAGGTCTATGTACTCAATGTGCTAGAATCTGATAACAGCACCTGAATTAGTTCAAATACCAACCACCTGTAATTACACCATGCACAACGCATATAAATAATCATTATTGTTTCCAATCGAGCGAAGACAAACAAAACAAGAAAGCATCCTACAAAATCTGAAGAGAGCTGTTGGATAGATGAAGTTACTTAAGATGAACAACACATTCTGATCCTTATGGCTTAATCTGAAGAAGGCAACTGAGCAGAAGACAAGTCAAACTTCGTCTCTGTAAAACAATCAACAGGCTTTTAAACGGTGCTCAAATATAGTCGCAATCATGTGTGATAAATTAAAATCTGTTAGAAAACTAAGTAAACAAAGCGTTTATGTTAACACGGTCAAGAAAAATTAGGCATTACTGCAGTTCTGAAAAATCAGGCTGCACATGAATCTAACGTGGAACCACTTGGCAGAGATTTGCTGCTACAGCCCCAGACATCAGTGCAGTGACACCGAGAGGGTTTTCAAATCTGAAGTGCCCAGTTCAGGTAAAGACATTTTTCATCTGTGCAGCATGAGGCAGTGTATGAGGGAAGTGTGGTTGAGTGCAACTGGTCTCTGAAGAGCAAACGGAGCTGAGAGGCACGCTGAAACCACGGCCGAGTTCCAATATTTGCTCCTTTTTCCGCTTCTGAAAATACAAAAAGGCCTGTGCTTGAGGAGGCTTTGAAAGGCTGACGTCCCTTCCACATAATTCTCTTCCCATAGACGAGCGTCTAGTCATTCTGCAGTGGGCGATCAAACAATGTACCGACAGGCAGGGTCTGAGCTGACCGTCAACTCCGCTTCTTTAATAGCGCTGAGCAGGACTAGTCATTTTAAAGCGGATGCTATTTCAGGAAGCCTTTATAGAGCAGGTGTGAGTGACTGGTCCCTCTTTCATTCTCCAGACAGAAGAGCAGGTCCCTGAGGTTGACTCTGGTGATGCGCTGTCGCATAAATTGTCTGGACCCTGCTCCGCCAGAACCTCCGGGCTGGGAGGGCCCTGACCCTGAGCCCTGGACGGAGAAATAAAGCAAACACAAGGGAGACATTTAGTCTTTTATTGAGCACTTTCACCGATTTGAGAACATAAAGAAAAAACTGAATAAGCACAACTCGTCAGTGTCAAATGGTTCCATGTTCCTCACCTCTGCGCTGTCACCTCTGACAGGAGAATGCGTTTTTCGTTTTTTCCTCGGGCCGATGGCTGCCAGCGCCGTTAGGTTAGCTTCCCTCTGCCTGATCTGAGCCAACTCCTGCTGCTGCATCTGGAGCACACGCAATAACACAGATGAGTCTCAAAGACCACCTCATCATAATGAATACTTCAACTTCACAAAGAAAGCATAATGACTTCATTGCAGCATATGTGTACCTCTTTGGCCTTCTGTTTAAGTCGGAGCTGCTCGGGGTCTTCTTGCCGTGACCTGGACTGGAGAAACGTAGAGGGCGTTTTAATATTTCAAGGCAGATATTATGTTCAATTTATTCAATAAAGTGTTTTATTCATTCACTTGCTCATAGTTAGCATATCTGCTCTCTAGCTGGTGAGGAATGTATACTAATGACACCGTTCACTTGGCTGCTCTATGTAGTTCTGACAGTGTGTCAATGATATTGCGTGTCCTTGGGTAAAGACAGTTAGGACTTTAATCAGTGAGGGTTGAATGTACGGCTACAGCGTGACGTGCAGATGTAGTTTCTATCTCGACACTTCCTACCATTGCAACCCAACTACAATGGCAGTGTTTTTCAACCTTGGGGTCGGGACCCCATGTGGGGTCGCCTGAAATTCAAATGGGGTCGCCTGAAATGTCTAGAAATTCATAAAAGAAATTACTGATAAAAATATTTTTTAACTAATTATTATTCTTTTTAAAATTATGATTAAAAACACCACACACAATCTTAAACAACTGTATTCTATACTTTCACTTTCTCAAATATAAATCATGTTCAAATAAAATGCAGCATATAAAAATAATACGCCAGAAATTTGTGATGTCAAAATGGGGTCACAAGCCAAAAAAGGTTGGGAACCACTGTACTATGGCAAACCAGTCATTTTCCTTGTATATAATAGACAGTGGGGCTGAAATTGTGGGTGATATCCATGACGTGACATGACATCACGTCACAGATCCCTGTGCAACCATGGTCCCTGGTGTTGTTACCTTGGCAGCCTTCAGGAGGATCTCTCTCTCCTGCTCTTCCTTCCTCTGCTTCTCCATCTGATCCAGCTGCTCGAAGAATTTGAGCTGGCCTCGCACGTCGCTCACCTGCTCACACCGCTCGTCCTCCTAAAGGTTGAATGGAGTTAAGATACAATAAGAGAAGCTGAAACCGAATGAATGTCAGTGGGTCTCGCCAACTCTAAAGTCACTGTGATTAATTATCACCTTGAAGCTTGTGTTCTTCTGCTGTGCCACTTGTGACACCTTTTCCAGTAGGTTTTGTAGCCGCTGCTGTGTAGCATGGGAAATGAAGTTGATCACGTCCGTGCCCAAATCGCTGACACCAAATTTCTTTCCTGTCAAAACAGGAAAGGTGTGGATAAATATATATATATATATATGTACAGAGACGAGACAGTGTCGACCTGAAAGAGAAAACAAGAACATGCTGTACGTGTTCTCTTAATTTAACTGTCTCACCAATCTCAAGAGCTCTCCGGGTGAGTATAGAGGTGGAGAGGAAGGCCTCGTCCTTACAGGAGCGAGTCATTGTGCCAACAAGCTCAGAGTTGGTTGCTAAGATACGAGCGCTCTCCTCCGACAAGTTGACTCCTGCCATGGAGGCCACATCATTGATATCATCATCATCCCTGGATGAAAGAGAAAGTGATGAGAGACATTGCAACGGTAACACCATTTGCACATTTTTTGTGTATAACTTTTTTGTTTGTGTCTCAAGGAAATTTAAATCGAATGCAACTGGACTTGGTTATTTGTCTAGGAAGACGTTTAACCTCTCATCAAGGGGCTTCATCAGTTCATAACTATGACCTGGACAAATGAGAATATCCACAGGCTTACGTTTTGTTTGTGAACATTTATATGAAATAATCAACAGGTTAGTTCACCTGCAGTTGCGCTCTACAGCTAAAAATACCCAAACATCTTGAAAAATGTAAAAACCAAGATAATTAATCACGCACCCCAATTACTGAGTCTGACTAACCCACTGCACTTATAAAGCTGTCAGTGCAGAGCATGCATCAAAGCGAAACACATGAATGCTAAATGCCCTCTAGGCATAACATTAAAAAACATATTGGACAAAAGGACTGTACCTAGGGACATTGAGATAGATGTAACGAAAGCAACAAGGGCTGCACCAATTTAAGAGCATCTACCTCAACAGACCTTATAATCACATATGCACACAGAGTGGTTTTAAAGTGGGACAAATCTGTCACAGCTCATGGTTAAATCTGAGAAGAGGAATTGAAAGAATACGTCTTTCAGACAGACATGGTGGTCACTCTGATTTGTCTCAGCAGTTAAAAAATGTTAGCTGACACTTCCTGCTTCTTTTGCAGTAGATCCAAACTACACAATAAAGTTGCTCTCATGTATTATGCATACATTAATGTATATATATACACACTACTACAATTGCGCAACAATAAATCTGACCCGTGTGTGTATTTATTATTAGTGACGGCTGTCTGTGAGATAAATTTCCTCTCTGGGACATTAATGTTTCATTCCATCTTTGTAAATGCAGAAATGTGTTCAGCTTTTTGCTTGTCAGAGAAGAGAAACTACAGTGATGTATTACATGTAACCACTTATGCTTATGAGGTCATTAATTAAAAAAATGACTGCATCAATTAGAGAACGTGTCTACCAACTCGAGGGTGGTAAAATAGGAACAAAACCCAGGACAATAAAGTGACATGCTGACAGTGATACTTCAATTAATACACTTGTTGTGTTGTATGGATTTAAGAAATATAAATATTTAGCCAGAAAATCACTAGGACTGGTTTGGCTTGTAGAATATTTTGATTTATTTTATCACAGTGTTTGACTTAGAAAAGCTTGATGTTGGTTAGAACATGTTACACAGCTCCTGAAAGTGTATCGCTTCCTTTTCTTCCAGTCTGCTGTGGCTGAATGCTTTCTCCTAATTTCCGATTTTACTGACTCAGTTTTACGTGGTGCACAGTGAATTGTGTCCGTGCTGTTGCTGACAGCTTTTCACAATTTCTGCAGCGTTTTCAATATTTTTCCTCCCCCATGTCAATGCACAAGGCCCCGCCACAGTGACTTCATCATATCACTGTGTTATTTTTATTACATGAAAATGGATTTCGCCTCAACATGAAAATTTAAGCGGCAAAAGTTACACCAAGAATCAAATGCCATCCTCTGCAGTGTGGTGGTGGTGTCTGTGGTATGTTTGCCGTACAGCTTGTGTTTCTGTTGTTGAGATGTTATGTTCAAACAAATGAATCCAGAAACGCAAACAGATGAGAGCAGAATTATATGTTGCCTCGTATAAACTGTTCCCTGATGGTGAGAGTGGTAATGAATAGTAAATTAAAATCTGACTCTTACTCTGGTATTAATAAATAACGAATGACTATTATGCTTAATAAGAACAACAACTTTTTTTCTAATATCCCTGGCTGCAACTAGTAATTACTCCTCATTAAACAATAACTATGTTTAGGCTGTAAAATGTTGAATGTAGTGCGATGCCTGTACTATACAGAAATTACTTACTCAGGGGGGGACATTATCTTATAGGCAGATTTCAAGATATCACAATCTGGTCCCTCTCTGTTGTGATGCTACATTTTGGAATAACTGGATGAAATTTACATGGATTACTTGTAATATGCAGACAAGTCAAGGGGATCAGTTTGACTGATCTATTATTTTCCTTTGGGTAGGAGATGTGAAAATATATGAATTCATTTTCTTTTTGTTCAAAAAACTTCTGTAAATTCTCAACTGCAAAATAAAGAAAACATTTTTACAAAGCACTCCTTCAGTACTGACTATACAGAGGCTGATATTGAACAACTGTGAGTGCGTCACAGACCTGAAGGTTCCTCCTCCTGCTTCCTTCAGCTTGTTCTTCTGAGCCGCAGTGAGAGAGGCCTGACTGAATACTTGCACTGCTTTGGCCCCTGGAGCCAACGTCTGCTTCACTGCTGGAACTAACAAGTGACAGAGACAAGGTCAGATTTATGCTGCTATCTGAGAATAACAAAATGTAATTGCAGTTGAACTTTTTTCTCTCTTCCCAGAATCAATTTTGACATCTTTGCACAAGCAAAGTGTCCTGCAATTACAGACAGTATCCAGAAAGTGGCAGCACTTCCATTGTGTATATAGTGAATACAGACACGTTGAGGTGGAAACATGAATTTAGTGTTGTTCTGTGACTTTCTTAAATGCTTTGTCCAGCATCTAGGTCTGTCTACCAAGCACTGGTACTGAGCACTCTGACACACACAATGGGAGAAATAAAAGAAGTATAAAACTCATTTTCCACCAAAAAAGGGTATTACCACTTCTGTGCACTGAATCAGGCATAAGTGAGATTGACCCCTTTTCCACTACCAGTTAAGTTTGCCTTTCTGTTTGGGCTGAGCACATACAACTGCAAGGAGCAACATAATCAAATGCACTTACAGAGAACACATACACTCACTGGAGAGCGAGCGAGCTGCTCAGTGTCATGCAAACTGGTAATGATCACCAGATTGGTGCTCCCATCAGTTTTGGAGCTTTGTGTGAGATATTCTGATGCGTGATTGGGTGTTTTTAGTTTGACAAGCGACCACTGAGCACACACCTGTTTGCAGCTGTTTGACCACCTGTGGCTGGCCCACAATGATGTGGCTGGGAGTTTGTCCTCTGAGGGTTACCATGGGAGACTGTGTCAGTGTCACCTGCTGTGACCTCACCATCGTCCCCTGTTGCTGTGGCACAATCTGTGCAGATTCAGTGACAGAGAATGTGAAACAGAATCAAAGCATCAACCAACATTTTTCACTTGTATGTGCCTACCAATCATATAAGACAGATACAGCAAAAAAAAAATCCCATAAGCAGCAGAATTACCAGTCCTGGTTTACTGTGAGGCGTCTGAGTGAGGTTGATAACTGTGGTTTTGGTTGCGGCAGTGCTGGTTGCTGTAGTGGCGGCGCTGGAGAGCGGAGGTCTCAGTACCACAGCAGTGAGGGCTGTGGAAGCTGCTGCAGCAGGCTGAGTGCTGGGCAGAGGCAGCAGGCTCTGCTGGATGAAGGCCTCTGAGTCTGGGGTCATCTGGCGCAGTGCTGGGAGACTTCTCTGAGCACAGAAAATAAAGAAAACATCAGTTTGAAACCTGGCAAAACATGTAATATCAAAACAAATTGAGGTCAGAAGGACTCGACAATGATCCGTACCAGTTCCCCAAAACCATCTCGTCCAGAGACACTGACATGTTGCCAGAAATCACTGAATCATTTCAAAATTAATTTATTCAATCAGCCATTTGATTTAAACAAAACTAACCACTGGTCTCTGCCCTCCTCCTGCAGCATCACATTGTTTAGGTTGTGTGTTTTAATCAATCCTGTAAGACACACAGTATGGCCGCGGTACCAACAGGGAGACAGACATGCTCATTGTTAATGTGCAGAGGGACGAAATTACCGCTGTTACTTTCGTCCTGACTACTACTCGTACTGAAAAACTCATGACATGTCAAACTGTAAGTTGTGTTAGAGGACTAATTCATCTGACTAACCGTCATAACTATGACACCTGAAATGGTAAACACAGCTGATTGATCGAAAAAAATGACCGCTCAAGTGAATTTACTTTCCGTCATTGATAACAGTTTCTTGAATGTAGCTCGCTCAAAGTAAGACGTATTCTCAAGAGTTTTTGCAGTTCTGTTGGGTCATGTATGCTGTACATGCTGACAAAATTAGACATGTCAGACTTTAATGAGCTCAGAGAAAATCGCTTCCTTACTTTTGTCAATTTTAAATTTTGGCGGCTCTGCCACGCGTCTTTTTGCCACTGAGCGTTCCACAGCAACTTCTGAGTACCGTGACATCATGTGCATACCCTCTATTCTGGTTCCTAACGATTATCGATTATGATTTTTTTTAAGGATGGGGGTCTTAAATGTATTAGGCTTTATAATATCAAATAAATATTACATTTATTTAAATGACTTCACAATAACAATAGGCTACACACTGTGTTAATAAAGCACACGTCACACAAAGTGACTGCAACAATGTCAGTGTTACACTTTCAGCTTAGGCTACTTGTTGCAAAGTTTTTTCATTCATCAGTCATTAACTCACTGTGTTTCAATGATCTGTCATTATCAATCACTTCTTGTGAACACAGGTTAGGATCAGAGTCTTGAAGCAACATCTCCCTGTCCGTCTATAAGAGGTCTAAGTTCACTCCAGTTTACAAAGTTGTAGCACAAGTGCAAAATATTGTAATCACTTGTGCCTTGTACCGGTACAAACTGAGTGGTCCGCTCACCAGCGCTACCAGGTGAGCACAAAGACGCAATGCCACACATCATGGAGTGGGTGCATGTCAACCAAGGTCTGCATATCCCTAATCTTTACCATGCTGCATTATCTCTGGATGTTTTGCTGGTGTGTTGCTGAACTCACCTTCAGGAAAGGCACAAGGTACGGCTGTGGTGAGGAGTTGAGCTCCTGGTATAACCTGCTGGTGAAATCTTCAGGCTCTATCTTTGCTTCCTGTTGAACAATAGACACAGAGGATGAACCACAGTTGGAAAAATAACTGAAGGAATGACAATGACAGGCATGAAAGTGAGGTCAGACAGATTTTAACACACAGATGGTGGGAGAGAGACGAAGGAAATGCAAAGGGAAAAAGAGGAGAAATGTACCAGCAAGTTCTTGACCAGATTTTTAACGCTGGCTGTCGTCTCAGAGGACTGTTTGCCGCTGGATGCCAGCTTGATCAGCGTGGACAGAAAGTTTCTACACTTTTTCACATTCTCCAGTGTCTCCTGTGAGAAAACATATAAACCAGATGTATCTTTAACATACACATAGCAGAACACAAAGCACCCTAAAATTAAATAACCGTGTAGCTCATCATTTTATTTTTAACAGATTACGCAGACAAAAGCACTCAAGGTTAGTACTTCTCTCTTACAGCTGTGACAGCTGTCGGAGTGACAGGGGTCCCTGTGGCACCGAGGGGCCCTACCCTCTGTGTTACTGCAGCGGCTGCAGATCCAGGCTGGACCGCGGTGGGCGTTCCTAGCGGCTGACCCGGGGTGGTGGCAGTTCCTCCCAGCATGATGGTGTTCTATATGAGTCAGTGAATGTGCAGTCATGAGAAGAGATGTTTGGAAAAGTGACAAGGTCAGAATAACAGTTTTGACATGTCTGTTCCCAGGGCATAGTACATTCAACTTCACTAGGACATAATACAAGTTTCTTTGCCCAAGTTTCATTTTTGCAGGAAAGGGATGGATATTGTGTTACAGATGTTTGTATACTTTGTAAACTACATTCCCTGTTGGGTCTTTGCAATTCTCTTCTTTCACCCTTACATTATAAAACATCTTGTAAAAATGTGATGTACATATCAGAAAGATTTTCACAACCACCAACTCTTTGCCCCTGCATGGAGGTGAAAGCCTTGAACTTTCTCTTTATCTATCTATCTATGGGATCTTCTATGGGATCTACGAGAGCTGCAGAGCTGTTCCCACCAGGTTGACAATGATGGGCAAATATGTATTTTGAGAAATGCAAATGTGAATCACATTTTTTTTAAACAAACAAACTTCTACAAACACAGTGACTACATTCAAAGCTCCTCCTGAGAGTTTGTTTGTGGAATAATCTTTTTTCTCTCTGCGTACTGTTGGCAGTTCAGCTCTAACCCAAGCAACGCCAAACCACAATGAGTGAAGAAAACCAGGTTTGGTGTAATGGAACCGAGTCATTATTAGTTACCATTCCATGTGGTGGATGATCCTGACAGATGGATTTTTTTTATGACAGTTGGTGCTTGATGTCTTTTCTTCTCTTTATTCTACACTGGGAATTAAATATCCATAGAGAGGTGTGGTGAGGTTACCTGCAGCACTGGGGGTCTCTGCAGTTTGGTGGTAGCTGTCACAGTGGTCTGGACTGTAGAACCTTGTTTAATAATAGTGGTGGGGGTAACTGTGCGAGCCAGCAGTGATGCACCAGGAGCCTGTAGAAGAGCAGGGGATATGGGAGGAGATGTTACACATGGCACTATATCTGCTATATGCGACTTTCAAAAGTTCTACTTACAAGTACATTTTTTAAGTGATGCAACTCTGTTAAAAATACATAAAATCCCTAAAGAAAAATATTTTCAAACAGCAGATGTTGCACTTTTCTCTCATAAAATGTGTTCAATACTGTGACCGCATGGACGGGTGGTTAGGATCCCATGTTTTCTTTTCCGATACCTAAACACAGGGTGTCAGCTAATACTGACGGCACAGAAGTATGTCGACTCTTTTTTCTGTTTCTTTTCTTTTAAGTATATTTTTGGGGCTTTTTTGCCTTTACTTGATAGCACATAGTGAGATAGACAGGAAAGGGGGAGGCAGAGAGAGGGGGAATGACATGCAGGAAAGGTCTGCCCGACGCGGGATTCGAACCGGGGGATGCTGGTCCCCGCCTGCGTTGAGGACTGTAGCCTCTTTTTTCTGTTTCATTTTAAGATCTGCATCTGCACACATCAAAATATTCAGTCAGAGTAACAATGATGATAAATGATACTCTGACTGAATATTTTTTATTCATTTTAAATTAATTGTTCACTTAAGTTATATTGTTCTTGGAGGTTTACTGAATTGTCTGTCACAGTTATATGATGACAATAACAAAGAAAATGTATTTAAACTGCACCAGTCACATCTGGTTGATACTCAATAAGAACCTTAACTACATGAAGATTGATCACACATGTACTTGACTGCCTTACAGGATTGAGTCACTTTTTTCTTTCTTTTTTCTTGGCACTGCGGCCATGTGTCCAGCAGTATGTGTACCTGTAGAGACGTGATCTGGACAGGTGGAGTGCTTGTGGGGGTTGGAGGTCGTGGAGTCATGGCACTTTGAGACTGTGATTGAGCCTGCATCTGAGCCAAGGTCTGCTGGTGAATCATCAGCAGCTGCCCACTCTCGCTGCGAACCAAGACCATGCCTGTAAGAAGCAAATGTCACGGTGGTCAAAAGGTCAGAGGTCAGGGCTTTTCTATCATAATCACCCAAATTAATGTGCACTGTATGTGTGGTATGGATTGCTCATCTGTACTTGTATTATACGCAGATATTTCCTCAGCTGGGGGACAAAATGAACCACAAACACAGCCCTCTTAATCACAAGCATCTTAACATATTATTATCCTCCACACGACACAACCCAGTGTAAACCTTTTTGCAGACCATAGTTTCTTAGCCAATGTATCACTACAGTGCACTGGAATTTGTGGTTTTGATTGTGAAAAGGTTCACTGATAGTAGAGAGTAATACACTGATCTAAAAACTGCAGAGAGAGGACAATCAAGCATCAATAACAAAGGGTTTTGCTGAGGTGCAGGGCGAAGTAGGCTACTATTTAGTATGGCTAAAATGTTATTAAATAGTGATGCTTGTTGTGGTTTACTGGTCTGACCAGCCATTCTCTATCCACCGGACTCACACCCACAGCTAATTTGCATCCACTGACCTCTCTTCATTTAACAACCCCTTCTGTTTTATGCAAAACAAATCTGAATTGTACATAAAGGCTAAAATCCAGTGCAAAAATGCCAGAGTATTATAGGAAGTCAAAGACTAGTCTGACCATTAGGCCCTGCAAACTATTTAATACACACACAGGGGATATGGATTTAGCTACAGTAAACAACTGTTAAGATATAAGGAGAGATTCATATTGTCTCTGACAAGACAGTGCAACAAGAATCAATAGATTGCAACAGAGTGCTACTTTGATTAAGTGTAGGAGGAACATGAGCACTGACTGTCTGTCCTCAGGGCTTTTCATTTGGAGTACAGTTAATCTGAAGTCAGCCAATCAGATGTGTCCTCTCTGCTAAGTTATTGCAAAAAGTTTCAAACAAGAGAGAAGCATTTAAGAAACAAAAGCTGAGTGTTATGTGATGCCAACAAGTTATGACACACCTAACTCCACGAGGAGCTGCCGGTTGCTCTTAACTAACAAAGTTACCTGGTGGGAGCTGGATGTTTTGGATATTTGGCGCGTTTTGTTGAGGCTGAGTGAGTCGAGGAGCCAACACCTGTGGAGCAATAGTCCGTACTGCAGCAGGAGAGGAGACAGCGACTGATGACGGAACCGAAGTCCTGATGTTTTGCAAAACAGTCGGGCTCCTTACGGTCGCCGTAGTCGCTGTAGCAGCAGTGGAAGCCACGACACCAGTCTGCATTACAGTCTTTGTGAAGTCCACTTTAATGAGGGGACCAGCTGTGCTCGTCACACTGGCGGCTGGTGCTGCTGCTGCGGCTGCTGCTGCAACTGTGGTGGGGTTGTTGTCTCCGCTTTGTGAGGTGTTGTTGTTGGCTGGAGTTTGCATAGGTGGCCTCACAAGCGTGACAGTGGGTACAGTTTTCACGCACGATTGAGACGAAACCAGAGGCGGGGAGGTCACAACAACACTGTGCACATTAGCCGAGGACGTCCGAATAATGTTACTTGTAGGTGCTGCAGACAAAACCACCGTGTTTCCTTTGCTCACAGAAATAGGTCCGTTGTTTACCAGGGTGACGGCGGCGGCGGCGGCGGGCTGGGACTCGCTCCCGCCGCTGTCAGCAGATGCGCCAGCGGGTATGTGACAGTTCATCGCCACTGAACTCCCATTCAAAGTTTGAACACCGGTTGTTCCGATAGCTTTTCCGATACAAGATGTTGCATCTGACACTACCGTGACTACTCCGCTAGTTGGCTCCGACTTGGGCTCACTCTGCGCGGCTGTCAAACTCGCTCCTCCAGCCGCCGATGTGGTCACGGCGGCTCCATCCATGCTCGCACCGCGGGGTTCCTCACTGTAAACGACACCCCCGTGCTCTCCTGTCCCTACAGCGGCGGAAACACGTGAAAACAAGAGGCTGTCGTCGTGCAACTCTCCGATTCGCATTAGTTTCGGGAAAACATACAAGTGAAGCCAAGTTAGCGACAGTCAGTTTAACAACGTGACCAAAACAAGCTAATGTTAGCTACCCCGGAGTGTACCGCTATCTTACCAGCTTTAGCAAGCTCTTGTTGTGAAAGTCCCATTTTCACTGCCCTGAACATTGGATTTACTGCCTGCAGCTGAACTGCAGACGTGCTTTTCTGCGGATTAGACTCTTGCTTTTGTGTTGACGTGACCTGCCTCTGTTTACGCAGACTCTAAAGCCCCGACGAGATCACTAACTACTTTTTCGTCCACCTCTGTGTTGAAGAAAACATCATCCAGCAAATCGGAGCCCGCCGCCATCTTTGCACAACTACGCTCTGTCGTGAGACGCATGCGCCGATTGGATGCACCCTCCGTGACGCGGCCTCGCCGAGCGCTGTGATTGGTCCGTCGGGGAAAATAAAGCCTGGAACAAATGGTTCCGAGCCGCAGTGTGTGGACTGTGGCTGTGCGGGGTCTGAGCTCCACGGGAAAACAACGGTCCCACTCACACACTGTACCTGAGAGGAGTTTACCCCTCCGACGAGACTGTCTGGAAAAGTTTCTGTGTAGTACTACGTTTCTTTGCAAATGTATGCTCAGCGTCGGAGCGTTTTGTAGCCATTCGGTTTCATTATATATGTCTCAAAATGGCTGCTTTGTTGCTATTTTTTTTTTTTTTTTTTTTTTGTAGGAGACCCTCAAGAACTGCTTCACTGCAACCAGTGATGTAAACTTCTGACAGACATAATAGGCTATATGTCATTCAGGCTTTTGTTACACCTCTGCAAGGATATGCTACAAAAAATAATATAATAGAAATGTCACACCGTCATTAAACACCACATTAAACATAATCCATATTGTAAGATGTGCCAAATATGGCTTCTATAACACTATGAATCATAAGAAGCAAGAAGATAGGCTACTGACAGTGCATTAGAAGCTTAAAAAAACTGTTGTTGATTGTGGTGTCCTGTGAATTTGTTTTGGTTTAAAATATTTTTTTAAAATCTTTGAATCATTGCCAGGTGCGTTTCAGCCAATCAGTGGGCGTGATTTCAGGTCACCTGTGGACGCCTATAAATTGTACGTGGTCGGCCCGTGGTTTGGTTGAAGTTTGCTCGCAGCTCTGAATATTGTGTAGCCATGAGTTCATCAAAACCCTACATTGGCTGCAAAATAGGGTTAATTTCAAAAGCCCAAAATCGTTATGAGGGGATTCTGTATACAATTGATAAAGTAAACTCCACAGTAGTGCTGGCAAAAGGTGAGTGCTCTAGGCCATGATGCATCTGGGGAGGTGGCACTGAAATATTGATGTCAACTTGTAAGCTTTCTCAAACTGACTTTTAACCAGTGAAGTGTTTTGGAACGGAGGGACGACCCACCGACAGACCAACACCACCCAAAGATGACATCTATGAGTACATCACTTTCCGAGGAAGTGATATTAAGGATATCACACTGTGTGAACCTCCAAGGTCTCACCATGGCCTGCCCCCAGACCCTGCAATAGTCCAGGTATGAGAACTAGGTTACATATAGCTCACATACAGAGTTTGAGATCCAGATATTGTGAGTTGAATTAATAATGTCTTTTGTTCAGTCCTCCAGTGCAGGCCCTACAGGTTACTCAACTCTCGGCCCATTTAGCCCCCTAAGGATGCCTGCTTACAACCAGCTTGCCGCCAGTTCTCTACTCAATCAACAGTATGCTGCTGCGCTTGGCCTTGGTAAGTCATTGACCATAAATGAATTACAATCTTACTTGCCATCGATTCGCCCCTAGTCTAAATAAGTTGTTTGTTTACATACTACAGCACTTAGTTGTGTTCTTCATGCAGGATCTGTGCTGCCAGGGTTACATGGAAGAAGAGGCCCCATGGTGGAAAAGGCTGTTCAAACCCTTCAAATGGAAAGAACTCAGCTGAGGAGAGGCTTGACTCCATCCCAAGGCCAGAGCCAGAGCCAGAGCCAGATCCAGAGCCAGTTCCAGAGCCAGGGGCAGGAGCAGGACCAGCGACGGGACAGAAGGTGGCTCCAGAGGACAAGAGGAGACAGTACCCAGAGCAGAAGGGTTTCTGGATCCAACAGTAAGCACACAGAATTGCAGTAGCCTACTATGATAATCAAATCTGTTTCTGTCTTGAATCTTTATTTACTTGGAAGCTCATATGAATTTTGCATGTCTATCTGTGCATTTGCAGTGAAATCGGTCCCAATTGCGTCCAAGGTTCATCAGGAAACCCAACAGCAGAATGATGAGAACAGACCACCACCTAGGAGAAGACAAGGTAATTACCATATTGTTTTTGACTCAAATAACGGAAGGAAGCTTTTCAGTCAGAACTTTATGTTATTTTTAATTTATCCCAGGGCCTCGAAGGCGTAGGAATCGTAGTAGAGGCCAGTTGATGACGGCCAATGCTCCATCTGCCACCCTCAAGTTTGACACAGACTTTGACTTTGATTCCTCAAATGCACAATTTATTAAGGAGGCACTGGAACAGGAAGGTCAAGACAGGATGAATCTCAAAGGTTGGTTCATCAGCTCATACTGAATCATCACTGAATTTTCATTATCCCTCACATGTACAGGTTTGTATACTACATCTTGCATGTCATCTTCATAGGCCCTAAAGTTTACTTGTTGAGCTACAGCAAGGCAGATGCTACTGTCATAAAAATTATGTCCTTTCTTATGCATTTGTGCAGTTTTTTTTCTCTTCTCTTTTTTTGTCAATTTGGAGTTCCCCTTGTAAGGCTTTTCTGGGCATATTCCTCCGAGTCATATGTTTCTGTGTGTGTAGGTGGAAATCCTGAGGTAGAAGCAGAGAAAGAAAAAGAGGAACTGCACTCTGCTGTTGAGGATGACCATTTTGGACCAAAATGCTACTATGACAAAGCAAAGTCCTTCTTTGACAACATCTCGTCTGAAAACAAATTCAGGTAAAAAACTACAGTAGTGGGGTTTCTCCTCAATCAATGTCTATTGCATGTGGAGCCAGAAACTTAAGCTGCTTTCCACCAATGGTTTCAGACTGTCATGGGCAGAGGAGCGGAAGCGCAATCTGGAGACTTTTGGGGTCCCTGGTCGGTTTCTGCGGGGCCAGGGCTTCAGAGGTGGATACCCTGGACGCAGAGGACGGGGCGCTGCTCAAACTCTACCTCCTTACAGAGCCAGGGGTGGACAGCTGTAAAGGTCAGCGTTTGATCAGAGGGCACTAAAGCAACCACCCCCCTCCCCCCAAACTCCACTTATTTCCTTTGCGTATAATGAGGTTGTCACCCATTTACCTGTCTTAGTGTAACCTCTGTCATAATAATGAGCACAAATGGCTCTGTTGGCACTGTACAAAGGAAGCCTCTTTTTTTTTTTTTTTCTCCCCTAGGCAGTTATCTTGCACCCCTATTATTTTTTATTTGTCCTTTTTTGTCATTGGCTCCATCTTGAAAATAGATGTATGGCACCTTAAATAATCCACTGCGTGTGAATTTCTTTTTTTCTGCCCTCGGGATGTTTGCCTGAAGAGTTTTGTTTTTTTCTCTAAATGAGAGTGAATATTTATTTTCTTCTATTTGAGTAGGCCTAATGTCACTCCTAAAATGTGTTTGTTTCATGTTCAAAAAAAGGATTTGGCTTTCCACATTGGGAGTAGGCTACTCATCATATTTTTTGCTTATATTTCATCAGTAAATGTTGTAAACTATGAACATGAACTAAAATGTATTTAAATGCTAAATCTTGTGCATCGCTTGCTTCTATTATATTGAAGCAACAGGTGAGATGTAAATAAAGAGGAAATTGCTCATGCACTTTGTCTCATGTTCTCTGAGGCTACTACACTGTTTTTTTTGGGGGGGGGGGGTTACTCTTTGACATGTGCTGAGGTGATCTGAACAGGTGGAACCATCCCACTGTAAAGGTGTTTACAAAAGCCATATCAGCATTTAGCTGGGAATCAGATTCCTTGTTTGTTTTTTAATGAGGAGCCAGTGCTTTTATTCTCCATCGTATTGAAAACTGCTTTTAAATTGTGAGGTGACTCATCCTGGATCGCTCAGGTATATGACAACTGTGCATACGTCCCTGATTTAATAGCCTATAACTTGGGGATGCTCAGCATGTGCGTCAGGTGCGTGGCGCTGTTTTTTATAAGTGCGATTGTGGAGACTGTTTGTTTCAAGATGTGGTGTCTTTTTTTCTTTTCTTCTCGGGGTGCTAAAAGCAACTTTTGCCACCACTCTTCACAACAGCTCATTTAGCAGCGCACGGGGCGACGTGCACAACGTGGACTGATTGGCTTTCATGAATCAAAGGATACCCCGTCTACCGTGAGGAGAAAGTGGTAGGCTACTCACTGCCTGGGCTGTACCAAAAGCTGAGGGAGAGGGATTTTCCCCTATCAAGCAAAAGTTCATTATGTGTGTCGTCATTTGCACTTAGACCATTAATAATTCATTCAGCAAAATCACATGTTCAGTTATATTAAGGAAAATTCAATATTTACTAGGTTTTATTGCTTGTTGACAGAGCGTTGGCTTCATCAGTACCCCTATTTCCCAGTAATGGAGAAACTATGGAACCAAATAGAGGGCAGCGCTCAAGATAATAAATATTAGAATAAAAGAAGCGCTATTTATTTCACATATGACAAAATGTCAGTGGCATTTTCATCGGCGCGCCCCAGGAGTAAAGGGGAGGTGACACAGCAAACCATTCAAAAGGTAAAAAAAAAAAAAAAAAAAAAAAAGAATCTGACGCGTCGCTGCGTTTGTTATTAAATATTCTAGTCTGGATGATGGGAGTGTGCGGTCCGTCGCTAGTGCAGGGAAAGTAGCCCGTGGTGAATATCAGAAGAAATGGCAACTGGTATTGTAACGGTACAGTCAGCTGAAGGTGCGAACCAAACAAAGCCATGGCGGTGATGAAGGCGACCGCTTTTACACCTCAACACTGGCAGCAGACCAGTTCTCCTTTTGATGCTCTTTCTTCTCGCTTCTTTTCCCCCAGACCAATGATGAATATTGTGTCTTGTTTTGGGATGAGAAATAGAACATCTTTAGATTTACTGACTTGTTTCCACGGTTTTTTTCTTAAAGCACAGCAGCTTCTTTGGATTTTTTTAGTTAGAGGTGTCAGTTCTTAGGCAGACAGTGTCCCATTAGGTTTGAGTGTTGATTGTGGACACCTGCTTTGTTGCAAAAAATAATATTCAAAAAATACATATGGGCAATATACAGTCTGAGAACGGCAGGGTTGTGTAGGGTGGAGGGAAACTGACCAATATAGTACACTGGTCTGCTGCTGCTTTTATCCTTGATTTTACCGTTAAAACAGGGACTTTCCAGCGCGATGTCCTAAATAAACTGTGAGAAGCTGCTGCCTCATTTGGCTCCATCATAGAAAAAGATATAATTGACCCAGAAAAAAAATGTTCCAGACTGGTTCAAGTTCTGAGAATCCAGGGCAACATAATGTCTTAATAGGACATAATATTATTATGCATCATTTACCATGCACTGTGACTTGAGATACTGTGAAATGAAGTTGCGTTATTGTCTCCCAAAGATGTTGGATGAAAATCATCATTTAATACAATGTATAATGGATTACCAAAGCAAAGGGAAGACAGCCGAATGCACACAGTAAGTGTTCTTTTTTTCCCTCCCTGCATGACCAATGCATTGTACATGTCATATCAAAGCAAACGAGATAAAGTAAAGCTGTATTTCATTTCCCCTGTTTTGACAGGTATCAGCAGATCCTGCACAGAAATCTTGTTTACTTGGCCACAATAGCAGATTCAAATCAGAACATGCAGTCACTACTTCCAGCGGTGAGTCACTTATGAGGTTTCAGGACAATGGTACTGTAGATTTCCCATCATTCCTACTATCCAACATTTTCTTCTTCCCTTCTTGTCATTCAACTGGAAGGGTTTTGGTTTTTGAAGGCCATAGATGTCAACAGTCACTTCAATCAATCAAAAAACGTTCTTGTCCTAGAAGGGAAATTTGTCTTGCATGGGCACATAGGGCAACATAGCTGCAAGCATAAAATAAAAATACAAACACGACACATATGAAGACAAACGAATGTTAAAAACAAGGACAACGATATTAACTGGTTGTCATGCAGTCAGAGCAGCTGGTTGCTTCACTATGTTGAGCCATAATAAAAGTAAGTTACATAAAATTGCACTAGGCTGGGGGGTAAGAACTAAGAATCCAACTAAAAACTGACACAAATAAAAAAGTAGTGCGGCAAGAGCTTGATCGTACCAAAGTGCAGCAGTTACATTAGTGACTTGGTTCCACCGGTGAGATACCACAGTGTCACAGTTTCCATTTTCAATGTAATTTGTCCACTAGTTACACTATTGACAGACCAAATCTTCTTTCATTCCAAACAGCAGTGCATTAGGTCAATATGAGGTAACGAATGAATGAAAATGAATGAGGAACAGTAAATATAAATGTGAGCGAGTGTGAAAAGAAATCTCAATGACCGCTTCTCACTCGGTTGTGACCATCAAAGCAGCGAGTTAACATGCATCTTGATTTTCAGCCTCCCTCTTCCAATATGTCGATGGGTTCTGGAGGAATGGGTCAGAGTGGGGGACATGTTCCGAGCAACCTCAGTGACACCATGGCTCCAGGATTGCCCCCCTCCTCAATGATGCAGAGCCAAATGAACAATGGTGAGAGTTGATCACAAAAACATGAATTTCGCAAATAAACTCTGGTCCATGTGAACGTTATTATTTTCTGCACAAACCCAGACTTGGTACAGCTCCATTTTATTGTCCGCCCTTTGTTGTCTGTCTGGTCCTGACTTTGCTGCATGTTTATCTGCAGATACAATACATCATGTCTGTCACATTGCCGCTATCTCTTCACTTATTGCCTGCAAGTGTCTGTGCTCTTACTGTATGTTCTGCTCATAGTACCACATTTCTTTGTAGCTATAGCAACTTTTGTTTTATTAAATTTCCCGATCCATGTATACACACATCATTATCACAAAGGCTCTATCCTTGTATGATCACACAAGCTTCCTGTTAAGATGAACTGAATGTGGGCCCATGATTAACGTGACATGGTAGCACATGGGAATGTGTGCTGGCTGCTCTGACTGTGCGTGTGTGTCGTCAGGCCCCAGCCATGCCCCCATGCAGCAGCAGTCTGGTCAGGTGCAGTCGGCTATTCCCTCCGCATCCCTCAGCCTGCCAGCCAGCAGCTACGGTAGCTCGGCATCAGCTTCCGGCTACAGCCATGCTGCACCTTCCTCCCAGGGCAGCATGATCCAGGGCCCTGGTCCTGGCTATGGCTCTTCCTCTTCCTCCACATCCTCATCCTCCTCTTCCTCCTCCTCCTCCCGCAGCAACCTCAACATGCAGTCTAACCAAGGTGAGCCAGAAGAGCCCATTAAAGAGAAATCAAGAGTTTATTTTTTATTGAAAGGAATAGTGTCAGGCCAAAGAAATTGATACTCCAAAACTATTCCCTTGAGATGAAAGATGCCTATTTCCTTTGTTATTTCTTACTTGGCTGTAATACCTTTCAGTGTTCAGGGTAAGGTAGAAACGATATGGTAAAACAGTTGGATGATTTCTGAAATATCTCTGAATGTGTTCCTGACAAACCCCCCCTTGATCATGCTCAAACAGATGCTTACATGAATTTCTGCATTCATCAATCCCGCCTGATGCAGTGCAACTATTATAAAATCCAGACACATTCAGTTCATCAGAGAGGTGTCCTGCTGCCTCCCTTCTTATTTCTGCTGCAGGCTTTACCTCTCCCAATCTCTGACCCCTGACCCTGAGATGCAGCCCTCCTCTCCCTGGATGTTCAGATGTCTGTGTGTATTTACTGCACCTCTGTTTATTATGCACTGACTTCACTGGCTTTGTCTGCATTTTTATACTTAAGCGCGGCATCTTGAAAGAGTCTTGTCAAACAGATTTTTCTTTAAGAAACCCCCCTGACTGCTATGGACCTCTTTCGGCTTTTTCCTGTGTCCTTATTGCCATGGACCTCCTTCTGCTTTTTTTAATTTATTTGTCAGTTCAAATATGCACATTTCTGCAAGTCTCTTCTTCCATGAATGTTGTTTATGCTGCTGAATGCTAACACTGATATGTGCACAGAGTTGATCTGTGTATATTAATGTATGAGATCTCTCCCTCCTGTAATCCTACTTGCTTCCTAGTCTCCATGATGCACCAACAATCTGCCACTCCACACTACTCCTCAGCCCAGGCTGGGAGCCAACACTATCAGGGACAGCAGGCCATGGGCATGATGGGTCAGGGCAGTCAAGGAAACAGTATGATGTCTCAGAGACCTATTGGGTCCTACCGCTCCTCACAGCAAGGTAGGTGGGAAGTGATTCTCCATGCTTCTTTGACTTGGCAGTGCGCTCGGTGAGTTTGATTGCGGTGTGCTTGAGTGCTAAAGTACAGATGGAGGTCTGTGCTGGTGTGTGGGGGAACTGGTTGGATTGTGTTCCAAGTGTGACTCTGGATGCCAGTCTCCAAGTTTCCAGGTTATTAGTTTGCAGTGGAAGCTCCTTCTTGACTTCATGGTGTTAACTAGCGATCTCTCCGATTCGCCTTCCTGCAGCTTTAAGAAGAAGACTGGAGATATATCACTCTAGTCACATTAGGTTCCTGTCTCTGTAAATCACTTAACTTGTGCTGTGTCAGCATGTGCCTAATAATAGCTCCACCCTGTCCTGTTATGTCTTTTGAAGACCAGGCATGCAGTAACTCTGATATATAAAAAGGATGGGACACTGTTTCCAGGGCAACAGGCCATGGTTGTAAGTCCTCATTCAACCTGGTATAATATTATCCTTGCATGACTGGCTGAAGTCTTTCCAGATAGGACAGTGGTATGGAATTGTTGTATCCATAGTTAAGCTGGGCGATTCGCTCAGCGAATCCATGATTGGTTGTGGGGCTGTTGCTAGGGCTCCTCTATCATCTGGAGCTCCTTGGTCATAGTGGAAGATATCAGATGTGTTCCTGTGAGATTGTTTTGAAATTGTTTGCAGAAGTTAAGATGAAAAATGCTCCTCGTGCTACAGCTCATTTCTGTATTTGGAAACTTTTGCGTCCGTTGTGGTTTGAGAAGAAAATTAGACTGTGCCCGGCTCTTCGATGCAATTTGCCAGATAGTTTTTACTCTGTTGGTTTCCTGAGTTTGTGAGATAAAATGGAGAGGGAAAGGGAAGGAGTGGAATCTGGAGTTTCTGCACACCACCGCCGAGCAGAGATCAGATTCTCCCTGATAACAGGCTTTGTATAATCCTCATTTTCTCCTCAAAATTACTTCTCGTGTAATTTGTGATAGAATCATTTGTTGGAATTGCTCCACTTTAATTGGGGTTTCTAAAATTTGGGTTGGCCCCAAAACAGGCTTTCGTCATTATTTCTTCTCTTGAAGAATATCATCACTACAATCCTACATTATGCAATTATAATTACAAATATATAATATTAATTAACTTTTTTAAATTCATTTTTCTTTCACAGCTAAAATATGACCACAAAGGTTCAAAATAATATTGTCTGTTACAACCTTTAATTTCTGTCTTTTATTATTCTTAATACACACATATGCTCTCACACCCCATCAGACTGCCTAAATGGCCCAAGTGTTCTGGCGCAGCCCCGTTAGCCTCCAACTGTTTAACCAATCGTGGTGTCGCCTGTCTTGCAGGATCTGCACAGAGGTACATGGGACAAGACGAGTTCTACGGAGAGCAGTATGGACACACTCAGAGCTCCAGCGAGCCCATAAACCAGCAGTATTACCCTGATGGTAATCGTGCACATCCATAAACTTTATACACACAGCTCTCAAACACACAGATTCCCATTACAGGTCATGCCATTTCCTTTTAGCTCTACCCCACAGGCCAGAGCCATGTTTACTCAAGTGCTGAAGCCTCAGCTCTTATGCCCGGTCACTGTCTTTATGCCTCAGTGTGGGAGATGAAAAAGGATGGAAAAAATGGCAAAAGACTAACATTGGTCTCAATTTTGCTTCCTCCCACTGTGTCTGTGTCCATACTGTCCCCTTTGGTGTGCCGAAATTTCAGATTTCAAAGAGCCGCTGTAGCAGTGTGTTGAGGAGAAAGTTCAACCAGGGTGTTTCTTTGTGCTTTGTGCACAATGTTGAAGAGCGAAGCCATACAAAATGTGCCTTGTAATTTTGCTGTTCCACAATTTATTATGAACCTTTCAGCTTCAAACTGTGAATAATAATGTCTTTGTCGTATGCATGTTTGTCTCGCCTTTTGGAGAGGTCTTTTTGCATGCATTGAATTGTGTTTTCTACAGGTCACGGGGAGTACTCATATCAGCAGTCTTCATATGGTGAACAAGGCTACGACCGAACCTTTGATGAGTCTTCACAGCATTATTATGAAGGAGGTAATAGTTATTTATTTGTACCCTGCAGCTGGACACCTCAGTTTGTCCAAGTGTTTCAGTTTCCAACTAAAACTATAGTTAAGTACTATTTCACAGACATAATAGGTGACATTTGCAGCTGTGCATGTGTGTCTCCAGGTAACTCTCAGTACAGCCAACAGCAGGCCCAGTACCAGCAGAGCTCCGGTCAGCAACAGCCCTTCAGCCAGCAGCAGTACTCCTCTCAACAAGGTTACACTGGGCAGCCACAGGGATACGGTTAGAGGAATCTATAACCAATAGTTCTGTGTGAATTCACACACAAACATAACACAGTGAACAGGTATATTAAGTGTTACCTCTCCACCACAGGACCTGGCCAGGGTGGTTCCTCCCAGTATTCTCAGTATCAACAGGGTCAAAGCCAACAGTATGGCTCCTACCGCTCCTCCCAGGGAGGCCCTGGAGCACAGCCGCAGAGGCCCTATACCTATGAACAGGTAACAGACAAATGTATTTAAAACACTCACACACCTATAAGTTGTGGAAAATGTCTCAAAAATTACAAGTGCACACACACTTTCCAAGATGGTATGGTAGATGGTGTATAAAATCCAGTCAAACTTCCGAAATCTTTTAACATTGCAGGGGCAGTATGGAAATTATCAGCAATAATGTACAGTACCACAGTCTCCTCCCTTTGGAAGAAAGATGTGCTTGGCTCAACTGTGGATTAGAAGATCTGGCTGCCTCAGATTTATTGTCCTTTCATTAATGATCATCATAATCATCATTTTTGCTGAGAAAAAAGTCAAATTAATCTGTTTTGCTCCTGACAAGGTTGAAGCTGATAGATAAAATGCTGGACATCCTTTAAAAAAAAAAAAAAAGTCTGGATGCTCATATAATGAAGCCAGTTAATGTAAATGTTCCATTATAATTAACATACTAAAAAAGAGCAGAATTGTCATCAGCTAAGCCTCAGCAACCTTCCTAGATCATTCTGTCTGTCTTTGCCTTTCTCTTTATCCTATCCCCCTGCTTTTATTGTTTATTTTATAAGTCTCTTCTCTTCTTTTTTGGTTCACAGAGAATGTCCGTGGTTTGTGAGACTGTGGCTATAAAAAGCAAATTGGCCTTGAGGGAAATGCTCCCTGATATTTATCTAATAGATGAGGTCCAGCTTTCGCTTTAAATCCTAGTAGGGACACTGTTATATCTCACAATAATGGAAATGAATTTTATGAAGGTGAAAATGTTGGTCCTTAAACCTGACCTGATCAGAGGGAGGGCTTTGTCTGTGTTAGTCAAACTGTGGTGTGTTGCTATGTGGTCTAACATTATATGTTTTCACTCTCTACATATGTCTACACAATAGATAGCTGACTGATAAGGACTTGAGAGTGTTTATCATTGTCCATGATAATCATACATTGTGGTAGCATTTTTGACCCTATATTTTAGGTGGCATTGCTCTGCGCAGACATATGGCATAGTTATTGTGCAGAGTCAAGAACAGTTACACTGCTCTGGTGCCATTCTGTGAGGATTTTACGTAAAAAAAAAAAAAAGAAGACATCACTTTGTCTGCACTTTATTTTGCAGTGAAAGTATATGTATTGTATTGTTTGGTATTTCATATTGTAGTGAAATTCAGGCTGTTTTTTTTATTTTAACAAATGATCCGCAAAAAGCCAAAGTAACACAGGAACAGAACAGTATCATGTCCTGCATACTCTACTTCAGTAAGTGCAATACATTCAGTCAGTCACGTTGAGGTTGGTTCTCATGGTGAACTTGCATTTTATGTCATAATTTGTAGTTTCTTGACATATAATGATGGCAAAAAAATGGCAGGTTTGTCTTGTGTTATCATATGTTACATTGTCAGTTTTAGCCATCATATTTAAGAAAACAATTTTATGTATTTATGTGACTTATGAACTGATTATTCAGAGTCTTTCATCATACTGTAAACATAAAACGCGCTACTTAATTTTTTCAGTGAAAACATAAACTATTTGTATTTTGTTAGATGAATGAAATAATGTAAAAAGAAAAATAAGACAAAGGGGTATGAAAAGTTTGTTTTTAATTTTTAGATGGTGTACAAGCACACTTGCCTTATTTTACATATTTGTTTCATTATCTATCTATCTATCTATCTATCTATCTATCTATCTATCTATCTATCTATCTATCTATCTATCTATCTATCTATCTATCTATCTATCTATCTATCTATCTATCTATCTATCTATCTATCTATCTATCTATCTATCTATCTATCACACACACCTCTGGTCATTTCACTCACTGTTTCTTCCAGTTTAATCAGTAATATAGCCTAAGGATTATCAGTGTAACTGTGAGGGTTCAGCTTTGCAGTATATCCTGTAGTAACTCTACTTACCTCAGAGGGGTAAATTAACACAGTAGTTGCAGTCATGTTACAGGGTAAATCGACAATGGGAGATACCTGGCTGTCAAACAGCTAAATTACTATGTACCACTCAACAGTGACAATCAGTGACAGGCCTCTCTATACTACAATGAATCTGTGTCAGTGTTTCATTTTACTGTGACCTGAACGTATGGCAAGTCTTTCCCACTTCTCCATAGTGTGTCATCACTGATGTGAGTGGTACGCCTTGTTTGTTTGTCTCTGTGTTTTGTGTGTGTGTGTGTGTGCATGTATGCCAGGGAGAGAGAGAGTGAACGAGAGAGCGAGTGAGCGGAAGTCAAGCTTTGTGTGTATAATCAAATTATGAATGTTATTTACTCATCTATTGTAAGACTGCGTTATCTGATCTTTTCTGCTGTCTTTTGTTACTGTTTGTTATATAAAAATAAACTGACATTCACCTTTTGTTTGTTTGCATTTTGTGTATTTATTTCTACACAAGTTGGCCAGTGCTCAAAATACAAATTCTTATAGGCCTAATGTTTGGGATGGATATAGCCAACATATTTTCTCAAAGGGGTTATTTGGAAGTTTACTTTTCACATGGTTTCGTGATGGGAAGGGGTGGTGATTGTGGTCGTTAGAAAAGAGCTTCAGCTATTGTTGCATTTAAAAGACAAACAGTTGTCGCCTAATATGGGGTCTGAGTAGCGCTACATCTTCAGGGCAGCTAGGAAGCTGTATCAGAAAGCAAGGAGACAAACTTGGGCTTGCATGCTACAGTTCTGCCAGCAGAGAGGAGACAAGAACATTTGTGTTGATTGTGATGTTTGGTCAAATAAAAATTGATTTTTTTTCTAAGTAAGCAGCTGTTAAGTCCAGGACACTTTCACTGAACTTTGAATGAATGCATGAATGAATGAATTTAAAACAGGAACAATGCACAAAAAACATTAATCTTGTAAACTTTGACTTTCACTACCACCCACCCACAATCATCATGACTCACTACTGAATGACAGGAATTCTGTGGCAGTGGCAGTAGGCTACTTAAATGTCCCATTATTGCTGAACTTATCCTGTATGAAATATTACAGAGGTCACTTGTTAAACTGTTTATTGAGACTTCATTAAAAAGTCACAGGGTCATAGATCAGTGTAGGTTCGGCCGCGTTTCCTGCTGCCCCACTCTCACTCCAAGACAGGAGGGGGCGATAGAACGTAGCCTAAATAACAATCGCTTACACGAAGGGTCCCTTCACGGACTCCGTAGTTGTTATTAAGGACACACACAGGTGGTTTTTGAAGTGCATGTCAACCTACATCCATGATGTCAACTCAACATGGATTTACCTTAGGTCTTACAATTCAAACAAATGAAATATGTTATTGTCATATCATGCGCGCCTTTAAAAGAAAGTTAGTCCATGCTGAATGAATAGTAAAACTTTACGACGTGTTTTTTTCCCCCGACAGCCTCCACACATCGCTCAGTAACAGCAGTTAGCTAACATACTGGTTAGCTTCGATAGAATAATGTTAGCCACGTTATCGAGAGTTAAAACCCCTCGGTGGCTTTCTCCTGATATACTTTCAGGATACATATTTAGAGGAAACGACTTGACCCTGTTCAGTAACAGTAGCTGTCCAGTATCAGCGTCGGGGAGACTGAGAGTCACCGCTAACACCAGAGATGTCAGCACCTCCTGCTCACTGTGCGCTAAAGTCCGAGGACACCAGAAGAGGAGAGAGATGTCGGAAAAGAAGCTGGTATGCGTTTGAGTTGCGTTTTCACTCAGCTGCTATTTAAATATGTGAAATTGTGGTTATTCATTATTATTGTTGTTATCATTTTCATCACCTAACTGCCTTGACAAGTAAGGCAAATGTCCTCATGTTTGGATTGCCATTTCTAGTGCACCTATGTATTCAGTGTCAGTAGCCTACTCATATCATGTTGCTTGATGTTAACATTATTCCTCAGCGAAAAAGAAAAGATGATTTTAAATAAAATCTAAACCCCATTTAATTGAAACAAAGTTTGGATTGAACAGAAGAACACAGCACAAAACCTGCTGAAGTTTCCTCCCACTTTTGACACTGGTGCAACCATGTTTTTCAGATGGTTACACAAGCATACTCTTTTGTAGAACAATTGAATTACCTTAAAGTTATTGAACTACATTACATAGAGACATTTGCGGTTAAAAAAAAAAAGATATCACTGCAACCGTGGTCCTGACTGGTCTTAAGAAAAAATCCAGCTCGACCTAGTAATAATGTAGTCGATTCTGGGACAAGACCAAGACCTTGAAAATGTGGCTTTGAGTACTACTACAATACTACTGTCAGGATTGTTTGAAGTGTGTGTCACCCTGTCTAATTATTCCTGGGTGTGACCCACAGACTCATCACTTTGTTGACCATCGCCGTGTGAAGCTGGAGGCTGGGTCAGGGGGTAAAGGAGCCTGCTGCTTTCACAGTGAGCCCAGAAAGGAGTGGGGTGGGCCAGATGGAGGCAATGGAGGTGATGGAGGGAGCATCATTATCAAAGGTAGGTTGTTGGACCATCATCTGCTTTATGGAATATGCACTGACACCTGTGTGTGTTGCCATCCTGTCTTTATGTCTTCGTTACGTTGAAAGGACTAGCCACCAGACTGGATGGGATGCAACCAGATGCAGAATCAAGAATCAAAATATGAAGGAAAATCCTTATTATGAATTACGTTAACAACTGTCTCATCTAAACATGCTTCCATCTATATTTCGTATTTGCATGTTTTCAGCTGATCGGGTTATCAAGTCATTGGCACAAGTAGTTCCTATTTACAAGGCAGAGGATGGGCAGTCAGGGGGCAGCAAGAACTGTTACGGTCGGAACGGCAAAACAACATATGTTTATGTAAGTTCATGCATTTGACTATAGATGTGATTTTTTTCAAAGAGTTTTATCATTTGTCTGTTATTGGCCTATTCAATGACCCTTACCAGTGATGTCTTTCTGTTTCCACAGGTACCGTTAGGCACCGTGGTGAAGGAACAGGGTCAAACTGTAATGGACCTCTCTGAGCATGGGCAAGAGTATTTGGCTGTATTCGGAGGGGCCGGAGGAAAGGGGAATCGATTCTTTCTGTCGAACGAGAACCGTGCCCCGATGACAGCAACCTCAGGAACGCCGGGCGAGGAGAGGGTCCTTCAGCTGGAGCTACGCACCATGGCTCATGCTGGACTGGTAAAAAAAAAAATCAGTCTTTAGTGCAATGTTTGAAAATAACTCTGTTGATTTAATTATCCGCAAGAGCACAGATGTAACTAACTAATTATTTATTTATTTTCATCAGGTCGGGTTTCCTAATGCTGGAAAATCATCATTGTTGAGAGCCATCTCCAATGCCAGGCCTGCTGTGGCTGCTTACCCTTTTACAACACTCAACCCGCATGTAGGAATAGTCAATTACAGGGATCATGAGCAAGTTGCAGGTAATGAGTGTTAAAGTAACTTTTATTGACAACATAGAAACATTTCAATGGAAACTCACTTTGGATCATTTTAATGACATACAGAATAACATGTACCTTCTTTTTTTTTTTATTCTTGGCGATTTTAGTTGCTGACATCCCAGGCATCATTCGAGGAGCCCATCTAAATCGAGGCCTGGGCATCTCTTTCCTGCGACACATAGAGCGCTGTCGTTTCCTCCTCTTTGTCCTGGATTTGTCGACTCCAGAGCCCTGGACTCAGCTCCAACACTTGCGTTATGAACTGGATCAGTATGAGCCCGGTCTGTCCCAGCGGCCGCAGGCAATCGTAGCCAACAAAATGGACCTGCCTGAAGCCCGGGAGAAGCTAAAGACTCTGAGGAGCCACGTCACTGAGCGGGTCATCCCTGTGTCAGCTCTGACAGGACAGAACACAGAGGAGCTCATCCTCCACCTCAGAGAGCTGTATGACGGGCTTCCTTCAAGGACAAGCTAGTGGGGAAGGTAAACCCACTAGATCATAGTTAAAGCAATTTCCCCTTGTTTTACTGATATATTTATATTGGAAGATATAGGATGTATTTAATAAATATAAATATAAAAACAAGACAAAGTCCACTTGTTGTGTTTCATCAAAACCTTCAGCATAATCCTTAGAATAATTTTCTTTCTTATCTGGCTTATGTGTAACATGCAGTCCCAGTCAAAAGTTTGGACCCCATTCATGAGAAGCTTCTAACTGACACTGTATGTACCTTTATGTAAAATGCTTGGTAAACGTTTAAACTCTTTAATTGTGGATTGGCCATTTAAGACAAATAAAGCACACAAAAATGTCTTTTGGCAGTTAGTCATGCATGATGAAATATCAAAGGAGAAATCGAGAAAAAAATCTGGATATTTTAGCTGTGGAGGCTGAACATTGATATGGTATGCTTTGTTTTCAATTCCCAAATTAACCAGGAGAGGGCATCATTTTTTAAATTACTTGTATTACAGTACATTTTTTATTTAACTTTTTGTGGTAATTAAAAAACTCCACTGAGTACAAATGATGACATGTGGCAGTTGTTTTAACGTCATGTACACAATCTGCCAAATTCAGTCAGTATTGTCAGAAAATTGGTCTTAACAGAGAAAATGGCTCACAAACAAACTGTTGCGCTTGTGTGTTGTCAGTGCAGACGGGTTGTGTTTTTAGTTTAAGTTTTAAAAAACACAACTGTCCTACTCTGCCCCCATGTCACTGTTGTTTTCTGTGTGCAGTATGGATGTTTACTGCATACTGCTGTGAGTTTTTACTTGTACCAGCCTACGCATAAAATGACTCATGCATAGTCATTGAGTGATTTGTCAGAAGGCCTTAACTGATGTGTGTCTAATGGTTTAAATGCTACGTGTGTGTTATGTTTATTAAGTTCTTCTTTCAGAATCGACCACATCAGGCAAACATGCTTGGACTTTTGATGTACTGTGGAGAACTAAGTAGTACTATCAGTAAATGAATATTACATTTAGGTTAGAATTAGTAAACATAATATAATCAGAAACTGCTGGAGGAAAAAATAGTTCATATGTAGGAGTGGATAGATAAGCCGAGACAGATAAAAGAAGCCCTTACCCTTTAGACATTTGAATGTTAAAGAATAGGAAGCTCTGAGGAGTAAATGGCCTGAACTGCTCCCCTGTTGTATTTGAGAGGTAAAAGCTTCAGTGAAAACCTACTACCTTTGCCCCCTCTCTCTCCATGGATGACCCGCGTCCTCCCCTAGGGCTGGTGCTGTAATGAAGGCTGCTATGGGACGTTTTTTTTTTTCAATATTAGTTAGTTAGCTACACTAATGTTATGACAAGTTTTTCCCTCTTAAAACTTTAAAAGGACAAACAAATGAGATGCCGTTTACTGGAGAGAGTTGCTGTGGCAGCTCGTAGTGTCTTTGCTGCTGCAGTTTGTTGTCCTTAAAAAAAGATGACTAAAAATGATCTCACATGTTCAGTTCACAGGGTGATGTGGTAATTGGCCTGGGATGAGTCGTGACCTGCTGTTTGCTGAGAGTTCAGCAACCTCCCAATGCCCCAACTCCCTCTGGGCTCTTCACTAGCAGGAGAGAGGAACATCCCAGGTGGGAGCTGTCTGGATTAATGCTGTGGCATTTTTCAGAACTAGAGGAACAGCAGAATATGACTACGACGTGTCCAATGTACCCATATTTGAGTCATGAATCTCAGTTTCATTTGTGCTGTCAATATTTGTTCATTTTCATACAATTTTCACAGCTTTGGGTGATTTCGACACAACAGCCCGTGGCGGAACGACATCTTTTCATCATCTTGCTGCGTCAGCGGCCTGAGGCTAAACTCACCCCTGAAGGTTGGCACAACGTCTGTCGCACATTTGGTAGCCTACTGTCTGTAATGTACCTTTCGTAACTGTGTGCCAGCACAGTGGGCCGCTGTTAGCTTTAATACATTGCTTCATGAATGAGGTTTTATTGTTTTTTGTGTGATACTCATTTCATAGGTGTGGTTGAGAAAATGCAAGATTTCCTGAGAAGATTCTTCTCATCAAGTCAGCCAAGCAGAACAGAAACTCCTACGCGGTGCCCTTGATTGACATCACTGGTTCCTCCAGGTTGTCTGCCGCTCCAGGTAAATGAAATACAATTTAGGGTAGTTATGTGTAGTGTAGTGTAATTATTGTTTGAATCACTGTTTTGGTGACTCTCCCAAAGACGCCAAGCAATTATTTTTCTCTTTTCACACTGCTGCTGGTGTGGTGAAACTGTCATGTGCAGCAATTAGTTATCATTTGCATTTTCTGTGTAGTACTGAGGCCTGCACTGTGAAAGACGCTGCCCTGCCAGGTTACAGTTGTTACAGACACAGTTTGTGTGGAATTCAAACTGCCTGGTTGGAAAAAAATAGTTGGCTCAGATCAGATCACTGTGTCATGAAGGAAGAGTTGATTTTGCTCATAACATAGTGTCCCCCCACAAATAAACATGAGCCTCTTTTTCAGCCATGAGGCAGAATTAGAAACCTCATTTACATTTTAGAAATCACACAAAAATACTGCGTCAAGTCAAGTCAGGGATTAAGTCACTGTCCTTATGGCCGTTTACGCCTGATTTGAATTAATTAGATAAGTGATACTGCTATTTAGAGAACATATATATAAATACCACATTAAATGGTGTGTGAAACGCGTTATATAATGTTACTGTAATGTCTTCATGGTTCATTAGGGAATCGGCCCTAGATACAAGTGGTGTAATTGTTTTGTATAACCACAAGGAGTCACTATTTGAGAGGAAACTGATTTATGAACTTTAAAGTTTCATGTGTTTCATGTGAGTCTTTTATGGTGATATGTACGGCCCGATGTAACAAAGTATGTAGCACATTGGTGGACTGGTATTTGTGAGCATGTATGTGTAACAGTAGCTGGGCCTATGTAGAAGTTTAAGGTAACAAAGAAAGAAGTTTGTGCGGTATCAATGATTTCTGGTCTTTGTCCACAATGAGAAAACGTGCAGACAGTTTCTTACCAAGTAAGACATAATACAGCTGGACACCATTTTTAATATATGATCTACTTTATGATTAAACCAGTGCATATGTACATTCAGTTTCATTCATATACATGCACAACAAGCTGGTGGTAATTTGAACCACCGGGTCTCCTTCAAAGTGCTTAATTAGGACATACCTGCATGATTTTGACCTCCATTAAAAAAAACAAACCTCTACTTTTGCCCCACGAACAATTTGTCAGCATTTTGAAGAGGCACACTTTCTAATGAACTAAGTGAATCCATGACAAATCTAAGCAAATAAAGCAAATACTAAAACAACACATGACAAATAACTTGACATTCTTAAACTTAGTCTTAAAATATCCCAAAAAAGTGAAACCAAAAACTTGTCCTCAAGATATCCCAAAGACATTTCCCCACTGTTGATACTAAACATAATCATCATATCAATTTTCAGTATAACCTATAGTGAAACAAACACGCGTTTTTGCACCATGCTGACTTAGAAAATAACACTTTAATGCTTTAACTCAAGTTTTGTTTTGTCCCAACGGTTCCCACAACCTGGCTTTCATTGTAAATATTGTTACGATATGCTACCTCACCATACCATGTCACCATGCCCCTGACTATATACTATACACAGCACTGTGGTTTGCATCATGATATGTAGCAAAAGGCCTCTGTCACAGAGCAGGGAAATGAACTCTTTTGTAAACTTTGTGAGCATCTAAGCATCCTCTGACAGGTTTGCTGCTTCAACAGGAAGTTGTTGTCTTTGATTTACTTGACCCTCGACAGGACTGACATTTGATCTCACACTCGCTGCCGCTGGACTTGAAAACAGGGTCAGTTACACTTAGACACATTTAAGATGACGTTTTTTAGTACCAAACAACGGTCTCTGTAGCAATCTGACTGAACTTGACTTGCCTCAACCTGTTTTGGCAAACTTTCATATGAACCTTTCGACACAGTATTCAAATGAACCGCAATATTAACTGGATATACGCAATAGTCAGTATACAAAGGCTAAACAAACCAGATATGTCTGACAACAAAAGTGTAAGCAATTTTATCCATCGGCTATGAGGTGTCCTTTCTCTCACTCTGTGCTTTGTATTTATTGCAGTTAAAATCTGAACAGTTTTAATTAACAGCCATATTCAACTATTTCTGTTCAATCTCCTTTATGAGTTCAAAGAAATATGGTCTCCTCTCTTATAATGGTAAAACACAAAAATAAACAAAACATAACCATGTCATATCTCAACATGTATTACCAAGCCACGAATGAGAATATACACACAGATACATTTATCCTATCTTCAAGTGGGTTCAACCTTAGTTCCTTTTCCTGTTGAAACATTTTCATGCTTTCAAATGTTTTGGCACATCACAATTGTTGTATGAAAGATGAATGAATAAACATGCCTGCTGGTCATCCTAAAACAATCTTACATACAAAAGAGAGATGGTACAGTGTACAACAAATGTCTAGTTCTAATGTTTATATTCTGTCAGACACAGGCAAGGCAACATACAGAGTAAGCCAAAAGCCCCAGATACCACATTCATGTAACATTTACATATTGGGATGATCTATAATTTTACAGATACTGTAAGTTGGACTGTCCAGTTTAGTTTCATGGATCCCGTATTGGATCACAGGTACTGCCTGGAGTGTTTGCATTACATAGGTTGTTGGACTGTACACATTGGCATCGTACTGGACGGGACTGACATTGTACTTACTCACACTGGAACTGGCATTGTACTGATTCACACTGGAACTGGCATTGTACTGATTCACACTGGAACTAGCATTGTACTGACTCGCATTGTGCTGACTGACAGTGGTAGTGGTAGTGGTACTGGCATTGGCCCTGGCACTGGTACTGGCACTGGCATTGGCACTGGCACTGGCAATGACACTGGTGCTGGTGCTGGCGCTGGCACTGGGCATACAGATAGAGGCCAGAGTATTGAACCTGAAATCTAGGTTCATGTCTGGGTTAAAGGGAATATCAGAGATGGAGATGGCATCAAGCTCCATGTTGTGAGTTCCCTGTCCCTCCTCAGTGTACACATGGGGGCCATAATCACACAGCTCCACTCCAGGTGCCTGGAGATAGTGAAGCCTCTATATCACACACAGCAGAAAAGAGAGAAAGGGATACAATGTTTAACAATAAAAAATAAAAAAATATATAAAAAAATCTTAACTTAACTTAAAGAATTATAATTACCTTATTTAGTATTTGGAACAGAATTTCACGATTGACCATACTCTCTAGCTGTGAAGGTTTAGCGCGCCCTCCCCATGTCTGCAGTCAGAACCAGATATGTATATGAATTCAGCTGTTTTAAATGATATCCATACAGTTCAATTATATCAAGAATCAGAATCAGAATTGATTTGTCATTGCACAACAGCACAACGAGATTAAAAGCTAAACCTTAAATTGCAACCACACATAGAAACAAGACAGACAATAACAGTAACGCATCAGTGCCGACATTCAGTTATTCAGCAATCAACAATAGAAGTATATGCGTATGGATAAAGTGATAAGTGCAAGTAGTATATGTATAAAAATATAAAAAGTAAATAAATAAGAGATATATAAAACAAAGTTATAAGGGATCATATAGATTACAGCACCTTATACTGTTCCTGCATGTTTTTCTTTCTCATGGTTGATTCTTTTGACTGGAAAATCAAGCAATTCAGTGCATTAGACCTTGCATAATAACAGCTTTGGTATATGATTTAAAGAACTTCAGAATCTATATCATCACATCATCATCATCATCATCCTCATCATCATCAACAACAACAACAACAACAACAATGATGATAATGGGAATAATAATAATAATAAATAAGAAGAATTTCAGTACCCAACGCATAGAGCTGTGGTGTGAAAACATTCCCTTCCATTCCGTCCCTTCAGTGGCTGCACTTTGCTGCAGCATATTGAGAGACAAAACGTTTTTTGCAATTATAATATTAACAACAAACACAACAACAACAAAACAACAAGTAAAATAATTTACCCAGTTATTCACTCTTTTGTCCTCAGTTTGAGTTTGTTGTATGGTGTTGTACCCTGTGACAGTGTCAGTCATTGTTAGACCTGGTGTTAGACTTGGTGGTATCTGAGGAACTGCCTGCAAAAACATTTCAAGACAAGTCTTCATGACATTGAATTAGAGTAGAGTGGTCATGAGTGAAGTTGAAGCAAATTTTACACTACTCACATTCAGTTTTTTAATTGATTCCTTAACCTGAGTGTATCCGTTGTTGAACGTCACCTGTTGAAAAGATTAATACAATATCAGGCTTTGACAGCAATTATACATACACACATGCATATAGAGTACTGTGCAAGTTTTAGGCACTTCAGACATTTAGATTCTTATCCATTATGCAATACTATCCGAGAGACCTCTGATCGATCCAAAAATGTATTCTGCAGCATGACAAAATGACCTCAAATTACAGCCAGTGTCAAACATGACTATTTTAATTCACAAGAAGAACACTCCTCCATGTTTTGAGTCCTGCAACAGATGGACACCCCCCCACCAAAGGTCAAAGTTATCTAGCTCATGTTTCCTGGGTTTCCCATTCTTTTGCAGGGTGCTGCTTTCCCATTTTTGCTTTAGAAAACAAAAATACATGGATATTGCGTAAAATATTGCAAAAGTGTGTTTCACGTTTAACTTTGTGCCTTTGGGAAATCATTTCATCTTCCTCTTGCTTAACTGTTCACATTAACATAAATTTTGGCTAGGGGTGCCCAAACCTTTGCATGCCACTGTATACACATACGGATATACATTCCCAGGTGGCAGCCTGTAACTGTAATTTCCCAGCTTGGGATCAATAAAGTATATCTATCTAATATCTATCTATATATAAATAAGTACAAGTAAATATGAAAATAAACGTACTTTGCAGTCATCCCCTGGCTCCTCTTTGTTAAACGGTTTCAAAGTTTGTTCTGATTCGTCGATTGGTGGAATTGTTTTGAAGCGTCTCTTACATGTCACCAGAGCAGTCAATAGTAGCATAACTGATAGGATAAAGACACACAAGTCAAATCATACAGTCCACTACTACCATTTGTCTTATTTATAATATGTTTGTTTTTTTCGACTTTCAAGCTAAAAAAAAAAAAAATTCATTCTCATCAGCAATAATCAAAGTGTTTCAGACCTGTGTCCTACCTGCAAGCAATAGAACGCTGAGAATCACAATCAAAATTGCTCCTACGCTTGCTGTGGTGGTAATGGTTTGGCGGGAGTGGCAGTCTGGCTTCTCTTTGTTTAAGCAGCTGCACACAGTAACTGACAGGTTATAGACAACCGCCTGGCCCTGGGCATCAGATGCTTCCAACAACAGCTCATGTTGTCCGGAAATAACTGTGCTCTCTTTCACCAGGTCAACTGAATATCCTGCATATTTAAAAAGACAGTGTCATGTATTCAAAAGAAAGTGTCATGTCATCTTAAGTTACATTTGGCAGCAGTGACATTGATCTTGGTTCTTGTAACAATTAGAGCTCACCTTGCGCAGGGTTAATGCTCCACCTGTCGTTAATGTCTCCAAAGAGCCTGAAGCTGAAAGGTCCACTGTAAGGATCATCATCCGGATCCACAGGTTCAATTTTGTGCAGTGAGGGTCCGTCAGACTGGCACATTTCAATTACAGTTTTGTCAATGAATGGGATGTTGTCATTCTCATCTTTAACATGGATGGCGAGTGTTGCAGTGCTTGTCATTGGAGGTATACCTGGTGACCAGAAACATGTGTTGGTTATTTTCATTAATGTGATAGGCTATAGAAACTGGGGTTATAACAGATAGTGAATGAATAGCTAATCCAGTTAGTCATACCATCGTCAGCAGCAAATAATAAGACTGTGTAGATACTCTCATTCACATAGGATGACTCTCGATCTACGACCTTTGTTGTGGTTACTTCTCCAGTTTTGGAGTCGATTTCAATCCAACCATCTGGATCGTCTCCTTTAGTGAATCTAAAAAAAAAAACATTTGTGTTGTGTGAGACATTTTCATATTGAGTAGCCTATTGTCCTGTGAGCTGGACATGTAGCCTAGATAGTATCTTCATGACTTACGTAATTATAGTTGGAGTGAGGATATCAGGGTCACTGGCTGTAAATGTCACCAGATACTGTCCCATCGCTGTATTCTCAAACAACGGTACAGCTCTATTAGGTTCGTCAAAGACTGGAGCCTCGTTGACATCCTCCACACCCACTATCACACTGTAGGTGGAGTATCCCATTGCCTGTCCGGTCATGCGCCAACTAGCGTCACCGGAAGCTCCTCCGGCAGCACCGCCGCCTTGAAAGGCAATGCCACCAGTGGCAGCACCACGGAAGGCACTAGCGGCACTTTTGGCAGTCATAGTCTTCACTTTCCAAAGACCAGAGCTAGTCTTACTCTCCACTTTGCATGAATAATAGGGGACTTCATTTTCCAACGTGATTGTCAGATTCCAACTCGGAAATTCCTCATAGTCCAGAGGCTGTAAAAGAAGCGAAGATACTGATTATCATCTACAGTACAGCAACCAAATATTAGGCTATGTATGTCAAAGAGGCTAAAACATTCACAGACAAAATACCTTTGTCACATACAGTAGTCCCTCATTTGTGACAGGATCAGTGATGATTTTGTAGATTTTGTTTTTGTCTCCGTGGATTTGATATTTTGCTTTCCAGGCAGCCGTACCTTTGTGGTCACCGTCTTCAGCTTGCAAACGTGAAACAAGAAAATCTGTCTCGCCTTCTTTCACTTTCCCTGGACCCTGGTATAAAAGATAGCAAGTTTTATTATGAGCGGGTAGTCAGCAGCTGTTTTAATGTGATTGAGAGAAGTAATTACTCACAGTTCGGCCTGTCAACACAGGAAGGTGGTTATTTCCATCTTCAATGTGGATTATGACAGAACAGGTGCTGGAGAGCTTGAGCTTTTCTCCATGGTCTTTGGCCTCTATGACAATGATATGTTTGTCTGCTTTCTGGTAGATTTTAAATGACAATGACTTAAAAAATGAACATTTTAAAAAAAGGAAATAAATAAATAAATCTAGCATATTTGCTATGGCCATATTATTCACATTTAAAGGGACAACGAGGAGTTTCTGTTTGGTTATAAAAAATGTCTCACGTTAATGTGGATGCATCTACGCTACCCACACTTGTTAATGGGCCCATTTTCGATAAATACTGTATATCGTTTTGTCTCTATCGTTATTTTGTTATTATTAGTGGTGGCGGAAATGCTGGTCGAGCCGACCAGCGTTTCTTTACTTTCGGTTTCGTGGCGAGTCATGAGAATAACGCCGCTGAATCGCCGTTTATGGTCGGAACTACGACGATATGTGATCGTCTTCGAACCTCTGACTTTAATTATTGATGAATGAAAACATGAGTCTGTCTTGCGCCGGTCAAAGAATTCACGGTGCACGCGGAGGCTCATAAATGTAGTGTGAAAACGCTTCCAAAACTCCTCGTTGTCCCTTTCAGTCAGGGAGTTCATTAGATTTTATTTCCAGGTCATCTCACCTCATGTTGCAGACATCCTCTAAATGAAATGATCCCAGTTTGGTCACCAGGCCTTTGGGTTATGTAGAACTCCAGATCTTCTGATTTAGAACTGGTGGAGACTATTTGTAAATCAAACACTCGATTGTCCCCAGTGTCATCATCTGTTGCTCTAATAGTAACCAAGTCAGTGCCTGTTAGAAACATAGCAAAAGGAGCTGTTTATTTTACTAGAGTGTAACAGCTTTGATTCATTTGAATGACTGCTTTTTTAATAGTTGAAGACAAGATTAGATCAGGGAATTGACCAAAATCTATAAGGTACCTTGTAATGTTGATTCGATTATGGTGGCGTTATATATGGCATTGTCAAATAATGGAGGGTGATCATTTGCATCAATAATAGCTATAGTAATGCCCAGTTTTGTGTCTATTACATGGCTGTCTCTGTCACGTGCCATGAACACCAGCTGAAACACAAAGGCAGCAATTGTGAAACAATGAAACCAGCAAACCACGTCCAACACCTGAAGCTCACTCACTCACTCACTCACTCACTCACTCACTCACTCACTCACTCACTCACTCACTCACTCACTCACTCACTCACTCACTCACTCACTCACTCACTCACTCACTCACTCACTCACTCACTCACTCACTCACTCACCTTGATTTCACTGTAGTCCTCAAAGTTGACAGGGCCGTGGACAGTAATCTCCCCTGTGCCTTCGTTGATTTGTAATATACCTTTGGGATCCTCATCAAAACCTTGACCTTTTATCTCAAAAAGGGTCAGGGACTTCTCAACTGAAATCTGAAGAAAATCAACAACAGCAGCAAAATTATAGTGATCCTTCCTCATCTTGTCACTTGTGCTCCTGCCATATTAATGTGTTGTGATTCCTGGTAGATACTCACTATGCCCAGTGAATAAGGGTATTCTCCTGCATAGCCTTCGTCAATTTTAAATGAATCTATGATCCAGTTTCTTTTTTGCCGCTGCAAAATGTCTGAAGATGACCCATCAACTCCCACACACTGCAAAAACATCACATTACATCAATGATGAGATGGTAATCTCGAGTTATAACAAACATAATCCACATGCTGTGTTTGTTTTTCAGTATTTAGTTTATAACTTTCTCCGTATCTTTCTCAAAGGGATAGTTCACTCAAAATTGAAATTTCACTCATTATCTACTCACCCTCATGTCGACTAAGGGCTGGGAGAAGTTTCAGAGTTATCCGTGCCTTCTCTGAGTTACAGCGGGGCTCCGTGCAGCACTGCATGTCCATATGACGGTTGCAAATGGATACCACTTTTCTTCGTAACAAAAAGAACACACCGAAATTGTTAGGAAAAAAATTAAATAAGTCTATATTTCAAGCTTGTTTGCGATGATTGTGATTACTGACGCCGGCGCAAATCGCACGAGATTTGGACGGACCAGGAAGAGGAGCTTCCGATTCAAACAAGCTTGAAATATGGACTTATTTAATTTTTTTCGGAACACCCGGAAAAAAAAAAATGGATACCAACGAAGACAGTTGGTATCCAACGAAGACAGTTGGTATCCAACGAAGACAGTTGCAGTTCCATTTGCAACCGTTATATGGACATGCACTGCTACGCCGAGACCCCCTGTAACTCAGAGAAGCCACGGATAACTCTGAAACTTCTCCCAGCCCTTAGTCGACATGAGGGTGAGTAGATAATGAGTGCAATTTCAATTTTGGGTGAACTATTCTTTTAACCCACACCACCAGAAACAAATGAAAGAAACAAACAAACAAACAAACAAACAAAGAAACAAAGAAAAAGAATGTTGTGCACAATTTCTAGCAATTTCATTAATAGATTGTTCTTGCAGTTCTTGGTTATCAACAGAAAATGAAACTGTGAAGGTTAGATCAATAATTTAACTGTAACTCATATAATAACTCATGCATATGTTGTTAAAACTACACAAGTTGCATAAATATTGACTCTAAAAACAGTCAAATGAATACCTACCAGCAGCAGCAAAAGACAGAAGTGTATTTTTTCCATTTTGATATCCAAGTGATGTATTGCTTTAAAAGTTAGTCCCTTAGATATATGGCTCCTGCACCTGAATGATGGAAGAGCTGCATGCCTGTGTAAGTTTATCTGTCCTTATCTGGGTGGGAGGGGTATTATCCGTGACACTTTACATCAACCTGAAAGTTGGCTTCTGTCACAGCATCTGGGTGTAACACATTTCTGCAAAATATGATGACGGTGAATACACTCCTTATTCAGTGTGACACCTACTGTTGAGTAAAACAATTATGAAAAACCGAAAACAAAACAAAACAAACATTTTAAAAAAAGTATACTGGTTCATGTTTTCTAAAAGCATGTTTAGCAGGTTTCTTGTTTGATGTGTGTAAAGCGCTTTGAGTGGTCCAAGAGACTAGAAAAGCGCTATATAAGTGCAAGTCCATTTACCATGTTGTTAATAAAACATTATGGAATAATTAATGGATTATAAATAGGTAAATTATGAGGTTTGAGTATGATACTGTTGAAACTGCCCCTACCTGTTGCACGCATCGCTCAACACATGCTAACTGGGAGGGGAAGAATGACTCTTATGCTGTTAACACAATATCTGCTTTCCACTGAAAGGGGTGAGAAACCAGACATGAGTCTTTACATATTGCACGTCTGTCCGTCCTGGGTGAGGGATCCCTCCTCTGTTGCTCTCCCTGAGGTTTCTCCGATTTTTCCCTGAAAAAAGGGTTTTCCATGGAGTTTTTCCTCAGTCGATGTGAGGGTCTAAGGACAGAGGATGTTGTTACGATGCCATGTAAAGCCCTTTGAGACAAACTGTTTGTAAAAACGGGCTATACAAATAAAATTGCCTTGCCTTGCCTTGCCTGTTTTTATTTAATCCCAGCATTACTGATCCAAAATTACTTTCTTGCCAAATGTGCTTTTATATTTTACAAATCTGCCCACATTTGATCTAATAATGCTTCATGGTGGTACTTCTTCTCCACTTTGGAATAATGGCCCTGCTCCAGGGTTGTTACCCTAAACCCAATTATAGACAATAATATATGTTGAATTTAGAAATTAGAAATAAATTCAAAAGCACGATATGCAGTAAAATATCGATTATTGAATGTAACTGGCACCACACAACCTTAATAAGACAAAGGGAGACGTTCTGAGAGATGTGTTATTTTTGCTCCAAAACTTATAGTGAAATGTCACAGTTCTTTATTCTACTAAATTTAAAACAACTTCAAAGTTTTGCTTTCTCTAATTCTAAGATTCTCTTACATGGGCTTAAATCCACTGAGGCAAATATGACCCACATCGCTCAACACATGCTCACTGGGAGGGGAAGAATGACTCTTATGCTGTTAACACAATATCTGCTTTCCACTGAAAGGGGTGAGAAACCAGACATGAGTCTTTACATGTCGGAGTTAGCGTATTAAAAAAGTGCCAGATCATTCTACAGTCAAGTCAAGCAAGGCAACTCTGATAAAATCACTTCTCAGAAAAAAACAGTGTGAGGTGTATTTGGTCTCTGCTGCATGAGAGAATCAAAACCTGTTTGTCATGTCAAAGAGGTGATATGACTAGCTGTCAAGGTGGCTGTCGATTAAGATGGGCACGCTGCACTTTCCATTTCTGTTGCTAATCGACAAAAGACTTTGAGTTACTTTGAATTAAATTAAATATCTTTTGGTGTTTTTCTTGTCCTTTTATATTCTTCTTTATTTATTTCCCTATTTCCTGCTGTAACATTAAGCACCAACACTATGAATGCCTGCATTTGTCTTACTGTATTTCTTATTGTGTTTCAGGATTTTGCATGTGCATGCTGCGTAGCCGCAGAGCCCAGCCTTGGCACAATACAGACTTTACCTGAACTAAACTGAACCAAGGGTAGGAAAAAAAAAAAAAAACCGCAAGTCTGGCACGGTCGCAGTTTGCACATTTGCATATATACAGTGCCACACCTTAAGAACATCTACTTTCTCATCTCATCTTCTTTCACGGTGGATTTATTATTTGATTAACAAGTTTTGCAGTGTCTGTACCAGTCTGTAGTATCCAGCAACAGGTTACAAAAGGAATACAAAACAAAGACATCAAAACTTAACAAAAAATCAAATAAAGGTGTGCAGGCTGGTATTGCTTTTGCAGTAATAAAGGTCCAGTTGATATGACATAGTCATGACATGTTTTCAAACAACAGTTACAAAACTGTAAAGTACACAGTAAGCTTAACAATGTTAAGAGGAATTATCATATGAATTACAACCAGGGTGAGAAAACAGTCAACACGACTCAACTATCCGCTATAACAATACCAGTAACATCTCTGCTGTTGCCACACCTTGTTTATCTTGTCACCAATTAGTTATTTTTTATTGACTGTTAGCGTGCATTAGTAAGTAGGTCATGTTGTTAACACCGGGCAACCTGAAACAACCTAACATATACATGGTCCTAACAATTGCACATAACAGTGATACTTTTTGTTGCTAGTTTGTTGTAACTGCATTACAATTACTCCAACAAATGACTCCCTGCCATGTCCATGTGAAAAAACAAAACAAAACAAAAAACACAGACCCATAAATTGCTACCAGTAAATGCAAATTTACACAGAAAAATACCAAAAGAAAAAATAAATGCATGTAAGAAAACAAAGTACAACAGGCCACAGATATGTACATAATCACTGTTCAATTTCTGCAAGAGTATTTTACAAAAGGGTGCTCTGGAAGAGTTGCTTGTAGATATACAACATCTTTTCTACTATGAAATATTCCAGTTTCCATACATAAATTGCTGTTAAGCTCCAGTTAAAACCAAAGGCATAGATCCCTACCTGTATTTAGAGGACAACATTATTTGGGTAAGGACAATGTTTAGGTAGGTTTGCATTGTCTCCTGGTAGTGATGGGCAAAGCTTCAGTACCTAAGTCAAATACAGATACTTCTCATCAAGTATTTCTCCCAATACAAGTGAAAGTTTTCCATCAAAAAAGTATTGGCTTCTAAGTATTCAAAAGTTCATTTTCCTATATCAACATGTTGTTTTGTTCAGCAGTTTGGTCAAGGCAACCACAGTAAAAACAAACAAAACAACATCAAAGAAATCTTTGGTTTGTTGTTTCAAACTTCAGTTTATAGGGAACGATCCCTGGAATCATCTTCATCATCTGAATCATCTGCCTCGTCTTTATCTCGTCTTTTACCTGGAAACATTTACACCATTCAGCATCAGTGACACAAAGCAAACTAACTAGCAAGTAGCCAGATTGATTTGAAATGAAACTTTCTAGCTTGCTCAGTCTGACATTTTATATTGGATTGTTAATACTGATACATTTCTGTGTTAGCTGTGTGAAGCTGTCCAAAACGGAGACAGTTTTAATGTTGAATCAAGGGAGTGACAGATTATTAACATGCTGATCCTGGATGCAACAACAGTCACTGAGTTTGGTCTTTTTTCTGATGTTTATTTTTAGTCTTTTACAGTGTGTAGTTCTTATTGTCATAAAATAATAATAATAGTTTTAGATCAAGCCTATGCCCTCTGTTTAACCCATCAAAATTAATACTGCCCTAATAAAACCTTCACCTTGGCAACAGTCCTTTTCGTTGCAAGTGCAAAACAAGCAAACACACCCAGTCACCAGTTCAATATCAGCAGAGCATGACAGTATGTGCAGTGCATTAATTCTATCTTCAAGCGAACAACAGCCTCTACAATACAATCCTTGTTTTGTGGATGGATTTCAGTTTGTGTACTCCAAATACCTTAAGATACATTAAAGGAGAATTCCGGTCATTTTCTAAGTAACGCTCTACAGCTCTAGGTCCCAAACGCGAGGAAAACATGGATTTCGGAGGGAAAAATGGTTTTGGATGGGGGAAAAAGCAGTTATATTCATGTTGATGCTTTTTTCCCATCCAAAATCATTTTTTTCCTCCTAAATCCATGTGTGGTAAGGAACTGGTGGATGTTGCAAAGCGTTTGTAGTGATATTTTGAGCATAGAGGCCAAAGTCGCCGTTAGAAGAACTGCCCCCATTACTTCACTGTTTAACTGCAGTGTAGCGCAGCTAGTAAGAGGAGAGCTAGGTCCGGCCTGCACATATTTTTCTCAGATCTTTTCCTATGGTCGCACTCAGGGACCTAGAGCTGTAGAGCGTTACTTAGAAAATGACCGGAATTCTCCTTTAAAACAAGAGTCTTGCACCAAATGGTAAAGCACTGTTACTTTCTATTTCATGAATTTGAAGGGAAAAAAATCAATCAACAGTCAATTGTGGCATGGCAAAAACTGGATTACTCCACTAAGTCAATACTAAAGGGTTAGGGTTAATCCTGCCCTCACAATCTTTCTGTTCTTGATTGCTGTATCTTCACCCACTCCTCCTCCTGAAGTTCACTTCAGGCTCGGAGATATTTTATGCTCACAAATCTTTCAAATGATGTTCCAGTCAGGGGAGTGTGACGGATGTTCCTTCCCAAGCTACTGCCTGAAGGTGGATTCTTAAGTCTTTAGGTCATCGTCCTGCAGTAGAAACCAGCATCTACTGACTTTCACTGGCTCAGCAGACTGCATGATATCTATAGTCAGAATATCTAATGGAATCCAATCCTGTGCAGTGTTCCCCTTTGCCACTGCCACTGTCTGTATGAAACCATGGAGGCCATAACACCACATAGCGGATTTGCTTCCTCCAGATCTTGTTTTGACTTCCTCTGGAGTCACTTGAATGTCTTTATCTTTTATAGCCAAACCTGTTTTGTTGGAAGAAAGTTAGCTTCATTTTCAGATACTCAGTCTTGAGAGTCTGTAGAGAAGCCCATGGTTGTTGAGTGTTACCTCGAGGTTTGAAGAGTCAAAAAATGTATCAGCACTGGAAATTAAACTGGCAAAATCTTTCTTTACCTGTACAGTAAGTGGCAATCAAGGCCTCCTTGCCTCCTTGTTTTCATTTGCACATGCCACACTTACTGTCAAATTTATGTTTAGGCCATGGTGAAACATGCATTACCATTTGAAGGAATGCTCAGTTTTAATGTGCTTTTAGAATTGGGGATGTATGTACTACTTTCCTCTTAAAGAATCAATAAATTTGCCAATGTCGTTCTTTCTTTTTGCCAGGTACTTAATGTACAAATAGAAAATCCATCCATTGTGGTGTATAATTACACCAAATATCCAGGTAGATTAATTCATAATCTTAATCACAAAAATGAACAAAGGCCTACTTGACATGAAAATCACACTCAAGCTGCGCCTCTCAAAGCTGAAAGTTGTTTTCTTCAATTTTCTGCCGACTGATGCACCCTAAGGCCTTGAACTTTGGCCCCAAATCATCCAGAAACTGCATATCATCTCCCAGGTTGTTGAGTGACAGCTCATCCAGTGATTGACATTTGCTTCCTTGTCCCTCATAGGCATACACATAGGGTTGGTAATGTGTGCCGTCTGCAAGGTTGCCCTCGATCATGTACAGTCTCTGTGGAATTGAGCCAAAAAAGAGATTATTGTCATTTTGGCAAAAAGAGGTCATACCAGAATACACCTAAAATACATTTTGTCTCGTATATTAATGATAATAGAAAAATATATACACACAAACACACACATGCATGTTCTTTCATTGCTTGTACCAGTGGTAGCCTATAACATAATGAGGTCAACACAGACATTTTTGAACTCTTTTTGAAACGTGCCACACCCTCCATAAAACATCTTGACACGGTTCTGACATGGCTCTTGGAAAGGGTGTGTACTGTTCATCAACCTGTGCAAACAGACTGTAAAATTGTTTTTGATGCAGCCTCCATAGGAAGACACCACAATCTTCTAATATAGCCATGGGCCTCTGCCAAGTTGAAATGAAGCCGTTAAAAATGCCGCAAGCACATCATGTCAGACTGCATAAGAGTTCACTGTGATTGGTTTCCGTGACAAAAATCGACTGCTGTTAATCAGGTGGCAGATCAGGCTCATGTGGTCTGTGTGTCAAAGTATCCTTGGACAAGTATTTTAAAATGCTTTCGTGAGAGACCCACTGATGTTAGAAGGGACCCCATCATTTTCTATTAATGTATTATTTTGTAAACATGGTTAATAAACTGATTCTGAGTTAAAGGGATAGTTCAACATTTTGGCAAATTGGCCCATTGCCACAATCCCTATAGTCATAGCAGTAGGTTTGTTACCTTTAATTATCGGTGCAAGCTATTTTTACAACGGCGGAGCAGAGCTGCAAGCTGCTCAGAGCTACGCTACGGAGGCTATTTGGATTTCTTGGTTTCCCTCATCAAACTCATCTAACACACAATCCAAAAACTCTAAAACGCTCTCGTGGACAAGTTGTGACCTGCACATTCACCACACTATGAGATAATAATGGAACAATACGAGATGGAGTTGTTTTCGAGGTAAATTTATGCAAAACAGCTGATGCGTGTTCCTGTCACGGGCAGTTTTTTTTTTTACCATAGATCTGATAATTATACCCTAAATAAAATAATTTGTTGCTATTGACTTAAATCTGTGCTTCAAAGAACCATTTTTAAAATAAAATAAAAAATAGAAATGTACAATCAAAAGTGCAATGCTTGTTGTGGAGTAAACATCATAAATTAATAAAAACTCAAATAAAGCACTGATAATCAGTAGCCTACTTAAGTAAATACACTTTCACATTGTCCTTTGCAGACAAACCTATCCCATTTTTTAAAACTTTATTTTTATTGAACAACGCTGCCAAAAAAAAAAAAAAACATGTTCCAGTTGTTACATTTTTTTTAACATTCTGCTAGATCATTAAATAAAGACAGCAATGACAATGTGAAAGAAACAATTCTCACAGTTCTTGGCCCTGGTGCACAGGTTGATAGACTTAAAACAGTTTTCCACCCTCACCTAACCCCATTCCTCATCCACCATTTCCAGCCACAGTGCCCATCAGTCCGCAAATTGTGTGTTTTGGAGACATAAAAGTTATCTTTTCCATTATGTAAATTCTCTTGACTACTGCCATGGATCAAGGGTCGGGGGATCTGTATTTAAGCCAGTTTAAGGTTATTGCTTTCCTGGCTGCTGTAAGTAGTATATGCAGTAGATGATGTCTTTTTCGTGTTCATCTCTGTTTCAGAGAATGCCCCAAGGATGGGAACCTATCCCAATTTTGTTCTTTTCCGCGTGTGGCACATGAGCCCTTACTTTACCATATTTATTTTCATTTACTGCATCAGAAACATGGCCGTCCACCAGTCAGTGCTCTGCAGCCAATGATACAGTTTATTAAACTGGAGCAGTTAAGACAAGTGCTTCACTAGGGCATGAGCAGATTGTGCTATGTTGATAGACAAACACTTACCCTGTCAATGTGATCAGCAATGTTTTGTTGTGCCAACAGGCTGTGACTGTGCTGGTACCTCGATGAGCTGCTCTGCTGAAAGCAAGAGAGGACTGTGAGCTTTTATGTCACAGTACATCTAATTCTTAAAAAAAAAAAAAAATCATAGATCAATGAATAGCATTTATTACCTGGTAGTTGTTCACCCTACTTGTCCCATTCCACGTAGAGTACTATATTTAAGAAAAAAAATATACAGTTTAGTCAGTCTTCTCAAAAATGGAAACACCAAGCATTTAAAAAAACTTGCCTATTTTTTTCATTTAGAAAATAAAATTAAATCACATGCAATGTTTTACACTGCATCAGGATACTGTACACCCATTGTTTATTAATTTATAAATGAAGATAGACCAAATATTCTTCAGTGTTACATATAAAACCTGTAGCAAGAAAAAGTAAACGAAACCTTTTTAAATTACCTCCATTTATGTACAAATGTATCATCAGATCTTCAACCAGGTGACTATGAATAAAAAATGAAACCCACAAATCACAACCATTTTAAAGAAAAGTGTTGGCTGGAAAACTATGTGAACCCCTCCGGGACATGGCAGCTACCAAACCTGGAGTGGAGTAATTTAAACAAGACTGGAAGTGTAGGTAAGAGGCGCAATGACTCATAAACTCTCACACATTTTGAGTTTGCTGTTCATAGGGGGAATTCTGCTAATGTGAAACAAGTCAGAAAAGAAAGATCTCAGAAGATTTATGATCAAGACTTGAAAGGTTAGAGAGTCGTCACAATGAGTTTGGAGGTTCATCCGTTAATTAGTCAGACGAAAACTGTCTACAGATTGAGATCATTTAATTTTGTGGCTAGTCTTTCGAGCCAGCTAAGATGACCTCACAAGCCCAACGAACCTCAGTAACATAACAACAAAGACAACAAAGCTCATGTCTAAAGGAATCAGTGGAGTCGGTCAACATTTTTGTTCATGAGTCTACCAAACGCAAATCATGATGCATGGTGTCTCACCACAGACACCATGGAAGAGGCTGTTTCTGTCCAAATGAACAGAACACTGATGGACTGATGAAACCAAGGTTTAATTACGGTATATGGGGAGCAGTGCAATGCTATGTCTGGTGTATAGAAAGGGCACTGCATCAACATCCTAAAGGTGAAGCAGGGTGGAGGGAGCTCTGTGATTTAGCTTTGCTGCTTCAGGACAGCTCCACACCGCTGCGGTGAAAATACGTTTTAAAATTTATCAGTGTGTCCTACGGGATATTGTATTTGAAATTTCTCCCTTATACTGAACAGGTTTGATCAGCAGCTACAGAAGCTCATGTTTGAGGTTATTGATAAATGTTGAGGTACAACCAGTTATTAAATAAATAGATAGTATGTTTATCTACATGTTTGACTAAGATCACAGTCCAATCACAATTTATGGCAAACCTGCTGGGTACAAGACCAGGTAACTCGTCTATGCATGTACAGTATGTTTACATTTTGAATTGCCAGGGAGAAGGGTTAAAATAATGAGCAATATACCAGGATCACACTCCCCAGAGTGGAATTGACTAACCCCTAATCAAGATCATGGCCAATTGCCTCAGGGCATTTCTCTTGAAATACCCTGACAATGAAATCTGAGTGCAAAAAGGGAGTTGTCACAAGTGTTCCAAGATGCACAGAGCACATGGGTGTGGCAACCATAATAATCAAAGGAGCCTGAGAAAGTCTGAGACACCTGGCACTGCTGTGGTTGGACTGTGCTCATGACCACAGATCAATCCTGCGCGACCCAGAAGATCAAGTAAAATGTCCCACAGCTGTTTAGTCATTCTCTACAAATACAACACATTTTGCCTGGGGGGTGTTCTCTGGTATGGTTAATAGAAAATAGAAGAGGAGGGAAAGAGAAAAAAAACCCTGCAGGTCATAACAGTGTTTTTACGCCACACATCCATGTGTGGCGTAAAAATGCTCCTACGGTGCCCTCTTGTGGAATTAAATGTGTGTTTCCTTTACAAAACAGGATTTTACAGTAGTTCAAAACTTACATAGCTGGTCTGCAAATGATTGATGTGCAAAACATAGCAAAGCAGAACATATTTGAAATTTGTTGTGAAATCGCTGTAAACAACTGGTCCTGTTTTCATTCTCAGCCCCCTATCTGTTTACTTTTCTCTCATTTTCTGTTTCCATTTATGTTTTTCTTCCATTTACTGTCTTTTAATGCTAAAAAAGAATACATTTGAAATACAAAAAAACAGCAAACTAGGTGAATGTCCGGTCAACTGTAGACAATAGAAATGTTATGTATATTATTAAAATGCCTGGTCAACAAATGTTTTGGTTTTTTTGCATTACAGACAGTTGAGTATCCTAGCCCTCTAACTTCACAAAATAACTTAAAGGGACAACAAAAAAAGACAAAATTATATATTTATCGAAAATGGACCCATTAACAAGTGTGGGTAACGCAGATTCAAACACATTAATATGAGACTTTTTTATAACCAAATACAAACTCCTCGTTGTCCCTTTAACTAAACTCTCCTAAATTTAGGATAAGAGGTAACTTTCACTTTTTCACCACTTAGGTAGGTTTAGGTAGCTTAAATACATAGCTATTGCTGCCTTTTTATTGGCTTTACACAACCAACAAACTGTCAGCAGGCAGGTAACATAAACAACACCCCGGCAAGATGAGATGAAAAAATACACTAAACATTTTATAATTTGTGCTAGATTGAGTAATCTGAGATAAAACAGGAATTAAAATTAGATTGGGAAAATGTATGCATGTCTTTACATACAGAATTCAGCTGACTAATGGTAGAACTACAATCTCTCAACTCTACAGTAAAAGTCAGTCAATCAACTGCAGCAACTTACTACTATTATGATTATTGATTACTCTGACTAGTCCTTCATTAATGTAAATGATCCCTCTGCCAACAACCGTGATAATCATGATTTGTCATGAAATGTGACAAAGATAAGTGTTGACTGCAGACTTTTGAGAAACTTGGAACATTATTATTGCAGCTCGACAGCACCTGCCAGCAGAGGTAGCTATTGTAATAACACTCACCATGGCCTGCTGCCCCATGGCTCTGAAAGAATCTCTCTGATCCTGCATTCCCATAGACATCATGTTAGAGTTCATCTGCAGAGGAAACACAGGAGGGTAAAATCAGGGTAGAGTAACATGTCGGACAGCAACAAGTCTGCCTATCACCACCTACCATCAGATCTTCACTTGGTGCTCATTAATTGTTTGTGAAATCAGAATATCAGCAAATGCTGCTACTCTAAATTATTTCTTAAATCTACATGATTTTTTGTCACAAAGGCAAAACCCATAACAGGTGACTTGTGGCCTCAGAGATGTCACCAACAGGTTTATGAATTTTATGAAGAGCAGTCTAAAGGTCAAAGTGTGCCATTACAGTCATGCCATCTTGCCCGTACCAGGGTGCATGTGAAACTGAAACTGTATTGCAGCTAGCTTATGGAAAAAATGCTGGGCGAGCCGACCACTAATAATAATAACAAAATAACGATGAAGACAAAATTATATATTTATCCAAAATGGAGCCATTAACAAGTGTGGGTAACGTAGATTCAAACACATTAATATGAGACTTTGTTTTACAAACTGTCAGCAGGCAGGTAACATAAACAACACCCCGGCAAGATGAGATGAAAAAATACACTAAACATTTTATAACTTGTGCTAGATTGAGTTACTCATCTGAGATAAAACAGGTATTAAAATTAGATTGGGAAAATGTATGCATGTCTTTACATACAGAATTCAGCTGACTAATGGTAGAACTACAATCTCTCAACTCTACAGTAAAAGTCAGTCAATCAACTGCAGCAACTTACTTCTATTATGATTATTGATTACTCTGACTAGTCCTTCATTAATGTAAATGATCCCTCTGCCTAAAGACTGTCAACAACCGTGATAATCATGATTTGTCATGAAATGTGACAAAGATAAGTGTCGACTGCTGACTTTTGAGAAACTTGGAACATTATTATTGCAGCTTGACAGCACCTACCAGCAGAGGTAGCTATTGTAATAACACTCACCATGGCCTGCTGCCCCATGGCTCTGAAAGAATCTCTCTGATCCTGCATTCCCATAGACGTCATGTTAGAGTTCATCTGCAGAGGAAACACAGGAGGGTAAAATCAGGGTGGAGTAACATGTCGGACAGCAAGAAGTCTACCTATCACCATCTACCCATCTACCATCAGATCTTCACTTGGTGCTCATTAATTGTTTGTGAAATCAGAATCTCAGCAAATGCTGCTACTCTAAATTATTTCTTAAATCTACATGATTCTTTGTCACGAAGGCAAAAAACATAACGGATGACTTGTGGCCTCAGAGATGTCACCAAAAGGTTTATGAATTTTATGAAGAGCAGTCTAAAGGTCAAAGTGTGCCATTACAGTCATGCCATCTTGCCCGTACCTGCTGCAAAAAAAACAACAACATGCGAATAGCGTGCATGTGAAACTGAAACTGTATTGCAGCTAGCTTAAAACATATACACTCACACACCCTTTCACTCAGAGTGGCACACCCTCCATTATGCTAAACTTTCCCCCTAATGGAACTTGATTACTAAGTTCTATACAGTTGTTATAAAGGAGGAAATTTGCCATAGGGACCAAAACCACTTAGCCAAAAATGATAAGAGACTTATTACTCACCAGGGTGGCCCCTGAGCTGTTGTATGTATCCATGTCCTGGGTTACTTGATCCATTTGATGGAACTAGAGTAAATTACAAAACAAAAAAAACAAAAAATTACATTCATTTTATATGTTTTAATGTTTATTGTCTGTAACACTTAAAGTATCATCAAATGTGGGAATAAAATTAAGTACGGAAAAGCAGCCACAACCTGTCTTAACCTCTAGTCCCTCCCTTAGCATGTTAAGCTGCAATTAAAGTGAGCTGCAGTGTGCACCCACCCTATAATTTATGTCATGAAAGTATCTATAACATACACAAAAACCAGTTCTGTGAATCATATACCTGCCAGTCTGTCGTCACTGAAAATATTCAGAAGAATGCATGAAGGAGCAGCAGAGCAGTGTCTGTGACAAAGTTTTCTTTATATACCACTATTGTTTGTTCATCTACGCCTTCTTACTTGTCTTTTGACACACCTTCAAATTATAACTGTAGTGACATTTATCTACATGTAAAAACTATTCACAAAAAATTAGGGGAGAGGTGGGGAGTACCTGCATAGTAGCCTGCTTCAGGTTTTCTGTCGCACAATTAGTAGACGTCATGAGCAGGGTGGGTGTAGCCTGGAACGAAGGGAGACGAAATAATTAAAGGGAACATCCTTTCTCATTGTGATACACTGTCTCCTTCTAAACTGCGCACATAACACGACCAACTCACTGTGCATGCAGCGCCCCCTCCTTCTTGGTTGTACTTGATAAGGGTCTGGTTGCCCTCGTCCTGCACCATGGGCATGTGTTTTAATCCCTTTGCTCCACACTCACACATAAATAGGAGCAACAGTACTGCAGATACAAAATACAGATCAAAATAACAGTAAGAACTAAAAACTAAATGTACATGTGAGTTATATCCGGGTGAGGGGAGGAACGAACACGAAACTGCTCAACTCATTTGCAAGATGAGACTGTGGGTGCACTGAAGAGCCTCCGGGTGTCTATGGGTGTAACTGCTTGCGTCTGACTGTATGTTTACAAGTACTGACTTGAAGTGATAAGTGATAACAGCATCCATATCAATGAGGCAAAAATTAAGTCATGACATGTTTGACACTTGCATGCTAACCTCAATTGGCAAATTTTGCTCAACCATTAGAGACTATATCTCGAGGACAGAAATTATTCTGATCTGATCTCATATCAAGCCATTGGATTATATTTGAACTGAAAATCTTCACATTTCTCACCCTCTCTTAAAGGGATAATTCACTCAAAATTCAAATTTCATTATCTACTCACCCTCATGTCGACTAAGGTTTGGGAGAAGTTTGAGAGTCCTCTGTGCCTTCTCTGAGTTACAGCAGGGCTCTGTGCAAATTTGAATTTTGGGTGAACTATCCCTTTAATTATTGACTAGTTAATCTTAGTGTGAACTGACACACAGAACAATTTTCATCTCCCTAGGTAAATGACTTTCCTCTAACTGACTTGATAGTAAAACATTCAGGGGGGTTACTGTGGGTTGATGCAACGTTAACTTTTTCGGTTGATTCTCATACTCACACAAAAATAACAGCAGTCCTAGAAATATCATTCCAAAAGCAGCGGGCCCGAGGCCGTAAGTGAGTGGCTTTTTGCCAAGGCAGCTGTCTGTTTCCCCACAGTCACACACTGTCAACTCCACAACATCTTTTGCAGTGGCACCCTGTTGGTCCTGAATCACCAGGGGAATTGAGAAGTTGCCATAATAGAGTGGCTTCAGGCTAACGAGGCCAGCTTCCATACCTGGGGAACAATGTAAAGAGAGATGTGAAGAAACTCTTATTTTTTTAGAGAGTTAAGTGTAAAGATATGTACTAACCTTGGGCAGGATCTAGTTTCCATTTCTCACTCAAAGTTTTGTCTTCATCATCCAGTGAGAAGGAGAAGGGCCCACTGTAAGGAGGGATGTCGAGGTCCACCGTGGCCAACATGATCTTGTTAGCCTTGTTTCCACACATTAGCTGGCTCCTGTTGGCCAGCTTAGGTGTGCAGTCATTGATATCCCCTAGGTGCACCAGGATAGTGGATGAACCTGTACCTGTAGGCTCACCTTGGTTACCACAATAAAGTAGAAAGAAGAAAACACAACTCAATTTATCTTGTTTATCATTTAAGATTATGTTTGATTCCAATTAACAGTAGAGCTTTTTCATACCATCATCAATGGCAGCAATTACTATTTTGTAAACGCTGTCCTTATCAACAAAGGGTGACTCTCTGTCCATTTTCTCAACTGTTTTGACTTCACCAGTTTTTGGATCAATGGTCACCCAACCAGCTGGATCTTCCAACACCTCATACCTGACCACAGGAAGTAGAGATTAGTGAACAGAGCACTTACATGACATGATTGCTGGATGACAAAAGTTACATTGTATACACAGGCAATGTTCCATAGGTAGTGTGGTATATCCAGTATGTAGACACAAACCTGATGCTGGATAAGTCTGAGTCGACATCTTTAACAACTGGAGTGAACAGCACCTTTCCTGGCTCCTCCTCCTCCTTCTGGAACACTTGAGCTGTTTTCTTTTCAAACTCAGGTGGATCATTGACATCAATCACTTTGATTGTGATGTTGATTGAATTTGGAGATGGAGCTTTGATGGCATCGCTTGCTGGAATGCCATCTTTACAAAAAAATAACGGTTCTATATTCTCGACGCCGATTTCCAGGTTGGTGAGAGTAGTTCGCTCAAAGTCCTTTGGCTGGGGGAAACATGCATGTTTAAGTTTAATGATAAATGATTGCATTATTAAGGCTTTTTAGCCTGGCCCACTGTGCAGGAATGAAGTATGTACAGGAGTGAGAAATGCAGGGTTACCTTGATGACGTTCAGAATGCCATCATTTGTCTCCGGATCAGTGACAAGTTCATAGTTTTCATCCTCATTCCCACTAATGAAGAAGTATTTGGCACGCCAGCCATCAGTGTATGGGGTGTCTTTGTCCTCCACAGAAATTCTCAAAACCTCATTTTGGACGGTTGACTCCAACACCTCACCTTGGTACTGGGTAGACAGAACCATTTCAACTTTAATCATATTGTATCATAACCTCCAATAAAATAATATAAAATTAGAAATGATAATAACAGTAATCGTCATCCTTCCTACCTTAGTCTCCTTGAACACTGGTAGGTGAGTGTTTGAATCAATAACGTTGAGAGTAACAGAGGCAGTGGAGGAAAGGGGTGGATCTCCGCCATCTTTTGCTTCAACAACAATTTTATATGTCTTCATTTGCTGAAATAGATAAATGGGTTTTATTAAGATGTATTTTATTTATCTCAGGCTGGGAAATTATTGATTATTTGGGTTCATTTTGCATCATCTGTACGTGTGTAAATGCGCAGCTGTATGTCATTAAGCCTCACATCATAGTTAAAACATCCTTTAAAGCTGAGCTGGGAAATAATGTCGTTAAGCTGAACCGCATGAATCTTGGGCTCTTGCGGCTCTTGTGAAATCACGCTGACAGTGACTTTAGAGTTAGATGTGTTCCTCTGGTCGTTGTCTTGGGCAATAAGCCGCACTGGCAAGTACCCTAAAAAAATTGAGAAAAGGAAATGCATGATACCATGAGATACACAGGGAATACTCCATACCCCAGGAATCATTTACACAAGTGTATACTCACCTTCTTCCGCATTTTCTTTCACCTCCGCTTGGATGAAAGGGTCCGTAAATACAGGTGCGTTGTCGTTGATATCCTTTATTTCAACATCAAAAGAGAGTTCCTTGTCCATTTTAGCGCCAGTCACTCTGTCCAAGATGTCAAACTTGATCTGTTGGTGAAGGAAAACGTGTAAAACAACTCTGATGTAATTAGTCAGAGGGACTGGTAAACCAATATTAACTCACATGGAAGATTTCAAATTCCTCTCTGTCGATTGGTCGATGGACAAAGACGTCTCCAGTAGTTTCATGAATGGTAAATATTCCCAGCGGCTTCTTATCCACTCCCATACCACTTATATGGAACCTGTGGCTATTTGTCTCGTGATCTGTCTTGTCATTGAACATCTACAATCAAAACAAACACAACTGTGTTGCAATTATTTGTACACCGGGTCTTTCCAGGAACTGCGTTGCAACATTGACTATTTATTTTCTTTACAAAATAAGATATTCACCCTTGCAAGTTTTATCGGGTATGGACCAGGATTTTCCTCTGCTACTTCAAATGTTGACAAAACCCACCTCCTTTTGGAACGCACCAAAAGTTCCTGTGAATCATAAATCAAAATTTATGCCAGAAGCAAATAATTTTGCAGTTGAGATTGTAATTACAAAGATGAATCACTTACCCGCTTGGCTCGACTCACAGAGTTCTTGCTACGAGACTCTGACAGGGATGCTAATGCAACCTGCAACGACAGGACAACTGGTAAGTGATACACATCTTTTAGCTTCTAAAGCAACATTATACCAAAATACTTGATCTGTGTCTCCTTTCACATTCAATGACTTTTGGAAAGACAACAATAATCTTTCAGGATATCATTTATTTTTGTCTTACTGTACAGCTGTTTGTCTTTGTTTACATTTCCTTTACTATTTTGTAACAAAGACAATAAGACAGATAGTTGAGTTAGTTAGCTTTACACCACTAGCCTACTTATCCTATGGCCTTGGGGTTGGGGAGTAAGAGCAGGTTTTGGCATGCACTGGGCAAAAGACTGAATACACTCTGGCTGCCCTTCAATCACAGATGCAACACCTTCGTAATAAAGGCAACTCACTCTGCTCTACAGAGAAGAATAGCAAATGCACATCCACTATATCAGCCCAGGTGCAGAACAAAAAGCAGAGCAGGGAAAAAAGAAAAAGGTGTTCACACACTAGTAAACACTCCCCAAAATTAAATGAGAGTGGAGGGACAACGTTTCAGTCTTTACAGATCTTTACAGATGACCCTCCACTCTCTTTAAATTTTGGGGAGCATTTACCAGTGTGTGAACACTTTTTTCTTTTTTGACTCATTCTGCTCTGCCTGTGTTTAGACTGTGGCACGAACCAAAGCAAAAGAGAAAGTAGAGAGAGAGAGAGTCTTTGCACACTTGTGAAGTGACACGTACACTGGGGAAAAAATGTCATGTGACTTTCTCTTCATTTACCTGTGAGCAGTAATGCATTGTGAGACGATGAGTGAAAAGGTGTTAAACCCTATTATGAAAAAAAAAACAGGTAACACTTTACAATAAGGGTCCCTTAATGCTTAATAATGTACTAACTAATGTTAATTAAGGGACCCTTATTGTAAATAAGGTAGATAGACCCTTCATTGTCATTGTATAAAAAACAACGACACTTCGGTTGGGCTCCAATCAAACATAAAAAGAACACACCCTTACACATACAATCAGTCAAGAAAGGCTATAAATAATAATGGATAAATTACACAGAACAAAGAACACAAAATGAAAATGCACTTTTGTATTTTGTTTTTGTTTTTTGTTTTTTTTAAATAGAGATAAAGTGAGGGTTTACATTGCATTGAGGATCTGAATGGCTGTGGGAGAGAAGCTGTTTCTGCTGAGTCTGGTGGTTCATGCTCCCTGATGGCAGAAGGTCAAGAAGGTAATGTGCAGGGTGTGTGTGGTCTTTAATGATGTTAATTACTTGTGTGTGATAGCGGGTGTCTGCCAGTTTTTGAGCAAAGAGAGGAGATTAATGAGAAAGAAATGAAACTTGTCATGTTACCCTTCTGTTTCATCCATATGTGTGTGGATCTCTTGCTTAGCCCCTAACGTGATGTTACTTATGTTTTTAATGTTGATGTATTTATTTGACACTGGCACTTTGCACTTTATGTGTGCAAACACTTAATTATTTATTTACTTATTGATTTTTAGCTCTTTGCTGCTATAGGAGACTGCCGAACAAAATTTCGTTGTGTTCGTTTTATGCAATGACAACAATAACTTAACTATATATATATGGATGCAATAAAAACATACTAAAAATATTATATTATATTTAAAATAACGACATTTAGCCCACAAAAATATGCATGTTTTCGTATGTATATTGACTAAATTGTACTTTTGTTGTCTAAATATCCATCCACCTAAAGCCTGCCAGTGTGTAATGTGAACAAATGCAACAGATGTTGTCATATAAGCTTGCAACTTGCCATAGCAGATACCAATTCACTGATATTTTTCAAGCTAAAGGCTATAGAGTTTACAATGGCAGAAATATTAGAGACCTTTTTTTTTTTTTTTAAATTAGACCCTTCAGTTGCATTCCGCCAAACCCCATAGCCTGCAGCTGAAAGCTACAAATCATATCAGACAATAAAGCCTGGGTTTAAAATTTTTGGATCACTCCCTGACCCAGCCCACCTGAGGCCGAGCTGTACTCAAACATGTCAGGTATTTTGACTTTCATGTACGAACATTTTTCCATGGCGGTTACCCTATTTGCCCTGTCTGAATCTAAAGGCTCTTGTCAGCTGGACTGTCAAAAGGAATGATTATATAACTTTTAGGTAAATTATGCACTTCATCATATGGCTGCTATGCGCACACACGTTCCCATGCAGCCACCCAAGCCTTACAATGCAGACAGTTTAGCCTATCTGAGCTGTTTTTGCTGACATAACTTGCAAGAAATGGACTAATATAATATTTTGTGTATGTCAAACAAATGTTTTTTTTTTTTTTTGAAGTGCCAGGAATATTAATATAATTGATTTTGAGAAAAATGTGCAAGAACACAAATACCGCACACACCCCTGAAGGCGTGATGCCACTCCTAACTCTCATGGGACTCATTTACAGTTCTCATCAAAAAATCTGTAGCTTTGATTCTGTGGGTACAAAACAACTCTTGTGTTACCACCATCTTCAAACCAACCTTTAAAGCACATATTGTTTAGAACTTGATTCTTGCATTTCTTTTCATTCTAATCCTGAGTTTATACGCCGTCTCATTAGAGCTCACCTGTCTGTTTGTGTTAGTCATGCTGCTGGTGACAGAATTTTCAGAATAAAGTGGCGCCTGGCGTTATTGAACAAATCACTTGGACATGCTGTGGCAATGTTCATGTCATACTGTGAGAACAATTTTCTGGATCCACTTGTGGAAAAGGCGACGGAGGGATTCGTATTAACAGGGCTTATCTGTTAATCAAACTTTTGTAGTTCTTTCAATAAGGACAAGACGTTCCACTCACATTTTCACCTCACAAATCATCAAACACTTGTGGCAATTTGTGTTCTTCTGTTCTGCTGTCTCAATTCTGTCACAGTTAAACCTTTGAACTTTAAACACTTCAAAACTTTAGTTTCACTTCCTATTCACACACTCCAGGCTGCTGAAACTCAACACCACCAACTGCTGTTTCAGGTTGCCAGATTGTATGTGTGTATCCCCCCTATTTTCCAGTCTTTACTAAAATTTTGCACAAAGAAAATACTCGTAGCATCTGCATAGATTCATCAAAACTTCGACATAGGTCCTGATTACATTCTGTGTATGCATACATCTATGACTATGGCCTCTGCATGGCACTCTAACAGCATCTGAAGCCGCGAATTCATCACTAACATTTGTCTGAATCCAGTTGCCGTCAGGCCAGGGTCAGATTTCTGAGCTGTAACAGCTGACGACCGAGATGTGACAGAAAATGAGAAAAGAGAGAGAAAGAGATGTTGCACAATATGCAATACAACAGCCTATACAGGTCATTGGCCAGACCTTCTCTGGACTAATCCTCACCATGGCACCAGTACAAACAGGTGTTTCAAATCAGTGTGTTTACAGGGCAACAAGAGCCGTTTGGTTTTCATTTATATGAGTGGTTGTAAAAAACAAAGATCGGTCAGATCAGCAACTAGTCTGATCAGCGCCAACGTTTGCCTCTCACCCCTTATCTTTGCGTTGTGCCTGCAGGTGTATTACAACATACCTTAGAGACTGACATGTGCTTACCTACACGCTGTTTTTCTTAGGTTATGAAAATGCTGCAGTTGCACATAAGAATCAATTTGTACATACCCTGGTTCTTACCTAAAAAGAGGATTCAGATGTTGCCATTAACTTGAAAAAAATCAGACCTAAATTATAGTCCAGTCAAATCCAATAACTGTAAAAATGTTGTAGCTTGCTTAAAGAGCTCTCATGTTATAGGCTTAATGTCCAACACCTCAGCCTATGTAGAACAGTTTTAGGCTGTTCATTTAATAGAAGAGCAGCTAGCTACACGTTCTATAGGACAGATAACATGTGCTGTCATTGCCACGTTTCCATACAGTAATCACTGGCAATACAACTTTCCCAAAATAAACATTTTGTCATTACAAAAGAAATCTTGTTTTTCTTATTCTGCGTCCTAAATTTTGCTTGATTAAAGACTGAAAATAATTCAGCATTCAGCTTACCAACAAAAGCAGTGAAATGGTCCTCATCTTAATCCGCCCTCCTTGATACCCTCAGTGGGAGTGCTCCAACAGAGTGAACTACAGCTTGAATAAGAGTGCACAGACGACAACCCATAATAGCTGCAGGCAGTGGATTGGCTGACTCTGCTAGACTGTTTGTTCAACCTCACAGATATGTGTAACTTGATATGTTTTATACGGTATCTGTGCCCACATCATTTTGCATGTAAGACAAAGACTAGTTGGAGTGCTTTATTTATTTGTACACAGGTATTTGCTCTGTTGAGAACTTTTAGTTCCTTTCCCTCTCTCCCTCTTTGAGCGTGTTTGTATGTGGCTCAGTGTGGCTCTGCTCAGGTGTACACCCTCTAGCTCTATAGCTCAGGTTACCATGTCTTATTCATGTCTGGCCACCATCACATTCAAACGTAGCTCAATTTCAATAGCCCCTCAAAGGTTTAAGTAACTAAAGTAGCATTTGAAATCCCACTGGTACCGTACGTAAGTAACACTTAATTCTATAGCACTTGTCATAGAGAGAAACTCACCAAGTACAAAAAGTACATACTGTACTGTACATACAAAAACAATTATATCAAATACTTGTTTTTGTATGTTCATGAATATGCTAAGTCCCATTTCAAATAAACTAATAAATGAAAAGGAAATTAAACTCACAAAGTGCGTTACAAGATTAAAATACAAAACTAAAATACATACATGCATATAATGACACAAAAATAAAACAGCAGCAGCCTTTGCAGAACTAAATCACCAAAGACAGTCAAAGAATGCCTGCCTATACCGGGTTTTAAGGTGCTTCTTAAAGCACTCGACAGATGCTGAGACTCTCAAATTCTGTGGGAGAGCGTTCCACAATCTAGGCGCAGCAGACTCAAAGGCTCGGTCGCCTCTGGTTCTGTGTCTTGTGTGCGGAACTGCCAGCAGACCATGATCGGCAGACCTAAGTGTCCTACACGGAGCGTATATGTAGCAGTGCCTGACTGTGAAGGGCCCTACTGTATAAGTCAAAACAAGAATTTTGAACTGGATCCTGAAGCTGACAGGAAGCCAGTGTAGGGAGGCCAGGACAGGAATGATACGATACGTTTTTGTTTGATTTGGTTAACAGCCTGGCAGCGGCATTCTGCAGCAGTTGAAGACAATCTGATTTTACTAAGACACATAAAAAGAGAATTATAGTACTTGAGGCGTGATGACACAGTGGTAATCAATCATTACACCAGCAATCAGTCATAACTTACATTAATCCATCTACTGGCTAGACCATTTATCAAGGAAAGGGGTCGTTAGGGGCCTGGAACCAATCCCACCTGTCCAGGTACACCCTGGACAGATTGCCAGTGAACACATGCCACACCTTGTGCACTTTAGAGTTGCCAGTTCACCTAATGTGCATATCATTGGACTGTAGGAGGAAGTAGTAACCAGAGAGAAACCACACAGACCCAGTAAAACCAGTCCATGCAAATTCCAGGCCTGGGGTTCAAATCCAGAACCGTCTTGCTTTTATGCCTTTACCATTACGTTGTCTTAATTATACCCAATATTATCTTCTTCCTCTTCTTCTTCTTCTTCTCCTTTTTGCTGTCCCATCACGGTTTGCCTTGTGATTTGCATCTTCAATTTGGCACATTGGATGTAGCCTGACAAGCCAGACTATATCACTAAAATGTATAGTCTGGAAACGACCGGTAGACCTCGGCTCAATCCAGGGGGCGGGATGAAGGCCTCTGCACGCAATAGGGTAGAGCAGGATGACGTTAGCCTGACAAGCCAATTAAAATGTATGTCTCCATCGCGTTAAGCCCACCCAACGACTCTCTAAACAGATAGAGCGCTGTGATTGGTGAACACAAACGGTGTTCGAGACTCAAAAAGTTCCTATGGCTCGTTTCTAGACCCACCTACGAGGCTAATATTTTTGCTGCCGCTAGGGTGCGTCTAGATTTCTAGGCTACATTGGATGCCCTTCCTGCCACAACCCTCTGCATTTATCCAGTCTTGGTACTGGCATAATATCATTACGGCATGTCAACGGTAATATCAAAGACACTGTGGCTTGTTTTTCGGTTTGCTGAGCTGTCATAGCATTTATTAAAAAAAATAATTAGCCTGCATGACTGGTGACAAAGATTTGTTTGATGTTTTAAAAAAAACTGTTTCCATGTGACTGTGTCCCTCTCGCCTCCAGCAACATTAACTGACAGGATATGGAGTCACTCCCTCTGTGTCACACACCTGCCACTGCTTGCACATGCACACGCTTGTGACATCGTGTAACACAAGACCGCAGGTGGAACAGACCCATTGATTGATGACAGGGTTTGCGATGTATGATAAAAGATTATACGACCATCTTTATTATTATTATTATTATTAGTAGTAGTAGTGGTAATAGTAGTAGTACAATTACTACAGAACTCAGCCGCACGCATGCTGACGAGGACAAGGTCGGGAGCACATTACACCAGTTTTAAAAACGTTGCATTGGCTCCCCATGCGCTTCAGGATCGATTTTACTAGTTTTTAAATGTCTTAACGATCTCGGGCCTTCTTATTTATCTGCAATACTTTTACCCTATATCAACACTCGCGGACCCTGAGGTCCTCCGGTGCTGGCCTTTTAACGATACTACAAGTTAGAACTAAAACACATGGGGAGGCGGCATTCAGTTATTATGGCCCCCGATTATGGAACAGCCTGCCGTAGAACCTCAGGGCCGCCTTTTTATTATTAACCACCTTTTTAATCAGGCTTTTAACTGACTTGTTTAATGCTCACCTCTATGCTTGTATACATTTTTTTATTATTATTCTATTTTATATTAGTTAGCTTATCCTGTTTTATTGTTTTATTTTTTATTTCAATCTTTTAGTCGGTTCACAAAATTATTCTATTTCACGTTATTTATTTGGTCTATTTTATACATTTAACTGTTTTTATTCCCTCAGTTTTTAGCTTCTATACCTTTTATTTTATTTTACTGTTTTAGCTCCTCGGTTTTCCAGTGTTTCCTCCTGGGGGCCTACCACACCGGGAGTTGTTTCTGTGTGTATGGCTATGTACCTGAGTGTATTTGTGTATCTCTGTGTGTATATTTGTGGGGGTGGGAGGTTTGGATTTTCATGGTGTTTCTTTGTTGTTCATGTTTTGTTTTGTTTTTATTCTCTGTGAGGCACTTTGTGCTACCCCCAAAGTATGAAAAGTGCCACATCAATAACTGATTTTATTTGATTTAGTATTACCACAGCAGTCCTTAAAGCAGAAGTAAGTGGTCTGGTCGTTTTCGCTAATGCTGCGTTCCAGGCAGGCTTTTGAAATCGTAAATTACAGCTTCAAGTCACAACTTACGACTTTGTAGCGTTTCAGGCAACCCACTCGTGTTTTTCCGACCTGTTTTACCGGTGAAAGTCACTATAACGGCCACTCGTAACTTCCGACCCGTGAACTCGTACCAGATCGAACTGGTACCACTTCACGGTCGGAAAAATACGAGTTTCCTTGAACGCACCATAACAGTCCTTGTCCCTACGTCACCACATTCATGGCGTCCCTTGGCTGCACACACAGCCCTGCATGCCGTTCTCTCTCCTCATTGGATAAAAACTGTAGGATACGATAAATGTTTTCTCTTCGGCTCAGAGCAGAGCAGAGTGACTGACAGACCCGTGTTTCAGTCCAAACACTCTATGTAAGTGATTGCTGTCGGAAGATATAACTATTTAAGACTTATATTAACACAAATATATCACTTACTTCTGCTTTAAATAAGCTTAGCAGCGGCTTCACTCCCTCCGCAGACTCAGGAAAACAGGACCCCCCCACACACACACACCTACAGGGGCACTGTTGAAAGCCTCCTGACCTATAGCTTCACCTCCTGGTTCGGCCCTGGTTGATCAAATGCTCTGCGTTTTTAGAAAAGCTGCCTACTGTATGTGTTGAAAAATTAACACGTGTGCTATACACACCCAAGAAAAGCATCTGGTCTGTCTACCAGGATAGGATCAATGTGCTTGTGATGTTGTCCATATCAAATAAAATAAACATAACATGATGGAGTTATACCAGCAGTGCTGCATAGCAGAGCTACCTCCAATATCATGGACCTGCTCCACCCCTCCCACCACATCTTCTCCCTTTGCCATCAGGGAGAAGATACAGAAGCATCAGCTGCAGCTGCATTTTTGTACTGTGGTCACTGATCGAGAAACAGAATTTTGCATCTTGTGTATGCAAATGCACAGTGATTATGACAATAAAAACTTTGAATCCTTGAACGATACACATATTGGAGGTAGACACAATTTTGTTCAAAACTTGTGTGTGTTTTTCCATTGAGATGTCATTCATTTCAATAGGACACCACCAAGATATGATTTAATCCTTAAATAAAATATGGCCGTGGCTGTCCAGCTCATCACAGGAAACATTAAAGGGATATTCCGGTGTAAGTTTAACCCATGGTCCAACGCACCGTAACACCGAGCTAAAAAGCCACTCATAGCCACAAATAATGCTCAGAACAGCACCAAACGTCATCGACAGTACAAACAGGGTCCCAACACATAATGAGGCATCAAATATCTGTTAGCTTTGCCTGGTTTCTATTGAAAAGAGACGAAAACAACTCACCCACTCTCCTCCAGTTATATGCTATGCTATGCAGCAACTTTCTGTGTCCAGCATATCGTCCAGGCACTGACAACACACATCCGAGGCCAACTTGCAGCACAAACATTTGGTTTCAGCGGCCACTGGCAAGCAGTGACTAGCCTGATGCATCAGCCGCTTATTTCATTACATTTCAAAAAGCGTCTGAACACGAGCCATAGGGATTCGTTTGCTTCCGGGAGGCGGTTGCTTACATTTGCTTCAACTAATCGCTGCTGCTTGGTGGTCACGTGTGCTATACACCGGTTAAGCTCATAGGTTAATCTTGAGCGCTTGAGTTCAACGTCATCGCCTTCACTTACCCGTCTGTTCGCTGATTAGCAAACCGAAACGCATTGCTAGTGTCCTGACTACATTGTTGAGGCAAATGAAATTTGCCGGAACCAGTAGGCGGCGCTAGCCTGACTAAGCAGTGACCACATTGACCACTTGATTCCCCCAGGTCCAGGTCCAGATCCAGCAGCTGCCCCTCTTTCACTTTTCTCCTCACTTTTCTCCTCGTCTTCGGTGAACTCGGTCTCAAACTGATAGTGGCGCCCACTGAAAAACCAGTCCTTGTTCTCAAACTGCAGTAACTCAGCCGTGTTGTTCCTTCTGTGATGTCTGCAGTCTCTTTCGGTAACGAACGTCGCCCTGATCGCGTGTGTGATGTTGCGTCTAATCTCACGCTTGTTTGGTGATTCTCTCGCGCAAAAATAAAGTTAGAAATGCCCAATTCCGTTCATTTCCCTGTGAACACTCGATAATAACACACATTAATACACACACATTTTCATCCTTGAGCTGCGGGGACGCCGCCAAACGCAATGAGCCAATCACAGTGCGCATAGCTAGCCCATACACTTGGACATTCTCTGCTTCCACGTGCATTGAAATGCATTGCAGTCAGTTTTCATTCGTTTTTATGTGTTTTTTCTTGATATTTTAAGTTTAAAATGGTCAAACGGTGTGCATGGGGTACATGCAACTCAGACACTAGGTATCCCGAGAGGCTGGGCGACGGGGTGTTTTTTTTTTTTACCTTTTCCCAAGCCACATCTCAACCGAGAGAAGTGTCTGCTCTGGATAAAGTTATGCGGTAGACCACAACACCAACTAAACGTGGATACAATTAACAAGGATGTCTACATCTGTTCTAAGTTAAACCAACAACCTACCTATTTAAGGCAACATATTGTCAGAGATGTTTAGATGTTAGCCAGTATCACAACTAAGCATAAAGTCCGCTAGCTTAATGCTAACGTAATGTAAAACTCCATAGACAGGCTAACAGAAATCAGCCCGTCGCTATTGGCGTTTCGCGGCAACCGACAGCCATAGCAGTAAAGCTAAGTTAAGTTTTGGTGACTTCGAGACGATATTTTCTTTCCGTCTCCAAAAATCAATTGCCTCCTGTGAAATGTCTCCTACTGTGACAGCTGCCATAGCGCCTGTCACCGAATGTTGACGGTTTATAAATCGTCTTTAACTGTTTGTCCGAGTGAGTGGAGGGGGCGGGGCTTAGCCATATGTGGCGGAACGTGGGGGAAGGGGGAAGTTGTCCAACAACGCCACCTGGGGAATTGCACCCCAGGAAATACACTCAACCCTGTACTGGGGCTACTAGAGTAGGTCACACAGATTCGTTACACCAGTTTATATAGAGGACATGAGACGGACTTCCAAAAATACCAATTGTTTTTATTTAACAATAATTTACTAGAGTTAAAAGGAGCACATATGTCTTCACAACCTGAGTGTGAGTTATACCACAATAATTTCGAGAAAAATAAACAAAACAGGAACAGGATTAAAACTTAGTGAGGCGGGCAGACTAAAGCAACTCAAACCACAAAAGAATACTACAAACCAAATCACCACGTACCACAGCAAAAATTAAGGGATGTGAGATGGGACCACCACCAGGGAAGTCTGCACTGCACCAGCTCCTGTCCTGGAAAGAAAAGAAACAAAATTATGTGGAGGGACACTCAGGGTTTGGCTGTACAGGTAGCAAAGATTAAAACAGAAGGCACACACACAGACACACTCACACACACACACATGAATAATACAGAAGACTAAATATTTTAACCCAAATACAAATAATCAAGAACAGTTTACATAAAAAGAAATAACAATAAGAGAACCAACTACCAAAATTCAGCTGTGGGTGGGGACCAGGCATAGTGATAGGCCCATCTATCACTGACAACCCCACAGCTAGAACAGAAACAGAAATTTTGTAACCAAATAACCACAAAGAGAAATAAACAATCAAATAATCAAAATAAAGATATATTTTAACTCAAAAAGGAAATAAATCAACTAAGAAACAAATGTTTTAAACAGCTGGCCCACAAGGAACCGAACCACAAAGAAACTAATCAAATGAGCAACAAAATAATTCAAACCATAAAGAACAAACCCAAATGAGTAGCAAATTAAATAATTAACCCAAGAAAATAAACAAACTAAATTAATCAAACCAACAGGAATTGTGATGGGGCTGAGAGTCCGGCGCTGCGTGGACAGTAGCCGCAACAAGAACCCACAGAGGACTGTGAGAAAAGAAGACGGCGTGGAAGACGTAGGGGAGAGTGGGGTAAAGTGAGACACTTTTTACATTTGCTCCCCTCTAAGCGAGCTAAAATGATATATCAGTAAAATTTACACATTTCCCATTAATTCAGGATGTTTCCTAGCAATGGAAATTATCAGAATGTGTTCAGGATGAAGGACAGTGAAAATATGATAGTTTTTAAAAAAGTGGTCTCGTGTCTCACTTTACCCCAGCTCAGGGGTAAACTGAGACAAACCAGAGAAATCAATGGGGTAAACTGATCCACTTACTTTTTCCACTCTGAAACCACCATAACAACACATGTTGTCACAGTTAGAATCCTGACAGCTAGCTTGACAACCACACTTCCCAAAACTAATGTCGGACTAGTAACAGAATCATGGGGATTGGCACAAAGGAACACAAAGTGACTCAAGAACAAAATCAAATACAACACAAAATGTTTTAATTAACAATCAAATGACAGATAGAATCAGTTAGATAGTCTGGGGGTCAGGTTGTAGGCCCCAACAATGGTGACCATTTCGATCAAAAGTCCTCTTGTATGTGGGGGGGGGGGCAAAGTGGAATGTGACTAAAATTGAATGTCCAATATTAAGCGAGCTGACTGAAGAGCACATCATAACAAAGCAGTGTGGCTACAGATCATGTTTGATCACGCGAAATTTCTGGCTTGGGGGACGAGATTCTAGTGTAAATCTTTGTGTGTGGTGTGCTCACAGTCTCACTCATGGATTTATTATAATACATCCATGGTCTCACTTTACCCCGCAGCATTTGTCTCACTTTACCCCAACACCCCCTTTTTTAGAAAAAACGACCTCTCTTAGAAATTCAGGCTAATTTTCAGCCAGCATCATCACATGGTTTTATGTGTTGGTAGTTCATCATCATGTATCATATAAGTTTTTCTACCTGGATCAATTTGCTTTGGCACAACAGTTGATTAAGTTGACAGCAAGAAAATTTACTTTTACATGCAAAAATCATATTTTTGTGAAAAAAAACATGCTTTCCACAGCATCATGAGGTCCTCTCCTTCATGACCATGGGGAAATGGAAGGGGCTTGAAAACATAATGGTCACATGACCAAAAATGTGTTCCGTTTTCTAGATACAGGGGGTGTCTCACATTACCCGGTGTCTCACATTACCCCACTCTCCCCTAGTAGAAGACGGAGCGACCGCACCAGGGCTGGAGGCCGTGAATGGTTTACGTTTGGATAGCCGCTGTGGTGCACGTCACTGGGCTGAGCGCAGGAGGAGAAACAGAGGAACCGCTGTGGCTTCAACAGCTACAGCAGGACAGAGCAGAGGGCAAACAGCTTTTAGCATAAGGCTACTACAGCCAACAGAGATTAATAAGGGAGCACACTTACCCGAACGAAGAGAGCTTAAGCACCCCAGAACCAGTCACAGTCTGCGGTGACAACAGAGAGCGGACGCCAACTCCTCACAATGTTGCAACCCAACCAGCACGGCCAACGACACTGAGGCTAGGTTTACACGAAGACGGTGTGAACAGAAGACGCAACAGTGGCGTCGCGTCTTCACTTTTTATTTCGCGTCTACACGAGCGTTCTCGGGAGGAAATCTGTGTGCATACGGAGACGCAAAAGTGTGTACAAATCCATTGCTAATGCACGCCAGACCACTAGGTGGTGCTGTCACAAACGCCGCGATGCGTACGCGCATGCGTAGAACCTTCCTTCTTTTCGTCACTGTGCCGGGAAATCAGAAAAGGAAAACATGGCTACAGCTAACAACAAGAAGAACTTTGTTTGTAGTTATTGCGGCCAAAGTAGCCTGCAGGTCTGAAGGGTGGATGTAATCCGACATGTTTGTTTGTATCGTGACGTCAACACGCCGACTTGACGTCAACACGCCGACTTGACATGAGCAGAACAGCAGATCTGAGCCAGTTTTGCGTCTTGGCCTGTTTAGGCCGTCACCATATAAACGAAAGGCACTTCCGATAAAATATTTTATCGTCTTTACTCGCAAGCGTCTTCGTGTAAACAGCCCCTGAAAGTGACAACATCACGGCAGCTGTCACACCGTATACGCCAGAGAGAGAGTGCGCCCCGAGGGCGCGCAGTAATTCAACAGGTGACACCAATGCGCAATCAAGCACCGGTGGTGCTGATTGAGTCGGGGTGGAGCAGAGCAACTAGCCTCGTAAACCAGCCTCTAGCGCAGGGGTGCCCAAATTCTTCTCAGTGAAGGGCCAAAAACGAATCGGGGTGGAGGGTCGCGGGCCAAAATTAAACATTCAAATTAAATATGCCTATAACATACTGTATGTTAATTGTGCAAAATAAACACTCATACAAAGTATTTTTTAAATAACAGTATTGATTATTGTGTTTCACTGTTAAACAGGGCTCCAGACTGCCCCTAAATGGGGGCATTTTGCCCCAAAAATTTGGGACAGTGCAAGTAAATTTTTCATCTATTTGTGCACATGTGCAACCCGTGAATTTGCCTGTCTTTTGTTTTGTAACGCTGGTGAAGCATGAAAGGGGAGACTCAAAAAATCTGATGTTTGTAATTACAGGTGGCAGGTCAATGTGTGTGAGTATTGTGAATACTTGCCCTGCAAATCAATTTACAAGTGTGTTCCCCTAAATTTCCTGCTTGCTCTCCTAAAATTTTAAGTTCGAGGCCACCGTGCTCTTAGTGAAAATGGTTAGTCTGGAGCCCTGCTGTTAAAACAAAGCAAAGTTACTGGTACTCTGGTTGAGAATTTTCTGCTATTTGTGTGTCCCCAGAAAAGCAGAGTAGCATCATGTGAATTTGTTGCCGTTGCCCAGTCTCCCTGCTCCTCTCACCCACACACAGCACCCTGTGTTGGGGGCTGCACGGCCAGCAAGCCCCCCTCAGTCCAAACGCTCAGAATGGGGATGAGGCCAGACTCTCCCGAGAAATGAAATGAAATGCATTTCCGCGAGAGGCTGGTTTACGAGGCTACAGAGCAACACCCGACCTGCCACACAGAGCGATAGATATGGCCTAACAGAGTGACGACACTCCCATAGGAGTCCGTTGTAAAAAATGGCGGGCCGACTTCCGGGTTATGGAGCCCTCATCCTCCCGTGGCGCTGGACCACGTCTGTTTCTATGGCTGCACAGCAAGAAACGACTGAGCTACGTTGATGAAATACCGACCAATTTTAAGTCATAAAGTGGTAATAATCTTTCCCAAGTACAGTAACCATGTTGACTTAACAAAATAAAAATTATAAGACTGATCGGTTCATTGAAAAACATTTATTTATTTACGTAACTGTGGTGATTTCAGTTCGTAGCCCAGAGGCAGCCCTGCTCACTTTTCATTCAAACAAACTAATGCCACTGCCACAGTTGTTAAATTTCATCAATGAGACCAACATTAATCTCCTAAAAATAATTTAACCAGCCAGCGGTATACCTCAAAAAGCATGCGGATACGTGGCTATCTCCGACGGGAGGACGGACGGCCGGACGGCCCCGGCAGATCAGCTCAGTAGAGCGGCTGCTGCTGCTGTGACAGCCGCTGCCCCTGGTCCCCGGTCGGGGCTCACACAGACTCTGCACTTCTCCCAGAACAAACATCGGTGCAAGTTCCTAACAAACGTTATGAACTGACCACAGACTCCGGATTAAACGGTGACTTTCTTGCATGAAAAAAATATTAAAACTGTGACGTGTTGACAGCACTAAAGCCAGGTTTCGGCAGCTTTACTGCTATGGCTCGGTTGCCGCGAAATGGCGATATCGATGCTAATTTCTGTTAGCCCGTCTATGAGGTTTTGCATTATACGTTAGCATTAAGCTAGCGGGCTTTATGTTTAGTTCTGATACTGGCTGTGTGTGTTTTGAACGTTGTTTCAAACTGTGTGGGTTTGATTGAACATCTTTGATGCTTAAATATATATATTCCCGCTTAATATATTGCTTTACTCCTCTTCTTATGTCATTTTTACTGTAGGGCAGGCTAATCTTCAATTTGGAGTGACAAATAAAACCTTGAAGCAAGAAGATTTTGACTTTCGTTTGAAAACTGACATTGATGTACATACAGTAATTCAGTAACAGTTGTAAATATACCTTTGTACAGTTTATTTTTTAATATTTACCGTCCAAAAGCAAGCTCAGTGCTGTCTGTCCCATAGAAGAACATGACAGTGGCAGCCTCGTTTGGAACTATTGGGAGCTACATGAACCACGTGACCGCGCTGGCGGCGACATCAAAAGCTGTCGCCACTCTGTTATATCTATCGCTCTGCTGCCACACATAGGTCTCCACACCAGCTGACTACCTGTAACCATGCTAGTAACAAGCAGACATCACAGACGGGACAACACGGCTGAGTTTATGGAGTTTGAGAACAATGACGACTGGTTTCATTTCGAGGGGCGCCCCTATCAGTTTGAGACCGAGATTACTGAAGACGAGCTGAAGGAAATGGAGGAGAAAGGTGAAAAAGCAGGGCAACCTAGCAGGACGTGGCAAACCAGGACAAGCCAATGCACAAAGCAGCTATGGTGGCGGGTTAAGACCAGAAATAGCAAAAATGTGGATTGACATAGGAAGGAGAACAGCAAAAGTTTCATGTAGAGATGTATTAAAATGGTGATAATTAGAATGGCACTCAGTTTATGGCAAACATCCCCCAAGGCCAAGCAATCCTAGACATTAAAGGGAGTAATAAAAAAAATCCTGGATCCATACTGGATATGCAATAAAATCTAATGGCTTCCTCCCTGGCGGTTACACCCCGCCTTTTCGAAACCCCGCCTTTCCGATAATAGACTTCCATTCATCGTAATAGCGGGGTTTTCTATTTTTTCTATTTTTCTAGACCCCGCTATTCCGAAAAGGCTATTGGGGAAACCTCCCCACTCCGAACGGACAGACGGACCTAATCAGAAAGGAAACGGAGGCTGTGCAGTGCGCAATGCGCATTGATCCTTTTTTCCTTTTTGGGGTCAAACGGATCATGTGCATAATTAACTGCAAAACAAGCAAAAACTACTACTAATACTACCATATTAATGACATATAATGTTCATTATGCTTCTAGCCTGTCTAGCCTCTACCTGGTCTTTTTACTAAACTTAACCAACTCCTTTCTTCATTGCCTAAAGCATCTCCCTCAGTCAGCTGTCAGCACAAGCGACTGCAGCAGCCTCGCGCCCCTGTGAGCTCAAGCCGGCTTCAGCCGCGCTCGGGGGGGGGGGGGTCGTAACAGCGGTGTTTCGAAGTGGGGGTGTTTCGGAATGAAGAGCTGTCCCCCTCCCGGGCCTGTGGTCTGTGTCTCCACTTAGGTGTTGGAAATCAGGTTTGTGCTTTTTGTGTTATTCTACTGACAAAAACAACTTTTCATGACCCAGTGAACATTTGGGTTGATGAAAGATGAAGTAAATAAATAAATTGATAAGTGGATCAAGTCTCTGCATTGATTATTGATAGACTGATAGCATATACCGTTAAAAAATATACAGAGACAGAACAAAGTGCAAATTACTGTGTGCATGTCCACGACGTGTCATGTGAGTGATGCAACCATGTTCAGATAAACTGACGGTGTAGAGAACAACGAGAATGGTTCAAACAAATACTGTAGGCCTACTCATCGAGAATAAAACATCCAGTTGCAGTTTAATAATACTCCTGACGGAGTATACACGTCCTGTCTGCTGCTGCTTTCAGTCTGCAAGCTTCAGATTAAAAGGAGAAATTTAGGGTTAGTTGAAGAAACGTGCTCCCGACCAGATTAGGTTCACAGAGTCAGTTGCCATACAGTAGTAACTGACTCCGAGCTTCGGTTACCTCTCTTTCTGAAACAGGCTGGAGTTACTCCTCTTTCTCTGGTTTGAGTTACCTCCATTTTTGAAATAGAAAACCCAGTGTTTCCCTCATTTCAAGTCAATGAATAGTAGGCCTAGACACTGAACATCGAGATCCGCCTTACAGCATATCGAACAGTGATGCTTCTGCAGTCTCATACACCCAACAAACAAAGAGATAAAACATAAATTCACATATTATTGTAGTGGCATGTCTATGTGACAAAGAGTCTGAGACAAAATGTTCCATATGCAAAGTTACTTGTCTTTCGAGTTGTTTTGTTCACTGCGTTGGTTCTGGGTCTTGGCTCAGGCTCTCCTCTAACTTGTTTGTGAAATATTTGTGAAATGTTACTCATAACCACAATCATTTGTGCCTTTGCTCCCAAAACAAAGTTCATTTGTCATTTTGCCCTTCAGTTCCTGCTCTTCTCACAATAATGTACGTATTATATACTTGTCTGTCCTGGGGCTCTCACAACAGCAGGCATAACGTCAGTATTGCTTTCACCCTAACCATTCAGACTTGTCCCTCAAGGGGTCAAATATCACTAGATGGAAATCTGCTTTAGAAATAAAGAAGTAGGGGATGAATGGTTCTAATAATCATTTGGAAGCAGAGAGTTATCATAACTGCAATGTGTTCTTATTACAGGCCACATGTTTCATTCTGATATAAGAAGTTTATGCATACCGATTATCTCCAAATGGCAGGCCTGTCTTCTCATAAAAGAAATGAGCATACCTGCCTTGTTGATACGTTAAAAGGGTGTGAATACCTGAGAAATCTGTGCTCAGTAGCTGCTTTGAGGAGACATGATTGAACCTCCTGCCAGGAAAATTCACAGGAAAGCTCCACCCTCTTAATTTAATCTCAGTTCACCTTAGGGCACTGCTGTTTTGCCATCCTGCAGGATCAAATTCTTCTGGAGGGAAACAGCTACATGGTGCTCCTCACATGGAGAAAGTTGTAGGGTCTCTCTGGGTAGGGATCCCCGGCATAAGAGGGTCATCTCATCCAGCAGATTACAGCCTTTCATTTCATCTTTGATAGAGAGAGGAGAGGTTAACTGAAGTCATAGCTACCTGAACGTGAATGATCGGGGGGTGGCAAACTGGTGGAACTAGAGGTATTAAATGTATTACTGTATGGTTGACTTCAGTGTTATGATGACATTGGCTTGCTTACAGTGGTTTTCCATTGCTTATAGGGGAAGAATGGAGTTTGTGTTACTGAGGTTAATCTCCCAATGACTGACGTTCTTTGTTTCTGAAGTGGTTGAAGTCTTTAGAGCAGTCTCTATGGTGTGCGTGCCTATACGGTAAGCCCAAAGTCCCTGAGTCACATACAGATATGTGTGGAGAACATTTCAATGAAATGGTCTTTTTGCTCTTCAATACATTTGCAGAAACTTTGCAACACACATTGACTTGATGGAGAAAATATATGGAATCCACCAATCCTGAAACTGGAAAACTTGTTGAAGTGTAGGTCAGAAAAGTAAAAATTCTTATCAGGTGGTGTCAATTTTAATACATAACATGATTATTTTGGCAGAGGTTGACCAAACCAACCAACGATTATTCAAAAGGGTTATCTGAGGACATGTGGCTAAACATAGTAAGATGACTTGTAAAACCAGTAGAACTGGAAAGACAAATGGACAAACACTATGCATGAGTCATTTATGCAGAACCTTTTACTCCGTAGCAATGTGATACGGGTAAACACATGTTTGATCACAGCTTCTCGACTCTACTTTCATGGGTGTATGAGGCGCCAGTGAAACAGTGATACAAGATTTGCATTTTCCCCTGTCTGTACTTGTTCCAGGACAGATGCTATATTAATCTCCCTAGACAGCAGGAAATGCAAGCCTAAATCCTCAAACCTGTGACATCATGTGCTAAAATGTGTGTGTCTCTTTGTGGTGTGTGTCTGGTGTGATTTCCCCTTGTAACATTCACTATGAACAGGAGCAGTGTTTACATCTGGCACAGTATAAAAGTACATACGTATACACATTCTGCACAGGAGCCTATGAAGAGCTCTCATGCATCTTAAGATGTGTTGCCAATGTGTTTTTCATTCCTTCATTTGTCGCATATCATTATTGGCCCCTGAATCAGAAGGAGGTTCAGAAACAGCAGAATAGTGTGAGGAAAAAGCAACGAGGCTAGTGAGATACAGACCACACTGATGAACATCCCCTCTGGTTTTATTTTGAACAGTTGGGATAGGTAAGAGATAGTACATTGTGATCTTACACCGATTATTTTATAATTATGAGCATCCACATTCACACAATTCTGACACACCCCAACAAACAGACACGTTATACAGTGTTATACAACGAACAAATCAAGTTTCACATGGATGATAAGCGAAACGTGATGAGTACAGGTGCCACCTGCATAGTTCAGTGATGAGTCATTTTGTAGAACTTATGTAACATAGTCACAAACAAGAACAAGATGTCATGCAATTACAAACACAGCTCCAATCATGTCACTGTGAGTAGTTTGCACATGCACACGGCAAAATTTATTGTTAACATTGACAGGAGTGACACTTTGTTGACAGGAGTGACACTTTGTTATTATTGCATTTTGCCCTCTGTGACTCATTTCTGTGTCCATTGATCATCTAAACACCCAAGATTAGGATTCACGATCTTCTCACCTGTCGCCCTTTAAGCGTAAAGGTCAGTTTGAAAGTCTTATTGTTTTGAACACTCCCTGCAAATCTACTCTCGTCCTCCGGACCGAGAAAGTTAAAGCATGACCAAGGGAAAAGAGACCAAATATCTCACCATAGTTTGATGTACAGTAGTATACCATGCCACAGAGCCAGTGTTGTATTCATGAGGAGGTCTGGTAGTTCCCGTGAGAGGGTTGCTATACCTATTGTAATCTAAAGACCAATAAACCCAAGGAAAATCCAATGCACTTAAAGTTCAGGTTTAGTAAAAGTAAAAAAAAAAAAAAAGGTTTCACTACTTTTTTTTCAAACATGCCATGTATGCGTTTGATCAGTGATACAGTACAACTATTTTACTTTCACGTTGCCCAGGGAGTCTAACTAAAGACACACTGTAACCGTCAGACTCCTCAGGACCATGTGCTCAGGAGGGAATTTTTCCCACTGGCACTGAGAGGGGTAAAAAAAAAAAAAAAGCTGCTTTTATTCCTGCGACAAGTTAGTGCATGGGAAGAACAGGCCTCATGATTTCAGGGACATGTTGGGGCACTGTTTCAAAGAACTTTCACAAACTTAATTGAGTATAGAGCAACATTTCTAATTGTAAAGAAAAGTCCAAGGTACTCATGAAAACATTCTAACAATCAAAAAGAAACAGCAAATCACAGCCAGGTCAACCATGCTAGGGCTCTCCCCAAAAAGGAAGGGATGCAAATGTAGAGATATCTGAGATCTCCATTGAAATTCAGTTTTTATGAGGATTTAGTAACAAGGCATTTTTCCTCCTCATCCTCCTCCTCTGTTTCTTCATCCCTGGTTTGGGGAACAGAGGTCAGCAGCAAAGTGTCGGCATGGACCTCTTCATCGTCTGACTGGATCACAGGTGTGTCAGCTCCTGCCCCGCTTGTGTCACTGGAGCCAGACGATGTGGAGGACATGCGGGACTTTGAACCACGGCAAACTTCGTTTTGCCGCTTCAAAGGAGCACGCTCCCTGTAGACGACCTCTGCGTCTTCATCCTCCTCGTCCTCCTCTTCGTCCTCACACTCTGCACACAGAAGGTGTTAAAACAAATCTGTACTTGTCTGGTAATTTGAGTATTGTGCATCTCTTACACAATATAAGTTTCACATAAAAGTTATGCTTTTGAGTCATGCAGCGGTGTTGTTTTGAAGACGCCCAAAAATAATAGGAAACAGTCGTAAAACTGAACTATGTGTTTCCTATAAAGAACAGTCTTGGAGCCATTAATCACCACAATATATCTGACATGACTCAGGGGTCACGTGTCAAAATCAGATTAACTTTTTCTTTGATCAAGTAGAATGTAGATATCAGCAGATGAGTTCGGTGATTCCACACTGGTTAAAGAGCATTTCCAGTCGTAATCAATGTTTACCTCAGATATCAGGTCACCTATCATCAGTTCATTTCATACCATCCATACTCCCAACTGCAGCATGTTTTTTTTTTTTGTTCAAGAATCTATTGTTTTATTAAATGTTCATTAATGGGCTCCAGATTAATTTTAAAATTGTTGTGTGGTCGCAAGTGATGTCCTTTTGACCATCATTTAAATTTTAAAATTCTCTTTACAATTAAATTAAATCAAAATTCGGACCTTCAGAACAAACACCTGTTGTGTTCTCTGACCCGGGAAGGAACAATGCAAAAGCCACATAAGTGCGTAAGTCCAACCAAAGTCCAACCAAATGCACGACTAAAAAAAGTCTAAATCATGAAGAGTGGAAACAGGAAAGACTTTGACCCACCCTCCTAATTTTCTCTGATAAAATCAGATTTCCACAGAAGAACAAACGACAGTGAATCACGTCCTTTGTGTTTTTTCACTAGTAGCTCTGACTCATTTCCCAGAATTCAACTGGAACCAGTGAAGCATGCAGTTCCCAGTTCAACTGAGCTCAGTGTGAAAATTTTGATTTAATTTAATTGTAAAGCGAATTTTAAAATTTAAATAATGGTCAAAAGGACGTCACTTGTGACCACAGAACAATTTTAAAATTAGTCCGGAGCCCATTTATGAACATTGAAAAAATGATGGATTCTTGAACAAAAACGAATATAAACGTCCAGACGCTGCAGTTGGGAGTATGGATGGTATGAAATCAACTGATCACACAGTAGGTGACCTGATATCTGAGGTAATGAGGGGAATACGACTGGAAATGCCCTTTAAAAATACATTTCAACCAGTGTCTAACACCTCATAGCATGCATCAGAATCAATATGACCCACAGGCCAGTGGGTGTTAAGGGGCTAACACTGTACCATGATGTGTCAATCTTGAATGAAATAATGCCTTAAATGATTGACATTAACTTCATCTTTAAAACACTAATTATTAGAAAGTCATTTGTGGCTTAGATACAGTCAGTGCACCTGGTAGTGGTGATGCCAGCGCTCCCTCTTCTGCTCCGGAGCCTGAGTTAAGAAACACGTCGAGAGCCTCCTGGTCAGATATGTCCATCAGGTCCATCTGCTCCAGGACATCCACATTCACTTCCATAGAGGAGATGCTGCCCATGGGAGCTGTGCATGTGGATAAAGCAGCATATTAGTACAGATAGGTGATCATAAATCTGATTACATGAACATTACATGCGGGGTTCCGCAGGGGTCCATATTAGGTCCTAAATTATTCATATTATACATCAATGACATATGCAGAGTTTCACAAGAATTGAAATTTGTTTTGTTTGCAGATGATACCAATATTTTTTGTTCCGGTGAGAATTTGCAGCAGACTTTGGAAACAATCACAACTGAAATAAATAAACTAAAAGTATGGTTTGACAAAAACAAATTATCATTAAATCTAAGTAAAACAAAGATCATGTTGTTCGGAAGACATAAGATAGACTGTAATGTAGAATTGATTATAGACAATACTAAAATAGAAAGGGTAGAAGAAATTAAATTTCTTGGTGTGATTTTAGATAATAAAGTCTGCTGGAAAACTCATGTAGCATACGTAAGAGCAAAACTGGCAAAGTGCTCGGCTATTCTTTGGAAAACAAAACACATACTTGATTGCAAATCATTGCAAACTCTTTATTACTCCTTATTTTTGCCATATCTGTTGTACTGTGTCGAAGTCTGGGGAAACAACTACAAAACCACTCTGCAGCCAATATGCACAATACAGAAAAGAGCTATAAGGACAATATACAAAACAGGATACAGAGATCACACAAACCCACTATTCATAAAATCACATATGTTGAAATTCATGGATTTGGTCAAATTTAGAACGGCGCAAATAATGTACAAAGAAATAACCTACTGCCCAAAAATATACAAGACATGTTTAATGAAAGGGAAGGGGGTTATAATCTAAGGGGAGAACTAAATTTTAAGAAACCGAAAGTCCGAACAAACATGAAAAGTATGTGCGTCTCGAGCTGTGGAGTGAATTTGTGGAACAGTCTGGGGACAGAAATAAAACAAAGTGCAAATATAAATCTGTTTAAAAAAAGGTACAAAAAATTTCTTTTACACAAGTATATGGAAGAGGAAGCATGTTAATAGAGGATGATAAGGGTTTTTATATAAACTGTAGAATAGCATTGATTGATATATTGTAACTAACTTAGTATATGGTATAGAGGGTAAAGATTTAGTTATGGAGATAGCTTATATATTTATATTTATATTAATGATGATATGTATGTAGTATGTATTTATTTTGGTTATATAGATATTTATATAGAATATATTTTTGTAATTATATACTTATATGGATAATGATGTAGCATTAATTTTGTAATTATATATTTATATAGATATTTATTAAGGTTACACATGGTATATACTTATATAGGTCTATTATGTACTGTAGTTAGGATGTATAGTTGCAAACCAAAGAGCAGATAAAAGGGGTGGGAAATTAAAATAAGTATTGTACTTCTTCCCACTTCCTTTTTCGAACAATGTGCGGTGTTTTGTTATGTCTTAGCTCTTTATTTTTAATATTTTGTTTGGTTTTTTTCTCTTTTTTTTCCATCTATTGTATGTACAATAGTTACATACAATTTCTTTTATTTTTATTTTTATACATGTTCGAAAAAAAAAATAAAAATACATTCATTCATTAGAAAGATACACACTGTGCATAGCATGAGTGCTGTATATCATGATGTTTTAATCTAGTTATATTCATACGAAGCGTCTATTAATTAAGACTGTGTAACAGATGCCCGTCAGTGAGAACATTTACATCCATTTTCCATTAATTTTTTTATTTATTCGTGTGTATTCATGTTCATGCCCTCAGGATGGAGATCCATGTCAGATCACAGTTACTCACGTTTCCTGCAGTCGATCTGCAGGTGAGCAGAGGGCAGGTAGTTGTCCACATCATGCTGGTAGACCTCTTCAAAAAAGCGCTGTCTGTCCCTCATCTTCAGGTGCTGAGCAGAATCATTGTCTAACACCCTCTGTGTGTTGTCTGTCTCCGCTGGCAAAAACACACAAAAAATTATTTAATGGTTTAGGTCCTAAACCATTACATTTTTTCCCTAGGTTTTCGAAAACTTAGGGTGTCCTACGGTGACCTCGGTGGCCTTGAGATAAGACTCTCCAAACCCTCATCATCACTCCACAAGTCGATTTCTCTTGAGGTTGTTTGCAATCTTTTGGTATAAGTACAAGTCCTGTCATATCACATAGTTGAGGCCCACACCTACAGTACCGATTATGTTACCATGTTGTCGGTATTCAGTAGTTCCAAACAAAACATTTTTCTAAAATAATGAAGCTAGATTTTCAAGTAATGTCATCATGACATTTATTATTATTATCTATAATTGATCATAATTAGATAAAGTTCAGTAACCTTCTGTCACGCTGTTGCTTATTTCTTGTGCGTCCTCTTCCTATTTGCCAGACATTTAGCTCTTGATTTGACTTGGTGTGGCTTGTTGCAGCAAGAGGATTATTTGTATTGACTCTTTCTCTGTATACTTTTGAACTTTGTCTTTTACCCTTGGACATTTATGCCTGGTTTATATTGTAATCACTTCCCTCCTGTTTCTCATCTCACATGCACCCTGTCCTCCCTTTTTTTTTGGTGAGTCTGTTAGTTCAGTGGTTCCCAACCTGGGGGGCACCAAAGATCCAGGGGGGGTCGCGAAGCCCTCTTGATTTTAAGAGGTTTAATCATTTTAATGTAATTAAAATGTTAAATAAATTAGTAGGCTAAGCATTTAATTCATATATGTGACAAAATCAACTAAATCCAAGGGCCACATTAAACATTTATTCGTGTATTTAAATAGATAAACAAATAAATTATAGGCCTATATATGATTGAATATCAACAGTTTTAAAACATTAAATACATAATACACAGCAGGGCAATATCAGTCACAACAAATACTACTGATAATAGTATTTTTGGTTACAGAAGTTAATACATTTATAATTGATCAAAAAGCTAAGCTAGCAGCAAAAAAAAGAATAAAACTGCTGATCTTCCTATAAAGTTATGCAGGGAATGTCATCATCTGTAGCGAGTATGAGCTGAGTGATTGAATTAATAAAAAATACAAACACAATATTTCAGTTTAGCATTGGCTGATACATCAACTTGTTTAATCAAATAGGCCTACTGGCTAGCATGCTACATTATGTTCAGCATGCTTCTTTACAAGTTACCAAAACCAGCATCTCACTCATCACCCCAAACACTTAAGTTATGTTACATGAATACAACCCCAGATCTGACTTCACTGTGAGGTCAAAGTGAAGAATGTCCTGAAAGCTCATCAACTCCGATAGGCCTATATCAATAGATGATTGAATATCAACAGTTTTAAAACATAAAATACATAATATACAGCAGGGCAATATCAGTCACAATGAATTTGAAAAACAGCATGGAACAATGAGAAAAAAAACCTGTGTAAAATTACAACATATTCTTCAGAACTTGTATTTTAAAAACACAACAAGTTCTGAAGAAATATGTTGTAATCATACACAGGTTCTCAAGTCTATTTGTAGTCTACTCTCCTATCATCAGTTTATTTTCCATTTGTTGCTGATCTTGTTTTTCCTGAGTTCAATCTCCAGAGTTTGTTTCCTGAAGGCCTTCGAGTGAGTTTGCTTGGATGTTGTTAATCAAAGCTCTTACACTGCATCTTGGCTGATTTGTTGCCTGTGTTTGGGTCCAGCCAAACTGACACACAGGTCTCTCAATGCTCAAAGCTCAGATGAGATTACTCTGACCTCTGGTGGTCATGATCACATTTGCATGCCATTTGAAACCAATAAAAAACTGAAACTTAATTTTGCAGCTGCATCAACTTTTCAAAGTTTGAGGGTTTCAAAAAAATTTGAGGTGAATTGCCTGAACTGCAGTTTTTGCTTATCCTTGACCCGTATGATTTTTTTCTTGGCTTGGTATTGCAACCACGCTCCTGATGGCACATTGCACAGATGCATCCGAGCAGAACTTACAGCCTCTGATAAGCAGAGAGCTGACAGAAATTGGTTACCGTGTGAAATCAGCGGTGTTCTGACAGGGTGGCTTTTTGTTTAATTTCAGGGTGATGGCGCTGGCACTTGTTTACATGCTCCTCATGCAAGCGCTATTTTTGAGCTTGGTCCCCCTTGTGAAGATTCATTAGCTATACCCAGCTACATGTTGTGTTACTGTGATAAATTCATTTACATTCTTTTTGATTTTTTCCAGTCTGGGAAAATGCATGACATGAAAATCAAGGAAGCATCTGTCCCTAGATCTGCCTCCAGCACTGACCTCTGTCCAGCTGACCAGCAGTGGTTGTGTAACTGCGCTGCATCCTCAGCACACATTGTGCCTTCTCCCACTGGGCTCCATGAGCTGACACTTTGACTCATGTCACCATATTTTTATTTTATTTTTTTTTTGGGCTGTGTGCGCATGTATGTGTGAATCACCAAGTCTGTGCATGTTCACACAAACTGTACGCATGCTTATGCATTTATGCTTTTGCCCTTTAGTTTATGCTCTTTCTGTCAACCAGTGTGTGTAACGCAGACCAATCTTCCATGACTAACATGTTTACAAGCTGTCGACAGATGGATCCAGCATCCACGGTAACAACATTCACTTCACTTCATCTACATGCAGACCTCGTGAATGATGCTATTCTCTTGTTTGAAAACAAACATGGCAACACATCTGGTGTTGTTCCACTTTCTTCTTCAGACAGCTCCACCTCTGGAGACCTATTTCTAGTCAATCTATCAATCACTATCATCCTCCATCATCCACAGCCCTGGAGGTGTGTGTGTGTGTGTGTGTGTGTGTGTGTGTGTGTGTGTGTGTGTGTGTGTGTGTGTGTGTCCACTGTCACGCACCAACGACAGCCCTTTAGTTTGTCACTCAAACTGTCTGTGGAGGCAGGAAACCACAATGATAACAGTGATAACATGGAGGTACCACAGTTTATGACATGAATTTAAATAATTCAGATGTTGCTAATACATCTACAGTAACCAGAGAAGCTGGATGAGGTACTGTAGAGCTGTTTGAATATATAATAAATAAATCTGGAAGGAGGATGAATTTATTCCTGCTCTTAATATAAGGACTGGGTGAGGAAGCCTTTATCCAATTTCCATGACCAAGTAATTCCTACAGCTGCCTTACAGCTTACACATAGTTTTGTACATTACACACTGTAGGGTGGTGTGATGGGTAACAAACTGAACAGATAGAAGCATTTAAAAGCTTATCTGATGCCAAATGTGGTGTGCAGCAGTTTATGACTCAAGTGTACAACTCTGGAAAGTTGTTCACGGTGGCAGTTTTTTATCTGTCGCCACTGCTCTTACGACATGAAAGAAACACCCCACCAGCAACTCTCCACAGCTGTCATCAAAACACTAAAGTGGAGCCTCATACTGGCCCAACTGTTTGCTCTAGGGTAGTTTTCTTGCCTTTAATTTGTGCGTGTTTTCATGACGGCACTTTTGAGGAAAGATTGAGTGAGTTGACAACAGACAACCACAACCACAAAAGAGCTGAACAGAGATCGGATGGGAAGTATTGTTAAAGGGATATTTACATTTACATACATTTTGGCATTTGGATTTATGTTATGTTTATTTATTTGATATGGACATCACAAATACATTGAGACTGTTCCAGTGGACAGACCAGATGCTTTGCTTGGGTGTGTTTAGCACATGTGTTAATTTTCAACACCAGTCCATAGGCGGCTATTCTAAAAACCCAGAGCATATTATCAACAGTATGAGATTTCTTAGTTTCCTAATCCAACAACTCCAAAACACTCTTGTGGACAAATTATGACCTGCACATTCACCACGCTATGAGATAATAATGGAACATTATGAGATGGAGTTATTTTCGTGGTAAATAGACTGCTTGCCGAAAAACTGCCCCTGACAGGAACGCGCATCAGCTGTTTTGCATGAATTTACCTTGAAAACAACTCCGTCTTGTAATGTTCTGTTATTATCTCATAGCGTGGTGAATGTGCAGGTCACAACTTATCCACAAGAGCGTTTTGGAGTTGTTGGATTGGATTTGATGAGTTTGATGAGGGAAACCAAGAAATCCCATTAGCCTCCGTAGCGTATAGCTCTGAGCAGCTCGCGGCTCAGCTCCGCCATTCTAAAAATAGCTTGCACCGACAAATAAAGGTAACGAACCTACTGCTATGACTATAGGGATTATGGCAATGGGTTAAATTGCCAAAATGTTAACTATCCCTTTAAATATTCATCTCAACATTAAGGATGTGTGGGATTACATGTGGTCAATGATGGTTATAACATTTAAAACATACTGTATGCATCAATGTTCATACAGTATGTAAAGGAAGTGTAAATCCACTCTCAGTCCACACCACTATGAATATAGACATGCCACTGGTCCTGCCACTTCCCATCAGTCCAGCATCACACACAGCAAGAAGAGCAGCGTGGCAGGATGAGACCAGTGGCCTCATCCTGCCACCTTGCTGCCTCCTGCTTGTGCTCATGGTCATTCAGCGGTCAACATTTTACAGCAGTGGGATGCCTGAGACAAATAAACCAGTTACTACAGGCTATTACATCAGTGACGAGCCTCCTGATGATGATGATGATGATGATGATGAAACTACACAGCTTACATAAACCTCAGTTTTGCCTGGTGGCTGTATAGGCCTCTCTCTCCATCTCTCTCTGAGTGTGTTTCATTTGCCTCCATTTTTTCCTCTGTCTCTTCCTCTAAAAATCATATTTCACTACTTAGGTTTAGATAGCCAGTGGACACGTCCAACCCACGCACTCCCAGGCTCAGCTTCATACTTACGAGCCATGTATGTAAAAGGCTGACTCATCCAGATAACCTCAGACTTATCTACCTCCCTGCTGTGGAGGACATGTGGGAGGTCTCCATGCAAACTGGCTACTACCATGCTCTGCGAGAGACCCAGATGGTGTTTGTGGCTTTCACAGGGGGATTCCCTTGCTTTTGACAGGGATCATTAGCGACCAGTGATCCTTACATAGCAGTTTGTTTGTTTGTTTGTTCACTTTCAATCTTGAGACAAATGTTTGATCTTTTCTGGTGAATACGTTTAAGTCTCCCAGTGGGTTTGGAACGGAAAAGAAAAGCTATTGTGGGAATATGACTAGTTCTTGCATAATGAAATAATAAAATAAAACAGGACGTATGATCACTCGCAAGTGACAATGATGTTCCATTCCAGTCAGTGGGCACTAAGTGATGAAATGGTCCTGGTGTTAAACAAGATAACCCATTCAATTCAATACAGTTCTGCTGCTTTACCCTTATCGAGGCAATGAAACGGAGGTCACATGGAAAAGATTTACTACGGGTGGGTCAATGAACAGAGAACAGCTGTGATGGCTGACTGCTGCTTTGTGAGGGAAGTGTTGGCCTCAGGATATTAAGAGACAGAGCTTATGAAGGAAGAAGCAGGAGAGGACCGAATTTCAAAGCTCCTGGCTTCACACTGATTTACCAGATGTACTGACTGAGTGTCTATGACTACTGACACTGCACTAAACCACATCATGAATTTGTTACAACCCCTGACGCACAGCAAAAACAATATTATTTGAAAAGAAAGCCAGGATAAATAATTCAGTACGACTGCTCTGTGCACACGGTGTCTCACATCTCAGACTCATTTTGCTGATGATTATCCTGGGACACAGTAGTGGTGTTTTATCCTTTGTACTGTATATAACAGCATCCAGGAATGAGAAGTGGAGTCTACAGTCAAGGGACCGCCTCGTTTTCATGGTGCATGCAGCCTATTAAGGTGAAGTCGTTAGACGATTCAAAGCGTCTGCAGTGAACCAGCATTTTCTCTGCAAATTAGATTCTCCCCTGATGTTTTACCTTCGCATGTTTGCAAATTCTCACTCTTAAGGTGCCGTAACAGCAGCATCAACCTCTGAGAACATTCACACTGTATTTGCTTCAGCGAATGTGCAGCTGTCATGGCTTCTGTTCAACTTTAGTTGAGAAATAAAATTTCACTTACAGTTACTTTTTGGCTGACTGTGGGTTTCTACCACAACTTTTACTCTTACAAAATATATTACCCACAAACCACCGGGAGCCCTTGGAGACAACACTTGAGTTACAGGCTCTACGCTATTTAAGTAGACATGATAACATTTGTGGCTTACATCAAAACAATCCAGTCTTTACATCTCTGCTCTTGTGGGTTTTGGTTTTGCAAGGTCCACAAAGGCCTCACTCACTCATTCAGTATTGTACACAGATTCATTCACAGGGTTCAACGTCTGGAGAGATTCACAGCTCCACAGACCTACTGTGCTAAATTTTGTTTGCTAAACTCAGATTAGATATTTCTTCTTTTAACAGGGATTTAACAGTCACGTTTCTTGCAGGTCTGGCTCCACTCAGATGAAAGCAAAATTTAAAGACACCTAAAGTTGTAAGTGTGAATGGAATAATATTGGGAATATATTCAAGTAATTGAGGTGCAATCAGAAGAGCCTCTGGGAACAACAGCTTTGTTGATCTGTTTTGACTTTTGAAGTCTACACAGTAGCTCCTTTGACTGAGACGCTACAGCTCTGCACATTTGAAGAAACATCAGAGGGATGTGTTCAGTCTGCGTTGAGACAGAAAGAGAAATGACGAAGGCCACTAAGCTTCACAGTATTTTAAGAGCCACCCTGCTGAAATGCCATTACACTTGTGATCTGTGACAGCACCTATGCCCCCCTACCCAGAAATCCATGCTTCATATCAGCCCACTCTGAGCCATAATTACCTGGGGCTTATACCGTTATACAATACCGGTACAATCCTTCAACTGCACACCCTACAACACGGGACTCCTGCATTGTAGTGCATGACTACACAGCTTTGATTGTAGTTTGTGTGCATGCATGCATGAAAGTCAGCTTACTCAATACATGAAAGAAAGAAAGAAAGAAAGAAAGAAAGAAAGAAAGAAAGAAAGAAAGAAAGAAAGAAAGAAAGAAAGAAAGAAAGAAAGAAAGAAAGAAAGAAAGAAAGAAAGAAAGAAAGAGCTGTTATGTAACCTGAGCCTGCTGTGCATTATTCGTGGTATAACGTAACTGTAGTGTCAGTGATTTTGAGGCAAAGCTTACAGTAACTGGGTCTGCTTACCTCAGCTTAACCCCATGCTAACAAACACGAGGGTGCAGTTACGCCATAGTTCAGTGTGTGTTTGTTGTGTGTCACAACACAGAATGGAAATAATTTCATTGGTTTAATAGGGCAAAGTTTCAGAATTATTTTTCTATATTCTTTATCCTCTTTGTGAACCACATTTTCGCAACCTTCTCAGACCGCTTCTGCTCTTGTAAATGTTCGCTCTTGCACTGATTTCGATCCGATCACAAAAAGTCCTTTAAGTCTGGGAATCTAACACAAGATGCAGAGATGGATGTGTGTGTTTCTGAGGGGGAGGGGGTGGGTGGTGCAGGGTCAGAGGTGACGGTTTAGCTGAAGCACATGATTTTTTTTTCTTCAACCTTCTGGTTATTCTTCCAAGGACTGATCCTTTTTTCCTCTTCCACTGCACTGATCCTGAGAACACACACTTCTAGTCTTTATCTCAAGTGCAATACAATACAATGCACATTGGTCTCCTTCTCTCTCTTATGCAATGTGTATTTTTCTCTGTTGACTTTTCTGTTTGGCTACATTACCAGCAGCTTTTCTATGATGAAAAACATACAACTCTGAATAGATGCGTCATCATCAGCCAGTCTATGTCATTTTAATGATGCAGTCATACATCAGAAGTCCAGGGAACTGCACTGGAAGCAGGGAACAAATGTTCCCATTGAACCAAGTAGTCACATGGTGTAGCATTCAATCCCCATGTGGCAAGTGGAAAGAAATCCCATGATCATCTTTCTGTTTTCGGTGAACAGAGAGACCTGGTGTTTACGTGTGTGAGGCCGAGCTATTGAGGCAGTTGCGCGCTGCATGGCCAGTCACATTTGACAGCCCATCAATCTGAAACTCCACCCCCACCTCTCCTGCAGCCCAACCCACCCCACCCCACCCCAGGACTGATGGTGGTGTCACCCAGCTCCCAGCAGCACACAGCCACATCATTTTAAGGTATTACAGTTGTTATTTACCGAGCTGTTCCCTCTCCTCTGCCGGCCTCATAACCACAGCAGTCCATCAAGCATAAATCATTTATGAGTGAGATCACTGCACCACAACAGCCACCTCCCCCGCCGTGCTTCCCGACTCCCCTGACAGCACACACCCACACACCCACACACACACGTTCAGTATCCATAAACACACAGCCATGTAGTAGAAAGTAAATCCAGACAAGTCGTGTATGACACCGTGTCCCGCCTCTTTCCTCTTCCCCTCATCGTCACGCGACGTCACACTGCAGGAAGCTCAACCTGAGGCCTAGAGCGATAAATACTTAGGCTACTACTGTAGGTAGCGTTATTTAAATGGGAGAGTGATTAGTCACTCTTTTGCTTCTCCACCCCTCTCTATCTTGAAGTCTAAATCTGTTCCCATTAGTTCACTCTCATTCTCAGGTTCCTATGGTCCCAGTGCTGTGATTACGTCTTGAACCTTTCCTGACCACCTAAGTGTCTGATCAGATTCTGTATTCCCAAGCCATTCTCATTCCCGAAGCCATTAAGGCACTTCACTCGGGGGCTAAATGCAAAGATGAACCCCCCCAGCCTTGCCCGCTGCTCCCTATTAAGGTCAATCAAAATCGGTGCTTTCAGTTCTCTGCAAAGAGCTCATATGGATGTGCTCTGCCCTCTACTCTGTATACATTAACAAACGCCCATAAAGCACTGCACACCCACATACAAACTTATTAATTAAAGCAGCAAGTAGCACAAGAAAACAACAGTTTGTTCTCTCCACACTTAAGTAAAGCAAACTGCTCTCATGGGGTCATTTTTGTAGATAGTGAGACTGTGTGTTTTTCTGCAGACAGCAGCTCACATTGCTTCGCTGATGATTCTATGTGAAGACCTTCTTCCTCCAGTTTAGTCATAGTGTGTAGCGGTGGCTATGCCTTTGCTCTGATTAAAGCTCATTTGGTTCAACAGCGTTGCACCACCATCAAGGACATCAGGCTAATTTAGTTAAAAAGAAGAGGGCCCTGGGCTGGTATTATTACTTTGGACAGTTAGAGCTCCACAGGAACTGCTAATGAGGGTAAAAGGATGTAAAAGGATTAGCTGAGTTTGCCGTAGTTATTACTTGGTGATATTTTAATTAATCTTCTGGGGACAGTTTTATCTGTACGACACCTACTATACAGACTCTGTGTAACATAAAGTACACCCAGTACTGATCTGTGATATTATCAAAGAACTAACCTCATGAACAAGTCGACTGTTTGGTTGCCAGGCTGAATGATCAGATCAGAGAAAATAGAGCTAAGTCACTGGGAATTTATCCATTTTGTAAGAAAGCTTTCCATGCTCATGCTATGATGATGACAATTTCTATTAAAATCTGAAGAGACCATGCTGGATGTGGAAAAGAAGGTAGTTATAAATGACAAAGTGAAATTACAGCAACAACGCAGAGTAATTCATAAAGTTACAATGTACTGCAAGTGTCAGTAAAGTCTCATCAGCTGCATTTTTGTTAACTCACGCGCTGTTTGGTTACTTACATGCCAGCCGCTTGTTGTGGTAGGTTGACCCAGCAGACGACATGATCCCGTGGATGTGGGATTGGTTGAAGAGAGTGTTTGCCTTAAGAGTGTGTGGGGTTTTCTTGTCCCCTCCTGTCAAGGCTCCAGGACAGGTTGTTGGTGAGTGTAGTGTCTGGTCATCTAGTCATTGCATCTCTTGACTTTGGTACCAGAACCATCAAAGACAGTAAATTCACATTACCCTCTATCTCCCTCCCCTCTTCTCTTCTCCTCGTCTTTTTTTCCCTACTCTGCTGTGCTCTTCCTTTTTTTTTTTCTTTTTCTTTTTTTTTTGTTGCTGTGTTAGCTTTCGTCCTCCCCCCCTTTCTGACTGGCTTTGCTGTTCTTTCGAGGTTTTCCCTCTCACTCCTTCACACTCTCATCTCGGCTGCCTCTCTGTGTCTTTCTCACACACACACACACACACACACCAACACACACACACACGCTCTTTCTGTCAGACAGGCTCAGATGAGTTGTAGGGAGCCGTGCAGCTCAGGGACCGGAGGGGGGGAGTGATAGTGGGCTACGGCACTGTGGCCTGTACCAAGTGATGACAACAAGGGGGTCAGCCAGATCAGGAGGAGTATGGGGTTTTTACATAACACTGAGGGATATACCAGGATGAAACCCCTCCCATCTCAACGGGTTTTGCCTTATATCATCTATTTATTAATTCACTTTGTTGAAGGATGAAAGCTGGAGGAGTGAACTGTGATAAGAGAGGAGGTTCAGCATATCAATTAATCACTACAGTCTCTTTCAGTATAACTGGAAAAGGGGAAGGAAATGTACAGGAAGTTATCACCTGCTATGTTACACTTCAGAACATAGCAGTAATGTAATTTTTAAAAATGATATCATGTGATGTTTTGTTCATTGACTACTCTGTATTTTTGTTGTGTGTTTATGCCTCTTTAATTTTCATTATGTTTTGGCATCAGGCCTACTGCATATTTTTAAGGGTTTATAAGCTTTAACTAGACTTGTTGAAAGAGTATTCAAGGAATTTATTATAGTGTTTTGATTTGTTTCAGGAAGTTAGTTAGTTAAAAAGTCCTCAACATGGGCTCCACAGCCCTGTGGTTACAAAATATAGCGGTGCATTAGACCAAATGCTAACATCAGCATGCTCACAGTGACAATGCTAATGGTAAACAATGTTTACCAGTGTTTAACAGTCACGAGGTTAGCACATTGAATATTAAAAAAACAATAAAACAAAACAAAAACATTTTATATAAATCTTAAACCAAATTATTGAACAAATAAACATTTTTGGCCTGAGTAGTCTATAAGTCAGGGTTGGTCAAAGTCCATTCTCCGAGTTGAGAATATGTTTCACTGACAAACACATCAACCTCATGGTGGCGCTAGAGGTGACATCAATCTGCCTTCTGCAAAAATTTCCCATAACTTCATAAACACAAGCTTTGTGTTTAACATGTCTGTTCTTTAAGCCCTAACTGAGATTAATCCTGATGACGTTGCGGAACGAGGGATGTTACTTTCTGAGATGGGACAAAGCTCCAGAGCGACTGGAGACATTACACAACTCTTCTCTCAGACTGTGTTCAACTCTCCACAATGAGATTGATGTGTAATATCACACTTCCCCCTTTACAAATTACTTATCAATTATTCAAAGATGAATAAAAATCAATTAATGTGTTGTGAGCTTACAGCTTTAGCTGCAGTTAATTCTTCCCCAGCACTACTTTGTCTTGCAGCTATAGCACCACAGAGGGATCTGTGCTGTCTGATGGACAGTCTGACTACTTATATAAAAAAAAGAGAAGCAGAGCATCTGCACAACTTATTAACATTAACATCTACAGACATGACAGCTAATTAAAAGGTGAGAAATCCATTGCCCTTTATTAATGCCCCGACAGCATAAAGGCCTGATAACATTAAGCCTTGATTAATAAAATGTATTAATAGCAAGGCATCTCTGTCTCTGATTCTCTCCACCGCAACATGATCTTTTGTAGTAGGATTTGTAAGTTTCCAGTGATTTGTGCTGCAGCTTATTTTTTATTTGTATGTAAGTTGGAAAATTCAATAAAGAGAATTACATCAATTCTTTACACTGATTTGATTTACTGCAAATTTAATCAGATACTTTCCGTGGCCTTTGTTCAAGAGGTTTCCTAATACAGACCTTAACAACAGCATGCATATGTATGCACCATGTAATTGAGCATACACACACACACTGGGGGGAAACACACTGTAACTGTCACACGTGGGGGGGTTAATAGGCACTTAGCATCAAGGTTTCTTGCAGTTCTTGACTCCCCCTTTCCTAATAAGAGGCTTCTAACAGCCAATTACATCACCCTTCAGCTGGAAGACACTGCTCCAGTCTAACCACTAATGTCCTGGAAACTCGCTGCAGCGTTTGTAAGAGCTAGACAGAAGTGCAACAATATGTGATTCATGGCCTGTTGTGCTACATTGCCGCCGTCACTTCAGAGCGCCCAGAGAGTTGCTGTGTTCTCTCAGCAGCAATATTTCACAGACAGTCTGTTTCGACATCTGATTTGCATCAGGTGTCATATGTCATACCTGTTTAAAACTGGAGGCCCCACAAGTCAGCTGTGTTCCCTCTATAGTCTAACACCATGATTTGACAACAACTCATATAAGTGTTAACATTTCTAAAAGATGTGAGAGGAGACTTTCCCTGTCGCTGCATATGCCAACACCTCAGCTGCTGTAGAGATTATTACAGTAAGTCTCTCAAAGGATCATTATCCGAACCTCACTGGTGAGTCAACATCGGCATCTGCTGGTGAAGATTGTGTATTACATCTCAGCTCAATCCTTGCCACTGCATGTCACCATTTTATATTTCACAAAAATGACAGCGTCGCCTCTTCAGAGAAATTATATGAATATGCATCATTAATATTTGGCATCGGTTTCTTTTTCGACACTTTTGTCAGGAAAATGAATCACATTTCAAATTTGTATTTCAGGTTTCAGATGCTCCCAGGTTTAATTCATTCAGGTGAACAAAAGGGGATTTCCAGTGCGTATGCATACGTGTGTGTGTGTGTGTGTGTGTGTGTGGTGTGCCTGTTGCTCTTTCAGCTCTGTCAGTGCTGGCTTCCTCTTTGAAACTGTGTTGTCTCAATTTTCTGCAGCATAGTCTCTGATGTGGCTTGTGAGTCATACTGTGTGGTAAATATACACATTTGCGCATGCACACATGCACACACACATACACACACATATAAAGACAGAGTCACAGACACATGTATTCCCACACACACATATACACACACATACATACACACACACATACACACTATTCACAGTCACTATAGTTACTATTGCCTTTGCATTCATGTTAAACTGGTTGTGCAATGCACAGTAAACCTGCTGACATACCCTGTTGGATGGATTTTCTCAGGAGAACCACACAGCTGAGCCTCAGCAACAGACAAGAAAAAAAAGAAAAAACTTGACATCCTCACTTCACATTTTCTCAGCCGCACCAGACAGTAAAGTCAAAGTACTCAAACTTTATTAAAAATATCACATTGTGCTGCGTGGGGATATTCTGGGGGTCACCATGGCAACAGACATCCAAGTGCCACATGCACGAATGTGCACACCTGCCTGCCAGTATTCCAACTTGTGCCTCTGAGCCTCCCTGTTAGACAGTATCTAGGTGCTGTTTGCTAAATGTAGCAGGACGGAGAGGCGACAGTTGCAATGCCTTTGTTCTCAGAGAATGGAGCACGCAGCTCTGTCGAGGTGTTAATTAGCCTTTGTGAGAGTAGAAAGTTGTTAGGAATGTGTTTGCTTCAGCTGTGAGATGCACAACCTTTTGTGTGAAGCAGAGCTTTGTCTTGCCAGACATTGTAAAGAATGCAACATAGTGAGTGACAGCTTCTTTTAAAGCAGCAGTGTTTTATAAATACAAGCACCACATTCAGTGCTCCCTGTTTGTCCTTGCCAGCACTGGATCTGACAGTAACAAATGTACACCGATCAGCCACAACACTGAAGGCGCTCACCGGTTTTGATGCCGTGGCTGATTGGTGTATCAACCTGTTACATTATCAAAACTTTCTGACAGCACAGGGCTCAATATAACAGCATGTATGAGTTGTAACCTGAGGTCTGCAATTTTGAAATAGTCGCAGCTCTTTGACTGTGTGATGTGTCTACATACGAGCTGTCAAAGCGTATGCATGGACACATCACCTTCAGGTTAACACGATGGTTTGTGATGTCAGTTTTGCAAGTGTATGCAATGTTTTTCAGTCTCTAAATGAGATCTAGTGACTCATGTGGAGAAAACAGGCTGCTCGGACTGGGGGACTGACAGTATCGGTTTGACTCGTCATGCTGAGCCTCGCCACTGATATAAAGCACTGAACTTCGTATTTTCTTTTGGGTCTTAGTCATTGCCAGATAAAAATGCAAACCACACAGTGCAATGGTTCGAGTGACCTGTTAATATAAAGGCCAACTATATTTTTTGTTTCTTGTGCATTAAAATGCCAGGTTATGTTTATGTGATGTTACGTATTTATGAGTCAACACAACAGAAACCACAGGAAAATCTTATGAAGGAGTTTAAGTTATACAAAGGTAACAATCAGTGATTTATCTGTGATTGCTAAATGTTACCATGTAGCAATTTCCTGAAGATATTTGAGTCTTGTAAAAGGAGTTGTTGGCAGTATTGTGATAAAAAGGTAAAGGGAAAAAAAAGGTGTCAATATGTCACACTTTTCAAATGGCTTCATTATTTATATCTCAGATTATCTCCCTGGGGTTTGTGTGTGTAATGGTTCATGTTCAGGAATAAACCAGCAAATAGATGTTTCTCATAACAGAGCACACACAGAGTCTGCGTGTATGTGCTTGTGTGTGTGTGTGTGTGTGTATGTATGTGTGTGCGTATGCATGTGCGTGAATGTATGCATGAGTATGTGAGTCACGCACCACTATCCAGCCCCCTGGGCTTTGAGTTCTGATGCCCATCTTTCAGCTCCTCTACTGCACACTGAACCCAGTGAACCTCTGCTGTTTACACTCTCCCCCTCCTCCTGCTCGCTCTGTCTCTATTTATCTCTCTCACACACTCTCATGCTCATCTATTCTTCCTCCGTCTCTCTCTTCCTCCCGCTTTCTCTCTCCATCTCCCTCCAGCTCCCTACAGTACATCTCTCATTCTCACGCACTCACACTCTCTTGTTTTCTAAGTCTTTTCACTTGCAACCTTTCCTCCGTCTCTCTCTTTATAACTGCGCCTCTGTGTATCTACCTCTGCAGATCAAGACTTATTCAGACTCAGACAGCCTCTCTAAGTGTGTGAGGGTTCAGACACACACCCAGGGTCTCGCTGTGTGGCCAGAGAAGGAGGAGGACAGAAAGGGAGGAGCAGAGGCAGAGATGGAGCAGAGCAGAAGATGGAATCACCATAGATATCACCCTCATTCCCAACATCCTCCTCCACGTCTCTTCAGCGCTGTCTTCCTCACTTCCTTCACATCCTTGTCATTTCTTTGCCACCATGGCTGTCAACCCAAACACATTCCATCAGGTTGCAGAAAGTCGAACAGCTGCTGTGTCGCACAACTTTCTCCAACAGCAGACTGGTGGTAACAGTGTGACTCTTTCTGTCCTTCTTTCATCAATGAGGATATGTGCATGTGGGTGGGCTTGTGTGTGTGTGTGTGTGTGTGGGATAGTACTGGTGGAAGGTACAGGTAGAGGACGAGTCTTTGGGAGGGTTGGGGGGGGGGGGCATGCCACAAATGTCAGCTTGTCCACAGAACATGTGAGGCGCCGTTTTGAGCCACTGACCGGCTTGACGTAACTTTAGCCCCCAACAAACAGTAACGTCATCCTCCAGCTCCCGAGATCTAAACTGCTTTCCTTGCAGTTCTGCAGCACATTGTGGAACTGAAACACGCTATTAATGAACCCGGTTAAGCAAGTGTGAGTGGAGTGTGAGAGAGTGAATGTGCGTGTTGGACACAGCTTGAAAGTCCATTGAGCTGCGTGGAGGAGGTACAGTACAGTAAGTGGAATGTGCATCACATGGCATGAACCTCAAAGAAGCTCATCTCACTGCGGCAGAGTAACAGTGTGTGTCTGTGCGTGTGGGTTCGCGTGTGTATTTGAAAGTGTGTGCCTGTGCGCAAGGTACAGTACAGCATGTAGCATGTGCATCCATGTGTGTGTGTGTGTGTGTGTGTGTGTGAGAGAGAGAGAGTGACTGCTATAATGGGAATTATACATTCACCATAAGTCACAGGGTTCATTTCCATGCAACAGCCCAGCTGGTTCACCGCCTCAAAAGCTTCAATCATGTATTAAAACAACATGCTTGTCGCTTTAGCACACGGCTGTTGCTCGCTTATAAATGAAGCTTGTTTCCTGGTCTTAAATAACGCTAAATAATGGGATTGATTTCATTATTATCATTGTTATTATTATTTTCTCATGCCCTTTCCACCAGAGGCCGAGCAGCCCTCTTGGCAGCGATTCTTCACTTGGTGGCACTCGTTGGGAACCCCGGGCCTGGTCACGGATAGCATAGATACACTGTAAACGGCTAATCGGGTATCAAACCAGCGGAGAGGAAAAAGCGCCTCCACTCCGTGTCTCATTCATTATTCACAGCCAGCAAATGAAGTTGGTACAGTGGGAGCAATCAATTATAGATGAGAGAAGGTAGGAGGAGAGAGAGAGAGAGAAAGAGAGAGAGAGAGAGAGAGATGAAGGGGATGCATGCAGCAGAGGTTTAGCATGCCAATGATCATCACAGTGACATTCTGCAACCTGCATGCACACAGCTGAACTCAGGTAATGGACTCTGGAGGCCTCACGTCCTGCATAGAAAACCCCAGAGAGAGAGAGAGCGCGCTCTGGAGTGTGTGTGTGTGTATGCACCTTCTTACACCACACCAATAGCACTTATTTGATAATGACTCAGTATGCTAAGTTTGAGGTGTGTGTGTGTGTGTGTGTGTGTGTGTGTGTGTGCACTTGTGTTTTTCTCCGGCTGGTTGCACTGACACAGTCATAGTGAAACTGCATTTGGTCTTTTCACAAATGTCGAGAGACAGTCATAGCGTCCCCGCACTAGGTTACAGCTTGCTATGAAACCAGGATATAAAATTGGTCCAGATGCAGCATTTTAGAATTTAAACAAGAGCAAGAGTCTTCGATCTCTTCTGTGTTTGACTCACACAAACCTTTTTTTTTCTTCTTTCTTTGCTCTCCACTTCCCTGTAGCTATAGTAGCTATACATTACACATACCAGACCGCAATCATGTTCTGAGATAAATTTGGTTGCGATTCTAGGAATTTATAATAATAACACAAGCATAAACAGAAAATAATTTACCCTGTACCCAGTAGTAATTTTTCATTTTTCAATCAGTACTCAGAACTTGCTGTTCCTTTTTCCAGACCACGTTGACGTTGTGTCTCATTCAGTTTTTATCTTGTTGAAACAAAAAGTAAACTTAAGCAATAACTTCAGTTTTGGGACTTTCCTGGACAATTAAAGAGTCTGGTTGCTCAATCTCATGTTCACCTTCTTCTGTGCCAGTGAGCCATAGACGCAGTTTCACAACTCCAACCTGTGGTGCCATTTGCATGCATTGTGGGGCTGTCCCATGCACACACACGCACACGCGCACGCACACGCGTCTGAGATGACACACCCCACTGAGACTGACACAAGTGACACCGGCCATTGATTTCTGTAGCATTGCTTCACAGCTGTCCACAGCTTCACATACAGATGTTTTCAATGAGCCGCCCATCGTTGTGTTGGAAAAAAAAAAAAAACAGCATCTGTTGGAATTTTTCTCTCAGTCTCTCTGTCATTTCACTATTCGTTAAATGTCAGATATTCGCTTCTGGAAACTGCTCTATTTGTGCTGTCTGTATTTGGTGTTTGTGTGCTAGCGTGTGTGTGTGTGTGTGTGTGTGTGTGTGTGTGTGTGTGTGTGGGCAGAGAGGCTGTTTGATGTGAGTCAGATCCAAACCCAGGCTGGTTTCTCTCACATGTGTGTGGGACGCATCCAGATGGCTCCGCAGGACTGCACAAATGTCACTCTGATAATGAGACAACACAGCCTGTTGAAATACAGGTAGCAGAGCTGTGTTGCGTGCTTTTACACACACACACACACGCACACACGCACATACTGAGAAAGATGGAGAGATGACAAGAAAGGAAAGAAGAAAGAGGGAGAAACCATGCAATCATCACATGGAACAAACACAATGAAAACATAATATTGGCACATACGTATGACGTTTACAAACATGACACATAAATGGTAGTAGCCTACACACAGGCCCGTTTCCTCCGTAAGAGAAAGCACTCCATCTTTATCACCACGGTGACCTGCGAGAAAATGATGAATGCGACGACATGCGTCTGCTGACCTGCGCTAACTGACAACTTTAACCCTCCGCCCCTCTTCAGTCCTCGTGGGGGTCACCGCAGGTCACCGCTCAGTTGCCATGGGAACAGGCAACACGAAGGGAGAAAAAAAATTCTCCTGAGCACTAAACAGTGACACCTTACACGCCGTCTCTGACAGACTCGACTGAGTTGCACATCAAGTGTGAAAGCAGGAGTGAGAAGTTGTTGTTTATTTAATTTTTCCTACAAGTCACAAGAGTGGCCTGTCAACCCCACTCTTTTTCGCACTCTCTCTCTCTCTCTCCCTCTCATTTCTCTCTCCTGCATAAAGAAAAAAATAAAATTCACACGTACCCTTGGACATTTTGCTCACACATATTTTCTTTGTCTGCATCACTCCACTCAATAGTTCTCTCACACAATATATTCCTGTTATTTTGAACGGCAAAGCACAGGTGCAACCCTGTCTGTGGAGTGTGTGTGTGTGTGTGTATAAGTGAGATAGTATCTGTTATTCCAGCTCCCTGACTGCTGTGACCTAATGTAACTATTGCACCTACATTGTCAACCCTCCAACAGCTCCAACAGCCTCATGAGGTTCCTGCACCTGTTTGTCTAACACGCACACAAACACACTTTATATATCAGCCGCACAGTCGCAAATACTAATCCACTGACACCATTATGATCCAAGTCTCATGGCATGTGTGTATCCAGGGTGTGTGTGTGTGTGTGTATTAATGGGTGGGAGGGTGTGTGTGTGTGTGTAGAGTGGGTGGTGTTGTTGCTGTTGTATCAAACGCTGTCCACGGCTGGCAGTGAATTTCCTCTCTGAGGTGATCTGTTATAGTGACAGGGCAGCAAGTATTTTTAGCCAGAGAGAAAGGACAAATAATGAAGCAGGAAAGACAGAGGGAGACAACAAGGGGACGAGTGTGGGAGAGAGAGAGAGAGTGGAACGAGAGAGGAGGGAGGGAGGGAGAGAGAAATGGAGGAAGTGAAATCTGAGGGTAAAACAAAACCACCTGGATGTTGCTGACTCGCTCCTCTTCTGTTTAGAGCACAGTCTATATACATCACATTACACATCCACACACACCTTGTGTTCATACACTCTAAGCGTGTAAAAAGACTCACTGATTCATTGTTGTCGCCCGTGGTGGGGAGAGAAGCAGCAGAGGTCAAACAATCAGGAGGAGGCCCACCTTTTTTTTTCTTTTTTTTTGAGGTGAAACTGATAGTGATCCAAAATGTCAGTGATAATCTCGAGGCCCAGCAACGCAGACAGAGATGACTCAGTAAGAGTAAGTTTTGGAGTCAACTCGAAGATCACACAGACGATTGGTTGGGTTGGTTGAGGTGAAGAGAAACATATCACACACACATCACACTCTACATCCAAACCTCTGATCTGATGCCAAACTGTGTCAGTCAGTCAAGTTGAATTGGGAAGTTGATCTGTGTCTGTGTGTGTGAAATAGTATTTTGATATTTGATCCTCACTTAATTGTTTAATTTCTTCTCACCTACTTTATTAGCATCATGTTTTAAACTGTTGGTTGAACAAAACAATTCATTGAAGCCACCACCTTATAGGTTTCAGGGAGTTGTTGGCATTTTTCATAATCTAATAATGAGCCAAGCAATCATTTCCTCCCTAAAATAATTGGTCAATTAATTAAAATAAAATAAATGTGCTCCTATTTACAGAGGACAGTTTCACCATTCACCTTTCTCTCTGCAGTTACCTTGGTCAGTGTATTATTTTGATGAAAGACAGACATAGTAGTTACAATAGGAGTTGGAAAAAGACAATAAGTTTCAAGTTCTACTAAATGGTAATCAGCCTTGGCAGATTAAGTGTAGTGTGCATTACAGCACTGACAAAGCATTTACTCAGAAAAACAACTGAGGGAGTGAAATAATACAACTAAAAGGCAAAAGAGAAAAGACTGAAATAGACTTCTCCTTTTTACTTCTCCTTTTTCTCAATGGAAATCTTACAAGAGTAGGACTTTGTTTTTCTTTTTTTTCTCCTCATTATTATTTTTTTGTTACTGTTGTCACGGCAGCAAGCAGCTTTGGCCTTAACCTCAAAGTGGTGGGTAAAACAATATAAAGTGCTCAGAGTGGTGGTCAGGACATTATGGTTTGCACACGCAAGTCGTGAGGCCTCTGCGTAGCACAATGTCCTCCCCTCTCTCTCTTTCTCTCTCTCTCTCTTTCACACACACACACACACACATACACACACACTCATACGCATACACAATCTCTCTCACTGGTTTGTTCCCTGAGTCAGCACTCTGCCTCAGCTCCAGTTTCTCTACCCTGGCCCGCCTCTGCCCGCCTCCCTGCAGGACACTATTAGGACATCTCTCTGTGTGTGTGTGTGTGTGTGTGTGTGTGTGTGTGTGTGTGTGTGTGTGTGTGTGTGTGTGTGTGTGTGTGTGTGTGTGTGTGTGTGTGTGTTTATGTGAGTCCATGCTTGTGTATGTGTGTCCGTGCCTTTGTGGGAGAGAGCTACTGTTGCATTTACGTGGTCAGGTCCTATCACCATCTTATGCAATACGATATTTTTCACTTTGCGAGTAACCCTGGATATTTCTGTCTGCTCCATCGAATCAGCTATTGTGCCAGTGCACCATGAAAGATGCACGTCTCCTCTTGCTCGTCCAAAACACTCCCAATGGGTTTTGCATGTTGTAGCGTGTGTGTGTGTGTGTGTGTGTGAGAGAGACACAGAGAGAGAGAGAGAGAGATCTGCTGGATACTACTAGTTCTGCTAACATGGCCCAAAAATAGAAAACTGGAGAGGTGTGAAGTAAAAAAGGAAAGGACACTTTAGTAGAGGAGTAACTGACACGAGGTGAGTCACTTTCACACACACACACACACATACGCGCACACACAAAGACACACATGCATTTACGATACACAAAGACATGTAACACAAACACAGTTGTGAAATTGTCTCACGTTGGCTTTGTCACTGCTGACTGTGAGTGTGTGTGCATGTGCGAGCGCGTGTGTTGGCAGGAATCACGGGTTTGTGTCTCGCTGCCATGTGATTGGCTCATTTTCACAGTTTTTTTTGTGATTTAATTTACCCAGAAAAAAGAAAAAACACTGTCAAAGAATCCCCCATCGCTGGCTTTCCTTGTTATGCTTTCATAAAGCTCAGGAACTTTTTTTCTTTTCTTTTTTTCAATGGCTCAGCAGAGTTTACACACTTTCTCTCAGCCCACTGGGCCTGGATAGCGTTAGGAGCTTTAACATTATTATAGTGAGGAGCTGAATGTCTTCCAGAAACCCAATTTAAGGGGGGAAAACCTTACACCATTGTCCAATGGTGTAAGGTTTCCCCTAGAGAAACCCTGACACCCCTGCTATCAAAGCATATTTGACTGTGTGACAGATCTTTATTAGTCTAAATTTTGTATTTGTGTTCTGACTGTTTACGCATAGAAAATCCCTGATTTGTCACTTTTGGACACCCCAAATGACACACATGCATGTTGGGTGTCCATTTGCGTATTTCTGTAAGTTGCATCACTGAGTCAGAAGTTTCAACGATGCGCTGAGGAAAAACTATTTTCAAATATCAAACCTTAAGTTGAAGTGAAAATATTTTATTTCCATAATGCTCATTATCGAATATTTATTCAACAAACAACGACGTGTTGTTTCCCACTTCTATTTACATCAGTGTTTATAGGATGTTGTAGCGTGAATGCAGAAGTGAGAATGGGAGAGAGAGAAGGAGAGAGGAAATGATACTAAGACGTTTTGGCCTGCACAGTGCTTAATGATCACAAGAGCAAAAAGATACATGCATGTGAACACACACACACAGACACACACACACAGACACGCGCACCATGTGATCTCTCGATTAGTGCTCTATAGTCACACCCTCCCACACTCTCTGGATGTTTGATCACAATCTCCCTCCTACTCCTGAGCTCCAGTCAAACAGAAACTTTCAACAGATAATGCTTGCCTGACATGAGATCACTGATGACCTTTGTTGAGATTAACTTAGAAATGTATTTATTATTTATTTTTTTTATGTTCAATTAATTTCTTTTGGCCCAGAGAACAAACATTAATCTCTTCAAACATGTACATTAATTCCTATATCTATAAAGTCCTCTGAAATATCTGTCATCCAAAGCTTGTGTTTGAGATGAGTCAAAGTTTAGAGTTTGATCTAATATCTTACAATAGCTCTGACTAATATGAGTCTGATTAAAAGAGAATATGATGTGTGAAGGTCACAATGCACTGATGTAGCTGTAATCTGTTTCGATGAAACGGCTCTGAGTTGCCAAACGGATGACTGTGAAAACACACAGTGAAACTTTAATATGAAAAAAACAAAACAAAACAAAAAAAAAACAGAGAATAACAGAGCGATTATTATAAACTACTTTATGAAGGCCCGGGTCACCAATATTTTCACTGGAGAAATAGTTTAAAGTGCGGTTTTACAGACTATAAATCTTTTTCCTGACTGCTCTGGTCTTTCAATCTTTTATTTGTTTTCCTTATAAGGGTTTGATGTTGTTGCCATAAAGTCAGCATCAGATTTTAGTGAGTGGTATAAAGCTGTCATAAAGCATCATTTCTCATATTCACACTTGGCAGGAACTTGCACTGTCACTAACCAGCAATCAAATTGATTTATAAATCAGTGATATTGATTTGTGCAGTTCCTACAGTGAAGTATGTTTGTATGATTTTCTACTGTGAGTCATCCATGTCTGAGCCGTTGGTTCACAAGGTACAATTAAATGGACATGATAAAAAAAAAGACAAAGCAAATGGACATACAGTACAAATGGTACACGTGTAAATTTCAATAGTAAAAACCATTCACCTCTGCTTCCAGCAAAGAAGTGAAGAGTCTAAAATAAGATTTGAAGATTCAAGCTGTAGGATGTAAGCTGCTCTTTTTCTGGCCGATGATTCATTCATTTTTCCAGTCATGACACAAACATAGTGAAAGTACTGGGCCAGGTGTATTTAAAGGCATACAAAGTTAAAGTTTTGTTTAAGTTAAAAAAGTTTTCAACAAAGGGTGTAGTCATTACGACCTCAGGGCACTTCAGACCAGATGACTGTAAATGTAATTTAAGTGCACTAAACACTTGAGTAGTAATGTGTTCTCAGGGGTCAAAATGCTGCTGTCAGTTGTTTCAGAGAGGAGAAGAAAGCCTCCCTCGAGAGTTTACGTCGGGTCATAACTGAAGGGAACTGAGGCATGCTGTACAGTAAAGAGAGCATATGACTTACTACTACGTTACACAGGACATTCCCATACCTCCCATAGGCAAGTGGTTTCACAATAAGACGTGTGAGTGGTGTTTTGTGGTTTCATGCTCACAGAAAATCACATGATGCCACATCACGCAGATCATGAACAAGTGATTAATCTAAAAAGAGAACTGACTTGTTATGACTGTGATGAAATCCTTGGTGTGTCAGATTTTGACCAGCTGGCAATGCACTGCACTTCTCCTGCTGTAACATGTCAATACTGAGTGATTATGTTTAGCTCTCTCTCTCTCTCTCTCTCTCACCTACAGTACAGAGCTGTGTGCCCGGCGAGCACACCTTGCTCATCATCCCCGTGGGCAGCGATTGGCTGGTGGACTAAGAGGCTGAGGTGTTGCAGCAAATAGCATGGAGCTGTGGGCTGGTCTACTCCGCAGCTCCAGGGAGGTTAATGAGTGAAGGCACTGGGCTATCAGCCAAACATGAACAGCAATGCTAAGGCTCCCACAATGAGCCTGACTGTATTACCACTGAGCTCTGTCTAATTATACACTCCCAGAAAGGGAGAGAGAGAGAGGGAGAGAGGGAGAGAGAGAGCATATTAGGCACGGGGAAGAAAAAGTTATCAAGTATCACTGTCTGTCAGAGAGACTTACTGAGAGGGATGACTGTAGATTGAAGTTGTATGGGTGAGATAGAAGGTGTGTGTCACTTAGAGTGAAGGAGAGCGAGAGAGAAAGAGGGAGGGAGGGGGTTGGAAAGATCAAGCAAGCTGGGTAGAGAGAAAGAGAGCACACTCACAGGGAGATAGAGAGAGCAAAGAGGCGTTTAGAGAGTGAGAAGGAGGAGAGGCAGGACTATGATGAAGGGAGGGAAGGCTGAGCAGTAGAGAGGAGGAAGAGACTTCACAGTCAAAACTGGATATTCCTACGTGCCTGCTGCCGCCTGATCCAATGAGTAAACTCTCTGCTACCTGCTACACAAAGGCACCCGGCAAGGTATGTGACCACACCGTTCCCTCCACTCACTGTGTGTGTGTGTGTCTGTGTGTGTGTGTGTAGGAGAGAGGGAGCGCAGGTGTGATAGCAACTTTGAATGAAGAGATAAACAGACAGTGTGCAGTGTGGTATGAATGCTTTGAGGAGACCAGTTTAGGTGCATGTCATCCTGAGAGTGAGCCGGGGTTAATTATAGGGAGGAAATATGTTTGAAATGTGTCTGTGTGTGTGTGTGTGTGTGTGTGTGTGTGTGTGTGTGTGTGTGTGTGTGTGTGTGTGTGTGTGTGTCAGTGTGAATGAGCTGCTCGTGTCATACACTCATGAAAGTCAGCACCTGTACGTGGGGGTGTTTGTGCGTGTGGAAGAGGATGACAGAGGGAGTGTGAACAAGAGGGAGAGTGTGACTGATCCAGAGAGGAGTGTGTGAGGAAGAGAGAGACAGACAGACAGAGAGAAGGAGAGAGAGAGGGAGAGGTGGAGGTTCATCACTCAGCCTGACGGCAGATCAGGACTTTCAGAATTAGAGCAGTGGGCTTAAATAGCCCTGGTCCAGAGATAGCCAGGGGCCCTGGAGGAGACCGCTTAAACTGGGAAGGACGGATATGATATTGGCGAGGGTGGGGTTTGACGAGTCGGGGAAATTTTGGAAAGAGACAGAATGAGGTGGGAGGGAGGTGGAAGAAGAGAGAGAGATAGAGAGAGAAAACAGGAGGTGCAGATGTTTGGGGGCAACTCTGGGAAAGATATCCTGCAATTAGAGGGAGGATGTGCAGGTGCGCAGGTGCATCAGGCGTCTAACTTCACACTCAGCCCGAGAACAGGAGCAGCGATAAATCATTCACTGAACAACCACCAATCCCACCTTTCTTTCTTTTTTTTCTTTTTTTTTTACATTTGAACTTTGTAAGTCTTCTCACTCAAAGACTTTAAATTTGTGTGTTCCTGCATCCCTCTTTTGGGAACGCGTAGCTGTGTTTGCGCCTGTGTTTCTTGACTCCACTCAAATCCCTCACCATTTCTCACCATTCTCGATGGAGAAATACTACGCCAGAGTGCACGATGATGATTTCTGTATGTCTATTTCTGCTCCAGCAGGCGCTGTCCTTCTGCTGCAGTCATACCCCATATGCTGCATATAGGAACACTTCACAGGTTCAAACAGTTCTCAGCTATACGAGACGCACAACATTTGTCCCTGCTGACTTAATTCACTTATTTCAATTATGAGGAGCGTACAGGAAGTCTTCGGTCACTGAGAGATCGCCTTTAGAAAAGCTGGTTTTGAGTGCACAGTTGTAAAGTGTGTTTCATCTCCTGGGAGCATTTTTTTTTTTTTTTCGTTCTGTGTAGTTTTCACTGTTGGATTTGTCACTTGCAAGTTAAAGCATGAAGCCTCTGGTGAATCAGTGAGAGTTTGTGTTAAGGTGGGGCTCTGGTTGTAGTCAGGTGGCTTAAAACCCCAGATCCCTTTGTTTATTTTGCCTTTCACAGTAACTTACAGAGATAAAGCCCCAAGCTGAATTTCATATCCCTGCCTCAGTATGTAGCAGCGATGTGCCCTCATGAATGATGAAAGGATGACAAAGAGAAACCAAATGTATGTATGTTTCTGTATCTTTTGGGAAAAAGGAGGGGAAAAAAACTTGTCTCTGTGGGCTGAATGAGAAATTAAGTGTTCTCCCATCCAATGTTTCTTAGAGTACTGTCACCCTGAGCAGAACAGGCCTCTTGTGGGAGAAGGTTGAGTGGTTGCTGGCCCTTTAAGAGGTCTATTTTTACAGGGGCACACTCATGCAAGGAGCAAGGCGCACAGAGGAGGCAGCGGCACATGGAGACTCTATCTGCTCTGCCTCACTTCTATGACTCTACACAACACATCCTATAGGACCACAACCTTGTGACTGTGTGCCAGCCTGTGTGACAGAGAGAGAGAGAGAGAGAGAGAGAGACTCCAAACTTGCTTAGTCCACAGAGGAGCATGTGCTCTTTGAACACAAGTGAAAAACACGAAAATCATCCAAACTGGAAGTTACGAGGTTTGCACCCGATGAGGAGAATCAGCCTTTTTTTTTTTTAAGTGGATCTCTCTGAAGTCTAAAAGTGATAATGAGTAGGAGCTTATGCACACTGTACACAAATGTGCCAGCATTCCCACATACTTGTTTTGATATGCAGATAGCTATGAAAGAAATCTGAAAACATTCATGCCCCCTTCTTACAAACACATAATACACTTTAGTTGTCTTACACCCACACACTCCTCGAAAGAAAACCACGAAAATGAACACATTTCAGAACATTTTTACACAAACGCGCATCCGTGCACTTAGAGGTGCGCATAATGCCGAACACCCACGTGAAAAAATTACTTATACATCCTCAATATCTGGACCTAAAATAATCTTCTCCTTATGCAATCTGCATGTTATATAATGCATGGCCTGTCATTATCACAGCGCTCCTTCACGCCCTGCTGTGCCTCTCCACCTACAGCACCACACAGATAGGCAGACACACACACGCACACACCCTACACCATGTGTTGACAGTCATATACTCTACTCTAGCACTCTCACCCACGTCGAGTGTGTGCTCTCAAACAGCCGAGCCAGATGAGTGAGAGGGAAAGACAAGAGAGGAAGACGGAGAGTGGGTGGGGTGGTGGGACTGAAAGTGAAAGAGACACAGAGGGAAAACTTAGATAGTGAAGAATACATTCATGCAGACTACACATTTGCATGATTGTATGAACCTCTGTGGGGCGCACGCACGTCTGTGCCACTCTCAGGGCTGGGTTTAATAGGCTGGCTCTGAGAAAATTCCCGTCTTTCACCCATTGAAACCCTTTGTGGGTGACACAGATTAGCAGGCACTCAAGGCTACACCACAACCCCTCATAACCTTATTTTACTTCACACCACTGTTCCTCTTCAGAGTTTCAGAGAGCAGGAAACACTCACCAGTTCATCGCAGGATGTGCGAGGGATAATAACTCTCACTATCACCCACAGTCACACCTCCGGTCAGACACATGTCTTTGCATGTCTTGCATGTCAATCTTCGCACACAAAGGGAAGGGAGTTACCGCCTGGTCCTTCCTAATCCGTGGCAACATTTTTAAAACCTATTTTGATTAAAAATGTATACTAAAAAGAGCGATTCGCGTAATTTTTCAATTATTCAGGGAACTAACAAATGAAGCAATACCTGCACATCTGTCAGCTCAGGCATATAGAGCTCCACATCCCCGGTGAATTTAACTCAAGTCATACAGGGAACATTACCTAACTAAATGACAGGAAATGGATTCTCTGATTTCTCTGAGCCGCTCATGATTTAGTTCTGCGAATATGGCATTTCTGAATCAGTCAAGGGGACCTGCATGGCCACTGTTCCCAGATCAGCACTCTCACAGTTGGAAGGGTATGAGAATTGGCTTGGGAGCTCAGCTGATGAGCCAGGAGGGTGATGAATAATCCCAAACAGAGGCAGGTGTTTGAATACAGTTGACACTGCGCCAGACTACTTTAAGGTGACAGACACACCTGGCGGCCGGGGCGTCCCGTGAGAGGAAAAGTGCGGGAAGTGATATTTCATAGAATGCGTTTACATTCACATCCACTTACGTTCGCTGATATGCAAACATGTGCATGCTGTCTGCCAGTTATCTGAGGCTTCTCCTCGCTTTGTGTTTGTGCAGATCGTTTTCTTTGGCCTTGACTCCATAACCTTTGTGTATGATCAAGCAGTATGTTCTCCTCCTCCTCCACACTTCATCTACAATAGGGGTCAGTGACCTTTCAACCTTGCCACCCACTACTTACACCCACAGTTTTACAGCCAGGCCTGTCAGCCAAGAGCCCGTGCAAGTAAATCCGCTGCCTCGTGCAGACGGACCCAACGTGGACAAAGACAATACACTGCACAGTATCGGTATCACTGTACAGAAAGTGTAACATCTGAGACGTCCTGTAGCCTATAGCATCAATAGTGTCCCGACAGCTTGTCCTGAAGTTGGATGTGCATTAACTTCTAGCTTCTATTGATGCTTTGCTATTTCTCCATTTATCATATTTAACAAAAAAAAGAACAAAAAAATCAATCAGCAAAACATCTTTCTTTAATTCAATTTCATTTATGTATTTTTTCTAATTATTAGCAGAGATAATCGAATAGCTGAGTGATAAAGGTTTCTCTCTCAAGTGGAGCTGGGACTCTCCCTGTTTTCATTTTGAAAACAAGCATTAAGCCCACTCATTCCTATTTCAATATCACTTAAAGCACCCTCTATAACAAACAGCATAAGTGATATGTGTTGAGTAAATGTGGCTCTGTGTGACTGGGCAGCAGATTTGGTGTGGGAGGGGTTGTAGAGCAGTTGCAGTGTATAGCAATGTTGCCTTGAATACTGCCGGTGATAAAGGTACTCAGACAGTATCTGTGAAGCCAGTCTAGACAGTCTCTCTGAAAATGAATGGCACTTGAGCTGCCATGGCCAGGTCTAGCCATGCTCTCTCTATGGAGATGCCTTCACTTTGTTTGCTTACAGGTTGCTGACATTTTGCTGCTAAACCAGAGAACCAACACAAACTCAGTTTGACTGGCAGTCACCAGGGGACAAGTGCCAGAAACAACAAATCTCTGAAATGAAAAGTAATCCCCCCGCCCCACCCCTCCTCTTCCACACATGCTCTGGTCCTCTCTCTTTCAACTTGTTTCTACCCAATCAGACTTTGTCTTGCTCTCTTAGTTTCTTTTTCTCCCCTCTGTTTCCCTTTCCCCCCCTCCTCTACCACCCACCCCCTCTCGCTACACTGATCTCGTAGCGTGAGACTACAACTTGCAGGGCTCTGAGTCGGCTAATCATGTCACAGACTAGTAGGAGGGACAGCGACCTGTGGGCCAGTGAGCAAGTAAAAAGTTGGAAAACAAATTTAAGCAATAAAAAATGGAGATGTAAGGACGGAAATACAAAGGCATGACTGTGCATCAGCAAGCAGCATGTGACATCACTACAGTTGCATAAGAATCGCTATCACCCACCCAGTAGTGGCATATTTGATGTTTGTTTCATGTTTTCTTTTCTGTCATTGTGATGCATATGATACTTGCAAATTGAAACCAAAGTCAGCTTTTTGTGGTTGAAAATATAGCTGGTGCAGATGCTGCATTTTATCGGACTGAGATAATGGGGATGTGCAAAACTGAAACTCTCATCAGTAAACACTTAAATGTCAATGAATGACAACACATAACACCCACATTAGAAAATGTCAGCCACAGAGTTTGCAGAATACCTGTTAACTGCTGCTGACCTCTGGGTGCAGACTTGTATGTGCAGCGCATGTCATGTCTGTGTGTATTTACAGGCAGCGAGCGAGAGACAGAGGAGGGCTGCAGCAGTCTGCTCTGGTCAGAGGAAGAAGAGAACGAGGTGGAGGAATTTTTGCTTCTGCTGACTGGCTGACCTGCATGTAATTAGTCAAGTCATATTTTTAACTGATATTGCGTAAAAGCCAGCTTAAGGAGCCATAGCTGCCCTATTTATACCCTAGGGGCTAATGGCCTGCACCACCACACAGGGGGATTTCCTCCCAGAACTATACTAAGCCTGCCTTAGGCCGTACCAGTTAGGATTCACAGGGATTAACCCAGCAATACATTACAGGCGTCACCATGTAGTCTGCATCACACACACACACATACACACACACACACACACTGTTCTACTCTCTCCCATACAGCTCTCTTCTTGCAGTCTGTAGCACACTCTCTCTTTGCAAACCTGCTGTTCAGAAGGTGGTATGTTCTGTTTATTCTGCTGCGCTCACAGCACACACTGTTGATCGTACCCTTAATCAGAAACAGCAGACAGCGGATACGTTCATTGATTTGTGCCACAGGAAGATCTGCAAGTCTGTCACGAGTTTGCACAGAGAACAAGTTTGAGTCTTTTTCGTGCATGGTTTTGTGTACAAAGCTCCATGATTGTGTATGTGTGGGTATGTGTGGGTGTTAATAGTAACTCCTGAGCCATAAGCCCATCCTCATTGTGGTTGAGCCTGCTGCGGGCAGGGCTGCTGGCTCATCCTGTTGAAGAATGGGTCAGAGCCCTGAAGGCTGACCTGGCCTTCTGCCCATTAAGCTATCGCCCGTATCACCCTGTCCTTTTATCAGCTTAGCCTGGCTCCTTGTGGAGTAAGCCACCACACAAGTCTAGTAGTACTCCTCTCCTCTCCTCTCCTCCTCCCCCCACCCCCTCCCTCCAACTGTCCAACTCTCCCTTGAAGACTGAAGTTTGCTCTCTATCTATCTATCTATCTATCTATCTATCTATCTATCTATCTATCTATCTATCTATCTATCTATCTATCTATCTATCTATCTATCTATCTATCTATCTATCTATCTATCTATCTATCTATCTATCTATCTATCTATCTATCTATCTATCTATCTATCTATCTATCTATCTGCCCCCCCCCCTTCCCCACACACTCTCTCTCTCTCTCCTCCTCCACTCTGCCCCTCTGTTCAGATCTGTTACATTCAGCAACAAATTTCTGCTGCATCAGACGTCCATCATAGATCCCCCACTCAGCCTGAAACGTGATCAGACACCCGATACGAGGCTACACATGAGGAAGGGAAGGGTAAAAATAAAAATAAGAAAAAAGAAAAAGCACAAAATGTTTTTGGATTTAAAAAAAGAAAAGGGCCACAGGATCTCAGACAGTAAATCGTGTTCAGAGAGAGTGAATGCTGTGGAAACCTTTGACCCCTGCTGCTCCGTTTCACTTCCACCACTATGACATTTTTTTTTTTTTTGGGTGTAGTCTGACTCATCTGACCCCGTGTCTGCTCGTGTGTGTGTGTGTGTGTGTGTGTGTGTGTGTGTGTGTAGAAGAACAGCTCGACAAAATGGAGAAAGAGTGTACACCAAATGCCTCAGTGGTGTCATAAATGATTGACAGCACAATACAACACATGTTGGTGTTTGTCTGTGTGTGTGTGTGTATGGGTTCAGCACACTAAATATCAAAGTGAGAATACATAAGTAGAGCACAACAGTCATTTCTATATCTCCATACTGTAGTAAATACCCTCTGATGAACCTGGTGATTGTTCTATTTCCTTTTCTTTCACTATGACTTGACTGTCAAAATCTATATCAAATGCTGAACTGTTACAAATACATATGGATTTATATTTAGAATACTTTGTATAATTATATCTGTTGTTCTGAATACTGATCACAAAGCAGAGGCATTAATTATCCGTGGAGAAAAATTGTTATTTGGTTTGCTTATCTCTGCATTGTATTTCCTACTTTTTTTCTCATTAACCTGAGACCTTAAGACATGATAGTATTACTTTGCAGTTTGTGAATATTGTTGTCTATAATCATGAACAGGAATAACTTTATATAAACAGCCAAGCAAAATCTGACACCTTATGAGGCCCTGTAGCCTTTAGCTAACATGTTTTTTTAGAATCAGCTGTGCAATCAAATTAGTCATTATGATTTTTAATTGAAATACTAAATTACAGTAAAAAATGAACATTTTCCTGTTAGTAAGTTCTTTCATAAGTAAATAAGAAATGTGCAATTCCTGACCTGTTGATCCTTTTTCTATTGGATTTAATTAGAGTAATTAACAACAGATGGGTTTTACAGTACTTAATATTTTTTTAAAGATTTCTCAAGTGTTAACAATTTAACAGTTAAATGTTGTTCAAGTTTCTTTAGATTTTTTTTTATTCATTCATTTACTTCAAGATTAAATATTGATTGAATTTCCATTTGATATTATCATGTGGCCCTTCTATCAAAAAATTATAAAACCTTTTTTTTTTTTTGCTTTCATCTAATCTTAATCTAGAAAAAAAAACTCAATAGATACCTAAATAAAGATGTTTATCTTTACTCTTTATTAATTGTGAGGCTCAAAATGAATCCACACAAATACAACAAATAGCAGAGCAGACAGCTCTTGTGCCCACACAACCTCCAGTCGCCGTATCTGCGAGCAGCATTCACTTTGAAAAATAAGTAATCTTTTCCTAAATGTCAGAGGAGACTTTCATGGCAATTGTCACCTCACAGTGAGAATGTCTCAATGTGTCTGCACACCTACAAGTCTGATTAGCTTTCCATTCCACTGAGGTTGAGAAGTTAGACAAGGTTAAGTTCTAATTTGCTGTTAGAGGATATGAGTCTACATTTTACTCCGTGGACCGGAGATTGAAAGAAGTGCTTGTAGAAATATGAAAAAAAAATTATAAAGATGGCTTTTTTTTTCTCTCTTTTTTTTTAACAATCAGCAACCAATAATGATTAGACTGCTTCATTAAATCCTATTTCTCCCTGTGCTCCAATTTATGTTCTCACTCCGTTATTGCATTTCTGTGCTGATAATTAACATAAGCCTGTTAGAATTGAGGTTTGGCCCTGTTTCTTTGACAAGGAGCAGATGAGGTTATTTGCAATGCATTTCCATCCTTGGGCCTGTTTATTGTTTTTATTAAAGGTGTCTACATTGACATATTTCTGACTTCTCTCCATAAATGAACCACACTGCTCTCACCAATCCAGCCCTAATAAGCAATACCAGCCATTCCAACACACTTCACTTACACTGACTGAGTTACTGAAGCAAATCATTCAGAGCTCTCCTGCAGTGCTCCTGTTAGCGTATGAGCCTGTGTGTGTGTGTGTGTGTGTGTGTGTGTGTGTGTGTGTGTGTGTGTGGCGGTATGTGTGTGCAGTGTGTGTGTGAAGTCAAATCAAATTTATTCATAAAAGCTCTTTTAATAAGCAGGTTCATCACAAAGTGCTTTGATGAGAACGAAGGACACAAATTCAGACGAAAACTACAGATAAACAAAAAGAACAAGTATCGTGTCCCTGTATGTGTGTGTGTGTGTGTGTGTGTGTATGTATGCGCGTGTGTGTATGTGTGTGTGCTTGATGGATGTGAGGTTTAGGTTTGAGTCAGAGGCAACAGCAAAAGTCTGAGAGTGTGTGTAGGACGAACCTCCCACCACGTCCCTCCCTGTCTCTCATCAACTGTCTCTCTTCCCCCCTTCATCCTTCCCTCTCTTTTATGTGCCAACAAGTCTTCTGAAAAGTGTTTGCCAGAAACATAGATCCATTCTGACGAGCCCATTGACATATTATGTGCATTTAACTGGTGAAACTTAAGTGAAAAGCATAACAGACAGTGCAAAGACAGCATATAGTCACATATATAATCTGTACGTGCTGCATCCTTGACTCTTTGTGTGTGTTTGTGTGTGCATAACATATATATATGTGTGTGTGTGTGTGTGTGTGTGTGTGTGTGTGTATGCATATTTGTATCCCTCACAGTGATTAAAGCAAGTGGGCGGCAGCAGCAACTGGTCTGCCTGTGTGGCTCTGCATAGCAGACATGTTTCTCACTGCTAGATATTACTCATTTCCTCAGCCCTTTGCACACACAAGCGCACACACACACACACACACATACACACACACACATACACGCACACACTCTCACATACACAACAGACACAGAGACGGAGAGCAGTCTCTCAGTTCTTTCCCTCAGTTTGGTGGGCTTGCTGGTGTTATTTCATGCGTACAGAGATCAGAGGCAGTGTGTAGCTGGAGGCTGCTGATACCTGCGGGTGTTGTAACTGGCAGTGGTGCTGTGGAGGAGCCCTGTAGCACAATGAGGAGCTGAGAAGTGGGTTGACCCTCTGGGAGGACTGGAATATGAATGACTGCCAACACTGGGATGTCTGCTCAGCCTGCACTAAGGTCAGTCTAACATCACATCACAACAGCTACCTGTCTCTCTGTGCTCGCACCTTCTCTAACTGCTCTTTTAGAGCAAGAGTCCAGTAAGAGCTGCTGCTGCTGCTGCTGCTGCTGCTGCTTTCAATTCTCACCACTGGACTGTCTTCAAATGTTTCTTTCATTATAAAATAGTCGAAACTTGTCACTGGAGGTCTGTGGTTCTGTTTTTCTGAGGTTTGAAGTCATGAGTGAAGACGTAGGTTTGTCACTTCTCCTGAGATATGCATGCAGAGAAAAGGCGGGATGAGATGGAGCGGTGCAAACAGATGTGTCAGATTTGACATTTACATGAGCGCGAGTTGACTGACTGTAAACATTTAACGTTTCAATATGAAAACAAACACAGACTGTTTCAGAAGGTCTAAATTTGATCAGTTTTAGGAGGAAAAAAGGAAATGAACTTCTCAATAAACTGTATTTATGCTTACACAGCAGTTCAAAAGTCCTGAGGAGTGTGTCATAGGAAATAATGTGTAACAAATTATAACTGACATCTGTCAGTTTTGATATATTTAAATGCTTTGACCACAGTAGCTCCAGATAAACTCCAGCTCTGTGTGTATGGCTGCAGAGTGTAGGAGTATTCTGTTAGAAGACGTTTCTCTGCAAACTCCTCCACATGCACAATTGTGCTCTTTGTTTTCTTCTACTTCTTCTGGCAAGTTTATCTTCTATTTTGACAACCTTTCTCATGAGGGCTGTCGAATAACAAAGGTGGTTCAGGGGGGAAAAAACGAAACCCAATTTCATTAATAAAATTTTTTTTTTAAATCCCAGTCTGGATTCTCGGCAAGAAAATTATACCATTTTCGTAAGAAAAAAAAAGGTTCTTTTAAACGTCCGACCTTTTGAACTGTGTATGATTCGAAACCTTGTTTTGAAAGTGTCATTATTGCTGCCTTTTTAAAATTGGCAAAATTAATCTTTTAGCAAAGAAATGCAGCATTTATCTTTTTTATTTAGTCAATATATTGCTTAGTTTAACAGGTGGAGATGTGTTGCTGTGTTGTTTTTACAGTATTATGATTGAAAATACCATGGTAATTAATTTAATCAACAACAGATTAATCTAAATCAATCCTGACAGAAACGTATAATTGTAGATAATTATGGATTATATAAAAATTGATTTTCAGTTGTTTGCTGCTACAGTAACTGAGGGCTTTACTGTCTGTCTACAGAGTATCCGTTTTCCTAAACCCCCATGGGTCAGTGGGTTGTTTCCAGCCACGTATCGGTAAATGTGTCACTGTAAAACCAAACTTTAAAGGTTTCCCACCACCACAACAACAACAACAACATGTTAGTTTTGCCATAATAACTGTTTGTAATATTTGTCCATCATGAACATTTCACACAACCTACTCCATCATCACACCCGTCCTGTCAGCGTCTGGGACAATGACTCCCACTCCTCTCAGCAGCCAGTTTTCAGTTTTCCACTCAGATACACAAACAGCTTGCTCCACTCTAACACTTGTTCTGTTTTTGGACCGAGTCACTTGATGAGCAACAGTTTACCCGCCTCTCCATGGAGTATCCCCATCTAACCTCTAAAAACTGACTGGATGTGTGCATGTGTATGTATGTGTGTGTGTGTGTGTGTGTGTGGACACAGTTGCCATGGCGACAGTGTGGTGGATGGTGAGACGGCAGGGAGTTGGTAGGCTGTTGAGACAGACTTGCGGGTGAGTGCGGGGCTGAGTGGCAGCATGGAGATGTGGTGTTGTGGCAGCGGCAGGATCAGGAGCAGCGACGGTAGTGGTGGTAGTCGTGGTGATGGTAGTGGTAGTGATGGTGATGGTGGTGTAGGGAACAGCTGGGCTGGCGCTGCTGCGGCAACCACCTCTCCAAAAGAGCCCGTTTAAAACGGTTGGAGAAGAATTAGTAGAGCTCCCCCGCACTTCTCACTGAATGAAACAAGGCTGCAAAATCTCTGACACATTCGAGGACTCAAACACAAACACACACGCACACAAAGATCTAAACAAATAAACACTTTCACACATATTCCTCCCAAAAAAAAAAAAAAGAATAAATAAAATATTACAAAATTACCCACACAGTACACACATGGCATACATGCATGCACACACACACACACACACAGTCACACATGCTTCCCCGCACCCCTGCTGTGACACATAATTAATATGCAAAGACCCATATCCTGTATCCACAACAACTGGTGGTAATATCAACAGTGTTTCTGTCAGCTTTTGGGTGGGTGGTGACCAGCTTTGCCTATCACTGGGGGAGTAAGTACAGCCGCCTGAGGGAGTATTTGTGTGTCTGTTGCTGTCCGTGTGTGTGTCTGTGTCTGAAAGAGAAGAGATGGGAGGGAGGGTGTGTGTGTGTGTGTGTGTGAGTGAGTGTGTGTGTGTGTGTGTGTGTGTGGCAGGGGGTGCTGATAGTAGTAAGCTTATATAGAATACAGAGAACACCCGGGGGTGTTGAGGGGGTGGTTCATGAAAGTGGTACAAAAACATATCTACATATTCCAATCATCCCCCGAGAGTCAGAGATGAAAACTCTCCTGCTGTGAGTGCTTGTGCATGTGTGTGTGTGTGTGTGCTCCTTTACACTCACACTCACACACACACTGCTCTGCCTCTGAACTTCATTGGCTACAAAAAGTATTTTTAGCCAACATGTGGGAGTAATGTGTTTGAATGAAACGAGTAAGTTGGGTAGTTTCAGTCCCACCGCAGTGCACATAGGTAATGACTAATTAGTGACAGCTATCAGGGAGCACAGAGCCTCTAACCTTTGTAAAATAGTTTGGAAGATAAGGGAGTCACCGCCCGGCTGATCTATATCTTGTCTGTCCGTTGGTGGGACTTCACAGACTCCATGATGTTCACGCTTCCGTCTCTCTTCTGTTTCCGTCCCCTCCCTCCCTTCCTTCCTTCCTTTCACCCACCTTATATCCGTGTCCTCTCCTCCTTCTCTATCTATAGGTGAGTGGTGCGTCAGTGCAGGAGAATCGTCGACAGTGATCCGATAGTGATGCTGTGTAGCAGCCATCCCCTCTGTCTGCGCCCCTCGTTCTCCCGTGAGGCCCATGTGACCTAGCCTACACCCACACACAGGGGGCCCCCACTGCCGCTGGAGCCCACCCATGAATCCCAGCCCTGACCGCGGCAAAGAGTGCCTCCCTCCCAAGAAGAGGGAGTCTCGGCAAGGATCGACAGAACACCACCACGTCACTTTGGACGAGTTTAAACCCCCCGTGCCGCTACGAAGTCGGTCCAGCGCAGGGAGAGGGGAGGGGGGCAGGGAGGCCGGCGACAGGGAGCGAGCTCTGACTAACCCAAACCCGCATCTGCTCCACACTCCTCCACCGCTTCCCGCTCCAGCACCATGCCTCCCCCTGTCGCTGCCGTGGCACCTGAGCTACTCTCCCTCTGTCTCCCTCCCTCTTTTCCCAGGGCAGGTCAGCGAGAGGAGGGGTTCGGGGTCTCCCGCCTGGAGAGATGATCCCCTCTCCTCGCCCCTGCCCCACACCTCCAGGTGGCTCAGAGGGGAGGGGTCCTTCTCCTTGCCGCCTTCCCCATCTTCCTCCTCTGCTTCATCTTTTAAGACTCCCTTCCCAGCCGATTCTAGAGAGATGTGGTCCTACGTCAACAGTGGCCGACGGGACTACAGCTCCTCTCTCTTCTCCCCGTCGTACCTGTTCGGCCACCCCCCTCTCTACACCCAAGACCCGAGCTTAGTTGAAGCCAGACACAGGTACCTAGGCAAGAGGCCCAATGGCCTGGATGGGCCAGGCAGCAGGACTGTCTCAACCTCCAGGCCTCTGCTCACAGGAGAATATGGGAACGACGGCTGCAGAACCAGACTGGACCTCAGTCCACACAGCTCCCATACGAACGGCGGACGGAGACAACAGGAGGATTTAAGTTCCCGTGTCCACTCTGGAGGGCCTTTTTTGTCAGACTCTCAAGCTCAGGAGGGTCCTGAGCCACATTCCTCACTGCAGGACAAACATCCACACGGGCTTGTTAAGACCGGCTCGAATTTACTCTCTACGAGTCCCCATCCCCTCGGGCCAGACCCCAGGACAGGTAGAGTGGGACTTCTGGACCCCATAGGGGCCACACCAGCTGAAGCCCAGATCTACTACTCCTTGGGATCGGTGTGCCACCCGAGCCCTCAGCCGTACCCACACTATAGCCCCTCAGGAACACCTCTGTACAACCTGCACAGGGAGCCGGGCCCCAGGCAGCACAATCTAAGAAACTCACCTCACTCACCCCTGGGTCTACCCAACAGCCATGACAGGTTGCAGAGAGACCGGGAGCGAGACCAAGAAAGAGACAAAGAAAAAGTCCTACACAGGGACAGGGAGCGAGGTAAAGACAAAGACAAAGAGAAGCACCTACAACATAACAAAGACCAAGAAAGAGACAGTGAGCGCGAGAGAAGACGGGACAGAGACAGAGGGAGAGAGTTATCTCCTTGCCATTCTCACACCTCATCCCTGGACCCTCAGCCATCTCCCCCTGCGCTCCTACCTCACTTCACCAAGGGTTCTCTGATTGAGTTGGCCAACGGGCGGTTGAAGCGGGTGGAGGAGCTGCGGACCGAGGACTTCCAGAGGAGCGCGGATACCTCCTCAGAGTTCCACCTCAGCACCTGCACTGTCCTGCGGATTTCAGCCAGCAGCACACAGGGCTTCAGCCACCTGCAGGTCCACCTCACCGATCGCAACACTCAGGTCAGCTTTCTCTTCAGACACACCAGTAACTGTTTAAAGAATAACTGCATGATAAAAATGAATGCTATTGCAAATCAGTAACAGACAAGATTGTTGTTTTCTTTCCTGTGAAAGATATGAGAGACCTCTTGATTGAAGTGTATAACGATCTTGTGGTTTTGTGTAGGAGTTACTGAAGGTCTTGGTGGAGTATCCGTTCTTTGTGCAGGATCGAGGCTGGTCTTCTTGCTGTCCCCAGAGAACCACACAGCTGTACGGCCTGCCCTGCCGCCAGCTCATGGAGGGGGACGTGTGCCTGGCCCTCACCCCGATGCCCACCCAAACCCACCGGACACATACGCGCACCGGCTCCAGGGGCCATCGCACGCAGCACCCCTCCAGGACCACGGGGGAGTCCAGCAGCTCGCACAGGGAAGAGATGCCACCTCCACCTCCTCCTCCGCCTCTTCCTCACCACCATCCACCTCCTCCTAACGCGCCAGCCCCTCCTCGCACCCCGGCCGCGGAGCCTCCAACACAGGAGCAGCCACGTCCACGCAAGCGGCGCTGGTCTGCCCCGGACACCCTTCCCTCAGCCGGAACTGATGAAAGCCTCTTGGATTTACCTCATGGCTCTAAGCTAATGAAGTGGCAGTAGAAACTTGCACATGCATACATGCATACACATGCATACTGACACACACACATAAGCACATACACACCCTCCTTGTCTCTGTTACACCCACCAAGACAAACAATGGAGAGACCTCAAGGCAGGGTTGCAGGGAAGGATAAAAAAAATATTATTAAAAAAAAAAAACGCAACTTACGGGTGTCCACACTTGAGGAGCAGCAGCTGAAGGATCATGGGATGGCTCCTTGCAAACACAATGAAGACATTTAGTGAGACAATCAAGCACTTGTCCGTGTTCACTCTGTTTTTGTAATGGTTGTCCCACACACCTACTTACTGACAGTGTTTTCTGCAGGGTATTGACTTTCAATCAGTGTTATGAAAGTAAACGCTATTGAAGAAGTGCAGATATATATGAACAAAAATTGACTATATATATTACAGATGTTATATACAGTAAATATGCTAAACAGATTTAATGCAATCTCTCTGTCAATTTCGCAATGCATTTTCTTTTTTTTTTTCTTTTCTTGCTTCTGAGCCGATGTCTCTCTGTCGGCCTGGGCAGGCAAGGTGAATGTATGAGCAGCTCTTCGCCTTTTTGTTTTTAAATTCTCATCACCGGGAGTCACTTCAAACAATCGTTTGTCAAGGCATTACCCTCCAATATGTTCTTAACATTATCTCTGAGGAAGGGAGAACACTAATGAAAACTGCGTAACAGACAATCCCACCCACACAGACAGGTCTGTGCCACATCGCCTTGACACTCATGGTGTTTTTCCATTAAAAACTGAATGATGGAAAGAGTAAAAGTGCAGTATGGCTGAAGAGTAATGGTGCTAATAACACGTTGGAACATGATGCTTTGTGAATACTCTTGACCCCTGTGTTACTGTACGCTTCTGTTCCCATCTCATTTTTTTATGTACTGTATATGTTTGAGGGCAGGGAAAATAATGAAAGTATTTTAAACTCAGATACGGGTATCTCCTCTGATTCAGCACACTCTCTCACTTTAGTTTTTGAGTTTTTTTTATTTTATTTTCAAAAATAAAACCTTACCTGTTGATTTTTCTTTTTAAATGTTATAGCTACAAAAATATATGTATATTTTTTAAAAATTGTGAATCTGTTATATGATGTTCGCTAGAAATAAAGAAAAAAAAAGCTTTATAGATTTAATTAAAAGTGTGAATTTATTCTCTGGATCTGTTGTAAAGTACTATACATTTAAATTATCATTTAATACACATGTTGAATATGAGATTAAATTGCTGGAAACACTTACATTAATAATATGCGATCAGCATGTTTTATAAAGAAGATATTTACTTTAACAATGCAATGCTAGCTGCATGGTGGACGGAGAAAAAAAAGCACACTACTTTCAAAATTTCCCTTTTGCATCACAGGTATACTGCAACATCCCCATCAGTTCTATCTTACATACAACTTCCCTGATGATACCGATACTGTATCTTGTGAGGTCTTTCTTGGTGGAAAGCAGGAAAGCAAAAAAGCTTCACTAGTCAATTGTTCATGGTTCCCCTGGTGCAGGGCAACTTTCCACCCGCTTCTTCTTACATCTTCTCTTCCTTTGTGTTGGAGCCGAAGGCCAGACGCTTCTCCTCAGTCTCTCCCGAGTTGAGAGTCTGCAGAAGCTCCGCTGCAAACAATGGCACCACCTGGACAACAGAGCAGAACACAGTGTTGGACACGATCAGTGTGCTAATGAGGACCTCTACTGGTTACTGCAAGTACTACCACTGAACTCTGAGGGAGCATTCAAGCCACAATTATAAGTTTCAACTTGGACTGTTACACTTCAAAGAAATGTGTTTGAATTAGTTTCAGAGCTTGTTACACTGACACTCTTATTATATTATAATCTAACACTTCAATTCATCACAAAACTAAAACTAGGATGGCAACAGACAACAGTCAGGCATGGGTCTGTGTGGCTGTTACTATAAAAAAGATAAAAGGAAAAGTGTAGTCTTACACTATATATATTTTTTTCCATTTAAATTTAATAGAAGGAATTCCTGGATGTGCTCCGTTAATTGTATCTGCACTAAAATATAACAGATTCTTTCTTCTACCACATTTGGTTAAATCAATTCAGTGCTTTCTGCACAACGCTGCTTACAAATAGTGGCAGCAATTCAAAATCATACAAAAAACAAACATCTTGTCCAGTCCCAAAAGAACTGTTACTGACCTCTGACCTAGCATTAGGACAGAGGGAAAGCCAAATTTGGGCTAAAATGTGTTGTGATAAAACTGAAGTTTAAAATCGAGTGTGTGAGTCAAATGGAGTCTAAAAAGTAGAGCATTTGTAAAAAGAATCCCTGATTCACAGAACAAACAAGTTCATTCAGAGGGAATGTGCAGGAACAGACAACATAAAACACAGAGAAATTCTTGGTTCTTTTCCAACATAAACATGACCAACCTGGGCCATGATCAGCTTCCTGGTTTTCGGTACGCTGGGGTCTGGATACTCCTCTCCGAAGCAGAGCTCAATCTCATGAGAAGGTGTAGGTCCCTTTCCTTGTAAACAGCTCTGCAGCTCTGCACAGACATTAATTGGGATGTTCAGATTCATCACATAAACATATTCCCTCTTTGCATAGAGTAATAATGTGACATTTGTTATATGTTTTCACTCCCAGCGACCTCAGTCAATCTGTCTCTCTTTGAATAAATCATACTCAGTTCCAGCTAGATTCATATGACTAACTGAGAGCTATTGAATTCTGCTCCGTTAAGTATGCATGCACTGCCTTACCACTATTATATGTGGCTATATCAAGCAGTTTGAAGGTCTTTTCACGCTCCAGTTTGTTAGGCCGGTCAGTGTGTTGGGCCATGGGACCGCTCCAGTACACCCTGCCCTGGCAGAACCGCTTGATGAACACCCCATCTGGGGCCACCCACAATAGCACACCCCTTTCCAGGTGACAAAGAAGGCGATTCATTGCTTCGGCCATGCATGACGGCAGGGATACAGAGGTCGGGGAGGGGAAGGAGATCTGCTGGGCAGTGCAGGGTCCATAGATCCTTTCGTTTCCCACAGGAACACGGCCCTGCAGGATGAAGCATCCATCTTGGCTGCTGGTGGCCACTTGCATCACCTTCTGGCCCTGGTACAACAATGTCACCTGCATACGAAAATCTGTACGTACACACACACACAATGCAGGTTGTTTTTTTTTTGTTTTTTTGCAGCCCAAAGGTCAATAATATACTCAGCTGGTTTGGTGTGAGTGCGTCATAGCTTAAATGTTTTTACCTGTCACAGGAGGCGTGGGGCTGAAGAAGGTTATATGAGCAGGAAGCTGATTAGGAGTCTTTTTCTCTGCTGATTCACAGTACATGTGCTCCCTCATCAGATAATCTAAAGCAGAATAGACATGACTTCAATCAATCAGTAAATCTGTAGCACTCGTGCAGTGGCAACAAACAGGGATGCCTAGATTACTTACAGTTTTGTGGAATGGATTTTATTGACAATGTTGTTGTTTTAAAATTCATTCCTCCAATATATCCATTCATACACACACAAAGATTTGGTTAGATAGGAAAGTATTGAAGTCCCTATTTATCAAACAGGTTCCATTACTGTCAATTGGGTAAAGAGGGGCCTTGAAAGCACACATTGCTAACTACGACATGATACCCCAGGTTAAGACATTTACTTAAGAGTTTGGTAACACTTTATTTGACGCCTATCGGTATAACACATTATAACCATACTTATAATGAGTTATAATGCAGTTATAGCACTGTATAATTATAGTTATAAACACTCATAAATGACCATAATGCTTTATAACAATAATCATAACACACTATTAAGCATTTTATCATGACTTATAAGGTCAGGTATTATAATATGTTATAATCGTTAGTAACTCGCTGACAATGCCCACATCGATAATGCATTATAAATATAGTTGAAATGTGTTATAATGGCTTATAAATGCGTATAACTATCATTATAAACACTCATAAATTATCATAAGGCTTTATAACAATAAGAATAACACATTAGAGAGCATTATAACTCTATTATAATACTTGACCTTATAAGTCCTGATAAAATGCTTTATAGTGTGTTATGATTATTTATATAAAGCATTATGATCATTTATGAGTGTTTATAACTATAGTTATACAGTGCTATAACTGCATTATAACTCATTATAAGTATGGTTATAATGTGTTATAGAGATAGGCGTCAAATAAAGTGTTACCAAGAGTTTTTATTGTGTCTACAAGGACATTGTCCTTTGCCAACTTCTCACTTACAAATACCCTGAAGCCGCAAAGCACAGTATCTGGAGATTATATCCCCACTGAAAGCTAGCCTATATAGTTGTAGGTGAGCACTTTTTCTCTGAACCAGCCAGGAACCAACAACTGGTCTTTCTAGGAGCTAATCTGTTAATACCTAAACCGACCAACAAATCCAACTAAGCTGAAAGGTTTACAAACAACAAACAAACAAACAAACGAGTTGACGGGAAGGCCAGCGGCTCTGTAAGACTATTAGGTACAGCAGTGCTTTGAGCTGAATGCTAAAGTCAGGTCCAAATGAATGCAAGCATGCTGATGTTGAGCAGATGTTTACTGTGGTCACTGTCTTGGTTTGATGTTTAAGCAAGCCAACATGATTTGATTTGTCATTTAGTAGACATTTACATTTCTGTGCCAGTCCATTAGGTAATGTGAATGCACTTCACTGATCTTATCAACACTCCAAGCACTTAACACAATTACATAATCACACACACTCTGTGGTTGTCGTCATTCTTTGCTTTGAGGTTCACAGGTGGACTCTGCTCAGTCAGTGGTGGTTGTAAAGTCAAATATAACACATCCACTCTATGTCGCACAATTTGGAAAACACTTACCAGCGAGCGGTTTTTCTTCTTCTTTATTTTCTTGAAATGATTCATTGTGAGACTGAATCTACAAAACAGAAACCATTAGGTAACACCATGTGAGGATGCTTTTATTTATTTAAACTATTTTTTGTTGTTGTTAGTTATATCAACCAGTTTAAACTGATTTATTTCACATCCCAAAAACTGGATTTCCTGCTGCAAAAAGAAAACAGTACGTGGTTCAATTCTCTGTGAGCAGGATCTGAAAGTTCCTGACTTTGGAGACTCGCAATGGTCGTACAAAAAAACCCCACAAAAGACAAATCTTCTTACCGGGATTCTCGTAAACAAGAGGTGAGAAGTGTCTTTGATCTGGTGAGACTCTGCGGAGAGAAACAAGTGTTGGTAAAAATACAAAACTAAAGACTCAGATACTGTCAGGTTATTGAGAAACAACAACAAATGTTGTTTGTATCGTTAATATATTGTTTAAAGGCTGATGGAAGAATGGTTTAAAAAGTATCAACACTTCAACTATTCACATGGGATGCAGTTTCCCCCCTTCTGTTCAACTTTTTCCTGCTTATCTTATGAAGGAAAGTATAAATATGAAACTATTGCTTTACTACGAAAAGAAAACAAAACATTTTCATTGTCGTACCTCCTGTCTTGGCTGTGCCGTTGTCAAGCTGGATGCGATAGACTTTATATGGTTCAGTGATGTCCAGTTGATTGCGTTCAGGGACCTCTTTGAAATCTGTGCTCTTGTTGAGTGCACAGCGGAGACGGGTTTTCCACATGGTGGGGTCAGCTTTATCCCTTCCCTCTGTATATTTGCCCTTATACACAGCCCAGGCCTGAATGTAATGATTTAAAAGATTCGATCTTTAGGCATTAATGTAAGTAAATACATCAATAAAGGCAAAAATGGCAAATTACCCACAATTTAACCAGATTTCCAAACTTTTAGGATTATTATTATCATTATTGTTGATAATAATAAGAAGAAAATGTTGAATTCAATAAAAAGCTTACAAGGGGTTAACTGTTGTTTCTTGGCTAATCTGTAACCAATGACAACTTTGCAACCAGATACCTAATCAGGATTAAAGGGAATAGAGGTTTGCCTTCAAATCTCTCCTTGTAGATATTTTGAAATATCCCTATTGTGGTTAACATCCTGCTCTGTACACAGATCATGTTCAACAGGTCTGGAAGAGAGACTCCTGCTTTCGTTTTCCCTTGAAGATCTGCTGTTCAGATTTTTACAACTCTTGAGGCAAATGTGTGATCTGTGATACTGGTACATGTTAAATTTTATGTTAATTTCACGTTCTTATAAAGAACAAGGCATACTTGTTTTCATTTCATTAAACTGAGAAAACGGGAGTAGTTTTGATTTGAGAGATAATAAACAAGAAGGGCTGGTTCACTGTGTTTTTACACTGTTTGCACAAACACTTTAATAATTGATCACACTTAAGCACTCACTTGCTCCGCACCAGCGTTTTGTTATGTGTTTATTATCTCTCACAAATAAGAAATTAAAGGTTTTAATACACCCAGCTTTCCTCAGTGGACTATTTCTTTATTATTAGTTTATTTCTTATTCAATACGTTAAAGATCGTAACTCCTAACAGAATTAACTCATTTCACTTTATTTTTTAAGAATATGAAAGAGACTCATGTTGACCTTGAAGAGAGCTGCATCCTCCGTCTGTTTGTAGTCCTTCTTGGCTGCGTGCTTCCACGGGATCCTGAACATGGTCTTGTTGTCATCCTCCCAGCACAGTCCTTCATATTTGCCACTCTCTATCTGAGTTACCAGCCACTCTTTTAGGTGCAACTTGGCTCCTTCGTCCATCTTCAACACATAACTTGGTCTTACAGGAACAAGGCGTCAGAGAGACATGTGCAAAGTGGATCGAACACTTTAATCACGTTCCCACCTTGAAAACGAAAAAAAAAGATGAATATTCAATCGAGATGCTGCCCCAGCCTCTAATATGACCCTAAGCGACTCTCTGAAGCCTAATGATAAAAAGAAATGTATAAATGTTAAAGAAAAAAAGACCTCATCGCACACTTAAATGCAGAAGTCGCAGGCTGACCAAAATTAAGTGCGCCTTAGAAGCGAAAGCGAAAGCGTTAAGCTCATTTGATACTTTCGGTTTCCCCACTTCTTGCAGAGTTGCAGTGAAAGTTTAATCATTTCTTAGTAAGGTGTGTGAGGGAGTGCGGTAAAAACGAACAAGGGAAAAAAAATGGAGGACTGTCGCCATATGAATGTGTTTTATATTTAAATCTGTGCCACAAATGACAGGTTTTTGTTTCCAGTGGGGTCAATTTGAGGTTGACAGGAGGCAATAAAAGCTTACACTAATCACAATAAAACTATCTAAATATCCTGCCACTTAAAAATGAGAGAAAGTTAAATCAACAGAGGCAGAAAAACTGACTGACACAAAAAATAAAGTATATTTTTAATCAGTATACAGTATGTACCACTTAAACTAAGGTTTGGTTTTCTGTGGAAATTCTCTGCATTTGAACCCACTGAAGTCAGTAGGCTTCTCTCTGTGTGTGTGGGCTTCAGGACAGTACAGCCTGTAACCCACAGCACCAAGTGAAGCACACACACACAGAGACATTGCCACGTACACACACACACACACACACACACACACACACACACACACACACACACACACACACACACACACACACATTCACAGCTATAAGTCCTTGTTCATGTGAAAATGAAAGTATGTGGGTGTTGGGTTTTTTTTCGAAATCTGGGAGCTCCACCTCCATTTTACAGCATTCATGATGATGACAACCGCGGCCAATTCTTCATGTCAGTTAATGACACCGAGCGGCAGTCAATAATAATAATAAAAAATAAATCAGTAAGTAAGATAAGACAGGTGTATAAAGAGAGCAACCCACGATGTAATGCAGTCTAAGCAAAACACGTTGCAACTATAGTTTCATCCAGCAGAGGGCAGTGTAAATCTGTGTTACAGCCTGTTCCCATACAACTGTTTCTTATTTCAACTGTGCCCTTGAGACAGGATGTTATAAAATTTGTAAGAAGAAAAAGAAAAACATCACGAATGAAGGAGGATGCGAAAAACATTCACCTGTGACAACTTAATGCTCGGATCACATCAGTGTTCCAGTAATAAGAGTGAATGCATTTGATATATTGGACATTCATTAAAAACACTCTGTCAGACTTGTTGCAGGTCTTGTTTGGAGTTGCTTCACAGGGTTTTATGCAGGTGCTGGGAACAGAGGTGTAGCATAAATATCTGGGCCCCTGTGGACCCCCCCTCCCCCCCCTTCCTTTTTTTCCTTCCATTGTACAAGTATGAATCAGCGAGCAAACGCATGACGCCCCTGTAATCAGTATTAGGGTAATCAGGAACAAAAAAAAAATTGATGGTATTTACGAGACTTTACAATCTAAAATCTCAGCAGGTCGCTGTTTATTGGGTACTTAATTCCACAATTCCCATCACTACTACGCACCTAACTGGAAAACAATATGCCAAAGGCCTGTCTCATAACAACTTGCTGGTACTAAAAGTGGAGGGTTTGACCTCTGACATTTATGTTTACACTGACTCATTTCGAAATCACTGTTTTCAAAGTGTCTCACAGTACAAGTGAGGGACAACACTAAAGCGTCTTTGTATGACTAGACTTTGGTTGGCTTCAGCCTATTCCCTTTTCGGTGTGGTGGTGGTGTGTGAAATGTATGGTTGCAATTATGTATAATATGTTCTGGCCAAATTGTCAACACAAAATGTTTGATTTTGATGTTGGTATTGTGTGACCAAAATAAACAGTTTCATACAAATTCATTCAAGTGCTACATCTATTCAACGTATGCACCAAGGTCAGGTATTGAGGTATACAGGGCATAGTAAGTTCTAAGTTAGGCATATCAGGGTGTTAGAGGTGATAAGGAGAGGAGGTGTCACCAGAAGAGATGAGTCTGTAAGAGATTCTTATACTTTTTTGATAAGATTCAGTGGCTTGATTTACTATCAGGGAACCACAGACAAGAACAGTCTTGACTGTGATTGACTTATGTGCTGTGATAGCAACACCAGACCAGACTCCTTGTTGTTGTACAGTGCCTGAGTCTGTGTGATTGGTCTAGTTGGTGTGGTTATAGTGGGTATACCGTGGATTGCCTGACTTTGATTCACACACCCTTTAGAGGTCAGTGTAGACTCTATTTGGTGTAGGTCAGTGAATTGTGGAGTGACATCCAAGACCAGAGGGGCTGATGCATTCAGGACCAACCATAGGGGTATCACTGATACTCTTACAGAGGCAGTTGAGGCGACATATAACCGTGGCCTGGACCAAGAGCTGGGTGGCATGCTGATGATATGATAGGGCTATTGTGCCAAATGGAACGACTGGGAGACAAGTACAAATGCAATGGTCACAGAAGGATAGCTGGTAACTAGGTTTCTCACGACCTTGGTTTGGTTACAAGATGTAGATGCGCTTTCGATGTCATGATGAAAAGACGAAATGACTAAGAGTTTAGTGGTTAGCGGTTTAGTTGAAGGTGGCAGCACCAAGTGGCCAGAGATACAATACCCCAGCTTTGGCAAACACAAGTGCCTAACACAATCCAATACAGCTGGCTTGTTATAAATACTTTTTGGATCGTACAATTTTAAATTGTTGACATTCTGAGTTCTCTGAATTCAGCTTTGTTCATTCTCATTTTTCTGGTATTTCTTGCTATTAGAAACACCTTTCACTATATAAGGTCCTAGCACAAACTCCAGCCTCGTGCTCATCCTTTTTATTCATGTAGCACATTATCAGACATTAAAGTAAATGTGTTTTACATTGAGGTGCATGAGGAAACAACTTCCAACACACAGAACATAATCTCACAGCCAGTCATGAACACACACGCACCCACACACATGCAACTAATCATGAGGCTTAGAAATGAGAAAGGATTTCAGTTTGTTTTTAAATGTTGATACAGTTATGACAGATCTAGGGTCAGCAGGTAAAGGATGTAGCTACAATCAAAGCAAATATTTGTGCCTGGATGTTTAAGAAAGTACAATACCAGCATGTGTCCTCCTTCAACTTGGCAATTTAGTTCTGCTTCGCATCCAGATGAAACAACACACCTCAAGGTGGTTTTATTGCTTTTCTCCCAGTTTATTGTTGTACCAGTTCAGCAGTAAAACATGGTTGAGACATCGGAGCACAATGTAGAAACAGCTTAGCCAGCTCTCAATAAATAGACCTATTAAATATGACAGATTGTATTACAGCAGAGGAATATAAACCTGAAAATGTTTTGCATACAGAGCAAGATGCTTTGTACAAACCTCCCACCTCCGTCTCTCTCACTCTGACAGTTCAGGTGATTGTTGTTATAAAAATGTGCGCCAGGTTTATGTAACAGCTTCGACTGATGAAATATGAAGACATTTCCACAGGTCCAAGTTGTCATAAATTGCCCCCCCCCGCCGACTGTGTGTGCACAGGAACACACGAGGCAGAGAGAGGCGCATTGAGTTTGACCTCAACGCCCATGTCAAAGTAGTTTTCTGTCAACTGTGTTTTCATTTCCTCAGAGTTTGTGTGTGTGTACTGTGATGTGAAAGAAAACAGGCAGCATTACATACAGGAGAAAAAAAAAACAAACCCAAGTGACATTCCAGGAAATAAATACACTTCTTGCTTTGTTTGAAAAAAAAAAAAATTATTTACACAGTATTGTACATAGAAGAAATTCAGAACTTCCATCTGGGTCTCTCAGTCATAAAAATATATATATAATAAAATCTACAGTAAAAGAATGAACTACAATAACAATTATTGAAATAAACAAAAGATTGTTGACTGTGAATGAATATACAGTACAATCACTGCTTTAAATGTCTTGTATACACAGTAGAAAGCACAAACGTGAGTGTGTGTGTGTATGTGTGCGTGTTTGTTTGTGCGTGTGTGTGTGTGTGTGTACTTGCGGTGAGGAATCTAAAATTGATTGGAATTCTTTTTCGGCCACTCAACAACATGTTTACTTCAGAACAACCTTGAAAATGAGACAAGAGCTTTTTTTCCACACAGGAAACCATCTTGAACTCTCAGAACGTTCATCAACTGCATGTGCACATACTTGCTGTGTGTTTTTTTTGTTTTCTGATCCACTCTCAGCGTTGAAATGACAGCAAGGGGAAGCCCTCTTGACTTATGAGCTGTGAGTGCATGACTGTGTGTGTGTGTGTGTGTGTGTGTGTTTGTGTGTGTGTGTGTGTGACCTTGTGAAGATGCTAGAGAGAGTCTAGTGGCAGCCACAAGCTCTGACCACCATGTTGCGGTATTTCTTGAGGATGACGTTGGAGCTGTCATCAAAGTAAAGCACTGAGATGGCGTGGAGCTGCGTGGGCGCGCAACAAGGCTTAGGAACTGTGTCTGGGTTAATGAAGTGAACCTGGGAAGAGCAGGAAAAGTCACATGGTTAATCCATCATCGCACCATGAATGAATACTGACATACAGTGCATCACGCATGGTCATAAAGCTCTATCGGAAAAAGAACAAAATCTTATTCTGTGTCACACGTATTCTCTGAAACACAATCCACAACTCTTCTGAATCATTTAATGCAGTGGTTCCAGGAGAAGCTACACTGCCTTGACAGGTGATGAGATGATTAGACTCTCAACATGACTGCTGGTTTTTTTAGACCCAGCTTTCATGGTTACTCACAAGGGTTTGCACAATGGCATGGTTTGTGGCATTCATGTAGGAGTTGAGTGGAAAGGCACACTCGCCCTCACAATAGTACGCTGCGTATCCCTCTGGAGCGATGATCCAGTCCTGACAGGGAGAGAGAGAGGGAGAAATTTTAGGTTGTGGACTTGTTTTGCAGGCATTATGCTGAGGGCAGGAGGTGCAGGAGAGAGAGTGAAGCCAGGGAAAAAGTGCACAGACTCACATTGAGTGTCGGCATACTCAAAGTGAGACTGTGCACCTGAGGACAAAATGTGATACCGATCTGGGCCCTTATATAGATAAACATGTGGAGATGTGGCTTGATAAGTTCCAGGTAGCGGCACCTGAGCCAGATTTGTGTTTGTGCCAAGGAAACATGAAGTCAGTATTTATCTGCAATTATAAACCTAACAAATAACACAGTGCAATGAAATTGGATATCGTATTTACTTTAAGAATGGCAGACTGAAAACTAAATTAGAAATACCATGTAGCAGCTTAGTAATGCACTAATCCAGTTTTCTTCACAGAGAGATGATGGTAATGATGTTAAATCTGCACTGTTCCCAACAAGACACGGTCTTTGTACTATATCTGTGATTTAATTTTTATACATTTACAGCTGGTGACTGAAACATACATTTAAAACTGCTTCTACAGAATATTTTCATAATCAATTAGCTTGTCCATCATTTTCCTCTTGTATTGATTAAATCTTTAAAAATGTTTATAATGAAATAGTTTATCATAGAACTTCCTCGCAGGCTTGATATCATTGGCTCCCATTGCTGTACATGATTATAAGGTTAGTCCAGCTTGTATGCAGCCTGCGAGCCAAAACCCAGGGCTACAAAATATGAAAAGTTATTGCTCTGAGCCTGTAGTTACAAATGACGTGACCCGATGAACAATGATACTTTCTCTCCTACGACATGGGGCTGCTGCACAGTAAGAGGACACTTGTTTTTGATTTTAGGGAGTAAAGCAAGCCGAAACTGTAAAAGTGGAGTGGACTTGTCTCCAGTGTAAACTACGCCCTTGGGCTCAAGTATACGTGGGCTGATTCTAGTGTCATTCATCAGGATTGTGAGATAAGACCAGTAACCACGACTGTCTGATTTAGGCGTCTGTCGGGCCAAGCAGTTTTGGCTACCTGCGAGAGGAATGCTTTCCGTACCTGCCACCCCAAGTCTCTGAAGCTGACGTAGAGCTCGTGCTTCTTACAGGCCTGTTTCTGATCAGTACTGCTGTTTTCTGAGGAAGAGGACAGACAGAGAAAAATAGAAGGAGATTCAGTACATGTGGTATTATCCCATTCAGCTGCAAGGGTAACTATTTACTGTAGTCAGGCCCCAATTAGGCAGAGATGATAAAGACCAGGTCTAAACACAGTCAGTGTCCTCATACAAAACATTAACATTTAGACAATGGCTGAAGGAAATCACCTCCAGACACAGCAGCAGTTTGGTAATTGCTTCGAATGAATGGGCCACCCTGCTTAGAGGTCACTCTGCTGGGCTTTGAGTTTCCACTGGCTGAAACAGATGTGCACACAGAGTAGGCTTGCCACATTTTTCATAACTCGAGTCTTTTATTTATTTTCTCCTCTTTCTCCACACTCACTTCAACATTTCTCTTTACGCCATCCATGTGTCTGTTTTCTGTCTAATGGTATCTCTCCCTCTCCCTCTATTCTTCTGGTGACCTCTGGGGCTTTGTGATACAATAGTTCCTGCGAGCGGTTTCACATTGGAAATGATCATGAGCGACTGGTTCTCATCATCCAGTTAAAGACCACTGGTATCCAAAGTTCCAAACAGGCCCATTTGGCCCATGTGTTGCGGCCCCGGTTGCCCCACAACACACCGCAGATGTGTTCTGCCATAAAAGCCTGCGCTGCCTTACCTCCATGCAGGGAACTTGGCCCCGGCTGCTCTGTAATGCTTGTGTAAATAAACAAAGACAGCGGAGATATATTTGAAGCTCAGGCATTACAGTCTAATGTTTCAGCACTTCACATAAACACAGCCCTCTCACACCTCCAAAACAAAGGCCGTGGATATGCATTGCATGTTTGGTTGAGCAAGAATCACATCAGTTCCAATGGCGTACTTTTGTTGGTTCTGGGTGTTTTGTGTATCTGTGAATGCATGTGAGTGTTTACTGTATGTGTTGGCCCATGTGCTAAGAAAATGTGGAGACTTTGTTTCTCTGATGGTCTCGGTATCAGTCGTCTGTGTCCCATTCCGGGAATTCCTCACAGAGCCAACAAAAGCCAGATTAAAGCAGGGGCTCGGCCCAACACAGCAGTATAAATCAGCCCCGACCGCATGGAAGACGCAAACGCTTTTCAGCGGTTACCTGCGACATTGGCGACTCTGAGTGCCTCTTGGCTCTTTGCCCCTTTGGAGCGGTTGGGGTTTCGCTGCTTGGTCCCCGCCGGCGCTGAGCGGATGCTTCGCAGGTGCACCTCAGTGGCTTTGAAGAAGGCCACCATGAAGGGCTGTTTATTCTGAGGCCCACTGCGACCAATCAGTCCAGCCACACGAGGATTGATGCTCTCTCCTGTAGGGGGAGACAGACGGCACAGTGCAACAGGTGTTATATCAAAGAAATCTAGTTTTATTTACACATGGCAGTGTATCAACTGAATACAAAGGTCTTTTTCCACATGTGTCTGGCCCTGTCTTTCCTCACTGTCACCACTTCTATTATGTCTTTATTGCTGTATTCACTTTTACAAATAAGATTTTCCTCTGTGAATTGCTTTCCCTCTTTCTCATCTCTTCTCCAAGTCTGAAATGCCAAAAACAAATGCACACAGAACATCAAAGCCTCTGTACTTGTGCTTGTGAGTGTATTTGCGTGGGTGTGTTCATGCACGCGTGTGCATGTGCACTCCAGCCGTGTCTATCTTGTTCTCACACTGAAGAATGTGTCTCTGATCGCAGTTTGGTGGTAAATCAAGACTTCTGGTCGCTGCTGGCGACGGGACGTCCCATGTGCCTGTCTGTACATGCTCACCCATCACCCTTCATACGCGATCCAACACACAAACACACACTCAAGGATACAACCTCCCTAGCACACCCCTCCCACAACATGAAAGCAATACAGTGTCTGTTTTTCTCTACTAACATGTAACATCCTGTCATCCCTGTGAGAGATAATGTTCTCAGACACGTTCTTGTACTGTTTTTGCGCTGTTTGCTGATAAACTTTCCCACTGACTAACATCTGAGCGTCGTGATGACAAACTCCTGTTGAGATGTTATCCTAATGATAACGCTGTGTATTTTCTGCATGGCTGCTAATGAGGCTGAGGGCATAACGGATGACGATGATGAATGACGAGCAGCAGGGTTTGATTTATCTTTGCTGCGTACGCACGGAGAATAAATCATGTGATTCTTTGGCCTTCCAGAGGACAGCCTTATAATACAGTTGTTTGTTAGACATCCAACAATATCCAACAACTCCAAATTTTACAAATAGTTAACTTTGGTCTGTCTGAAGAATATGATAATTTGATGGTTGTGAGGTTTTATAGCTCTCTGCAGTTTTTCATGCCTTCTATGTGGTTAACCTCAAGGATGGAGGTAACTAAGTACACTGACTTCTGCTACTGTGCAATATGTTTTCAGTGTAGTCATACAGTATTCATCTCTACATTTTACAACCACTACAGATTAACATGCTGTTACTGCTGAATTACTGCAATATATGGAGTCTTTCCTCTGAGCGTGATTCATTTGTATGGTCATTGTTCAGTTTTCTCCCTTTTTTTCTCAGTTCTTGTCTTTTTGTGATGTTTTTTTTCCTTCCATCTACTGCTGTCCATCTGTGTGCACACCTGTAACTCTCTGCATGCTGAGGAATGCACTGATCTCAGTGACTCTCACCGTTTGTGCTCTCCAGGGCCAGCTGTAGCCCCAGATTCCTGCCAGGGTTCAGAACCCAGTGGTTACTGGTCGCCGTCACGTCAAACACCAACCAACCCTCCTCTGCTGCCCAGATCACCCGGGAGTCCAGCAGAAACAGATCCGACTCCCTGGAGAGGACAGAGAGGACAGTAACAGTTCACACTCGGAGATGAAGATAAGTCAACAGAGATTATATGCACAATTACAAAAGACTGGTTGAAACCATGTGTTGGAGTGTAAAGCTAAGTGACTGAGGCGCAAAGTAATGGAGGGAGAGAGGGAGTCAGAGCAGTGTGACGGAGCGAAACAAAGAGAGAGAGATGGAGCAAGAAAGCAAGTAAGGGAGGGAGAGAGGAAGAGAGGGGAGGGCTCCAGATGGTGAGGCCCAAGGGAACACTTCATTTTCTTAATTGACAATAATGGCTTTATAAACGACCAGTCCTTTCATACACTACACACAGTCCATCACTGGCTGGAATTTTGTGAGAGAGCCAGAAAGCCAAAGAGAGGGAGACAGACAGAGAGAGAGAGAGCGAGCGAGAGAGAGAGAGAGAGGGAGAGAGAGAGAGAGAGAGTGAGAGTGCAAGAGAAGGAAAAAAAACACAGCTGTGAAAGAGAAAGAAACTGTGTGAAAAATACTGAGTGAAATTGTTTATATCCAAATCAGTTCTGTTGTCCAACAGTGATTTTCTACTCGTTCACCACTGGAAACTAAAATCTCTTGTTCTTCATGTGGCCATTCATGTATCTCGACCTATTTTCTGACTGGGCAGATAGTGTGTCACAGAGCTCTGGTTCATTCAAGTACCCAGGCCCGTCTCTGGCAAAGAAATAAATGACTGTGTTGTTCACTCTGGACAACAGAAACCTTTAGGAGGAGTCGAGGAGAGTAGGACATGGGTCATTCCAGAGTTACATACACCTACTGCGTGGCCCAGATTCACCACATGGACACGGTGGGACAAAGTTGTGTCATTAATTAAATTAAAAAAAAACCTCATTATTAGAAATGCTATGTATGCTTTTCATGATTTGTTGATTTTTAAATGAGTATCTAATTATCTAAAGTATCTAATTTTAGAAATATCAGAGCAGTTGTGTGATGCTATAGTTTGGCACAGCTCTCCTGTAGCATGAATGGATTTTAATGTGCTTACAATGACAGTGCTTCTATAGATGAACATTCATTCACATTCATTTTGCACGTTAGCATGCTAACACCAGCTGATTAACACTGAACAGAAAATACATCTAGAACTGTAGTAGGTGTTTGGTCATAAAATGAATCATTAGACAAACTGAAATTTTGAAGATTGTGCACAATGGTATTACAAAAGGTATTAACAGTTATTTCTAAGGGAAGCATTAACGTCACCAAATGCCATGGCAAATTTATTGCTGACTCAGTGATCAATCAACTAGTCATTCGATCATCTAGTGATAGTGTTACTAGAGTCGCTGACATACATTATTGATGCACAAACATATACATAACCATACTCACCTATCAGAGTGTTCCTCCAACACCTGGTAGACGCTGATGCGGAAGGTCTCATTATCAAAACGTTCATGGATGAAGTCTTTATATATACGAAACTCAGCAGCAGTGACCGCCTCGCCCTCTGGGATCCGCGATAGGTCGAATCTGAACTCTCGATGATGCCGACGCACTGGTAGGAACTCCTTGTCATGCTCCACTGTAAGAAATAAAACGTCAATGACACACATTTGTATCATCAAACAAACTGTATCAGTATGCAGAGAATGTGGCTGCTAGTCATGTTGACTGGGAAACAATATGTCTGCGGGGAGAATGCTTTTTGTTTTGTGTTGAGTTACATCTTCCGGGTAAATAAAACATATGTGTGTCGAACAGGCAGACAACAAATGTCTTTTCCGCTCAGATTTTTTTTTTTTTTACTCTTCCACAACCTCCAAAATCCATCAACCTCAGTTGCTTGCGAGCCGCTGACATAGCTTGTCAGACTCTGGATCTGCCCCAGATTAAACACATCTATAGATATGTACTACATATGTTGGTTTATGATTGAAACATTCATGAGGACTCGCACTCGGAGCAATGCATCTGGTGCACACTGAGCCACGATAGAGAGATGCAGGAGGACTCTGACAGCTTTATGAGCCTCTTTCTTCTCCCTCTCTTCCTCTCATAGCCCCAGAGAGTCATCTAGTCTGCCCTTCATCTGGTTCTCATGAGTTGGGGCTCCATGTTTGGAGTACCCCATCCCCATCCCCTCCTCTCTCTTATCCCCACATCCTAGCCTTCCACCCCGAGAACCCTCCTCCCACCCCACCACCCCCTCTGTGCCCCCAAGACATGCCCCCCCTGACCCTGCTCCTCTCATGTCCCAGCAGGACATCCCTGGGGTCAGCGCCTTGTCTCTCATCATCTCCTGGCTCTCCTTCCACCTCCCTCTTTATCAACTGTCAGACAGACCCCCCACACATACGTACATGGATCTATACTTATACAAACACAACCATAAACACACACATACGATACACACCAGTACACAAAATAACTTTAAAACCTGCAAAAACCACGACTACAGTGCATTATCTAGCCGGATCAGAGTGGGTGGTATTTTGAGCTTTATAGTTTATTGCCAGTTGCTGAAACAATAAATCTGTTCACTGGCTGAAATATTCTATTAACAGTTTTCATAATTGATTCATCTTCAGCCAAATCTCCACTCGTTCTCATGTGTAGACATCCCCTTCCCTTCCCGTCTTATTTCCTGCACTGACTTAAGTTGTGTTTTCATCTTTGTCTGTTTGTTGGTGTTTCAGCAGGATTACACAAAAAGTACTGACATTATTTACACCAAATTTGGTGTAGGGGTGGAGCATGGGACACACATCAGTGGATAAATGGATAAACACACACATATGTGCATCTCCAGTCAAATGATTTCCTGTTGATGCTACTTACAGTTTAAAAGCTCTGTGACTCTTTTCTGAAAACAATGGAGTTCAAGGTTATGTTGACTTCTTTATCAATTCAACACCACTTTTTGTTTTTGTGTGGTTTTGTCTGTGCTCTGATGATTTTGTTTGGTGTCTAAATATGATGATAATGTGTCTTGTAAGCCCTTATAGGCTGGGCGCCTTAATTGGTGCACGACACGTAAATAAATATAAATTCAAATTCAAATTCATTCCACCAACCACCCCCACTTATTTATTCCCTCTTTTCATTCTCTCAGCCCCCTCGCTGTCAACACTTGTACTGAACCTGTGGACCTCTCCATCAATCAGACCTTTCATCAAGCCCCCACCCCCACATCACCCTCTATAACACTATACTGCTGAAAAACTGAAAGCTCATGGGAGTGATGCGTGGTCTACAACTACACCTGCAGCTCACACTCTACCAGCACAGTGGCTCCTCACCTTTTTTGGCTCCTCACCTATAAAAACAAACTACTACTGTCTGTACTACCTGTCATCGCAGTTTGTGGCCTTGATTGTGCGCATAGGTTCACAGCTTACAGTAATAGTGTTTTGTCCTCTCCTATTGCTCAGTTTGAAGGATTCACACAGGCCCAGAGAGGCGAAAGGGTCCAATATTTCAAAAGAAAAATGCAGAAAAGTCAAAAAAAATGAATATGATTTGTTTAATAGAGACATATTGTTTCTTTCATGTGGCTTTAATCATCTTGTGACGCACCTGTGTGATTTATCCACAACGTTGAGAGCGAGTGTTCTGGCCTACAAGGTCTGGATAGTAACTCATTATCATGCTTTGCTGGTGTATCTGATGGAATGCATAACGCAAAGGAATGACAGCGCACAGTATATAAAAAAGTACGGGCTACCATTTTCATTTTATCATCCTTCCAGGAAACAATTACTTCATGATGTTGCTACACTGTCACACATTTCCATCCCTCCTTCATACCTCTCTGCTCCAGGGCCGGCTCATTCTTCCACCACACCAGGGAGCTCTCTCTCCTCCTGTAGCCCCATGCAGGTGCACTGTCTCCAGGGAGAAGGCCAGACCTGTTCTTTAGCCTCCGGCAGCAGCAGCCCACCCTACGCTGTAAATGCTCTTTATCTTTGCTTGTGAGAACAGCTGGATGCTTCTGTGAAACTCCCACACTAACTGTTCGTATCACATCCCTCTCCATTTCCACAGTGCATGAATTTCATTCGGCTTTGGGAGAAAACGAGAGCAGCTCACAGGGTGTAGCTTTAGCCTCGGCCATGATTCTCCCATTGTCCCTCTCTTTCTTTCTCTTTCTCTGCTTCTCTAACAGGCCATTACAGTTGTATGGCAGTCATTAGATGAGGGGAAGGCACAGTTAAAGCCAAGCGGGAGCATTTATGACTTCCTCCGGGAGGAAGTGAGTAGCCATTGCCCCACCTGTGTCGCACATATACGCTCACCACAAACATGGCGAACACGCCCTCTCCATGCCATATGAGCCCTTTATTTTGAGTGGCCAGCGTCCGGATCCGTTGCTGCTCCTCACATGAACACACACACACACACACACACACACACACACACACTTGAATACTCACAAACAACTATCACAAAGTATTGCCTGTGAAGTGAACGGTCTTGTGCGTCACAGCACGGTAACACAATCATTATGGGTTTCTGTAATCCATAATTAGAGATGCAGCAACACACACACATGCAAGGATACACAAGTACACCAACATCACAAACGTGCACGTACACAGTGAGCTGCTTTTATCATTGGGGCTGACGTCTGATTTGCTTTTTATACAAACTGCTGATGATGCACAGTTATCCCACATCATTTGCCTGTGCAGGCCACACACGTGCACGGCAGCACACATCAGAGATGTCGGGATGATGATGGCTTCTCCATCCTCCAACTCTACCATGCACCTGGCAACCAGAGGGTTATTGTATGAACACTATGTGAGCATTTTTCAAGATTTATGCCTCCCCACGGGCCATATAGCTTCCTTATCATGTTCTCCACTACAAAGAGTTGTGCCTGCTAAATGCCAGAACCTCTGATCTGCTTCCAGAAAACAGTCAAGAGTGATTTGAGGTTTACTGCTCCACTGCCATGCAGTGATTTTATTTCATTTTTCTTTCTCAATATGAAAATGTTTTATCTAAAAATCTTAAAATCTATCAAAACATTTCTGTGCCACATTTTTTTCTCTTGACTGTTTTAAGATTATTTCTGGGGATATTTTATGTTTACAATTGTCAACAAATCACACTGAAAAACCAAATCTGGTGTAGCAACGGTCTGATAAAGCTTCTCTGTCTGTGCCAAAAACAGACCAAAAAAATGAGTTGAATGAGTTGTTCCTGCATTATGGACATGGGCACTGCAGTTTATTTTGAGTCAGTCCTACAGTACGTTCTTTTTGTTGCAAGTGTAAATACTCGCTAGCACAACAGCTAACAACTGACAAAAGCCTGTTGGATTAACAGTGGACAAAACTACATTGCATAACATTTTGGTGCAAACTAAACTAAATTATACAGTATTTGTGACCCAATTTTTTTTTTTAAGATACACATTCATCCTGAGGCTGAGAAAATCCTTAAGTTGTGAGAGGCAGACTACCACACTGTTGGTCTTGGTGTTTTCATGGGATTTGTTGACCGCAACAAAAATACAGAATTGCCAGCCTGGTCCTTAAGCTCATTTCCTGTCTACTTTTTCTGTCTCTTTCTTCCTTTTCCTCTCTTTTTACTAATCTTCCTCCCCTCTATAATCCCAACACTCCCCCTCCCCAAAACACACCCCTTCTCCTGCCAGGCCTGCAGACCTAAGACACTTCTCCGACACCTCAGGCTCCGGAGCAGCAGCGGACAGACCTGACGGCTCGCATTAGCCCAAGTGTCTGTTCGCCACCCTCACACCCCTCTGTCCCTCCTTGCACGCTTCCGCTGCTCGGTAGGGGTGGGGTGGGGTGGGGGGGATCTCACCCCTGGCACCGCTCTCACTTCTCTAAACCGATGGCTTAAGCTTTGCCCAGCCCTTTCTCCCACCCCACCTCCAGTTCCCATGAGTTAACTGTGCCACCGCTATGTGCACCTCTCTCTGCATCCCTGCAGAGCCCATTAACTCCAACAACACACCTGATACCCACAAACCCCAGACACTAGTGATGTGGTAAGTCAATCAAAGCGGAGTCAGATCATTTCATCATGGGATCTGGAGGCCTATGAATGGGACTGTTACACTAAATAAAAGAATGAAAATTTGATTGATTCACCATAATGATCTGTCTCTTTCTCTTGCATTTACTCCAACAATAATCTAAGTACAGTGCTGGAAACAAGTCAGTCATAGTTTCCGTAAGCTAAAAGGAGCGAGAGGAAGAAAAACGGAGTGCAAAGAGGGGGCAGATTGCTCAAGATGTTTATCCTATAAAGAATAAAGAGGGTTTGATCTCCTGGGTACCGGGTGACTACCCACAGTAGGGTCATTACAACGTTAGGAAACATCCTGCCCGCTGGCAACTCCTGATGACATCATGCCTGTGTGATGTATTTATACTGCTGTAGGGTCTGACAGCGCCGGCTCCCTGGGAAAGGGTCACCGGTGTTTCATGCTATAACTTACTCACAGTTAACGATCATTAACTCACCACAGAGTTTGTGCGGGTGCGCACAATCACGTACACATGCCTTTGAGCATGTGTGCAAGGAGAAGCAGTAACCACAGGAAGAAGAGTCTTTATATTTAAGACTTGTGGTCAAAACAAACCTTCCTGGGGGCGGGGGTCTAAGATTATACTCAGAGTAGCCTTGGTAACCTCTCTCTGACTGCTGCCATCACACATGTTTGCCCTCTACAGCCATAAACTCTAGTGCTGGGTTCCACCTCATGCTTCGCTGGGCATCATGGACCAGAGTTTTATAGTGGATATGTAACACAGTGGAGCTCGCAGGAATGTATCGGACTGTAAAACCTCTCTTTAGTGGTCTGCTAATAGTTTTTTAAAAGGAATATTTAATAATTTTATGAAATACCACTCACACATCTGTCTGTTCAATACAAAACTACAGCCAACAGCTGGGCAGCATACAAAACAGTCTACTACAAGCACTTCTAAACCTCATTATCTAACACATTTTATTTTCATTTTTTGTTTAATCAGTTCAAAAAAACAATTATTAAAATGACTATTTGCCAAAGTTTATGTGCTGGACTGTTTCTTGGCTAAGAGCGGTTGCCAGGTCACCAGTGGAGAAAGTAACTGCTTCGCATTCACAAACAGAACTGAGACTGTTGTCAATTTATCGCCAAATTGAAAAAAAAAAAAAAAAAAAGCAAACAAGAACAAAGGTTTTAATACATCTCTTAGACTTCTAGTATAATTAAGTTAAAAAGTGGACATGGGGGTCCAGTTTCAGAAGTGTCTTTTGCCATTTCAGTTTTCTCTTTCAACAGTGTCCTCAGTGTTGATTGACACACAAAGACAGCACTTACTTTAGTACCACGAGTTTGAATTGTTTTATCTTTGTTCCTGGGATTTCATATTTTATCCATGGTTTTGGGTGAGGGCAATGGCAGATCAAACACTAACTACTGCCATACTCATAAACCTTGGGCACCATTAATATGTGCGACATAAGCCAGAGGAACTTGATAAAATTGAGCCTAAAGAATAAGCGTTAACGAATTAAATGTGCATAGAAAAATCTTACATCTGCTGTAAGTTGGGTGATTGGATGTGTCTTGACAAAATGCACTACGGTACTTTCATGCCAATTCAACATGAAGAGGAGTTCAAACTGTTTAATATTGTCTATGGGAAAATGAATGGGACTTTTACTTCCAGAACCACGGAAGCCCCTAATATTTTGAAATTCCATGCAGATGACTTTCATTTACTTTTCTTCTATTTACTGTGTTGCATTTGATCATTTTACATTTACATTCATATTTCCTAACATTTCTATAATTTGGCAAAGCCCTCGCCTACTGTAAACCACTGTGGTGACTCTGATGATCCCACACTGCTCTGACTGAGGCCCTGCAGGACAAATTGAGTCATCTCTGAAATTGGAACTGAGACATCGTCATGTTCCCTCAAGAAGTCTGTCAGTAGAGATTGTACATTAGTGAAAGGCGATGGTGGCAGCAAGGAAAACCACATCCTAAATCTTCAGCGGCCATTGTTCTGCGGTGTGATATAATGTGTGGAGAGATGGGGGATGAAGGGGTGTGGACAAATCTGTGCCAAGTAGAGAGGGATTCCTCTGTGTGCTAATGCCACTGTGACCATCTGCACTTCCCTTCAGCGGTGGGATAGAGCGACTCATAGACATGGAACCACAGCCGTTCAGTTTCCCCCACTCACTCTTACCCTCGTCCCCTTGTTTTTATGTTCTTTAATTTTGTGGCCACAGGGGCCACACCCTCCTCGACCAGCCAAGCCGCCTCTTATTATAGACCTCAGGAAAATTCACATACAATACGCACATCAGCACAAAGGGACACAGATTTTCCGGTGTCTACATAAAACTTTTTTACAATTTCCTCCTGCATCCCCCGAGTGGCATCTTCTGCACACATGAGGGGCATGGTGGCACCCTAATTTTCACAGCTTGTTGTTTATTTTGTTTAATTACAGCCTATTCCTTTTGCAAATAAACAAAACATCTGTGGAGGAAACACGAGAGGAAACACAGCTGCACGCTTGCCCAAATAAATAGAAACCTGCCACATGCAATTTATACTCCAAGCTGTACATACACAATATTTCATCACTTATTATAGAAACACTTGCATACAGTTGGTGCTCGGCTTTTACAAGCTTTGATTTGGCTGTTGGAACCTGGTGAGGAATCTGGTCAGCATTACGAGCTTCCGCTAACGCAATCTTCCGCTAGGAGAACTAACACACATCACACAGTGCAGCTGGTGACTGGGCAGGGTAGGTGGCTCTAAAATAGTGTTTTACTATGCACATGCACACACAGACACACACACAGACACACTGCCCTAACACAAACGTTCTACCAGCACATTATGTTCCTACAAGAAAAAAAAGAAATGGACTCGCTTTAAAGAAATACACAGCATCCATTCGTGATCCACCATTCCTCTCTCGCACTTTTTACTTTCTTCCCCTATCCCTTCATCTCATTGTGCCCCAGTACCAAGTAAAGAGTGCTGTATTTGTTTTTGCAGCAGTGGAGCTGTTGGTCCCAGGATCTCTGGCTGTGCTCTGGCCCATATCTGCTCTCTCAGCTTCACTGCTTGGTACCCATCATGAAGTGCAGGGGAGTCTTATGTTCTGCAGGTCACTGATAAGGCAAGGCCAAAGTAACCCAGATGAAAGAGAAGTGGGTAAATGGGTGGAAATATGATTCATCCTGTTATCCGAAGCACTTTTTTGGAGTCTCACAGTTCGCTTCAAAGTATTGATTATTCCTATGTGCTTCCTTGCATTATGCAGTGGTCGCATATTGTATGAGTTTACAACAAAATTGAAGCCACATTTGGAGAGACAGGGAGAAAAAAAGAAAAAGGTCAGAGTAGGAGAGTGAAATTATTAGAAAAACTAAAATGAGCCCAACATTCCTGGCAATAAAGAAGCTCCGTCCATCATTGAAGCAGAGCGAGAACGCCCGCTGCTTAGTACATCTGGGCCTTTTGACCACTCGCCACATTGTCAAGTCCCACCCGCGGAGTGTTTCATCATCTCTCCCAGCAAGTGCCTTAGTCTGGCCAAGAGCACAGAGGCTCTGCTATGTACATCCAGATGTCATTCTGGACTCGAGGGTTCAACAGGTGAATCTTGGAGATAACAAATGGAAAGAAAAAAAATACGACTTTCCTGGATCTCGCCGGCTGTGGACTTTGTAAAGTTGCCTGAAAGCTTATGAGGGGAGAGATTCTTTGTCTCCATTTGCAATATTTATTTACACACCGGACCTCAACGTAATATGTCAAATCCTTGAGAGCATTAAGAGAAACTACCTGACAGGGAGGCAGGGCTATCTGTACCAACTGTTACATTCCTCTGCTTCTGCTCACTCCCTGTCCACCAGAAGGCAATAAAACACTCAATAACACTAATTAGCTCCAGAAGCATTCCTTTTGGGAAAAAAGTGTATGTGCATTTCTTTCCACACATGTATGCATGTCTGTATATACACATGCATGCGCTTTTAGTCTACTGGGAGTATATACAGAAGCGATGACATAAATCTTCAGGAGGGGAAAAAAGGCGTTCTAGCAGTGTCAAGGACAGGCTGTACATACAGAGGAAAGAGTGGCCTTCAACACGTGGTTATGTTTTAATTTTCTGGTCTTCATGTCCACATTTTGGACGCAGCTTCTGGTGCGAGATGGAGAGACCAAGACGGACAAATGTATCAAATTAACAACTCAACAACGGACAAAACCTACAAATGTGCACATGTGTGTGTGTTTATGAGAGAGAGAGAGGGAGGGAGAAACAAAGTGGGGAGACAAGCAAAGCAGTGTTTCGGGTTTAGAGAAAGTGTGTGTATGATGTGTGTATGTGTGAGAGAGAGATGGGGAGTGGAAAAACACACAAAAGAACTTGAGAAAGTGTTGAAATGTTTTATGTCTGGGACCACGGGAGATTTAAACCTCTGGAGGTGAGGGCCAGAGTGAGAGGTTGGAGACTAAACCCCCCACAACACTACTGGGACCATATGATAACCAACTAATTAAAACTTGGAGGCCAGTGCTGATAATCAATACTGTTGGTTCAGGGAGGGTAGGGAGGGAAATTTGGTATCAGATGGTCCAGCATGTGGGACGGATGGGAGACGGGGCCAGACATGATGGTGGAGGTCGAGATGAGGGGACTTGTTGGACTCTGAAAAGATAAAGTTTCAGTGCACAGCTGCTCTGGCCTGTAGACAGAGGGAAACATCTGTATTAACCTCAGCACCACGGGCAGCCCACTGTGGAGAGGAATGCAAGGAGCAATAGAGAGAAGGGTGGGGAGAGAATGAACAGAAGATATGAGTATGTTTGTAAAAAAGACAGATATTGGAGCTATTCGCCTGAAATTACAAGCGCAGGCTGCTACCAACTAATATAAAACCTAGAGCTGCATGCCTCTGACGTGACTGCGATGTGACACAGCTACTTCCGAGCAAGCAGCCGCAACCGTGTGAGCCAGTGACACAATGCTGTCTGAAAGCCAAAGCCCCTAATAAATCCAAACTAATTTACCAGTTAAGACATTTCTTACCCGCTCTCCTCTCCGTTTCCTTCCTATTAACACATTCTCTAAAGCGGAGAGAGCTGGCAGACAACTGTGTGGCAGCTCATGTGGGAGTAGACAGAGCGCCATGAATGGTAGAGGGCCAGGTGGTGCCCTGACAGGTCACCAAGGTAACACGGAGGATAATTGCCTACTAGTGCACTGACTCACTTTGCATGCCAGGTCTGTATGATACTTCTCCCAGTATCAACTCACCAGTTGAATATAGGCAGAGCTTTAACCTAACACAACTATAGTCACCATGTGCAACATCACCGCTTGAACTTTGCGAGACAATAACTGCCCAACTGTTACACATTACACATTGTGACAGTGAGTGAAATAAAGTAGTGGGGGCTTTGTTTGTTTACTGCTTTTCAACTTCGTTTATTGAAATGTGTCACATCTGGAGCGGATTAACGGCAGCAGAGCACGTTCCTAAACCCTACACTCTGGTAGCACATGTTTTCAATGGCTCGATTTTTTTTGTTCACTTTTTAGATGCTATTATTTTACAGCGCCACCCCTCTGAGTGTCAGACTGATGTAAAGCATCACTCTTAAAAAAGCAGAGAGCGATCAGTCAGGGGTTTCATCAGAGAGAAAAGCTGCAGAACGAAGAGGCACAACAGGATATTAAGGAAATTTCATGATGCGGCCAATATGTTAAATGTTAACAATATATCAATATATATTCAAGACTATGTGATATTCAGACTATGTCTGTGCACTACACGAGATCAAACTCATGTATGAAATTTCAGTGACTAATTCGAACAAAAAGTATGAAACTCCCTAGTTTTAAATTATGAAAAGATGACACTTTTATTATCATTAATTATAAACATGAGCACTCATTACTTTTGCTTTTGAGTCATGTCACCTACGCTGCCCACGCACTAAATGTGTAATCCACAGCTTCCCAACAAATTCAATATTTACCCCAGTTTGAGTAACATTTCCTATGAACTACACCACCCAACCTCTTAAAAGAAATGACTGGGAGCTCCTTAAAAAAATAACACAATGACCTGTTTTTAAAGGTTAACATCATCAGTAGGAACCAATGTGGTCGGTGCTGACTGGGTAGGGAAGTCACAAAGTATTGTTGGCTGTAATCTTTTCCTGGCTTTTGTTGACTAAGAATACAATAAAATAAAAATGGAATAACATCAACCGTATTCTTTAACTTAGGACAATAAAACGTAGACCGTATCGTCCCAACATGAACCTGCTGAACGCAGATAAACCGCTACCCTGATTTATAACCAAGCCCTTATGTATACACACACACACACACAGCTGGAATGTGCTGCTATCTCTTTTCCTCACGCTCTCCAAAGTTTTCGTTAATCCAGTCAGGATTGCATGAGAACAGGAATAAGAGGGAAGCTGTGACTAACATACTTCATGATGACATTTTACAGTAAGAGACTACAACCCCCCTACTCCTCCCAAACATAAACACAGGTGATGGTGTTGCCACTGTGTCAGTCATCCAGGATGCAAATAGCAGACGTCCAAGTCACAGCCCTTTCCTGTGGTCTGGGAGGAGTAAATGGCCATTTAAATTTGGGCATTATGAGCGTTTGAGCGTGTGCCTGGATGCCTGAGTGGGACTGGCCTGTGTGAGAGTTTAACATGAACTGAACTGAACTGAACTGTAGCTCAGCACAGGCCAAAGTGGTGGCCAAAAGGTCTGGAAGCTGTGGTCTGTTCAGGAGGAAATGCCTTAATTTACGGTGGCTGAGGGCTAATGCTGCCAAAGACCACTGGGATTCAATTAAATAATTATTACCAAAACGATTTCGCATGTACAGTTTGTGTTTAGATAGATAGATAGATAGATAGATAGATAGATAGATAGATAGATAGATAGATAGATAGATAGATAGATAGATAGATAGATAGATAGATAGATAGATAGATAGATAGATAGATAGATAGATAGATAGATAGATAGATTTGTTACCCCTCTGCATTCTTTTGTCTTGCCACCCTGACATACGGTGTGTGTGTGTGTGTGTTGTGTGTGCATGTGTGCGTGCGTGTGCGTGCTGGCGTGTTATCATGGCATGTCCGGCACACACCCAGTGCCTGGGTGACCTGTGTTGCGTGTCGTGTAGCAGTGTACATTCTGGATGTATGCTGTAAGCCATTTACACAGCTGGGCTTTTAAACTGAAGTGACTCAGTGAGAGGACGTCCCTGGACTGGGGTCTGTCCCAAAGTCCACACCCACCCTAAACTGGCTGCCCTGGATCTGCAGCACACATGAGCTGACAACCAAGTGTATAAGTTCCCCTGAGTGGCAATCAGGGAGGAAGGAAGAGGAAGAGCAAGTAACATCTTTTTATCTTTTCATATGAAGGCACTGCTGAAAATAATTAAGTAGCTCACTTTTACACGGCGGCGATAACTAGATGGGTAGTTCTGTGCTGAAGCTCTCTTGGCGAAATCAGATACGTTCTTGTCAGAGGATTCAACTTTAAATAAAAACACGCACCCGTGCATGAAAGCAGGCCTCTCAGGAAGTACTAACCAGTGTACAAAGTCTGACTAATGTACCTTGGCACGGTAGTTATGGAGACATGCAGAGTTTTGGGGGAACAGTTTTTAAATAAAAGCCACACTCATTTTGCTCTCAGACAACCTAAATAAGAAAACAAAACCACAACGAGCAAATGCGGAGAGGGAGGAATTTGGACAGGACATAGTCGATCCTTTTGATAGCCATCATTTACATCGCTCTCACTCTCATGTGCGGGGTAATGAAACAGAATATTATCTGCTGTTTTAAATCAAGCTGCTTGGATGCATATTTGATGGTATCACATGAGACTCGGGGAGAAACCTAACAATGAACCCGACTGACAGATGCAACACGTGGCAGACAGCGCACACCGTTAAATGACCAACACCCGCTGTATATGCAAATGTATAGCAACGCTGAACATGTGCCATGACGAGGACTCAACCTGGGCCAATGCCATCAGTAATTACATTAGCCACAAGACTCCAGGAAGGCAGTGTGACTTTCTTTCCATGATCCTCTAATATATTAAATAAAAAAATGTTCTCTCTAGCTGATGTGACCCATCTTTGTTTAGATTTTTGGTCTGGTTTGAGTATCGTCCTCACAGAAGACATGGACTGAGTCCCAGCTACCTCTCGCCCTCCTTTCACTCTCAAAAGCTCCCTTCTTTTTCGTCAGCTCGCTGCAGCCTTGGCCCTTGACTTTGAGAGTCTCTGTGGTCAAATCCATCTGTGTCACAGCCTGTCAAAAATAGTCACAATGCAGCAGCTCCCACAGTAATTACACAGTGCAGTGGAGGAACCAGTGTCACCTCCCTCTCTCTTGCCAAGACTCTCCAACAATGATCTTTCCAGGATTGGATGTAAACTTCCAATCCTTCCAAGTTCTTGCAACACTTTACAAACATTTTCACTGCCATACATCTGCTGAGAATTTCATGTATTGTCCATTTAATGCAAAAGCATAATAAAGGTTAATGAGCTAAAATAAGACACAGGAAGTCATCTGGAACAGAAATGGGACGTGTGCTGTGATGGAATAATTTGCTTAAGGAATTGAATGTTAATGTTACATTTATCTGACCATAAATCTTGACAACACCTGCTAATGTTTTGATTGTTTCCACTTAACAACCGCTGACTGCTGCTGACAGCAGTCATGTGGTCCAAGATGGTTCAATTTCAATAAACATGCTGATTAGATTGCACAGAACAACATTTGACAACCAACATCTGTAATAGTAACTATTCCTGAAGTTTATCCCACTGCATGACTCACTGTCTGACATACTGAGACTGACTAAACTCTGATCATCATTGACGAGCATTATTGTTTGGTCTGAGTGTCTATAGGGATGTCTCCAGATTAGAGAAGGAAGGGCACTGCGCACTTTGAACCCAGCCTGCTGTTGACTTACTCATTCTTTAGATAACACATGGTTGAAATATTAGCTGCTGGCTGGTCCATCATCCGCAGCTCCAGCACCTGAACATTAGCCGGCTGCACAGCTGTTTAACAGAGAGGGACGCTGGAATGTGACACTCCAGGGTATTAGCTGGATAACTGCACCTAGTACAGTAGTTTTATGTGAACCCAATTATTGTGCTTATCTCCTGAGTGTGCAAGCTGGTGTGACATCAGACAAACGCATGTGCTGCTCCTTCAGGTGCCAGATCAAATGTTGTCAGAATTAATCTACTTTCATCTTAAACACATGGATATACTTTGACTGAGATGCTCATGATTAGTATAGATATTACTGAAAGAGCTGAGGTGACCGGACTGGGAGCTAGTGCACAATGATTGTTGCCATCATTATATCTGTCAGTTAACCTCTAGTTTTGTTGTAGACAATTGAAAGATGTGAAACTTAAGAGATAACTAATTCTTAATAACGTTTTGATCACACAAACAGTGAAAGAATAAGGAGCCATACCTAAATTGACAAAGCTCATGACCATGTCTGCATCGTTCAAGAAGTTGTTGTCTTGCAGGCTCGCTATCGGGGGCCCCTGGGTGGTGAAGACGGGCTTATAAGGATAGGAGTATCTGTCCTCGTCCCCCTCTGTGGACATGGCGTTGTACAAGTCCAACATGAACATCGGGGCAGCGTTGTGCTTCCCGTGGAGGTGGGGTCGCGGCCGGTGCGGCAGCCCCAGGATCGACAGGATCTCCCGCTGCATCTCCCTGCGCTCCTGGCTCTTCAGCCGGCGGTGGATGAAACTGGAGTGGAACTCGTTGTCCAGAGTAAAGTTCGTAAAGGCGCTATCAGCCAGGACGCAGTAGCTCCAAACCAAGAGCAGAGCTGGAGCACGTCGATCCAAAATCGGTGCCATAGTACTTGCCGTGCGTAATTGCGCCCAGTTCTGCTCGCTGAAACTCGGGGAAATGGATATTGAACTTTTAGCAGCTGGCAGCCAGTGTTCAATATCCAAGATCAGTTAGGCGTACGGACCCTCATGTTGAGGGAAGTCCTCCCAGATGAAACATCAACTTTAATTCGGGTCCTTTTATTGATTGGTTTCCCGGACAGATGTTCGCGTGGGACCCTCTGTCCTCATCCACAACCTGTGGCCCACAGCTATCAACTGTAGTGCAGCCTGCGAACTGCAGAGTGGAGGCTGCGAGCAGACACGTTTCACCGGGAGAGGCACGAACAAGTTCTGAGGAGGAGGCGCTGTGTGCTGGGAGGAGCAGGAGAGAGAGAGAGAGAGAGAGAGAGAGAGAGAGAGATGTTGTGTTTGTCTAATGGAGAGCTGACTTGGCCTTTGTTACCAGTTGTTGAAAGGCTTGAGGCTACATGTGCTAATACAAAACGGATTAGGACGGGATTTGTATCATGATGCCTCAGTTTATGATAAAGCACATTTTGTGATTCCCTTCCCACAATTCCTTGTGCCTGTGCACTTGTGTGGGTGCAATGATGGCAGATGTGCAGTCAGACAGTGACAATAGGCCTTTCAGTGTTAGTGTGCTAATGGAAAATAACAGACTTCATATCACAGAGTAATTATTTGCGGCTGTCGGTGAACAACAGACAATAGAGTGGGAGAGGTTGCAACATGAAGTTGCACTGCTGCCACTACACGATCTGCAGGTGCACTGATCTGAATACCTCAGGTCACGTGGCAGCAAGAGTTAAAAGTCAGTTGTCCTTTGATGTCAAAGAGGCAGTATTGAAGCCTCGCAACTGCCATTTCATGCTGCATTTCTGAAGATATCCAAGCTCTCTATTCCCATTGCTGGAGCAGGAAGTTTGTGACAAAGGCAGTGGTGCACAGACAGAGCACAGACCGCGAAGGAGGGGTGCAGATGTTTGGCAGCTGCTTCATCCCCTCCATCTGCCCCCCTGGCCCCAGCACCTCTTAAACACCACACTTTAATGGAACGCTCCTGACCCTCTTGTACGCTCTGCTCTCACTAACACAGACGGAGGGATTTCAGATGGCCTTCGCACCAGGAACGGCCGCTCCACCTAGACAGACCTCCTGAAACATTTTCACTGCGCAGAGTGGAGTTGTAAAAGCTCTGTAGATGAGATGTTTCAGGGCTGCAGCTTGCCAGGTGATTTTTATGACAATAAAATTAAACTTCAATGGCACAGCAAGACAGGCTGCCAGACGGCTTAAGCTATGATTGCAAACAGAGGAAGGGAGGAAAGGAGGCAGAGCATGTCTTGGGGTATTCTACACTTAGCTCACCTTCCTGCCCATTTAATGTGGTCGTTCTTGTCTTCAAAGGCGTTCCACTCCACTTTTTCCAATGACAGTTCAACATGGCTTTAAGCCTGAAAGTGTACGTGGCCTGCCACTACTCATTCTGTATATCTAATCCTCTATTTGCTTTTAAATGACCTTTCAGTAGTAGCCTGTAACATATAAACATTTCTATCCGGTGCCTCAGATAGAATCAGCTAATGGCCGCAGGTGTTTACATTACCGCAGTTTCCAACAGGGGACTTGAAAGGGTTTCAGAACTTGGTTTCAGTTGTAACTATACATCTTCCTCTCTCTCTGCCACTCTCTCACTTTCCTCTACCTCCCTCTCATTGTCTTACACTTGTTCTCTTGCTCTTTTACCCTTGCTGTAAGGTTGGTGAGGTCAAACTCCCCCGCCCAGTGCTCCTCCAACTACCCCCAGCCCTCAGCTCAGTTTGTGCCCAGAGACGGGCTGACAATCCTGGGCAGGACAATAGGAACAGACCCCCCTTTGTTTTTGCCTCCATGGGCCTGGTGACAGTCACAGTAAACAGTGGGCACAGGCTGAGGCCAGGCTGGGTGAGTCGCACTGAGGGGCCTTTGACAGGGAGAACTAAAGCAGAAAAGCAGAACAAACAGTGTTTGAACCTTTTATCAAAGACACCCACATAGAAAACAAACTAAAGAATAGTCACAGTTTTCCCCAAGTATTTTACATGTAACTCAATATTTTGTCTAACATAGTATGTACAATACTGCGATATTTGTACGGTCGCTGTTAAGCATCTATAGCATTAAATTTAAGATAATAAAGTAACAGAATAAAACACACTAATGATTTCTGCCTGGAAAATGAAAAGATTGGATACACTAGATGTATACCTCAGTAAAGACTTAAAAGTGCATAACTGAAGTCAACTGCTTATTTCCTCATAGTTCTCTGTAAAGGCTTTCATCTTAAATCTAATTTAACTCAAACTCAGCATTTGGCCCAGGGCAGTTGGTGTGCGCGCTCACATATACTCTTTCCACTATGACCCAGGACAATCTGAACAAATACACACCTCTCCAACAGGTTTGAGCATGTGCTAATCTCCAAAGAGGACCACACAGTGGAGTCGCGAAAAATCCCTGGAAACACAAGAAAACACTCAGACGCATAATGTTGTTCTTCCTTTCTCTTCCTTTTTAGTCTGTGCTCTCTCCATCCTCCTCCTGGTTATCGCTATCTAGCAGCTCAAAGCATGTGGTCAGAGGTCAGATTAATATTTATTTCATGTGTTGCCCCAGAGAGCAGCAGGACACAGTCTTTTGAAGGCCTGTGGATGCAGGGAGGTAGATAAGGTTTGGTGGAGGGTCAGGGGGGGTGGGGGTCTGACTGAGCAGACCAAAAGACGATACAGTAAAACTTTTTTTTTTCAGGGTAAACTGACCCTCAAATGAAGCAGTGTGGGGTCGGGGTGCAAGGACAGGAGGCACATTTTTTCCTCTCCCCCTCTCCCGCCCTTGTCTGCCTGTCCTGTCCGCCCCTTGTCTACGTTTTTGGCGTAACACAACTGAGTGCGCTACACAAACCAGCGGCCTGTTAAAACAGCCTAACCAGGTGGAGCTGAGCTATTGCAAATGTTCCCCTTCTGGTGTCTCACACTTACAGGGGCCTCATGAACATATGAGACACAGCTGTGAGACAGACAGAAGAAAGAGAGGGGGTGGGTATATGAAACAGCTTTGAAATAGTTCACTTTGTACATACCATTTTGGTTTGGGTTGCCATAGCATTTGTAAAAAAAAAAAATTGCAGCACTGAATTATGGCGTGTATTTATACTTGTCAAATTATTAAGACCTTTATCATATTATTGGTTTGGTATTACGCTAAACTGACAGCATCATTTGCTGGGAAGACATAGTTACTGCGAAAGAATACATAAACGCTGCAGTCCTCTCCAGTTCTCCAGTCCTCCTTGCTATCACTCAGCAGCTTCTTTCACCAGCATCCGGTATGTCCCGTCACTCCAGTGTCTGCCTGTAGCCGGATAAAGCACACGGGAACACCAGAGTAGCTCAGATCTGATTCATAGCTCTCAGCAGTCCAGCCAGACCCATCCGTTATAGTTGGTGTCACTGGCAGTCAGAGATTCCGTTTTACTTAAGCTTCCCATAATGCCCAGCTTAGTAGGGCTTATCCATTGCAGGATGTTATCACTCAGGCACTCTGTCACTTGTGTCATCGGCACAGAGTCTGGGATTGACACTGAGCTGGTCTCCTCGCCCAGCCACATGCTTATCAGCATCCATTACTGAGGTGTGAGGGCCTGATAAAGGTCCGTACAGCTCGAGCCAGAGGTCCCATTTAGATTCCTGTGCTTGCAGCAAGAGGCCTTGCCCCTTTGACTCTTGCTCTCATCACTCTGTAATGCTGTGTTGGACTGTCAATCAGAGAGGACCCTGGGTGATCAGTCAGCTCCTCTTTAGAGGATGCTGGTCTAAGTGAGGAGCCATTAGAGAGGAGGCAGCATAGCCAGACTGGCCCAGGCCAAAAGCTGATGAGAAACAGAGGAGCAGGAGAGCCCGAGGTAGAAAGTCAGGAGAGAGAGGGGGGTGGGGGGGCAGGAGGTGGATGTGCTGAACTATGTGAATTGTGAAGGGAGGGCAGCTCTGTTTTCTATTTGTGAGGATTAGGTTGACAGATCTGTATTTAGTTTCTTTGGGCCTCTAGCTGCAGCTAATCCCCCTCACCTGCAGTGGGTTCCCCCCTCCCCAACCACCCCACACCCTCTCTTTCCTCTGACCCTGCAGCCCCTACTTCCCCCATGTTCCCCCCTACAGCCCAGCACAAACACTCATCCCGAGACAAGCACATGACTCGTTGCACTCTGTCTCCTCAGGTTAGGGCCTCACACTCGACACAAATCTCTCCCAGGCCAAAGGAACAGCAGGGGTCTGGAAGGGAAGAAAAAGGACCCCCACAACCTGTGGTCTTCCACATATTAAGATTTTTTTCAGTTTGGGTGATGGGTTGTCCCTCATCACTTAGAGATAGCAATTACTCAGAAATTAAGAGCCATTACTACGGAAGCAGCTTGTCAAAGCCACTCAGGAGAAAGGGGACCTTTGGTAAAGCTGCACATTAGGAAATATTCAGGGTCAGGTCAGGGGCAAGGACCTCTTCTCTTTAGATCCTGGCTCCCACACACTCTGACCAGGCCTTCACACTGTGAAAGAAAGACCACAGTGCCTCCACAATCACACACAGCATGCCTGCCAGCAATTCTGAAAGGTGGGGACTCTGAATGACCTAATAGTTACAGAATCTAAGCACATGTCTCTGTTTTAACAATAAAGCGACATGACTGCAAGATGATGCAACAAAGGGGCAGAATCAGGTTTTGAAAGGTTGCTGATGAAGCAATATGTGGGATTTCCCCAGGGCATCGTATTTATTTAATGTCATTTTCATGTCTGGAGCCTAACGCTGCTGTAATTAGTCATTATCTGTCTGTTTCAGTTAAATGAGCTGCTATAGAAAGAAGGAGCAGCAGCATTTTGTAGCGCCTGACAGCGCCCTGAAACACATGCTGACCATCATTATCGTTCTACACAACCATCATCAAAATTATATTTAAAAAATCACTTCCACATGGCCTGACAGATACAATACATATATGGTTTCTCTGGGACTCTAACCACAGCCAATTACTCCCCACCCACCCCACTGAAACCACCACACACAAACAGAAACACACACATACAGTCGACACACCTTCGGACAAGTATCAGCAAGCTCACATAAAGGGTCTCATTACTGAGCGCTACAGAGGGTGCTAACTGGGATTTTTCTAAACACCACCAGTGTAGGCCTACTGCCTTACACCTATGAGGTGCTAACTGGCCCACACACAGTCGTGGATATTATTAATGGACTTGACTTGCAAATGTGCACTGACCTTTAGCTTGACGAGAGAAGACTGGAGGTTCTTGCAGTCATTGTCATTACAGTCCACGTTATTTTGTGCATGTCAGGACAATAATAGACTATATGTTCTTTAGTCTGGTACTTCTGCTTACACTTGTGGTAACCTGAGGAGAGAGGAGAAGATTAAACAAACAAAAAGCAAAAAATAAACCACAAAGAATATTCAGTATACCTAGGCTACATATACACTGTATTGTAGGCTTATTATGTACAGCGCTCAAGTCCCTTTATGAAGTCAAAGACAAAGATAAACATTCAAATTGCTACTTGAATCCTATATGATTGGAAATGTAGGCTAGGCCTACTTAATGTAATATAAAATATCTTCTCTCTATTACAGGCTAATATTGTTTTGTGATGAAATATTTATTCAGATCTGAAAAGGCATCTCGCTGAGTCGCCTACCATGGCAGCAAATATTACAATATAAACACCAAGTAGCCTATCACATAGGCTAGTGATCATTAAAGTGTAACCAACCCATAAAGAGCACACAAGGCACTTGTGATGCAAATATACACTCTACACCTGCCACTTAAAATAGCCAATTCCAAGGTGCATCCCTACACAACTCATATCGGCCGCACATAGACACAGAGACTTAAATACAATCACGCCATTATTAAATAACATAGCCTATTTTTCAGTGGCATTGTGGTCAACAGAGTAACGTTAGCCTACACACAGCCAATTGCAAGATTTCACTGAAGAACATCATAAACCTCTAAAATGTTGCCATGTGTAATAGTATTTGGAAGCAGTAAAGTAAGTACTTCAAGAGAAATTATATTGTACAGTATTTCAGCAGCTAAATGTGCTTTTAACAACTGGGGCTACTCTATGGACCAGCTCTATGTGATTATCCATTTAGAAATACATAGGCAAAATTCATTCATGCATTTGATAATGTTAATATCGACTTACTGTGCAAATATGGTGGAATTAATCAAATGCGTTCAGTGTATGTGGACTTTCATGGCTAAAACAACCAAACAAACAAACATGGAAAGGTGGTTTCTTCCTACCGGAAATCCGGTCGGTTGAGTCAGCAGAATAACGACAACTAACTTAGGCGGGAACTTGGCGTCGTCAAATAACCTAAATAACTTAATGGTTAACAGCGCACAATAAAGTCATGGGCTCTCAGGCAGACGAAGTGTTTACTGAAATTGACAAACTCCGTGTTCAGCTGCTGAACAATGTGGAAGTGATTACAGGCTGCCGGCGCGATGTGGACGAAGACAACAGCTCGTAAGTTCACAGTCACCTGCTCCAGCTGCTGCACAGAAGTGGATGTTCAGCTAGTTAGCTTGTTAGCTGTCCTCAAGGATCTCCTGCCGAAAAATGATTAAATGAAAGTTAATACAGCTGATAACATTATTTCCGCAGTTAAAATGTGTTTAGGTACAATTAAAAAGTTTGACAAAGTGAAGTCGAGCTAGTTTATGTGCACTACAAACTAGCCATAATCTATGGATTTATGCTAATTTGACATGCTAAAAACATAGCCAATTAGGCTAGTTTGTGTCAATGTGTAACAATTCTCAATAGAGCTGGTTAGGCATGAACTTTATTTACATACCAGCTGCTTTTGGACAAACTTATACAATACAAACACACCAAAGAGAGATGAATGGTAAAAGAAAAGGGGAAGAATAAACCAGTCCAGAAGGTAATGTAACAGGTGCTATAACTTACAGTATGCATCTTTTTTTCCGGCGACATATATATCCGTGTTGACAATTTGGGCTTAAAAACTTGGTCAAACCAACAAGGTAAAATGACATATTCATATCATATAGGCCTAATGATTAAATCAACTGAGTTAATTAGGTTGCAAGACAAAAGCAATGCATCAGTCATGAGATAATACTAAAGCTCTTACAAATACAAACAGTAGACTATATACTGTAATATGATAGCTGTCCCTTTTTTTTCATAATGCTCATTGCATTAGAGGGCTGTGGGCAATGTTGTAAATCAATTAACAGGACCGCTGGATGTACAGCCATTTCAGTCTGACTATTACTCCATGAATAGTTTTTTAGCTGCTGAAAATCTGTCATTCTGTAAAAGAATATAATTGATGTTGCAGAAGCTGGACTGGATCCTCTGTTAGTTTTTTTTTTTCATCCTCATTTAATCTTTATTTGCAGCAAGGAAATTTTGACCTGTATAGAAAGTATAATCCTTGGAATAGTGACCAGTCTGTCCAAAGATGAAGCCCCTGTCCTGGTACTTCCCAACAGATCCAGCTGGGCCAACGTCAGGTAACTTGTTTTAAACAGACCCATAGCATGACTTGTAGTGATTTTACATGGCAACTCTTTGGGATCTGTGTAAGCTGACTGACCTTTCAAGGATAAACACAAGGAGTCGTGTTGTGTAAAGAAATAAACATTTACCTACATATGTCATTTTGTGGGAGGTCAGCCCACACAAGATGATCTAATTGCTGTTTAATTTACTTGAAAAGGAAATGTACACTTGAGCTCTTTTTTAATTTGTATAAGGGGTCTTTTAAACACTATACAGGCAACCAAAAAAATTAAAACCAGCAACTTTGTAGTTTAAATAACTTCCTGAGCTCAGAAGATGACAGAGTGATAGGAAATTGAAAAGCACTGGTTTCCACACACACACAAACGCAAATTTGCAAAGGCCTTTAATGTGATGAGGCTGCAGAGACCTTATGCTCTGAACAAAGCAGGATGTCTGGTCTTGTTTCGATCAAACTTTGCCGCTGCTTAAAGCACATTCTGACTTAGCCCTTTCAAATGTGAGAATTCCACAGATTGAGCGCCAGAAGTTTCACAGAGGAATCAAGATGTTGAAGTGTAAGGGATGCCTTCTCATAGGTAGCCCGCAGGGTGTGGGGAAATTTAGATGGCTTACAGGTGGGAGCTGATTTTCAAAGCTGTAAAAGTAAATGTAGCACTCACAGTCTGAGGATTTCTTTAATGGCCTCTTTTCCGTCACTACTTTTCCACTTGAACTTCTGCAAGTTTTCTTTTCATTACTTCCCCACTTAAGTTTTGACAGTGCCGTCGGGCTTCAGATGACTTCGGAAGCTTCTGTCAGCGTCGTTAGGAGCGACTGTCCTTCGTCTGTCACTAAATTTGGTGAGAAGAAACTCACACCTTCTGTTTATTTTCATTTGCAACATTGCTGGTCTTGACAACACACATTCCTCTTAGCCATTAAACCTCCACAATTGTAGTGTACTTCATGTGGCTTTCATTTTTATTCATTGTCAACATATGCATCAACTACACAGACGGCAGTAAAAGTCAGACTTAGTTTTAAGTGACAAATTGGCAGAGACAGAACATGTTGAAAGAGCCTTTTAAGAATCGATTCCAAATTAAGAACAGAGTAGGTTTTTTTTTTTCAGTACAGTCCTTGAAAGATGTGATAAAAAAACTCATGATAGTGAGTATAGTCTTAAGAGTTAGGGAGATACTTATTCATGTTTCATTTGTTTCTCTGTTTAAAGCACAAGTTCTCAAGATTCTCTCGGTCATCTACAGACTTGTGCAGAGAAACTCGTATGCAACGAAAAGGTTGTTTGATTTTAATTAACATTTTAAGTGATGGCCAGATAAAATTCTTTGCAGTTGTGTTCTTGGTTACTGGTAAATGTGGTCTCCTGAAGATTTACATATTGTTTCCACAGAGATATCTATTACAACAATACACAGCTGTTTGGGTCACAGTCAGCTGTGGATAGTATTGTGGACGACATCTCTTGCATGCTCAAAGTCCCTCGCAGATCACTTCATGTGGTAAGTGTGCACATCCATGTTAATGCATGCAACATTTTACATAATAATGTGTCTGCATGACAGAAGACGCATGCCTCAGACATTAAGTCTTTGTGCAAAATTCCTCTGGATTTGCTTTGTTATTATTAGTTCAGGTCCCACAGATGAAATGTGTTAGTTTAGTGTGGTATTTTAAGCATGTTGCTTAAAATACCGCACTTCATGTGCTTATTGTCTCAGGAAACACCTGTGGAGAAAAAAAAGGTTCTTCTGATCAAACACAAATTTAATTTATATAGAATGCAATGAGGCACTGTCACTAGTATGTATACATACTATATGTATGTGTTAGTATGAGCATGCATTAACATTAAGTGTGTGTAACTTTTACGTCACCAGTTGGCCACATCCAAAGGATTACTTGCAGGTGATCTGCGTTACAATGAGGAGGATGGCACAAGGATTGACTGCCACTCCAGCTCTGTTGTAAGTCCAGCAGACACTAACTTAAAGATGTCCTGAGAAGTTTCATTGTTTTAAAACTCTCTCACCACCTTCTCCTGCCTTTATAAAAAATAAATAAATAAAATGTTTTCACAATGTTTTCATGAAATGATTTATATCGCATTGACACAACCACAACCAACTTAACACCCAACACAGCTGGCATAGATATGTAGCTCTGCTCTGTGTGCTGGTAAAAGATGTGATACAAACAATGTGAAAACAATGCTGTGCATCAACATGAGTTGTCAACAACTCCACAGAGTGCCTTACAGTCAACCACAGCAACATTAGTAATACAAGGCTTTCATTAGACATCTTTAACAGGTTGAACCAGTCATTGTGCCTGTTTTTTGTTTCTAGGCTGTTGCAGTGTCATCAAACATTGGTGGCATCAAGAGTATCCTTTTTGAAGTGATGGAGAATTTTCTTGTTTCTGTGATAAAAAAACAGTTTTCACCTATGATGTAGGTTTCTTCTTCCCTTTTCTAGCTTTAAAGACATGTGGAGAAAACCATATCACTTAATAAACATGCAGTATTTTGTTTTGTGTATGGAGATGACTACATGGTCCCAGGGTTTATACTTGACCGTTGTTAGATATTGTATCATCAGCAAAATTTGTCCTGATAGTTGAGAAGGATGCAACTTTCCAGAGACTGCTGGATAGCGACTTCTGCACAAAGCTCAGTCCTTGCATCATGATCACAGCAAGTTTCTCCTTGATTTCTCATCATCTTTACTTTGCTCTCGAATCATTTTAATCTTTATGTTTCCGTGTTCTGTGTATACAAAAGATGTGTTCTGTGTGTGCATCAGGGTAAAGGCGTTCCAGATGTGAACAGCAGGTTGATGGTGAGGAAGCTTTGGGACACGCTGCGCATCCCCATATTTGCCCTGGTGGATGCTGACCCTCATGGTACAGTACAACATCATCTGTCTGAGTACAAGCCAGTTGCACCTCTTATTTCCACACATTTAAACAACACTCACACCATCTCCACACATGCACAGTAGGTTTGCATGTCCCACTAAGCCAGCAGATGTCAGCACCTGTTATGGTGCCTTGTCTGGCTATTATTTCCGCTGGTGTGATCTTGTCCAGGTGGGATGACTCTGTTTCCATCAGTCTCCATACCTCTAACTCTTTTCCCATTGCATGGCAAGACACATATGTAATGCTTTACTCTGCTCTAAGCTCCGTCACACATCTTAGAGGATAATTGCTCTGGTATGTTGGTGATTGCAGCATGTCTCTGTCTCTCCCTCTCCCTCTCATTTTCCCAGGCATTGAGATCATGTCTATCTACAAGTACGGATCAGTAGTGAGTGCCGCCAATGGCAGTTATTCCTGTACTGTATATTATCCGATGTGGCCTGTTCAGTGTCTCTCTGTTAGCAATATGTAATTACGCCCCTCTTTGAGCACAAAAAATGGACCAATCATCCATCTTAGAATATTTAAACTGACATGGCATGGGGTGAAAATGTGGACTGATTGTGTGAGTGAATGCGTTTGCTGATCGCAGAATTTGTATAATCATCCTTGTGTTCATTAAGCTCATTGTGAACATGTGCTGGCAATAACCGCATTATGTGGGCACGGCACTGATTGTCTGTGTATTTACTACTCTCTGTGTATAAGCGTGACATGTGTCTGTGTGTGTGTGACTGGGTGTGTTTGTGTGTGCATGGTTTTTTTCCACAGTCCATGTCGTTTGAGGCCCACAGTCTGACGGTCCCCAGCGTTATGTGGCTAGGCCTCCTCCCCTCTGACCTCCAGAGGTTTGGACTCAACATTCGCTACTTCCTACTTCCTCCTGCTGCCTCTAATTGGGATTATATTCTGGGGACATTTAGATTGTTTGTTTTGGTTTCTGTTGCTGTCGCCCTCACTTTTTTTTCCCCCTAAGGGAACTGCCTTTGAGAGCATATTGAGTTTTAAGTATATGTCCCCTTGAACAAATTTAGGCCAAAAGGGCTTTTTGACATACATTTGATTGTAGTCGGTACAATGCTTCCTCTTATGTTTCCCGCTAAGCATACATATAATGACTCCTCAATGAGAGTCTATTCAGAATGAGAGGAAACAAGCTGCCGGAATAACATCCATCAGCAGAGCTGCCTTCTGCCCGCTGTCATTTTCAGGAAATTAATTTAGTCATGGTTATTCTGCAGGTTGCGGGTTCCCAAAGATGCCCTGATCCCCCTCACCAAGAGAGATGAAAGCAAACTCAGCAGTCTCCTTAAAAGGCCATACTTAACCAGCCAACCAGACTGGCAGAAAGAGGTGAGGGGAAAAAATGAAGGGAAAGAGAAAGAAGAGAGTGCTCATGTTAGTCATTTGGATTTGAGAGCTTGATGAAGTATGACAAAGGAAAGTACCTGAAACATATTACTTTGAGTAACATTACTAAGTTGTAGTATTGAAAAATTCTGTGTTATTCTTTTTTTTTTAATTCCATCTCAAAGATGTCAAATACATTTTTTTTCTTTACCTTTGTCTAAATTTTTGTCCCACTGAAGAATTGAAAGGTTAAAAACTTAAATTGACCTAGTTGGGTGAACATGAGTCATGTTTTGGTTAAAATATTGGCGTAAAGGTCAAGAGAACTCGGTTCTAAAGGAAAAAGTTGTTCTTCCTCAGGTTTACACAGTTTTAACATTTTACTCATGTGACACATAGCAGAGGAATGTGTGTAAGAGGACTTTGCTCACTGATGGTAAAGATACAAAATAGCCACTATGTTGTGGAGGCTGATGATTTACGCTTGTTTGCACAGTGTCCTCTTGCATGCCCCCTTGAAATTGCATGTGTGCTCTTGTTTCAGATGGAACTGATGCAGCAGACCGGGGTCAAGGCTGAAATTCAGTCCCTGGCAGCCATAGCTCCTGATTTCCTCACCAACATTTACCTGCCCAACAAGCTGCGCTATGGAGGCTGGGTATGAACACAATGCTGCCACCTAGTGGAGGGAGAAGTGAAATACTGAAGCAGATTGCAGAGAGATACTCCATTCAGTTTTCTTAGGTAACCTTTTCAGAAAAGAAAGTTAACATTCAGTTGTGTTTGTTCATTATAACAGTGGGTGTGTGTTTCCAGAAATGGCTCATATCAGTTAAATTCACCACTGTAACCAAATTGACAAGTTAGCATGTCGTTTTGGTCTTTTTTATTGTTGATCTGATTATATTGCCTTGTATTTGCACCTGCTATTGCAAAGTCTTCAGACAAACTATGCCTGTTTTATTACTCTGCAGTTGTTACAGTACTGTTTGGCATGCTTTTCAGCCAGTGAACACCACAATGCATGCTGATATGCATGCATACAAAAGATACAAGTAAGCAGATGTGGATGATAATTTAGTGGTTTGCAAGTGGAGTTTCTGTGTTGCTGTTCATTCATTAATACACAACAAATCCAAGCTCTTTCTGCTGTTCTGTATCTGTTCTCCAGAAGGTGGAGACAGTGTGCATTAAATAAGAGAGTAGGACAGTGCCATGAGTAAAGGATGAGGTGAAGAGCCCAAACTATCGGTTTTGTTTTAACTTTAATTGTTTATACAACCAAGAATTGAAATTGTAGAGAGAAAATATTGGGAAAAAGACCTAAGTAGAACTACCAATACATATAAATACATACAGTACATACTTCACAATACATATTTTGTTAATAAACCCAAAGTCTGCATTTAAAAATTAACCTAAGCTGCACAAGAGCCAATGCCAAAGAGTTTTATGGTACTATTGAATTATTGATGCTGGTGGAGACTGAGCAAATCATGGTGATTTAATTCAAAGCAAAATCATAACCTAATAAAGTCACAGGCTCAGCCATACTTTCAGAAGTGGTTAGAGACAATAACTACAAAGTACAAATGACCATTTCTGTTCCTGAAATGTTGTGGAGATGGAAACGAGAATTTGCAAAAAGTTTGCTATACTGCGTCATACTACATGAGGTTGTGTACATTTTCAGTATGCAACTAATGCTCCAGTAGGATTCATATCAAATGAAAGAAATAATACCACACTGTCCTAATTCACAGATAAAGGTCCTGCTTTAAAAATGTCATGAAAGTTTAAAAAAAAAAAAAAAAAAAGTGTGTTAACAACATGTATCAAAAGTGGTAAAAACAATTTAAAACAAATCTCCGTTTTAACTGCCGTGCCCTTTAATGGAGTAGTAGTGCCCGTAATAGTGCGGAAGTGAGTCGACTCGGTGAAAATAAATATTTAGAGCCGTTTTCGTGCTGTGTTTAGGAAACGTATAGTGCTTCCTGTCCGACTAGAACATCTTTGGCAGAGTTATTACGTGACCGCGGGTGGGCGTGGCTCCGGTCTTGTGCAACACACAGCTGCTACGTCACCGCAATGACCGATGTGTTGTAATTTCGCCGGCTGGAGTTTCCAACGGGAGACGATAAGAAGAGTCCGCGGAAAACTCGAAGGACACACGAGTACAACACGAGACAACGGCACAGTTAGAAAACATCAGTGAGGTGAGTTAATATACGAACTGCATGAGTTAGAATAGCAGAGAGAGTGCAGATATAATGTATGTAATCTTGGCTTCAGCTGGTTGAAGAATACTGTAGCTACTCACTTTTTTTCCTGCCATCGGTTCATCCAAGCTTTGACAAGCTGCTGATTGAACTGATGTAAAGAGAGTCCTTGTTTGTAAATAAATTCCTAAATCTTGTATCACTAATATATGGTGATGTATTGATCTTAATGAAAGACCATCAGAGAACAAGATCAAAAGCAGCTGGATACAGATGTTTTGTAATTTTGTAATACCAGTTTTCTAATTAAATCTTGTAACATCTAATAGATGTTGTGATAAATGAGTCTGGGTCAAAGTCACTTAGTATTCCCTTTTGACAACTTTGACAGTACAGTGGAGCACATGGCATCAACTGTAGGTTTTATAATCTGCAACAGAGACCCAGCCCCTGTTTAGTAATGTATGATGAGGGCCCAGTATGTTCGAGTTCATCTGTTTTCATCAGTAGCAGCCAGAGGGCTCCTCTTCTTCTCTGTCTTAGGTAAGAGCAGACAGTTGTAGTAGAAAGACAAGTCCTTGAGAGGCCTTCCCTTTTCCGCTTGTCAAGGACAGCTGGCTGGAGCGGAGTGAGTGAATGTAGTCTGTTGGGGATTTAATATCCTCAGTGGTTTCGCTGGTCACATTAGAGTGGAGTCAGTCATGTTTCGTAAGGCATTTTTCATTTGTTACATCAAGGTGGACCGGGATGTGTTCAGGTAAGAAAATTAGAGTGGCAGTAGGTGACAACAGATTTTATTATTATTACTTACCTTCCTTAATTGTTTATTGGCAACAGTCCAAAGCTTGTGGACGGCATGTTGTATACTAAGGTTTGAACATTGTGGAACATCTGTTATCACTAGCTTTGATGATGTTCAGGAAATCTATTTGTTAACACATTTTGTAATACTCACCTTTCTTCTCATTTCCATTTAGGTCAAAACTATCTCATATGGAAGCAGTGGTTCGCCGTTGTCCTTTCCTTACTGTTAGCCCCAGTGTTTTCCTGCAGCTGGCTGGGAACTCGTCACTGGTGAGCTATGCCCAAAAGTGCCCTGTGATGATGGATCTGGCCTCCAGACCACTGGCCAGAGCTCTGTCTTCTTCAGCTTCTGCATCTAAAGGCACTACAACAAATGACGGTCAGTTACAAGGCAAATGTTATCATGCAGTGTATATGATTTAACTGCTACATCAGTTAAAATGAAGGTGATATATTTATATTTTGTAGCCTGAATTTGATCCCTGTATTCTGCAGATAAAAAGCATGACGCCAAGTTGCCTCCAGGACACACTGTGCCACCTGCTAACCAAACTGTGGGCTCTAAATGCCCCTTCCTGGCCGCAGAGATGGTGCAGAAAAACAACAGGGTAGTTAGGAAAGCCAGCATGGAGCTGCAGGAGGATGTTCAGGAGACGCATTCTGTTCACACAGGTAAGAAATCGCAGTCACACGCAACTGGATACTACTAGGTTATGTCACTCGTGAAAGGTCATTGTTTTGAGAGTCCACACTGACATGCTGGCATCCACATGATCTCTGAAGTGCATAGCAAAGGAATTCCATGCATTGATTTACAGATTATTAACAATGTCCACCTTCCTTGTCCAGGGAAAACAGTTTTTGACCTTATTGAAGCAGATAAGGCCAACACAGGAGCGTTAAAAGGCCTTTATAAACCAGGATCTTCCAAAGTGTCTCACCTGCTAAAGGATAATCTGCCTGAGGGTAAGGAAGCCAAATTATTCTCAATGGGCAATAATTCACCCAAGGTATATGAGAATCGTAAAAAAAAAAAGAAACCTTTCATGTTTTCCTCCATCAGTTGTCACCTTCCAGTACGACAAGTTTTTTGAGAGGAATATTGAAAGCAAGAAGACGGATCACACATACAGGGTTTTTAAGACAGTGAACAGACGAGCCCCATCCTTCCCAATGGCAGATGACTACTCAGAGTCTATTCATACAAAGAGAGATGTGTCGGTGTGGTGCAGCAATGACTACCTTGGCATGAGCCGTCATCCGAAAGTCACCCAGGCTGTTATGTGAGTACACACCAGATGACTGCTCTGATTAGGATCTGTGTCATAAAATAAGAAAAAAGGTTTCATCAAAGTTAATTCTTTCTTATTTTTTTCTTAAAGGGAGACTGTACGTAAGCATGGTGCTGGTGCAGGAGGCACTCGAAACATTTCAGGGACAAGCAAATTTCATGTGGAACTTGAACAGGAGCTGGCTGACCTGCACAGCAAAGATGCTGCACTGCTGTTCACCTCCTGCTTTGTAGCTAATGACTCCACACTGTTTACACTAGCGAAAATGCTACCAGGTATGTTTTAAGAAAACCTGTAAATATCATAATGTGACAGAACTGAATCTGTTCTTGACTGAATTTTTAATCGGGCATTTAAAGAGTTAACATTTTCTTTCTTTTGTTTACTCCACCAGGTTGTGAAATCTACTCTGACGCTGGCAACCATGCCTCAATGATTCAGGGTATAAGAAACAGTGGAGTCAGGAAGTTTATTTTCCGTCACAATGACGTCAACCACTTGAAAGAGCTGCTTGAGAAGTCTGACCCATCAACTCCAAAGATTGTAGCTTTTGAGACAGTGCATTCAATGGATGGTGAGTTTTAAGGCAACTCTGAATAATCTCTCTGAACCTTTTTGTGTTCCTAAAAAGTGTGTACATTATTATGTAAATGCAAAGTCATTGTATTAAAAAAGGAAGATTTGCCTAAGTATATAAAAACATTTAAAACCTGTACAAAGCAAATGTCAGATCAGTTTCAAATTTCTTATCACAAGTCTTTAAAAAAAGCAAGTCTAATGAACACTGTGCTCCCTACAGGAGCTGTGTGCCCACTGGAAGAAATGTGTGACATCGCCCACAAGTTTGGAGCTCTTACTTTTGTGGATGAAGTGCATGCTGTTGGGTTGTATGGACCAAGAGGAGGAGGGATCGGGGACAGAGACAGAGTCATGCACAAGATGGACATCATCTCTGGTACCTTGGGTCAGTGAAAGCCTCACTAATGATAGGAAACATTTCACAACATTCTCATCAGTTGCATATGTGCCTCTCTGACTTGTTATGGGTTTTCGTTTCCAGGAAAGGCATTCGGCTGTGTGGGCGGTTACATTGCCAGCACCAGCACTCTGGTGGACACAATACGCTCCTACGCTGCAGGCTTCATCTTCACAACTTCCCTGCCCCCCATGCTGCTCGCAGGGGCCAAGGAATCTATCAAAATTCTGAAAACTGAAGAAGGCCAGATGCTGAGGAGGAAACATCAGAGGAGTGTAAAGCTGCTCCGACAGATGCTCATGGACTCCGGCCTTCCAGTGGTCCACTGCCCAAGCCACATTATTCCAGTCCGGGTAAGAAAATTAATAATTGATTTGTGTGTGAAAAGGTACACTTGGTTAAAACTGATGCAATCTAATTCAACAGTTGCTAAATGAACAGTTTCTCCAACCACAAAGTCACCCTCCTACCATGATTATCCATCTGGTGCAAGATGCAATTGAATCTGAGTCAGCTGTGTCTGTCTGTCAGGTTGCAGATGCAGCGAAGAACACTGAGATCTGCGACATCATGATGTCTCGTTACAACATCTACGTCCAGGCTATCAACTACCCCACTGTGGCTAAAGGAGAGGAGCTGCTGCGCATCGCCCCAACACCACTCCACACTCCACAGATGATGTACTACTTTGTTGGTATGTCAGCCAAAATTTCACTTATCTCATGTATTCCCGCAGTACAAAGTATTTCTTGTTGGGTAGGGAAATCTTTTTTTGGCTGCTTAAAACTGTAACACAGACATCTGGTAGCCACATTACATTAGTTTTTGTGCCAAGTACGCTATTCTCAATCCCCAGTATGGTGCATATCATCACTATTAACACTTACTGATCATTCCAACTCACTTTTAGCTAGTTCTAACATGAACACTGTATGGTGGTAATGGCTGGTTGTATACTCACCTGTTTGTGTTCTGCTTCGTCTCCTCAGACCGGCTGGTGAAGACGTGGACGGAGGTGGGCTTGGAGCTGAAGCCGCACTCCTCAGCAGAGTGTAACTTCTGCCAGCAGCCTCTTCACTTCGAGCTGATGAGTGAGAGAGAAAAGTCCTACTTCACAGGGCTCAGTCACATGATTTCAGCAGTGGCCTGATATTGAGTTAAACACTAAACCATTTCAAACTATTTATTCTATTTACATGAAATACTTTATATCACTGCATATAAAATGTAATGTATCCCCAATAAATTTGTGGGTTAAGCATTCATTTTCTTTTCTGTTTTCACTCTGACTATGATTTATGCATCAAAGGTTAAGAATACTGCCACATGTGACCGACGTTTCTCACATGTGGCTGTATTTGGGAAGCAACCAGCTGGTCAGTAAGTAGGTGGCTAAAAATAGTTCCAAAGGCTTAACGTTTATAAATACATATATAGATATATGTAACATTTGGTTCAGCAAGATAACCCTTAAAAAGGTATGGTGAATTAGTTTTTTTTAGTACATGAGTAGGTCTTTATTTTCTTTCATGCATCCTTGGAAATGAAATCCTCTAGTCTATGTGATAGTTAAGCTCTGACCGGACTGATCTGAACTGAAAGCTGAAATCAGAAATGCGTATGCACTCACATATGTTATATGAAACATATAGGGGTTTATGTGGGCTGTCTTACTACTTTCCTGCTGATGTGCATATAATGTGTTGTGTAATATCATATCTAATAATCTGAATAATCTATCTGAGAATTTCATGTGAGAATAATCTTTGAGTATGAAATGAGTGAGATAACAGAAGGGATTCATTTCATACACTGTCTCATACTCAGTTACACAGTAAAAAATTACATCTCAGGTCTTTAATATGGTGCAAACACATATTTTTGGGATCATACAATTTTATTTGTGCACATATTGGCATTTGTAAACTATTCCATCGCGTGCAGTGCTCTTGGCCATACAGAGATTATCTGTCATCTGTTTTAACATGTTGTGGAATGCAAACTTGTGTCCCATTGTAGAAACAACCGTCAACAATCAGTTACAATGTGACAGAGCCGCTTTCTTTTTCTTATTGAAAAAGCTTAGCAAAATGTATCAATGTATCATGTGCTGTTCATGTGTAATCAGCTTAAAGGCAGATTTATGATCATCTGGTCATTCATTCATGAAAAGCATTTCATGGCATTCTTGATCCTACCACATGGCGGCATACTGGGTCTCTTGTTTGCTACTGTGAGCCTGTGACATGAAACGCCTCCTCCCTTTGCAGATGACTCATAGCTGGTGCAGCAGCTTTTAACATGAACCACTAGATGGTATCAACGGTGAACAGGATATTGTGTTCCCTATCTAGATCACATGGAGGATCACTGTGGTTGTAATAAAATGCTACAAATACACTTGCATATCCTTCACTGCATGTGTCAGTATGTAGTAGATATGTACAATCAAGTGTTGTGCAGCATTTCAAATCAACAAAACTGATTCAAATGTATCTCCTATTAATAGCAGAATGGCTTTATGCAGCTTATGTGGCTTTTTCATACAAGATAATAGTACCGTTCTTATTGACCTCGTGTCATTTCAATCCTGTGTCCTGTGATCATCATGTTTAGATGAAATTAGTTCAATGAAAATCCCTATACCGCCACATGCGGGGAGCATCAATGGAGAAGAAGCTCTCCTCCCATCTGTCTCATCTCTGAATGCTTCCCACTGTACATCTGCACATGACAGGAGTGTGTTTGTGTGGCCGCTGGGTATGCGTGAAAGCCCTCAAAGCAGTACTTGACATGCAAAACCTGGGATGCTGTAAACCAAAGACCTTTCCCTTGCTTTCCTATGAGATAATTACCATGAGCTTACGTTTGGAGCATATTATGTAACGTGTGAAGTGTTGGTTGAAATAGAGCAGTCAGGTGACCGCCACTATCATGCAAGTCAAATCAGCTCAGAACATCCATCTTTGATGTTCTGTGTTTTGTGCTCTTTCATGTTACTTTGATTTTGGCGATTCTGATTTTAAATTTTCGAGACAATCTTTTAGATGGGAAAAGACTCCTTTGTGTGTTGTTTGACCTCATAAACATAATTTCCATCATCCGCCACTTAGTTTTGTAGATGCAGGCTGCTCAGGCACCTGCACACTTCCTGGAGGAGAGTTCAACTGCAACAGCAATCATGTGGGCATGAGGGGCTACAGTCAGGGAGTGTGTGTGTGTGTCTGCAAACTATTGACATTATGTGGTGGTTGGCTGTTGGACGCAGGTGCTGAAATGGTGGTGCAGTGTGTGGCAATGATATGGTGCCCGTTGTTGTGTGTCTGATCACTCCATGGTTGAGCGCATTTGTGTGTGTGTCAGTGTTGGTGTTTGCACAGGTTTAGCTATAGCCCTCATTCTGTGTTAATCCTGATGCTCTGCACATCTGTGTCTCCCCACTCACGTGTGCAGACAGATGAGCTGCATGGCTGGATTCCCACTGCACGCATCTCTCCCTCCCTCCCTCTCTCTCCCTCTCTTATTCCTCCTCATTCACCATTCTCTTGCATTATTATACACGTCAGTGGTGAACCATGTGCATGTTGTGGTTGCATTCTAAGAAAAGACACTGCCACACAGCAGTGCACTTGTGAATTTCCTATTGCAGCCACCGCTTACTATCGCTTGAGAAGAAGAAAAAAACACGCTTTCTTGATACACTTCACCTCAGAAATATAATGTAAATTGAGGGAGAGAGCCGTTTCAAGGGTGTGTCCAGGGTGAGAGAATATTATCACGATGAATGATGTAAGCGAACCCCTGTAGTGAAATGTTCTGCTGCTGTTCTGCAACAAAATGCATCACCAATTCAAAACACAGAGTGAATGACAGTTGTGTTTCTTCCTCCTGGAAAAAAACCAACAGCTCATGGTTCATTTGTCAAGGGTGGTGTGATTCTATTGTGAAGAGTTGTGATATAACCAGTCTTGTAACAGTAGTTATATATAGTAGCTAGCTGGTGTCAGGTAAATTTTGTATGCCAGTTTGTCATAGCAATTCTGTTTCAGATAGGCATTGATTACACTTAAGATAATCCACTCTAGGGAAATTAACTGTGAACAACGCAAAAATGTTTGCAATAATCCAACCCCACCTCATCTGTCAAGTAGGCTAAGCATCATACAAGTTAGAGCTGTGGGGGAGGCATTAGGCTGCATACAAACTCAGACACACCATTAACCTACATGGGAATATTTTAGTGATATATGTGTGTAATAAGTAACACACAGTCTTTTGGTAGCCTGCAGCAGAACTCATTTACACCCTTGGGTAAAGGAATTATAAGTTTAAGTCCCCTTAGATAACAAACTAAAATGCCATAAAATTATACATCCTATGTGAAAAATGTGATTTTCAAAATGATTCCATACCTGCGGACACTAAACTTTGTCATTTTCCTGCTATGACTTTAAATCATAAGGAATAAACTCCTCCCTCTTGAGTTGCTCTACTGTCAACTAAAAAAAAAAAAAAAAAAAACCTCCCATGCATCGGAATGGTAAAAGGAGAATGTGCATGGAGGAGGACCCTGGTACGATGTGGAGTAGTTGAAGTTGATGAAGAGATTATTGGCTCTGAAAGATTCACATTTAAACTTGTAGCTCGGTCATGAAAGTGTAAATAGGTCTACATTAGCCCCGGGGCAGGTCAGAGTCAGACTCACTGACTGATGGAAATAGAGAAGAGGAAAAAGGATAAATCTCTTCGCTCAAGCAGAAGCGCCATGCACTGGCCGGGCAACATATGACGCTTCAGTTTTTTTCTTTTTCTTTTTCTTTTTTTTGGAGGGTCGGGTGAAATGTAGTTTATCGTTGTGTGGTGGACCATGTAGTAAGTGTTGTTTGCGCTTGCATGTAGTATGATATTGAGTCCGATATGTCTAATGTGACGCCGAGTAAAAGCGTGGAATGGCTGCAACTCGAGTTAGAGTCCGGAGGCACTTCTCTGCTCCTGCTGGACTGCCGTTCACACGAGCTTTATGAATCGTCCCACATAGAGACCGCCATAAACCTGGCCATACCGGGGCTGATGCTCCGGAGGTTCAAAAAGGGCAACATACCTATTCGGACCATCATCCCCAACCACGAGGACAAGGAGAAGTTCATAAGACGGTGCAAGACGGACACGGTCGTCCTGTACGATGAGTGCACCTTGGACTGGCAGGACTGTGGAGCCCCGGCGTCGGTTTTGGGTCTACTTCTTCAGAAACTGTGGGAAGACGGCTGTAAAGCCTACTACTTGGAAGGTGAGTCGTCGAATTAGCGTGTAATTTAATGTGAGACACTCAAGGTTTGTTTAATATGGTTTATAACGGCAGGAGCCGACCGACAGACGCCGCTATAATGTTACAATTCTGTCATTACAATGTTGCTATGTTCAAGCATTCAGCTGTTTTGGGCTTAGTGTTGGTGTCAGTGATAATAATGATACTACTAATAATAATAATAGCTAAATTGTTTTCGGGGGAGACGTTTCCAAGTGGCGCTGAAGTTTTAACGTGAAGGGGTTTTAAACTTTTAAACGATAACGTTTAAACAACGAGGTCGTGACATTTATTCACAAGGTTCTCGTGTTTCTAATGTTAGAAACGTTCATGTGGCTTCGGCGCCAATGTTCGTCCTGTCTCGTGCGTTTACGGTTTGAAAGATGTTCTAAACTTTGTGTGATGTGTGTCACTGAGATTCTCAATTAAAATTCCAAAATGGCTGCGCCATGTTTTGCTCTAGCAGGAACAGGCATGCATTTCATGAATGGTGTTTTTGGGGGGAACTTGAGCTACTTCTCTACAGCTCTGTTTTGAAAGCCATAAGTGTTTTTTATATTAAATTATGATAGGCCTAATTGAAATCAAATAAAACTAAATATATGCTGTGGCCGTTTTATTTAAAAGTAACATAAACATTTGGGTGTAACTTTGTTGTTTTGTGTTTTGGCACCTGTCCAGGTGGATTTGTAAAGTTCCACACAGAGTATCCAGAGCACTGTGAGACCCTCATCGACAGCTCCTGTCCCAGTTCCTCCCCTCCGCTCTCTGTCCTTGGGTTCGGAAATCTCCGGATCAGCTCAGATTGTTCTGATGGGGAGTCTGATCGAGAACCGAGCAGTGCCACTGAGTCCGAGGAGAGCCCCATCCCCAGCAATCAGCCTGCCTTCCCTGTCCAGATCCTACCTTACCTTTACCTGGGCTGCGCCAAAGACTCCACTAACCTAGATGTGCTGGGCCAATACAACATCAAGTACATCCTGAACGTCACACCCAATCTCCCCAACATGTTTGAGCATGATGGCCACTTTAGGTACAAACAGATTCCTATTTCAGACCACTGGAGTCAGAACCTGTCCCAGTTCTTCCCAGAGGCCATATCATTTATAGGTGAGTAGGTTGCTGACAGGTTATGTTTAACATAAAATACTCTTTTCAGATTACAAATTAGTTCTTAACTGTGTATGTGTAGGTAGGTTTGTCACAAGGAGTTTCTTGCACAGTAAGCCCTCGTGGGTGTGGTGCCCTTTCACAAGACTTCAACTAAAATATAAATTATTTGCTAGTTATGTTTTTAAATAATATAATTATCAATATTTAAGATCATTTGTTGAAAATAATCATTATCTGAGCCATGTGCAAATGTGTTTGGACACTTTTCATATTATTTTCATAAGCAAATTGTGGTTTATAGAGGAAGACATGATAAACATCCCTCCCTTACCACTTGCGTAGGCTGCTATCAGCTGTTGTACAGCAGTATCACTCAATTGTGATAACAATTTAAACATGTAAGTGAGTATGTTTCTGTCAGCACTAAAAATTTATGTCTCATTTTCACTTTTGATTTGCTGTTTCTCACCACAACTGCACCTGAAACCACAGTGTTTGACTTGTTTGTTTAGTGATAGCAGAGTCATGTATCACTAACAAGTTTCCAAAGTGGTTTAGAGGTAGAATGAGGAAGGAAGTGCTGTTTCCACTCTGGGGTTGTGTTCAACTGTAGAATGACAAACAAGGCGTAGTGTTGTTGACAGCTGTGTGGTAATGTCTGAACTGAACAGGATATTAGATACATTTTTATAGATTAAACTGTTATATCAAGAACTAAGCTCTTCAATCAATTGCAGTACCTCATTGTTGAGCCAGAATGCCCTTAGTTATTGTAGTACAGGGAAATATTTATCAATGAAGAAATTATTTGTAACAATCTGAAAACAGATCAGGCATGAAATGGAGCATGTTGTCCTTGGATAACTTTTTGCTGACCATAGTTTTCTTCTCCTGTCACAGATGAAGCTCGATCAAAGCAATGTGGCATCTTGGTCCACTGCTTGGCTGGCATTAGTCGATCAGTCACAGTCACTGTGGCCTACCTAATGCAGAGACTCAACCTTTCTCTGAACGACGCTTATGACTTTGTCAAGAGGAAGAAGTCCAACATTTCCCCGAACTTCAACTTCATGGGTCAGCTTCTGGACTTTGAGAGGACGCTGGGGCTGCACAGCCCCTGTGATAACCGTGCTACCAGTGAGGAGCAGCTCTTCTTCACCACACCAACCAATCACAACGTCTTCCAGCTGGACACGCTGGAGTCAACATGAAGATCAATTGGACAGATGCTTTTTTGTTGTTCTTCCCTGTGGTGTCTTTGAGGTTTTCTGAGTCTTTCAGATGCCTAAATAGCTGACACAGGTAGTAAGTCAGTTACACTATTTCTGCACCAAAAGGAATTACATTGATTTGTTACAGGAGCACCACCCATATGCAGAGAACATACTCCATTAGATCAAGTCTCAATGCCTTAATATCTAACACAAGGATGAATTTTGCTATCCACCATCATACATGGCTTTAATTAGTGGTCATGTACAGCCATAATAGCAGGACATTTCATAACTTTTCTATTAAATCTAGGATTGTTGTTCCGACTGTTACTTGCCCTTTTCACATAGGACGCAGTGTTTTCCATGCATGCTGCGGGGTACAGTGCAAGAGCAGGACCCTGGCGCAAATCACGTGTGTGTTGCTGGGTGACCGATACGGCATCAGGAAGTGATTATTTCCCTGTATGCCTGTGCAGTGAATATCGATACCCTATGTATCTGACAAATAAGCCGAAGAAAATCCCACCTTTAGTTTCTCTGAGAAGGAGACGAGTAGCAGCAAACACAGAGGGGAAGCGTGTGGATTCACAAAACCCTCGGGGCTCAATTGGGAGAGTTTCAACTTCTCCCGGTTTCCGGTTTTGCGATGACCGGTTTCTACCAGGAAACTGAGGGAGTCCGTCCTATTGGACACGCAGAGGTATCATCACAGAGCGCTGTGCTCAAGTCACGCAACGTGCTCAAGTCACGCAACGTGCCACGCAAGCATTTTGCGCCGTTGTGTGGAGCACGGTCATATCAGCGCCACGCAACACATACACAATGAATGGTAAGCTGTGCGCAGCCTGCACTCACCGCGTCCAATGTGAAAAGGGCTTTATTCACCAGCTGTAAAGTGGATGTCAGTGTATTTCTTTGTATTAGTCATGATTATTGCCTTGATGGTCTAAAAGGAATTTTTTGCCAATCAGAATGTTTTTCCATGGACCAATCTGTGACGTTTTGATGGTACTCGAGCAGAAGAAAATAAGCTACCACAGTGATCCGACCTTGAATTACCGTCCAGTTTTTCCTCTGATGACCATATGCAGTTCTCTTGCGGCATACTGGACCATTGAAAGCATATGTTTCTTGTGCTTTTAGTCAGTACCTTAACTAACATCTGATAAACACCAGGATGTTAGATAAGTGACCACTTGTTGCAAAATATCAGAGTTAAAAAATATTACTCTTTAGAAACTCTCCTGTACATTCCACTGCTTGTAACTGCATTATTTGCATGTGATTAAGTTCTACCAAGAACCTTGTTTTGTAACCTTAAGGTCATATTGCCTGGTATTGTTGAGGCCTTGACCAACCTTAACATGAAACTGAAGAAGATCCAGTAAGTAGGAGTGTTTTGTTTTTTTGCCACAGTTAAAAGGAACAAACGTGTAAGTAATCAGTGTATAAAGGAATGGATGTCCACCTTATTTTTTACTCCGTCAGTCTTCAGCCTGCAGCTATTCCTTCTGTGGAACAGTAATGTTAAGGGAAACCTGATGTGTAATTAGCTGTTCTCTATTGCCAGTCTCGTCACAGAACAAATTTTTGAATTTGATGAATGAGAGGGAATGAGAGGAAATGAGTTTGACTAATGTGTTCTTACCTCACAGAGAGACATTTTCAGGGATTTTTATACAAGGCATCTGTAGCTCGTCATGGCCTCTTAAAGTGCATCCAAGGGCTGTTTTGTTTGGTATGTTTGTAAAGAAAATGTACATAAAATGTGGTTGTTACAGGGACATTTTCTCAAAATCATGAAGAATGCGAAAGTGATCCTATTTTGACCCTTATGTATAGTGTATGTAAAACTAAATGTCCAAGACATTCTGTACAAGTTTATACAACAAATATATTGTATATTTTTACTTGAAAAAATGTGTTTGTCGTTCATGCTGTTCTTTTTTTTTATTTGAAGTCCTGGCAGTCTTTCAAAAACAGAAGTGGTTGTGTGGTTGAGTCAGGACCAAATGCTGCTCTGAGTCGCGGTTAGTGGCTCTATGCTGTCCAGTCCCGAGGCTGTAGGTGTGGTCAGATGTCTGTTTTCTGTCCACTCTGATGCTTAGCTTCCTGTCTCCCATAGGCTTTTTGACACAAAGACAAGTGACAGGGCCAGATCTGTCAATACCACAGAGCAACCACACCCACAACCAGTCACTCAAACAGAGCTTAAAGGAAGAGGAAGATGACACAGCATGTACTCTGCCACAGATACAACATTTCCGACATCTCTCCTCTGCAGCATGGGGAGTGATTACCGGTATGTTTAATAACGGCGTTGTGCAATAAGCATCGTAAAAGTTTTAGTCAGACATCTCTTTTGTTGCTTATTGTGGTTTGAACGTTTTTTTGTTTTGTTTTTTAGCAAAAGCATATCTTGCAACACTATAAGTGTAGTTATGTTATTTTAAAAAGAGGAAATTAAACTTCCCTGATATCTACACATCCTCGCATTTCAAGTGAGATTCACAATCTTTTACAGTTCACATGTTACACTTAAAAAAGTAAGTATTTAATATTCATTCAAAGCTAACTTGTTAGGTTTCGGAAATGTTGCGTAATGCCTTTTAAAACTAGTTATAGGAGCTCACAAGGTGAGTTTGAATAGGCAGCTATGTGTGTTAATGCACACACAGAATTAGTTGTGCTTGTTTTGCCTTTTCACCCAATGCTCAAGCCACACAATGACTGTTTCCAGATTTGTTAAGTAGCTGTAAGAAATATGTGTTCCTCTTCTCCGAGTTTTCTCAGAACTATGTTTCATTCCATCTCCCTAAACGCTTGATTGGTTTGGTATTGTTTCTAGTTTGTCTGGGAGATTTATTCATATGTTCTTTGCCAAATGACAGAAAGATGATGCAGTGAATTCCCTTCCCTGAAGAAATTATCTCATGAACGGAAGCCAAGCTTTGTAAGGCAGGAAGAAAATAGGTGGTGGTGATGGGGGGGTCTGGAGTTGATCTGTGTTGCAGTTCACGGTCCAATAACTGTCACTCTGTGGGATTTAATGACTTCAGTGCTGCGCTAAAACAGTTTTAGTTCTTAGCTCCTGCGCTGAGATGACTGACAATACTGTAGTGGGCTAAAAACTAAAATCTTCAACTTTCACAGCTGCACATGAAGAGACTTGCCTAGCAACACCTTGCAGTTGTGACAATAAAAGCTGTTGAGTGATGGGTTTTCCAGCATGACTGAACCTGGCTGGCCACATACCTGCAGGGTAAACCTGTGATTAGGTCTGAAAAGACACCCACGATAAGGCAGAGAGGCAATGGGTGGCTGCAATGCACAAAAGAAGAAAGAACAGTGCCTGAGGGACGATGGAAGTGAAAGCCATTAATCAGAGAGATCTTACCAGTTACTGGCACTGTACATTTACAGGATATCAGCACTACTGTACCAGAGTAATAAGCAATGATTTATATATTTGCACGCTGCCAAATACCAGTTTTTATGGCTGTTGCATAGCAGTCCTCAAACACTTATTTAGTCAGATATACAACGTGACTGCTCATGAGTGGGATTCCCTTGCAGCTGCTCCTCAGTGCTTTTTGGCACCATCTATTCCTCGCGGAAGGTCTCACCTGAGAGTTAAGCATAGACTTCTAGGATTCTGTAATTATAAATCATCTGATGTGTTGCTGCCACTTTCAAAAGCAAAGTGTCCTGACAGCTGCTGTTTTCTCTTCTTACTAAGTTGTTCCAAAAAAAAAAAGGAAATGCTTTCTTGCTCATGTGCATAGAAATTACAGGGCTTGCTGTGAACTTTTTAAATGAAGCCTTTGATGAGAAAAAAAATGATAACTTCCATATTTAGAAATAGGATGTGTGCGTGTGTGTGTGTCAGAGAGAGAGAGAGAGAGCAAGAGATTTGCAGCTACAGTGTTGTGTGACAGATAAATGGAGTATTTCTGTCCTGTTGTGATCACTCATGAAGGGAAGCAGAGGCTAATGCAGTGCTTACTCAGCAGTAGTTTCTGGGGAAGCAGATGTGCATGAGACTGACAGGATTTTAGCTCAGGGTAGGGGTTATGTGTATTTGCAAGTCTGCTTATTGTGTGTGTATGTGTGTGTGTGTGTGAGAGAGAGAGAGAGAGAGTCTGAGCCAAAGCCAGTGAGAGCTGGTTCACACCTGCTGTGGTTATAAGAACATACTTAGCATACTGAATGACTGACAATAATTTCACAGCTGCTTCTGATGCACAGTAACAGGAATAGTTCATTTATTCAGCTCTTCCATGCTGTTATTATTAGATGAGGACCAATTCACCTCATTGTCTCTGTGGAATTAATCAGTGCTTTTTCATTTCCATAATAGTAATAGTTCTAATAGTTATGACATTTGTTAAAGGGTCACTGTTATCCTATTACAGATGACTGTTTGGCCATCCTGCTGTAAAAGTCAATCTCATCTGAATAGCTACCATCTTTACTGCGGGGATTTTTTTTTTTTTTTTTCACTCCCAGTGGTCTCACTCGTGTTTGTGCACAGCAGATGTTCAGGGGCCAAGGAGAATAATCCAAATCTCAGTATTTGGCCGAATGCTGTGGCTGACATCATGTCACTGAGGAAGGGATGACATCATGGATGCTGTGCCATCCTCTGAGGCACGCTCTCTCTGTTTTTGAGAAAAGGCCACTTCTTTTCGCATGTCCAGCAGCATGATAGGAATAAGTTTTACACTTGTTGCCCGAAATGATGACAAACATTTAAAAAAAAAACTTTCTTTCACTGCTACCAAAAATTAATTTTATTTATGTGGGGAAGGCCTGAAGAAATACATTTAATTCTCAGAACCGTTAAGACACACTAATACTACGCACTTCCTGCTTCCCTGTATGTGTCATGGAATAAGCTCAGATCTCAAGTCAGACCTTCTCTTATAGATTCATAGAGGAAGAATATTTTGAATCTGAACAAGGTGTCTTTGGTGGTTTGTCAACCACAAGTAATTATAAAAAAAATACTTCAAACCTAATGGTTTAATATCAGCTCTGATGATTCAGATGTTGGTTGTTGCGACATCCATCAAGTCATGCTAGACTTTCTGGCTATCTAACAGGAAGTATCTTATCTCTGCAGGAACTTACTCACTGATATACAATCTTTTCAAAACAGTCCTTGCAAAATCTCCCGACTCACTTGTGTGAAACATAAATCCTTTCGAACAGACATGTATGTTCTCTGACGAGGAAGAAAAGTGTGAGTTTTGGCAAAGGGAATAGTGGGTCATGTGTAAAGCAGAGCCACATGGAATTCTAGTGGCGGAGCGAGGCGGCCATCTGTTAATACCAGAAGTCTCTCATTTTGTGGCCAATTTCACCATCCGGTGATGTACAGTAGCCTGCGCTCACCAAGCCGGGGAACAAAGTGATATTTGTTTGCAGTTTAATCTGTGGCAAAGTGAATGAAAGGGAACATTCCTAGACCCAACACAAAGTAAAGGTCATCTGTCTGTCATGTGTTGTTGCTTGGGAACTACAGAGGAGGTCATGCTGGGAACTGTCTTGATGTCTAGTATGCCATTCACACACAGCCATATGTTGCTAACAGTACAGCGCTGGCAACAGTGCCAAAGCGCACATCTGAGCCTCAGGATGTGCTCATACAACATCAGTGAGCAAAATGATGATGTCATGATGTCAACACATGGGGCAGGGATCTCCAAGTGTCTGAGACTTGAACAACTCAAACAATTAGCAGGCCAAAGAATGTCTAAAACTAAATACATGCAGATGTATGTAGTGTAATGGAACTTAACTTGCATTCATGTTTTCACATTCACGTCCATCAAAGCAGCTGTAACCGCAGTTACAATACATATTAATAAACATCAAATAACCTTGGAAAATGAAAACAGTCTCTTCTATTGATGAGCCCACAGAGAATTGAGTGTGACTGCAATTTCAAGGAGAGTTTACCTTTCCATTTTGAGTTTCTTGAGCTGCTTCAGTGCATCTTTGAGGCAAACATGAATTCCTACTTTAATCATACACATATAATACGTATTATCACTTTGAAATACAATATAGTGTTGTCAAAATAACACACAGTTATCTGCAAATAACAGATCCATCTTAAGGTCCTTCAATACAAATTCCAATTCCAAAACAATTCCTATATTCATATTTTTTATTATGGGAAGAAGCGCATAACAAATACTTTTAATGGTACTTGTAATTTTAATGCAGAAATGACTTTTTCAGCACAGACATCGTACTAGTATTCCTCCTCCTGCTAAGTAAATGACCTCAATAGCCTAATTCTTCTGCCATCTTATGCACAAATTTCCTTTTTTGAAAGTGGTAAAAATAGATAAACCCTCCAGTGGTACATTAAAACAAAACAATCGTTGTTATTCATTTGAATCAATGAATAGTTATTGTGGAATTTGTGAATTCTGTGTCTTGTAGTCTTGCTGTTCTATGGGCCATTATGGCCGAGCAGTGCAGAAACAGTACTTCAGTGTTCTCAGCACCACAAGTGGGATGGAGCATCATGATACAATATTCTGTCTGTTCAAATTTGATTTGCAGTCCTTCCACTCTCTCTTTGTCTAAGGCGTTCCACTTCCTCGTTGTGTATTTATGGCAACAAAAACAACCTGCCAACCTCTCCAAAATCATCAAAGTTTCTGATCTTATTCAGAATATGATCATTCATATGAAACAAAACCGATTGCTTCCTTTTGTTTTAAGTAAGAGAAAAATCAAAAATCCTCCTCCTTTTAACCTTTAGACGCAGACTCTTTATAGCACCACCAAACATTGTAAATATCTATCACATAACTAAATTTGATAAAAGCTGACTATGTAGTTAGAGATTTTGGGAGCATGTACTCATATATATATTTGATGCTGTAGTGAAAGCTGAATGAGAAATTTCTAGAGACTGGTCTGTGATATTTGGCACTGGCTGACTTTCAAGATCATGTGATGTAGTGAAGCAAGAAAAACAGGAATCCTCTAAACCCAAAAGCCCGCTGGCTTCAAATGAAGTCTGAATGTGTGGGTGGCAGAGAGATGGTATGAGTAGTTAACGCCTTCTAAACTCTAAACGGGGTATTCCTTGCTCGTCCGGGGATTTTATACATCTATAAATCATACTGAAGGGGTTATGAAAACATCGCACTGTTGGCGTAGCTTAGTAACACAGTTTTAGGACAATTTCATGGTGGATCATGACGCTTGTGGATCTAATGGTTTGAAACGGATGATTTATTAATCAATAAAGCAGTGGAGCAGTGTGGGTGTGTGCTTGTGTACCTATCCGACAGGGGACCTCCCAGTAGTTACACACTCCAACTGTGGACTGGTGATATGTTGCAGCTAAATGTGAGCCACTCATGGTGTTCATTCACATAACCCCCTCAGACTATTGTTGTTCATCCAGCACTTAAAGGAGAGAGTGCAAATAGTGCATAACTAAATAACAGGCTTGTTCCTTTGCTCATTTGGACTGGATGAAGAGGCTCAGCGAATTTCTGAAGTCCAACAACCAAAGGCTCTCATTAACATGTTCAGTATCCAATCAAATGGTGCCGGGGGTTCGAGAAGTGATATCTTGAGGTTTCAGGGTGAATTCTTGGATACCTTGCTGAAATTTGATGTCTGACTTTCAAAAGATGGACTTTAGATGTCTAAGAGAGGGCGCTCTAATGGTCCTGACCAACTAGCTCAAGAAGTCAGAGGTCTAATGAGATGTCAGGATGTCAAATGTTCAGTCACTGTGGATCCAAATAAAACGCTCCAAGAAATAAACCACCATCAAGTGTGCCTGGTCAAATGGTTTGTGGTATCTGACGACCACCATGTTTTTAAAGCCTGTATGAATACATGAAGTAAACACTCAATATCTCCAGTGTCTTGAAACCCCTTTTTTCTTTTCTTCCCTGTTCTCTTTTTTATTTTTTCAAAGTGACAGCAAAAAGTCCACACTTGGCTGTTGTAGTGTGACAGTTCGCTGTTTGTAGGGTAGGAATGTATAGCCTCTCTCCTCCCCTCGGTGTATGTGTGTGTGTGCACTATATACGGCTCTATTTCCGCCTGACTCATACTTATCCAATGGAGTAACCCTGCATAGACACACATACACACACTGGTAGAATAAAAATGAATGAAGTCAGTTACATAATATCGATAACTCACTATTACCTATGCAGATCCCCTCTTATCTCAGGCATTTCAAGCGTTAGTGTTACAGGGAGGTGAGTGTCACACACACAAAAGGGAAACAGGTCTTGCAGTGGCTTATGTTGTCCCTGAAGTCCACATTACCAAAGGTGGTTCATAACCGCAGTGTGTTAATAACAGCAGGCATGAGTCATCAGGCCTGTCTTACGTAACTGCGTCACTTCTCCACCCAACTTGCTGCTAGTATGCCACACCCCATATTCATTCACACACTGCTCTGCTGCTGCCCAGCCTCCCATTGATGGCGGGGAGAGCACTACTCATCCTGTTCCACGCTGCAGACGGCAGCTTTTTTTTTTTTTTAAACCCAGGCAGCAGAGCAGTCTAATCTGTGTGATAAAAAACCAACACATCAAATTTTAACGTGACATCTTTTCGTCTCATATTATCCCTCGGTCTTAATGCACTATTTTTGGACTGGAGATAGTCTAAGTGAAGAAGGTACAGCTGATGTAGTGTGTTATATTTGTTAGACAGTTAATATCGGTCTGGCAGAGCAGCTGTGCTTCACTGCTGATTGGGCTTTAGAGTCCCATAAGTAACACGGACCACAGGGACTGAATAGAGCTAACAGGACCCTCAGGGAGATGGAGAGAGATGGAGGGAGGTGGGGAGGCCTCAGTCAGTCAGTCAGGCCACTGACGTCACCTGCTCGTACAAAATACAGTTGTTCCCATTTCCTTTAATGAAACTGCAGAAGAGCTCAGAGTTATTATTTAAAGTTGGTCTTTAAATATATGTGTCAAATACTAAAATCAACTAATATTGTAGCCTATTTATGATCATTGTCAAAGAAAATTTTAGTCACTGAAAATATACTGTAGATCATCAACAACTTTACATCTTGAATAGATTTATGTTTTTAAAGGAAAGTTGGGTATTACCTGTCTTTGTGAAGCTGCTGTAAAATCTCTGCATCTGCTGGTTCCTGTAACTGACCCAGACCAAGAGATAAGATTGTGCTTTCCTACTGACATCAAGTGGCCACAGTGCTAACTGCATAGCTTCTCTGCTACTATAACTGAGCTTCTTCACCTGGTAGAGATATTTCACACAGCTAACAGAAACAAATCCGGATGTTGTGACTGTGTTTTGTTCAGGAATTCCTCTGAATGCAGCACAAGGATCTAAAATCACTGGCGGGGAAAAATGAAAAGCCTCATCATCGCTCTGATCATCCGTCACACTAACATGTGTGTGAGAATTAAACCTGTTTAACAATAGGAGTGTTATCTCTTTGTAGTTGAACACTACTCTTTATATGGACAAAGGCATCTGATTGTCAACTGGTGTGGGTCAATCCAGATCCCCTAACATGGGCACTAACATGATTAGACATAAATAGCTCCCGTCCCAATAGACTGTGTAACAAGATATGTACACGACAACTATGTGAATTGTTGACATGCCGCAGACAAAAGCCACTATAGAAAACAAATTACACACATAAATCAAAATTAGGTCGGACGGCTCAGTTTCACACAAAAGTATCATGTTTTGATATGACAGCAGTCATTATTCAGGCCTCCTCAGCTTGTTTACTTACAGGAGGCAAAACATTCAATCAGCGTGTACACTGTGGAATGAAATAGTAAAATAAGTGTTTGGTTCACAGTAAAACAAATGCTGATTGAAGCTCAGAGTCACAACACACCAAAGATACAATACACTGATGGGATTATGGTTTTGAGCTGTTTCCACAAATAATAATATTAAACCTGTTAAAAACACTGACCCGAGGGTGGAACAGCATGTCTGCAGAATTCATTGAGCCAAACACATTTGTGTGAAAACATCAACAGTACATTTTTTCAAACAAAATGAAAAATTGCTAAAAAGTGACTGCTTTGACAATTGCACCTTGTTTATTACATGTGCACACATTCCAAAGAGACTTTTTCATGTCGAAATATGCAGACGCTCTTGACATTTCAGGGACATGAGAGAGGAGTAAAAAGTCCTGAGGGTATCTGAAACTGTATGTGCACTTCATTACATGCACGGTATCCAGACTGCATCCAAGAGGCCGACATTGCTTGAAAGGTATGATTACTCTACCAGAGTCCACGGTGTAAAACAATGTTGACTCATGGATACATTCTGCTGGCGTGCACACATACATTTTCTGCACAGAGAAAACAATATCAGCCTCTCAGTAAGAAGATTTGTAAACTGGCTGTGGCACTTCAGAGATAAGATAAGCCGGAAACAAACATTCAAGTTGATCAGCCAAACTGTTATGCTTTATGTCCCCTCTAGAAAATGAGAAAAGAAAAGTAATTTGAATACATTTACACAAATTCAGTATACGTGGGCACCAAAAAGTAGTTACAGTCTGTATTTACAACAATGCAAGAGATGGTAGAAAAATACAGAAACATTCAGATGCGGTATTTGACTAAATCTTGCAAAGTCGTTCCAAGGATCTCTCAGTGGCATCCAAAGTCAGCTTCCAGTTCTCCACAGATGACCGTGGAGTCACAGGGAAATACAAAAATAACACTCTGGATCTTCTCTTGTGCAGGATTACTCCACTCCTTTCATGAACTCCAAGAACTCTGTGAAATTCAGGGAGACACATCGGTTGGCAAATAGCGACTATTTTTGAGGGATGAATGATAGATTATAGAAAAATGAAACGTTAGAGCGTTTGCTCTACATAACCATTTCACCAAGTCTCTTTTATCAGCTGGAACTCCTCACCATCATAGTCAATTTTGCCGTCGTTGTTCTTGTCCCCGTCTTTCATCAGCTCCTCGATGTCATCCTCAGTAATTGCCTCTCCTGTAGACTCCAGCATCATTTTCAGCTCATCCAGGTCAATGTAACCATCTGTGTTCCTGCACAATCAAAGGGGTGAAAATGCATTATTTGTACACAGCACACCAAAATTAAGCTTTACAGATGGCAGTGGAGGAGGTGGTGCGTTTGTGGTGTGTGACAAGTGACTGATCATATCCTGAAGTTTTGAATGTTTGAGAACCATCAGTGTGAGGGGAGAAAAAAAGTATTGCTGGTGTCTGCTTTGATGCTCAGACGAGGTGTCTGGCTTACATGGAGTGGGTGTTTGAAATATTCTGTGCTGTCAAAAAGGATTATGGAGCAGACTACATGCTGTACTATGCGGAGCTACTTGGCATTTTGTCAGTACACATAATTGCACATAGGGAACATACTTTGTTGGAGCCACACTTAGAGGAGCAATTTGATTGTGGTAATTTCACTTGTTTATATATTTTGTCAAGCCCATCATTTAGTTTTAGTTTTGTTTTTTACAACAGATTGTACCGATAAGCTGCTCTCAAGGCTTTAATGCTTTGGATTCAGTTAGACAAACTAAAGACAATGTTAAAACATGAAACTCACTTGTCAAACATGCGAAACAGCTCAGCCAGCTCTTCCTCTGTCTTCCCCTTGCTGTCGTCCTTCATGCACCTCACCATCATGACCAGGAACTCGTCAAAATCCACCGTGCCACTTCCTGCACACACACACACACACACACACACATACACACAAGGTGCCTCATCACATCGTTTCGCTCCACACTGGATGTAATTTTGTTTCATTTAACCACCAGTTCTCTCATTAAAGGCCCAGTCTGTAAGCACAGTGCATCAATATGAACCACATTGGAGGCTGCAAAGACTTATTCACTGATTGAAAGTGCTTTTAATACAAAGCCACAAACAGCATCTAAGTAAAACAAATTATTTCTGAATCATCATTTAACACAAATACTGATTATTTATGTGTCTTTTGTAGCTTAGGTTCTTTAGAAACAAACATGGCATACCCACTGAAGCTTTATGGAACAAATTCATGTTCTGTTTCATCATTACATCACAGAGAAAATTCAAGACGACTTGGGCTTCATCTGATATGCATTTCCCTTTAATCCAGCGAGACACGTCTTGTCATATTTAAGATCCACGACCATCATTTGACATTAAGTTGAGAGCCTTTGAACTACACTTGTCTGCACAGCACGATTGTGCAATGATGGACGTGCCAGCGGGTCGGTGGGGATGAAGAGGTCAACAACAACAATCAACCGCTCATTTCGCCTCATGCACTGTAGTGCTGTATAGTGTTTTGATTTACCGTCTTCATCCACTTCGTCAATCATCTCCTGCAGCTCCTCTGGCGTGGGGTTCTGGCCGAGCATCCTCATCACCTTCCCCAGCTCCTTGGTGCTGATGCAGCCGTCCTCTGCATCCTGTACGAAGATGTCAAAGGCGGCCTTGAACTCTGCAACACCACAGCAGCACATCGGAAAACAACCCAGTGTTACAACACGTTACGGGGCCTGCACAGGGTGAGCAACACCATGCATGATGTACAGTAAAGATGAAATGTGATTCATATATGAACAAGCACATTTTTAAAGTTGATGACAGGCCTTAAAGCAACAAGGTGGTGAGACATAGTTGATATGAACGCACCATTTTTCTGTTCATCTGTCAGCTGCTCAACCTGTAAAAGACAAAAATTTAAAAGTTATTACTTGTTAATTGATGACAAAACAGGGAAATATACATTTTCTGCACTTTCTCAACTACTTTTTGGTAAAAATGTGTTTGTTTTTGTCAATTTGTTACTGATTTAGCCACAGTTATTGAACCTGCCGTAGCTTTGGACTCAGATATCTTGAATTATAAAGTGTCGAAACCAGCCTCAGGACAATATTATCTGTGTTTTGATAACTTTTCAGCCAGCGAAGGTAATTTATTTGGTGACCACAGACTGGGCCATCCCTGACACAGAACCTATATATCATGTATGAGAGCCAGTTAGAGGAAGAGTTAAAAATAAACAGACAGGAGGATCAGGAACCACAGATAAAGGACACAATACACAGTGCTTTAAATTAGCATAGCTGTGGATCTGGCCCAACAATGGAACAGTAATCCTGGAAAAGCTACCACGAATGAGAGAGGGAGACAGGTGCTTATGTAAGAGTTATTGTCTGTCGTCTACTATAAATTAAACACACACACATGTAGACACACTCATAACACATACTCCACTGGTGATGATATATGAAAAACATCTATCTAAGCAAACACATGTAATGTACATTCCTGTGTGTTTTTACTGTCTCGGCTGCCTGCACCGCTCACTGGGGATGTTGGAGTGAACGGAGCAGCCAGCTGACCATACAGGCTGAGGTGGACAGACAGCCACACAGCTCTCTGACTCATAGATAATGCTGGAATTCAGCCGTGGGGGGGTTTATCTAAACCTGAAGTCCTTCTCTGGCACCAGAGGACCACGGACGCAGAAGTGTCTCATCAACTGGCCAAAATTAGCCATTTGAAGTAGTGACTGCTCCATTTGAAGTCATGACTGAAGGAGCCGAGCGGATCAGGGACCTGTCCTGTCGGTGACCTCCTGAGTGGCTCCTATCAGCTCTGATAGGGCTGAAGTAGGAGAACATCTAAGAGACGAATATGGTGTCAAGGCTCTTTTGGCATCAGCAGGTGATGGAAGCTGTGTGCTGTGCAAGGCCCATCAACAGGGATTTGTCAACCATTCAAGTAATGTCAGATGTCAGTTGGACAAACTAATGAGGAAGCCTTTTTTTTTTTACACAACAAATATATACACAAGCGCTAAAATATTCCTTGTTATAACGCACATTTAAATGGGACTGACAGTCTTACTTTTTACTGTAAATCATTGCTTTTTTGTCAGTAACAGTAAATGTTACAGATTATGGTTTATGATTCAAAGCAACGTCACTCGTACACCAGATTTAGTTCACACACAGATTTTTAGTGAGCAGCTTCACACTTTCAGCTCATTGAGTTGCGAGAGAGGACATACCGCTGCCTTGTAGATGTCGTTCATGTTGGAGGCTCGTCTGCTGCCTGTCCTGACGGCGTCCTGGCACAGAGGAAGGAGGTACTGTCCAGATCAGGGCAGGACGCTGGCCTCATCCTGAGAGGGTTTTATAGCTAGAGTCTGGCGCTGTCTGGCCCCTCCCCAGGGTAAACCAGCTTCCCCTCTGTTTGTGCCTCAGCGTGTGTCCACAAATGTGTGTTTGTGTATGTGTGTCATTTGGCCAATCTGTCACAATCACCAGGCTCAGATAAAAATGCAGCAGCTCTTAGGGGGCATACTTTGGAATGGAATGAAGTGAAGAGGGGGGAGGCGGAGGAAGCATGCATGGTGTGGTGAAGCCTAATCTCCAGGGAGGGGGCTATAGAGACACTCAACATTCCTCTAGACCTGGACCAGAGACGCAGAGGGCTCAGGAGGCTGTGCGTGTGAGAGTGTGTGTGTCTGCAGGGCGGGGGTGGCAGAGGAGGTAAGAGGGTGGAGGCCAGGATGAGAGCGACACAGACTACAGCCAGCAGGAAGAGAAAGGGGAGGAGAGAAAAAAAAGAAGGAGTATTCAGAAAGTAAAAAAAAAACCCAAAATAAAACAGAATATACCGACAGGTGTGTGTATGCGCAGTATAGCAGACATTTTGGCTTATCATCGTAGGAAAAGCACAGGTGTAAGTGAGAACATTAGTGATGGCTCCATTCCATTTAAGGCTTCTAGGGAGGCATGCCAGTGCAACACGCCAGGGCCCTGGGCCTGGAACAGCAAACTGGAATCAAGCCATTGTTAATGTTGTTCATACCACCTGGGCTTCTAGTGCTGAAACCTGCAAATGTGCCCGCTGTGAAAATAGGTAAGATAAATCGGTTCCTCTGCAGCTGAAAACCAGAGGCATTTTCAGTTTTTTGCAAAATAAACAAGAGAACCAAAAGGATAAAAAATATATATTGTGTCACTTACTTTCAATGGTTTTGAGGTTTATGCCTCAACCCTGATACAAAGGAAGTGAATGGGATTATATTTCTTTGTTTTGGTGTTGTACAGTAGCACCGACGAACAGAAAATACAGTTCACTAAGGACATGCCACAGCTCTGTGACATTGCTGTGAACAATTTCCACTGGAAGTACTTTCTGCTGAAGAGGGTTGGTAGATGATCCAGATTAATGACCACGGCGCTGGTTGAAAAAGATCATGATGATGAATTTTTACTAAATCTATAATATAAAAGGATTGTGTGAGGACAGACCTTAGAGACAGCCATCTATAAAAGCAGTGAGTAATACAGTTAGAAAGCATTTATTCAGATTACACGCACAATTATACTGAAATAATGCACGTTAGATTTCTCCTGTGAGCAACACAACTCAGGCAGTTCCCACTCTGCATGATTGATGAAGACTTTAAATCCTAACCTTCTCGTGAGACATGCATTTAGTCAGCAGAGGGTGCTGTTCACTACATATCCACTAAATTAAATTGTTGCGCAAGGCTGCCTCCGGATATCCAATTTATCAACAGTGGGGTAGGTGAGAAATCTGGGTCAAACAAACCAAACACTTGCAGACACATTCAAATTGAATTGTACATAGCACAAGATTTTGCAGCATTTGAAAAAAAAAAAAAGTATTTCCACGTTCTTTCAAAAACAAGGCCATCTCCATCACTTGACTGTGTGATTCACACACACGTGCTCTCTCAAAAAGCTCACACAAACACACACACACACACACACATTCATGCATGCACGCACACACACAGAGCATGCTGTGGCAGGCATTCTAAGTGACGAGTGATCATGCTGCTTTATAATGGGATGCTAATGGGGACTGGCACAGCTTACAAGCATCATACAGCCAGAGAGAGGGAGCTCGCACTGAACAACATACATGTCGTACTCTTACAAAGACACAGACACAGATCCCCTGACAAAGACCTCACATCAGTGCACATCAGTCACTTTGCACAGGTTGTACCTCCATGGAAATAAGAGAGGCGGCAGGGTGGAGAGGGGTTAGGGATGGAGGCAAAATTATTCTGTACCCATTGTCCTTGCCTGTTCTCTCAGTCATTCGTCAAAATTTCATAATCAAAACACACAGCGCTGTGTTGTAGCCTACGTTGCTGCTGGAATTCGGAACAGAAATGAGTCGTCATCAGTGGCACTGACTCCATCAGCTGAAACCCAAAGCATACTGATGAGTCTCCATGGTCAGCCAGACAGATTCACTTGGAGAGCAGAGTGCAGTCTGGTGGGTGCCAAGAGTGATGAGCAGCTCTGCAGGGGGCACTAGTTTCTAATGTAAAGCTTTCGTGAGCGTGCACAAACACACATGCACATGCACATGCACACATACACACGTGCCGTTGAACCAAAGACTGGCACGCACATCAAAGAAAGCATATGGAGTGCTGTTTCATTGGAGCTCTCCACCAATTTCCTCTTACAGAGGAAGGCTGACGAAAGAGCCAGCCATCTCCTCCACACAGCGCAATCAGACAGCGCATCTCAAATCCACAATTCACCGCACACCGCTTTTTGAGGGGTTGCCATAGAAACTCTGCTGGGTAGTAGCGGACAGAAAATGAGAGGAGATGAGCGGGGCTATTTCCCCCTCCACCTCCTTCTCTGCCTCCCTGCCACCACATTTTGTCCTCGGAGTGACTGTATTTATTTGCTATTCTTTGCCTCCCATACGCATACATACACACACATCGAAACTGAATATGTGGAGGGGGGTCATAATTAGGGTTAACAGTGGTTATTTGTGCACCAGAGCCATTCATGCAAATTAGCTAAACACACAGGTCCAAATGATTATATTTCACATCACACAGTGCTTCAGTTCTTTTCTATACCTGCATCCGAGCACATTATGTGTAATGTTGTGAAGTTGCAAAGGCATTTACATTGTGCTTGTAAATCCTGCTTAACATAATAATAGCTGTCTGTCTGACTTCTCATTACTTGAAGGGTTTCATTTCAATCGTCAGCCATTTTTACACTCCTACAGAAAACATTATAGATTCCGAGTATGCAATATGTCAAAATGCCCGAGGTGTAACATCTCATGCTGGCAGTACTGAATCAGCTGGACTACATTTGTGAAGATCTACTACTATGCACAGCATACATCGTGTCAATTTAAATACTTGTGTGATACAATGATTGGGTTGACGTGCAGCTGAGCTTGAAACATAGGTCCTACGCTCTCTCCTCCTCCTCCTCCCCTCTGTGTCCTCACCTCCTTGATTGCTGAGGGGAGGAGGGGAGCTGAGCCTGTCAGCCCCTTTCTTTCTCTCAATTCTTTCCTCCCTTCTTCTCTCTGTCTATTTCTCTCCTTCCATCTATCTCTCTGCCTCCTTTCATTGATGTCCAACCTGTCAGCAGCTCCTGTTGTGGCAGGCTGTGAATGCTCTGCATGTCATTGAATGATACACAGTGCTTTTTCTCCACTATGAAAGCATCTCTGTCTGTGCACCCACTGCTTTAGAAGCCCACTTTCTCATCAGTGACAGCGTCTAACCCAAATTGAGGGATTTGACTCTTTGAGATGAGGGAGAGGGAAGTCTTCGCTTGTCTTCACTGTGCTCAGTGGTTTCCTCTCTGAAACTCTTTAGGCTGGTGCACTTGGCGTTACACAGTGTTCCTTACATCAGAGCTCTAATGAGCCAGTGGCCACATTAGCTACAGTGCCGATAAAGCCACGCGCTAACTTTCTGCCAGGGGGCAGCGTTTTCCAGTCCACTGGACCACCAAGTCGCCTGCCACCCTTTCTACCCGAACTCACCCCCCCCCCTCCATTCTCCAACCTCTTTAATAGTGTGTGAGACACCCAGAAAAGATTTCCTTTCAGATGTATGGCAGAGGAAGTTCCCTTCAAGCAAGAGAGGAAATGTGTTTCTCTTGTGTGGCAGCAAAAGGAGCGGTCAAGATTCTGTTTTGGGATTAATCATCAAACAAGTTTTGCAGTGGTCATGCTAAAAAAGATGAAATTGGTGAAATCAGAATTTTCCTTTTGAAGCTCTTCCTATTCCTGTATCGTTAACACTGACTCAGTAAGTGCCGTAACTATTTATGAAGACAGAAAAAAATAAACTGGCAAATTTCCTTGCAGAAATTTTGAGGGTGCCATGGGGGGCGCTGCCGGGGTGTGATACAGTATATGTCAACATTAGAATCAAACCCACAACCCTGACATCAGGAGTCACACGTTGTTTAGTACAGGACTAATCAGACAGACACTTGATCATCGCTCTCTCTCTGAACATTGACATGAAGGAGCGGTTAATCTGTGTGTATTTTTGTGAGTGTATATGTGTTGGACTTTGACAGTAAAGAAAGTGATAAACATCACCATTTAATCATCCAAGATATTCCTAATAATCTGATTTATGACACATATGTGTCAGAGTACCTGCCTAAAAAGACAGCGGACAAGCTGGCGGATGGGAGCCTGCCGCCATCTCATCTCCCGTCTCTGAAGGAGACAGTGGAGGGCTCAACATATCCAGCTGGATAGGTCAGTGGGTAATTCCACTGACTTTGGATTTGGAGGTGGGGGGTATGAATCCCAAACAACCTCTCCCACTCTAGCTGATGATATCACCCATTCTGAACTGAGTCTGTGCAATACACACCCATTATAATTTCCAAATTCTCCAAAATTGATCAAGATCATTGAACAGTAATTGATCAGAGGGCTGAACACAGCCAGCTGGATAGGTCAGTGGGTAATGACAATGTGGAATGGGAGGCTGAGGTTTGAATCCCAGCAGGGCGATGTGGCCATTTATGGGCTTTATGCACAGCTCCACTACTTCCTGAAATAAGCCAGCTCCTTAATTTCCTGTCTTACATTATTGGACCAACTGATTGATCCAGGTGTGTTTGACCTCACTACAAAGGTCAGGCACACCTTCATTAATCAGTAGTGGAGCTGTGCATAAAGCCCATTGCAGTAGAGGAAGAGTTTGTTATTGCTGAGGCCGATCACTGGTTTTGTTTGGTTTGGTCTGGGTTGTGTGTCCTGTAATATGACTCTGCATGTTAAAGACCTGCCTAAAGAGACAGGCGGCCTCGGGCTCAGCCATGTGTTGCATTTTTGACATTCTTAATTGATTGATATTCAAAGAATCCAATAAATATATTTTTCCCTATCAAAATAATCAAACTGATAATCACATAATATGCCTCTCTAACATCGTAAAGCATGAAAGCACAGCTTCATTGCAATAGCCTGCATATCTTTTAAACTTCCCCCCAAAAGGCTGACACAACATGACAATACCAGAACAGATGGACTGCTGACTCAGAGTAAGACAAAAATAAGAAGCATCTCGCTCAGCAATACCCTAAATCATTGACATTGTTCTTGTGGACAAAAAGTGGTATATTATTTACCAAAGGGACCTGAAGGACCATAACTGTGTCTCTCTTGTTATTTTATATAGGTATACAGTTTATTGTTATATAATTAAACTGCATCTTCTAAAAACATGTATACAATATCAATCAAACTATCAGCTTGGTGGATCAACAGGAAAATTTATAATCTGCTTTGAAACAAGAGATTCATCTTCTCAAAATAATAATCTTCATTTAAGTATAACTTATAACTTGAATAAAGTCATGCTTTCAAAGAATAACATAAAGCCCCCAGATTGAATTGTTTTAACCCACCATGTCCAGAATCAGTATAAAAACTCCTCTTTTTATTGTTCCTGGTTTGTAACTGCAGCTATTTTAAAGTCTTCTGTTCACTTCAAAACTTGAAGAGGGACTGTGATGGAATTAACAGAGACATGAATAGATGAATAAACTGTAGCACAACCAAAGACCGACTTACAGATAAAATTACAGTTAAAAGTCTAAGAACTTGTATCATTTTACGCGAAAATGGTGTTTGTAATGGCCACATTATGACTAGCACACATGTCCAATAACAAAGCACCTCTGTGGTTTAGATCAGGGAGATTGTTCCTCCTGATCACGCCCCTCCAGATTCCTCTGTTGTTGGACACATGTTAGTTGAAGTCCCCTATAGCAAAACTATAGAACCCTATACTAGTCCTATAATAGAGCCCCAGGTGGAAACCTTACCAGGACACCACCCAGAGACTTCAAGAAGGCCTGGTACTACGAGCTGCTGTTGGTTGCAAAAACGCACACAACAGCCAGAACCTTCCCCTGAGCGACCCTCAGCTGCCTGCATCGCCTGTCCCTGCATGCACACACACCCATTTTAGATTTGTCAGTGCCTCTGCCTTCTCCTCTTCCCCTCAAATAACTGCTCTCTGAAATGGAATCTGAGGGCCCTCAGGATGTCTGACAAATTTTCAGACATTCCTAAGTAAAACGAACAGCGGTATAAGTTAGCTCTGTTGAGAGCGTATTGAGAGAGAGTGGGTCACAGATTCACTCCTCCAGCTTCTATCAACCCTCTTTTTTAGCTGCCGCTTGCTTTTTCTGAGCTGAATCAAAGTTTAAGCTCCACACTGAGATTCTGGAGAATGATGGTGGAAAACCTCCTTACTCATCATGTAGCAACATTAATATATTGAGTGACCTTTTCTTATTAAACATATCAAATATTATGTGAACAGACTTATTCATTAATTATAAGCAGCACTGAATGGTACATGAAGACCGCTATTGGAGAATGCATGGCAGTATAGATCCATTGTGATGTTATTTCTTTTGTCAGAATCATACTTTGGAAAAGTGCAGTTTCTATGAATAAAAATGTAGCTAATAGAAATGTCACCAACCATTGGAAGGATTAGCATGAAATTATACTGTAGTACAGGTGCAAATGTTCCCTTTCAGAGTGACCTGACTTTGGCACCACCAGCAGGTCGAAGTTTTCACTGTTGCACCACTCTGACATTCATGGTTCCCAGACCATGCACTGTATGTCAATGACTTTGGTGAACATGTACTTTTCCTCTTGCAATACCAGCAGGTTGACAATTGTTGGTCAGGGTGAAATTGTGATCCCCTCACTTTTCATCAAGCATTATCATCAGGTCTACTAATGATTAATAATTAATGACATTCACATCAGTTTCCAATGCATTTTGGATTTCTGCTAACTGACCAGTATTATCATGCTAACATACAAACCAAAAAAAACAATAACAAAAAAACACACATAGGCTATTGGGCATTGTTCACATCATATCTGTTAAACATAACCATGTTAACATTGTCACTGTGAGCATGTTTGACTGCAGATTTAGCTAAATTAAATAAAGCACAGCCTCACGGAGCCGCTAAGGTTCTGCCACGGTATCTCTGTCCTGGTATTTGCTGTTGGCTGGCACTGATCTGTGCTCTGTGTGCTGTGTCCAAGAGAAAAATGTTTTGAAATGGCTTTGTAGCTGAGATATTGTTGGAACAGACTGTCAGCATTAAAAGCTGCTGCAGGTGAGATTCTGTGTCACATGAACACCCATATAATCAGCTTAAATCATAAAGTGGGGAAACTGCAGAGGAAAGTGTATCATTCCTATTATATTATCAATGTTGTTTTGGTTTTGAATTTATATTTGGTCATATTTTGCTATAAAGGGAAATCACCGGGTCTTGGCCCACGGGACCCGGCCGGGCGCAGCCCGAACGAGCGACGTGGGCCCGCCCTCCCGTAGGCCCACCACCCGCGGGAGGGTTCATAGGGGGCAGGTGCCGTGTGTTTTGGGTGGCAGCCGTGGGCGGGGGCCCCGGCGACCCAATCCCCGGACGACAACTCTGGCTTTAGGGACATGGAATGTCACCTCGCTGGGGGGGAAAGAGCCTGAGCTCGTGCGGGAGGCTGAGAGGTACCGACTAGAGATAGTCGGGCTCACCTCCACGCACAGCCTGGGCTCTGGAACCCAACTCCTTGAGAGAGGTTGGACTCTCTTCCACTCTGGAGTTGCCCATGGTGAGAGGCGGCGAGCTGGTGTGGGCTTGCTCATAGCTCCCCAGCTCAGCCGCCATGTGTTGGAGTTCTCCCCACTTAACGAGAGGGTCGCTTCCCTGCGCCTTCGGGTCGGGGATAGGTCTCTCACTGTCGTTTCGGCCTACGGGCCGAACGGCAGTGCAGAGTACCCGGCCTTCCTGGAGGCCCTGGGAGGGGTGCTGGAAAGTGCCCCAACTGGGGACTCCATCGTTCTGTTGGGGGACTTCAACGCTCACGTGGGCAGCGACAGTGTTACCTGGAGAGGTGTGATTGGGAGGAACGGCCTCCCCGATCTGAACCCGAGCGGTGTTTTGTTGTTGGACTTCTGTGCTAGCCACGGTCTGTCCATAACGAACACCATGTTCGAGCATAAGGGTGTCCATCAGTGCACGTGGCACCAGGACACCCTAGGCCGGAGGTCAATGATCGACTTTGTAGTCGTGTCATCTGACCTCCGGCCGTATGTCTTGGACACTCGGGTGAAGAGAGGGGCTGAGCTGTCAACTGATCACCACCTGGTGGTGAGTTGGATCCGCTGGCAGGGGAGGAAGCTGGTCAGACTTGGCAGACCCAAGCGTATCGTGAGGGTCTGCTGGGAACGTCTAGCAGAATCCCCTGTCAGGGAGGTCTTCAACTCCCACCTCCGGGAGAGCTTTGACCGGATTCCGAGGGAGGCTGGAGACATTGAGTCCGAATGGACCATGTTCTCCACTTCCATTGTTGACGCGGCCGTCCGGAGCTGCGGCCGTAAGGTCTCCGGCGCCTGTCGCGGCGGCAATCCCCGAACTCGGTGGTGGACACCGGAAGTAAGGGATGCCGTCAAGCTGAAGAAGGAGTCCTACCGAGCCTGGCTAGCTCGGGGGACCCCCGAGGCAGCTGACGGGTACCGGCAGGCCAAGCGGACGGCGGCCCGGGCGGTCACGGAAGCAAAAACTCGGGTCTGGGAAAAGTTCGGGGAGGCCATGGAGGAGGACTACCGGTCGGCCTCGAGGAAATTCTGGCAAACCATCCGGCGCCTCAGGAGGGGGAAGCAGTGCTCCGCCAACACTGTTTACAGTGGAGGAGGGGAGCTGTTGACCTCGACGGGGGATATCGTCGGGCGGTGGAAGGAATACTTCGAGGATCTCCTCAATCCCACTGACACGCCTTCCGTCGAGGAAGCAGAGGCTGAGGATTCAGAGGTTGATTCATTCATCACCCAAGCTGAAGTCACTGAGGTAGTCCGGAAGCTCCTCAGTGGCAAGGCACCGGGGGTGGATGAGATCCGCCCTGAGTACCTCAAGTCTCTGGATGTTGCGGGGCTGTCGTGGCTGACACGCCTCTGCAGCATCGCGTGGCAGTCGGGGACAGTGCCTCTGGACTGGCAGACCGGGGTGGTGGTCCCTCTCTTCAAAAAGGGGGACCGGAGGGTGTGTTCCAACTACCGGGGGATCACACTCCTCAGCCTCCCGGGGAAAGTCTATTCCAGGGTGCTGGAGAGGAGAATTCGGCCGATAGTCGAACCTCGGATTCAGGAGGAACAATTCGGTTTTCGCCCTGGCCGTGGAACGCTGGACCAGCTCTACACCCTCCGCAGGGTGCTCGAGGGTGCATGGGAGTTTGCCCAACCAGTCCACATGTGTTTTGTGGACTTGGAGAAGGCTTTCGACCGTGTCCCACGTGGCATCCTGTGGGAGGTGCTCCGAGAGTATGGGGTCGGAGGCCCTCTGCTGAGGGCTGTACGGTCCCTGTATGACCGGAGCAGGAGCTTGGTTCGCATTGCCGGCAGTAAATCAGACCTGTTCCCGGTGCGTGTTGGACTCCGGCAGGGCTGCCCTTTGTCACCGGTTCTGTTCATTATTTTTATGGACAGAATTTCTAGGCGCAGCCAAGTGCCGGAGGGGGTACGGTTCGGGAGCCACTTGATTTCATCTCTGCTTTTTGCAGATGATGTGGTCTTGTTGGCTCCCTCGAGCCAGGACCTTCAGCATGCACTGGGGCGGTTTGCAGCCGAGTGTGAAGCAGCTGGGATGAGAATCAGCACCTCTAAGTCCGAGGCCATGGTTCTCGACCGGAAAAAGGTGGCTTGCACCCTCCAGGTCGGGGGAGAGTTCCTGCCTCAGGTGGAGGAGTTTAAGTATCTTGGGGTCTTGTTCACGAGTGATGGGAGAACGGAGCGCGAGATCGACAGGCGGATCGGTGCGGCGGCCGCAGTAATGCGGTCATTGTATCGGTCCGTCGTGGTGAAGAGGGAGCTGAGCCGAAAGGCAAAGCTCTCGATTTACCGGTCGATCTACGTTCCCACCCTCACCTATGGTCATGAACTCTGGGTCATGACCGAAAGAACTGGATCCCGGATACAAGCGGCCGAAATGAGTTTCCTCCGCAGGGTGGCGGGGCGCTCCCTTAGAGATAGGGTGAGGAGCTCTGTCACCCGGGAGGAGCTCGGAGTAGAGCCGCTGCTCCTCCACATCGAGAGGAGCCAGCTGAGGTGGCTCGGGCACCTGTATAGGATGCCCCCTGGACGCCTCCCTCGTGAGGTGTTCCGGGCATGTCCCACCGGGAGGAGGCCCCGAGGAAGACCCAGGACACGCTGGAGTGACTACGTCACTCGGCTGGCCTGGGAACGCCTTGGGGTCCCCCCGGAAGAGCTGGAGGAAGTGTCCGGGGAGAGGGAAGTCTGGGGATCCCTGCTCCGACTGCTGCCCCCGCGACCCGGACTCGGATAAGCGGCGGACAATGGATGGATGGATGGATGGATGGAAATCAAAATCATAAACAACTCTATTTATTGGTTTTACACCTATTACTGTCGGGGCTACCACCAACAAGCAAAGCTGCCAACTACTTCAGCCTTTGGTAGCATGTGATGGCATGTTGGACCGTGACATCTGCTACAACAGAGATGTTTTCCCCTAGAATAATTGACTTGAGACAAGGTTAAGGCAAACAAGAGCGATAGAATCTGACCCCGATGTTAAAGTCTAATTTTTTTAACCATATTGTGCATTTCAGTGGAACCCACAAGTCAAATAGAGAGAGGGAATTGCAACTTTGGAAGACTCCAGCTTTGCCCTCTGTGAGATATGGGTCCAGAAGTACAGTTTTATTTGTTATACAATTCATGAAACTGTCTGGGGATGAATGCCCTCCAGAGGCTCATTCATAAGATAAATTGGCCTGAAATTCATTGGTCCTGCAGACAGTCTGTGTCTCCCTTTGTATGTCTCTCTCTTCTCTCCCTTTCTCTCTCTCGCTCACTGTGGCTTTTCTGTGCAAACACACTCACACAAACTGTCACAAACACACGCCTGACAAACACGCACGTCTACTAATGCCCCCGTGTTCTTCTGTGTTATTCAGGGTTGCAGTACGTTCCGGCTAAAAGAGAGAGAGGGGGAAAAAAACACCTTTGCATCTGTCTGCGTAGCTGAAGTCCAGCCTACGGCCTACTGGGCTTCAGTGAAGTGTGCTGTGATTTGACAAGGCCAGTGACGAGAGGCACTGTAAATATCCGGCCGTCATGTGACTCATTTCATGGCCTCAAGGAACCAACGAAAGGTCAATGTTTCCTGATGCCATTGCCAACAACTAAATTAAGTGACTTCATCTCTTGCTCATGCATCTGTTCCATTTAAGGAGATGGATACATTGGAGGTGTTGCATCACTCTGTTCATACACTGCAATGATCATCCTCATTTCTATCAGAACACACAACAAGCATCCATGCATGTACACAGATACACACATTGGGTTTGTTACACAAGCTCATCTGCTGTCTCTACATGTCTTTATATATGTACACCAACACACACACACACGCCGTTAGGCATGTGGCACGCACTCTCGACCTCTGGGTTCGTCTTCATGCCCGTCATGTCTGACAGTGACAGCAGTGTGTTAACACATCTCCATGGATTCTCTCATAAAGCAAATTGCGTTTCATGTTCTTTATCTTAACGCGGAGCAAAAGGTTAAAGAGTATAATTTAGCTCCGACACTAGTTACATACTAGAGAGAAAAGCTGCCTGAAATTAAAAGGGTTCATTCTGATGTGACTGCCGCTCAACTGTGAATGTGTCTCTGTCCTAAAATGGCTTTGGGGACTTAAATTTATCCAACACCCTTTACTTTTTTCTACCCTTTAGTGCCAATGCATCCATTATCATCTACAAAGTCACCAAAACTTTTTTTGCTCTAATGGAGTCCACAGAAAATGTTACATATAAAGGAGAACAGAATCTAAAGGACATGTCAAAGAAACAATCAAACATTAGATAGTTTGTTCAAAGGTTAAGTGAAGCTTTGGAAGAGAACCATAAGTACTGGGTGTTTTAAAGCAAAGAGAAAATAGATGCTTACAAGTATCCAAGAATCCTGGACCTCTGTGATGCCCCCAGTGTAAAACTCCCTAATGGAAGATGAGCCATGTGTTAAACACACATCACACTGATTAATTGGGCAACTTTAAATCCATTTCCCAGTCCACCACTGGTCTGTGCCCATGGAAAATCCAATGCTCTCTAAATAAAACATGGTTTACTTTGTACTATTTACTATGCCATGGGGAGACATAGGAAACCATGAAGGAAATAAGTTAGATAGAACCAGCAGCCAAAGCACACAAACAAGACTGTAAAGTCATGGGTCTGCCTCTGTGGAGGTTGAGGGGTGATAAATCTAGCAGGTTTGGGATTTGTGTTGCACAGCTTACAGCACTATTATGTCAAACTGACAAATAAGAGCAGCCAACATCTCTGGTGAGAAACAGACAGCACACAAGTGTGGGCCAGAGGTACAAAAACACGCCAAAGGAGCACTGACTGCTTGTCATATTTCTCCAATATGAAAAGAAGTTTCCAAATGAAAGTGACCCCCATGACCCAATGTGAAAGACATGTGCTACACTTAAATATTGCCCATGAGGTGAGTGAGCGTGACTCTCCATTTTAGTTATAATGTTATTCTAGCAGCTTTGTAGTCGTGGATTAATTACTGAGCAGTCCAGCCCGACACAGGCACCAGCACCCAAGGGGTCAGGAGGCCCCTGAGTCAGAGTCTCATGTGTGATGGTCATTAACATTTCCTGTTGGAAGGTAACAGAGTTTTTAAAACTCCTAACTGCCTTAAAGGAGAACTATGCTTTTATTTTAGTTCCTCTTTAATGTGCTCTTAAATATTAGCACCTTCACATAAGAAGTCAGATCAAATGTCAGAACAAAGTTGAACTGATTAATAGATAATGATGCTTTGCTTTAAATATACAATAAACTGCATCACAGTTTTCCTTTGATGGTTTTCTATCATTTGCAATGTGGGCTGTGTGGTGTGGAGAAAATGCTATTCTGGATCTGTTTCTGGCAATTATTTTGAAAGACACTCTGCATCACAATATGAAATAAAGACTTAATTTTTTTGCTCAGTTATTAACAATACTGGTGATGTGGCAACAGGGTCAGTTGTTAAAGGTCCACCACTTTTTTCCATTAACATTGTGGATGACTTCAAATGACTTTGGGTTTGCTCTTTACTGAGTGGATAGTTTGCCATGCGATTTGACACAGAAATTCATGTGCCAAAACTTTGATGATCGTCTGACTTTCCATGTCTTGACCTCAGAAATATCTCAGTATCTACAGATTGTCATTACATTTTGTAAGATGTGCATGTCTTCCAGACAACGCGTCCTAATGACTTTCATGATCCCCCTGTCTTTTCCCCTTGCACCACCACAAGGCTGACATTTTTGTGACTGAAATGTCTCGACAGCTATCAAATGGATGACCATGAGATTTGCTACAGATATTCACGTCCCCTTCAGGTAGAATTGCAATAACTTTGGTGATTCTGTGGCTTTTTATCCAGAGCAGAATCATCTGGCCAGAATTTAAATTCTTCCATCTCTTAGGTTTTTGATCAAATCCTGTGTGAGTGTCACACAGTCGAGTCTTACAGGTTGTCTGTAGGATAGGCTACAGTATATCGGAGGTTGTAAAAATTGATTTACTGTAGGTTTAGTTCAAAAGCACAACTGTGTCTTATAATACATTCCATTTAGCTTCAAAGATAGCTTAATGTTGCTGGTTGATTTTTTTACATTCATTATTAGGTGGGATTCTTCCAGAGCATTACATTATTCTCTGTGTCAATAGTGTTGGTAATTAATGAAACATTTTCAAAAATACCCTTAGACAAAAGTCGCACCATGCTCATGGCAGAGGGAAAACTGTAAAATACTATGATACGCAATACAATGAAATTCAACACCAGTGATCATTTGCTTTGTGCGAACAAATATATTCTAAACCTTATAGTTTGTCTAAATGGCAATGCTATCCTTTAAAATTATATTCCTAAATTCAACTGATTGTCTTTACACTCGGGACATACCTGTAATGGGGAATCTGTTTATTTTGTGTGGGAACTCATCCTCCCTAACTTTTTAAAAGCCAAACAAATATTAAAAAATGCAAAATATACAAATAAATAAAAAAGCTTGTCCTTGCACACCAGCAGCTTTCTTGCAGCAGCAAAATGATGAATTTGCCCAAAACCTGTGTTTTTGAAAAACATTTTATTTTGCCTAACACATCAGGCCAGATGCTCTTTTCTCCACAGAGACAGAATCAACAATCTGTCTCAACAACAAGTGAGTTGGTCCTTGCACCATCCTCATAAATGATAAAACAGTGTTGATTGTTGCACTGCTAGATAGGAATTTGTAAGAACACATGACTTATGAATCATTTATTAAGAACATGATTTATTTCACATTTCACTATATGATGATGTATTGCACACATTACAGTTAATTCTGGGGACATGATGAATAAACATACAAAATACTGAGGTATAGAATTATTATGGCTCCTCTCACTGGGTTTTATGTGACTTGACTGAAAGCACTGAATATATGCAGACTTGTATACTGTAGATACAATTTTGCTTTACATTTATGATATTGAGTCATGTATTGCACCAAACACATTGGGGATGCTCTGCTCTGATGTGAAGTTTGTCAGTTTTACTATTAAAAGGATTTGGTGATTAATTTATTGATCAAAAATTGAATACATCGCTGTATCATTTATTCCTTTTAAGTGCAGAGGAACATCTAATTAAACACTGTGTAGGCCTAATGATGGGCGACGCCATCAGGGTAAGCTGTTGGACAAAAGCTCACCCAGGCAGGTAATTCCTGTGGTGGGCATGCTTTTGGCATCTTTATGAAAAGATGTGACATGACAGCAACAAGATAAACAAAATATTGGTGTCAGGGCTGGATTCCTGGTTTATTTCAGAAGGCTTGAGACTGGGATCATCCTGGAGGACTGGTGCTTCTGTCTTTACCTGTGGACCAGCTGATTATCTCAGGCTATTGATGTTAGCGCTGACCGAAGGCGCTAGTGATTACAACCATCTTTCTCCTGTAATTAGCAATTACTGAAGCTCCTCTCCAAGATGTTGAGGGGGTTGAAGAAGTAGTTTGGGATGGATTAAAGCTGACGTCAATGGCAAATGCAAATGTGCTTCTTCAAGCTTTATGTAAAAGCTCTGAATTGGAAGCTTAGCTGGGGAATTTTGTCCACATGCTCTAACCCATTCTTGTCAGTGCTGGAAGGATTGCGTGGTCTCACTGATGGGTTGGACGACCAGCTCCCTCAGCTTTGAAGCTGATAAACCCTTTAAAACCATGACAAATATTCTCCTGCAATTTTGCCTGAGGAAAGGCAAAGAAATGAAATAGGTAGCAGGCGCAGGAATATGAAAATTTGCCCCATCAACCTCAAACTCCATCACCACTCAGCCAAGTTTTTTTCTTTTTTTTTTAATAGCTCAAATGCTTATTCTTGCATGTGTCTGAGCTTATACTTCACCGACTGTCTCTTCCAGAGCCATCTTTCACATTTCAAAACACATTAACCTAATGGTTCCGCATCGGTACGGCAGCCAGTAATATCCAACAGTGTCACAGCATGGAGACATGGAGCGCAGTGGAACAATGATCAGCCAGCATTTTGTTGCACAAGCTCCATGTCAGTGGAGGACATGGCTGCATGGCACAAGTTAGACAGCAACATCCAGTCAGTTTCCATAGTGATGTGGTTGAATGGAGGGGATTAGCAGGGGCAGTGTGGTGAGAAAGGTTTGCAGGCTTCTGTCAAAAGCTTGTATTTAAAGAACTCCATGTTGCGGCTCCTTTCCATTTGGTGATGCCGATGATGGACCCGGCGTCTCCCTTCACTCCACACATTTTCTCTGACACAGACATGTTCGCTGTGCACTGAGGCTGCTTTCTCCATCCTGGTTTCTCAGTTGTAAAGCCCTGTGCCGGCAACCAAACCAAAACCATCAGAATGAACACTTTGAATTAATGCGTATTAATTGCAAATCAGAGCTAAGTCAGATGTCCAGAAATCTGTGCCATAGAAGCGTTAAAGTGTCGCATGAGATCCATTGCTTCTCAAGACCAACTTTCAATGTCCACCAGCACCACATGCTGACTGTTTTCTCAGTGCACACTTATTATGGCAAGCTGAAGCTGAAGTTCAGCACGACACTTTTTGAACATTGTAAGAGTGTAATTCTCATTATGCCAAGCCTAGTTTGTCACTTCACAATCAACCTCCCCCTATAAATGATCACGAACCAGATTATTGTGGATTTGTCATTCATTTGTAATCAAATCACTTTAATCCTTTCTTTTTTTTTCATCTATTAGTCTGAAGCCCTGGTTGGCAGCCTTAATCGTAAAAGCTGAACTGCAACTCTTAACTGCAGAAGGAGCGCACTCTAACGATAATCCCAAAACAATTAAATTCTGGAGAATACATCTATTTATTATCTGAGTACGAACCTTTGAGATTTATTAATGTATTTCACTGAAGCATTTTATTAACATACACTGCTGCTGATTGAAAAATGATTTAGTTTATCTCAAATATCTACGTGAGCTCCAGTGGGAAGTTGTAGAAAACAAGTGAAGAGCTTTCAATGCACGCTGGCAATTTTTCAAATATGAAAGAGGCTGATAAAGTTTCTAAGTAAACCCTTAGAAATAGACAAGGTCAAGCCTGATGTCCATAATAATCCAGTGTCATTATTTTGAGCACTTCAATATTATTTCGTATTAGTTCTGGGAAAGTATATATAAAAGAAAATAGTGTCAAACAAAAAGTTCTGCAGAGCTATATTGGTTCAATGCCAAGGCTGAACTGGGTTGATCAATTCATCCACTGTTCTGCATTGTGTAACCCACAGTAATTTGTTTATATGGAAACTGCAGAAATAATCATACTAATGTTAGAGTACTGTGTGTGTACTGTATTGTTAGTTGTTTTTTAAGAGATTTGGGGTTAAGGAGTGCAGGTAAATGCAGTACAAGGTTAGATAGAGAATCTTACAAATGAAAAACACACTCAATAATTGATGCGTATGGACTCTTGTTGCTGTTGAATTAAGTAGTAACATGAGGGAAAAATAGGAGAACTGAATTCTAAAATCATGCATTTGTGTCTGAGACTGTGGTCAGGGTGAGGTGACTGTTATTTATCAGCTCACAGTACACAACAGATATCTCTAAAGGAGTCTTGCAATTTCTATGTCTTGATCTTATCAAATGATCAAATAGAGATTGCGAACATATCACAAACATGTGTTGCGTAGGTGAACTTACCTGCAATCCATATCACTGTGATTTTTAGATTTCGTGAGGTACCCTATTTGCTCCCTGTATTTGTCCCTGTACATTTTCTATATATTTCATATAAATTTGAATTTCTAGCCTTTAAAAAAAAAAAAGAACTCAGTCTTCATGTTTGCATTGATGGGGTCAGGAAATATTACATAACATGTCCGTATTTGCATCAAAGGATGTGCATGCTCCATTTGTGTGTATTGCTCTTTACACACATGCAAACAACATAAATCTAGACAATTAGTGTGTGACGGTGCTGCGGTTCAACACGCATGTTTGTAGTATTTACTGGAGTAGGCCTTGTAATTGCATTAAACTGTTCGCTCTCTCAGAGAATCAATCTTCCCAGGTTATCTCTCTAAGTGAGTTTGTCAGTGGCTGAATCAGTGTGTTCTTTTCTTCATATTGATTTCATTGCAGCTGTTACTATAGAAATACAACCAGCTGCATAGTTTTAGGATAATTCGTTTCAAAGGCCCTTTAAGTCTTTGTCATGCGTTTGTATGTTGGCGTATATCCCTTCATAGCCTAGATGTGCTTTTTAACCCTCTGAAGCCTAATCTGCACCATTAATGGACTTTTTGTAGAAGTTAATTAACCATTTTCAGTGATAGCAGCACAGCAATCCCAGTAGAGAGCCATGTAAGGAGGGAGAGACGGAGACCGATTATGCTGTTGCCTAGCAACACATGTACAAAATTTGAAGCGATTTAGTGCCCCCATACTGGTTATCATGGAGGTCATATGTTTACTAAATCCACACCGTGTGCTGGCTGCCACACAGAGCTGTCAAACAGACGAACACAGGTACCTATCCCCGACCTGCTCCGTGCACGCTGATGTGTTGATGCCAAACATGTTAGACTGGATGTCTCTTAAAACATGGCGGTCTATTTCCAGGGGTTTTGTGCAAACGGCGTTTGTTTTCAAATGAGTGGCGAAAGCTACCTCAGGATCCCGACAGAGGGGGAAGCGAGCAGCTTCTGCAGATGTGGAATTTAACTTCTTACATAGTTCATCCCTTCAGGAAGGTAAAACCAGAAAAACAAAGGGGGAATAAAAAAAATCACCAAGGAAAGAAACAGAGCATGCTCCACAAATTTGGTAGATGATTCACTCAATATTCCTGAAATATCATTGGCCAGCCCACCTCACTGATTCCCACATCCCACAATACTTCACTATGCAAGTAAATAATATCTGGCAAAAGCTGTTTGTTATTTTAAAAATTGTCCTCTCAGCTTGTTTGTAAATTGTGTGTGTGTTTTTGTGCGTGCATGCGTGCGTGTTTGTGTGTGTGTGTGTGTGTGTGTGTGTGTGTGTGTGTGTGTGTGTGTGTGTGTGTGTGTGTGTGTGTTTGTGTGTGTGAGTATGTGCATGCATGTGCAAGAGAGAGAACGAAAGAAAAAAAGGAGGCATACAAAGAGACGGAGAGAGAGAGAGACGTAGGGAGGGAGAAAGAGAGAGGCGAGACAGAGCTGCTGAGGCACTCACTTCACAGCAATTTAGGTCATGCTAAACAAATGCTATACTAGAGAAGCACAGACAAATAAGAGCATCCAGCCTTTAAGTGATTTCAGTATCTTTAGAAGCTATACACTGTGGACATCCCAGTGTAGCGGCTTCAAATAAAAGGTGGCACGTGTGCCTGTGTATACATGGAGTAAGTGTCTCAGGTGTCTCGGTGCAGCACATCCAGGTGTGAGGTAGATTTCATCAATCTACCCTGGGAGGGCAGAGCAAATAAGATTTGCGCCTTATAAAGAAATATTGAGTTAGTGGTTATTAGGTTATGTATCACTTCCCCAGTGATATATACACATATGCCAATCCCTTTATCACCACGACACAAGTGGTACACTGCAGCGGCATTGTACTCTGGTCTGTACACACACTCTCAGCTCACAAGTCAAAGGAAAATGTACAGCAGCAATCACTGTGAGCGGCTGATGAAAACAGCAACAGAACAGGGGCTGCACATCCAGCATGACTGTTTGTGGGATTACCTGATGAGACATATTTAGATTTTAAATACCCGGCTGAAGGCAGACTTGCTGTCAAAACAGGGATTTCTAAATATTTGGTGTGGGTTTTTTTTTTTTTTTTGGTATTTGAATAGCATTTTTTGCAGCTTCTGCTGGATCATATCATATAACATAATCACGGTGCAGGTGCATTTATCCTCTGTGTGTTACAGTGTGTACATTTCTTCTGAAATGCACCGAAGCTTCCTCACAGCAGCCTGTCAGCAGATCACCAGACTGACTTGCATGTTTACAATAAAAAATAAAATGGGATGTGTACACAATTTCAGCAGAAGGAGAAAAACAAGTCTGCGACAATATGAATAAAATATGTGAATTGCTTATGATTAGCATACTAATGACTAATCATCATGCTAATCAGTTCATTTTGTGTCCTCAAATTGCAGGCTGGTGTTGAGAAATGTGAGTCCATGGAAATGCGTCTGAAAGCAGGGTGAGCGCTCACAGATTAGCGAGCAGTTACAGAACAATCATCGCAAGGTAGGTCACTCAAAAGTAAAGACGAGGGAGAAAATGGAGGACAGATTCATACAGTGGCCTGACGTCATGCTCAGGAGGGTCTTTTTCAACACTGCTTGATTTTTCTTGTATTTTACATTACATTTTGTTTTGTTTCTCAAATGCTTTTTAATTCTTGTATACTGTATAAAACAGATCATTTATAACATATTGGACTTAATTATCATTTAGTTTATTAAATACTTTTTTCTTTTTCTTTTGATTATTTTGATGAAGTACGAAACTCCATCTTCATGCTTAAGGTTAGGTCACTGTTAAAAGCACAAGATTAGGATTACAGGGTGGGTTAGGGTTCTTTGTTATTTTTAAAAGTTGATGTTTGAAGAAATTTTTTTGCTATATTGATGTTTGAGACAGGTATATGGTCCCATTTTTAAATGCCATACTCCCAACTGTGTCCATATGAGCCTTAAAACTAATAAAAAATCAATAGAGAATCTGTGTTAACTGCATCTTGGCTTCATCCCTCTGCAAATGGCCCCACAGCATTAAGATGATTTAACAGCCACTGGATCCAGTAGAGAGTGGACTAACCCAGCCCAATTATAGTCACATAATCTAAAAGCCATTGAAAAGAGAGGACAAGTAATCCCAGCCTAATGGAGCACGTGCAACATTCACAAGGAGCAAAATACTCGCTTGGAAGTGAAATTAAGAGACTGGGGGGCTCCAGTGAGCTGAATCAAAGCAAAGCTGCGGGGTTAGGAGGTCAGCTGGCTGAGCGTACATGTCACCAGCCCATTGGACATGCCTGTGTGCTCCATCAGCAGGTGTATAAATATGTGTCATGTTTCACACTGCATGTCCGCGGGGACGGCAACCCAGATGGGATTTTAAATGCTGCATTTCATGTGGTATCATTTAGTAGGTTAGTTCACCCCTCATTGGTTTGCCATCTGGTGCCCTCTCAGCCTGCGATAGGAACATTCACACTGGAATCTAAATGCTCCTCATCTCCCTGCCAGAGCTTCTCCAGCAGTTCACACCACAGTCAGCAGCATGCTTCCCCTGCATCGCAACTCCATTGACATTCAACAAAAAGAAGAAGGAAAATTAAGCAGTTCATCCACTTGATCTTATTTCTAAGCAGTCAACTAAATGAACGCAGCCAAACACACGTGGAGTTTGAAAACAAAACTACAAGCATGGAGACAAACGTGACATCACTCATCATGCATGAAGGAGAGAAAAAAAAAACAGCTGAGTGGAGGAAAAACTTACAGCGCTAAATATTGAAGTAAATCAAACAAGTGGGCCTGTTTATAGAGGCTGTGATTCACTTACCCGCCCGCTTCAACCTGACCAACTGCTCCTTAAAAAAGTGTTTGCTTCTTGTCTTTCACTTTCCGGGTGGTTTCTTTAGAGGAAAATAAAATTTACAAAAAAAAAAAAAAATCCACCATTAGATCCGCTTCGCTGATTTGTTGCTGCCCATGTTTCCCATCTTTCTGCGCGTCTTCTGTTTTTCTTTTCTTTTTTTTGTTATTGTTTTTTTGAATAGTGAACGACAGTCCACGAGTTTATTCGTCTCCTATCGTTCCCTCATTTGTGGAAGACGTCGGGCTTTGGACGATTACAGGCAGAGTTAGACAACCAGCCAATGTTCCCTCCCTTTATTGACGGGCTCCCTTTATCACAGTTTGCCAGATTTGCAGACAGACGCTGACTGGCCTCACCTTCCACACATACACGCGTTAGGACCTGATAATGCTGCTTATATTACCCTCCATATGTTTCCATTTTGTACCTCGACAATGCGTTTCATGACTGGTAGGATGTGTGTGTGTGTTGGGGTGGGGTGGGGGTCCAATTGGGTCTTTTCCTTTTTTTTTAGGGGGTGGGGGTGCAGCAGCAGAGACAATCACATCTTCTACCACTTCAGTCCTGAAACTGGAAGTGTTTGGTGTGCAAAGAGTTTTTAAAAAGAAGCAAAAACTCGATCAATACCTATTTATCATACTGGGATCACTGTTGATTGGGGGGAGGTGAGTGTGTTGGGGGGGGGTTAAACAATGTGAAATGTTTTTTTGAAAAAAAAGAAAAAAAGAAAAAGCGGTTCCAGTGTAGCCTATAGATGAGGATGATGATGAGGAGGAGGAGGAGGAGGAAGGAGGAGGGGGGCGACTTTGAGATGACATTGAGGCTGTAGATGGGAGTTGAGTCTCTGGTTGTTGATGTTAGACAGTCGCACAAGGCGAAGCGGCTGCTGCCCGTGTTGATTCAGCCTCCTCCACCACCACCGCCGCCGCCACCACCACCACCTCCTCCTCCTCTTCCTCCTCCTCCTCCTCCTCTTCCTCCTCCTGGTCTTCAGCACTGCTCCCCGCTGGACAGCTCCTGCTTGGACACCTCTAACGCTGCATGGTCCCTTTAAGTCTTTTAATGGAAGTAAAATCTATTTATGTTCCAGGAAATATTGGGAGTTTACAACTTCATCCACGGGAGGAATCTACGGATACCTCGTTTCGAGATTTGTGGCAGGCAGCGTATCCTCGGCGGCACAGATCACAGATTCATTGTGAGTAGACTGAATGCTGAATTCTTGCGTCTGTCTGTCTGTGCGTGTGAACCTCCATACAAACGAGTCTGGTTAATGCAAGATTCATATCTCTCTTTTTTCTTGTCTTTTTCCCCACTTGTCTTTGCAGCGACTGTGAGTGTGATTAAATTGTGAATGAGACTGTCAATCAATATGTTGCTGGGGTTCTGGATGATGAGCTCTGCACCTACACGCTACAGCCAATTAAATGCAGAATTGATCACTGTTTGCTAGTCTATTGGATGGTGTAAATGTGGAGAGTCATTCTCATGCGTTTAATAGCGCGTTTGCTTCTCAGTTCATCGGAAGGAATGGGGTGGCTATTTGTGCAGCCTGATGCGTAAAGCTTTTACGCATTGGACATCCCTTTGTCTCCACTGTGCGTTTTGTGTTCCAGTTTGTTTGGGACCTCTGTGTATCCCTGCTGCTTTCAATTCTCCATGTGTGGATAAGTGTTAGGAGAATCTGCAGGTGGTAACTAGTGGACTCCACTTCATTATGCTTAATTCTCATAGGCTATTTGCTATTGCTACGGTGCGTCTTGCGCTTGAGGTGCACGTTTTTGGAATCTGTAATTTGTCTTAAAGTTTTCGGAGGGGTTTTCCATTGACGGCAGTGGTGTGTAATTCCCCATTTCTATATTTTTTTCGATGCGTGTTACGGCAGACTTTGTTTGGGCTATCATGTGTGTGCTGATCTGGTTTGGAGAGCTGTTCATTTACGCGCAATCTGTCTCATGACTTTGCCATCGATGTGTTTTTTTTGTGTGTGTTTTTTTTTGGTGTCTGTTGAGTCTGATATGAATGAACATTTTGTCAGGGAGCCAAATGTTCATGAGATGTTTAAGTCTGCGTTTTTTTAGATGCACATTTACGAATTTGATTTGATTGTGTGTTTGAATTGATATTAATATTGTTTTATTCGATAAAAAAAAATGTGTCCAGGTTTGCTTCATATAAGTCATCACATTTTCAGCGCCTCCTGAGAAACCGACCAATTGCTCTATTCACGATTTCCAGGTTAACGGCGACTGAAGAGCCGTTTGTGCACAGGCTTCATCGTCTCCAGACATTTGGTCCAAAGGTTAGGTCTAAAAACCGCGAAGCTGCTGTCTACGTGGACTGGTGCTGAAGCCTCCCGTCCGACTGCCAGGACCTCTGCCAAATCCAGAGAGATGGCGACGAACGGCACCAAAACGGATGGACAAGTCACAGAACTGAACGAAGTGGCCACTAATAATGACAAACCCAAGTCACTGGACGTGAAGCCCGAAAAGCAGAAAAAGGATTTGCCTGATAGAGAAACATGGGCGGGAAAATTTGATTTTCTCCTCTCGTGTGTGGGTTATGCAATTGGACTGGGAAACGTATGGAGATTTCCCTATCTGTGTGGAAAAAACGGAGGAGGTAAACATAATTTTTCACAGCTTATTTGTGTGTGTGTGTGTGTGTGTGTGTGTGAGAGAGAGAGAGAGAGAGAGAGAGAGAGAGAGAGAGAGAGAGAGAGAGAGAGAGAGCTGCACGGCCCCATTGAGCTCCACTATGCATATAGTCGAGCTTACCTATAATTGGCCATGTCGATTACATGAAAAGAATGAAAATCACCTACATTTTGCAGCCTGTAATAACTGACGTTGTGTTGTGGTGTTTTGAGCAAATGCCTTGGTGCAGTTTCAGATTAAGATGAATCATTATTTTTCATGCATAATTTTATCAACATCTACTTCTGTCCATCCAGGAGCCTTCTTGATCCCCTATTTTTTGACTCTGGTATTTGCTGGGATGCCCTTGTTTCTACTGGAAACCGCCCTTGGTCAATACACCTCAATTGGAGGGCTTGGTGTATGGAAACTGGCTCCTATGTTCAAAGGTATAATGCACTTCAATATGTCTCCATAATTCTTAACCTTAGACCCATTTTTTCAATATATATATATATATTGCAACAACCCATGCTGGAAATATAGTATATGTTATTTTATGCTTCATAGAAATAATCATGAGGATTTATGGAGGCCACGCAACACACAGACTCAATCATAGCTCCACTGCCTGTGTCATTTCTGTGTGATAGGTGTGGGCCTTGCAGCAGCTGTCCTGTCCTTCTGGCTTAACATTTACTACATTGTTATCATTTCTTGGGCCATTTACTACCTGTACAACTCCTTCACCACTGTAAGTATTATACAGTGTTCTCCAGTGATTTATAAAAAGCTGTAAATGATACATAAGGTCAAGGTTGTTATGTCATCAGGAAACGTAGCCTGTGCACCTGGTAAGAAATTTCGAAATCCCTAAATAAGGGGTTAAAAAAGAAGAAGAAAAAAAGAAGAGAAAAATTTAAATTTTTCTTTTGCAGGATCTTCCATGGAGCTCATGTAACAATCCATGGAACACAGACAAATGTTATACAAACTACTCCATTCCAGATACCACCAATCTCACCAGTGCAGTAATGGAGTTTTGGGAGTAAGATATTGACTGCTTTCTCTTACTTCAATCACAGCACAGCTTTTAAAGTATCCTGCATGCCTCCCTGAGATACATAAAAGACAACCTCCTCTGCTGCATTCTCATTTCCCAATGTGTACAATAGACTTATTGTTGCCTGCTCTGACTTTGTAGGCGCAACATGCACGAAATGACCGATGGCTTGGAAAAACCAGGCCAGATTCGAGTGCCATTGGCAATAACACTGGCCATTGCCTGGGTCCTTGTGTACTTCTGTATCTGGAAAGGGGTTGGCTGGACAGGAAAGGTAAGGAGCCAGATTTGGATATCCAAGACCTCTTAACGCTACTGGTTCCCAATAAAGGAGCAGTATGTGACAGCTATGCAATATTAATCAGTCTAATATCACCTCATCAATCATTCACACAGCAGTCAGCATTGTCGAGATTGATTTTAAAATAAGAGAGGAGACATCAAACACTCATGTTCACTAATCCTACTCTGCCTCATGGTGGCTCCTCTAATTCCAATCCTCCTGACACAGTGTCTATACTGAGTGTGAATCTGTGATAGGAGGAGCAACAAACAGCCATACACTACAATCTGGTTTTGTCCTCTCCCTCCACTTGGAGCAGCTTTCCCTCCCTCGCGATGCCATATTTCGAAAAGTCTTGTGTGTCACGTGACCGTGGCAAATAAAATTTGTCTTGGTCACAAAAACACCCCCATCCCCCCCTGCACAGTTTGCTCACAAATTTGCTCGCACAGTGTCATAAATGCACAGAGACAGTGGGAACTGATTCACAGTGAAGCTGCAGTGATTTCTTTGCAGAATATTTGGTCTCTTCATCTCTTATTTTTATTTTTCGCGTGGAAGAGACCGCAAGGAAAAAAAAGAAAAAGAAACCCAGATAATCTGAATAACCCTCTTGAGAATAGAATTCCAGATGTATAAACTGTGCATGCATCATATACTGTCTGTCCTTATGATGCAATGGCGCTACCCTGCTGATAACCCTTTTACATTTTATAGGTCGTTTACTTCTCAGCTACATATCCCTACTTCATGCTGTTTATTCTCTTCATCCGTGGGGTGACTCTACCTGGAGCTAGAGAGGGAATTCTCTTCTATATCACCCCTGACTTTGAGAAACTCAAAGAGTCTGAGGTAATAATATATCATTATATGAATCATGCCTATGCAGTTGCGTGCCTGAGTGAGCAGAGCCTCATGCAGCTAAACGCTTGTCTTGTCTTTTGTCAGGTATGGCTTGATGCTGCTACCCAGATCTTTTTCTCCTACGGACTGGGACTGGGGTCTCTCATAGCTCTGGGCAGTTATAACCCTTTCAATAACAATGTTTACAGGTAAGACTGGTGGTGAGTCATCAATAGGAGATAATCTGTGAGACCTAGACAGACAGTGCTGCTCAGCAAATTATAATAGCATAAGATAGCAGTCACTTAATTATTGCCATTTTAATATATTATACTCATGTTAAAGACCTTATTCAAGGGTACTTTGTAAGAGCTCTTAAAGGAGCTTATTAATGTGCATATAATAACAATCTAAGCAGAGGGCTGTCTCTTTCTGGCAGTGTGTGTGCTGGGGGGAAAAAAACAACGATGATTGCAAAACCTGAGTGTTTTCCTCAGCAGCCTCATGGTTCTGGGTCACATAAACAATCAGTTACATAAAAATAGTTGCATTCATTTGTGCTTGTTTAAAATGGATCCACCCTCCATATCTATATCTATTTAAAAACATAAAATAAAGGAGTTTTTTTTTTTTTTCATATGAGTTCTCAAATGAAATCTGTTCAAAAAACATTTTGAATTTTTTTTTGTGTGTGTGTTTGTTTGTTTTCTATTTCGGTGAACACGTGAATGATCAGAAGGGATAAATAGCAGTAAAGCGTTCTCTCACAGCGACTCTCTCAGATCTCAGTCTTTCCCGTCTGCTCTGTTTTCAGGGGAGCTCAATACAGAGAGAAAATAAATAAATATGAGTCGAGTTAAATCTTTGACAACAGGTCTATTTTATATTTCCTCTCCCCAGAGACTCCATCATTGTGTGCTGCATCAACTCGTGTACCAGCATGTTTGCTGGCTTTGTAATCTTCTCTATTGTTGGCTTCATGGCACATGTGACAAAGAAAGACATTGCAGACGTGGCAGCTTCAGGTAACTACGGATTGCATGCGTGCTTTCTTCTGTAATTGTTCTGTCTCTGCACAAGGAAAGGTGCACTGTCATTGATAGTGGCTGCTAAACAGCTTTTGTCATCACCTCTATGTGAGCTATGAGAGCCACCATGATGAAATGTGTTTTGTTTTTTTTCCTATTTACTGTCCAGGTCCTGGCTTAGCTTTCCTGGCCTACCCGGAGGCTGTAACCCAGTTGCCTGTCTCTCCTCTCTGGGCCATCCTGTTCTTCTCCATGCTGCTCATGCTGGGGATAGACAGCCAGGTAAGGGGCTTGGAGATGATCTGCTTCATGGGCTGACCTAAATATTTAAATGCAGGTACATATCATGCAGCTCACCCCTGCTCTCTGCATGATAAGCATGCAATTTGCTTCTTGTGGACAGATATAGCTGAGCTTTGACATCAGCTGTCAAGTCTCCTTAATGCAACTTTCTCACCTCCATGTGCCCGCAGGTTCCACTGTCTGTGTTTCTTTATTTGGTATATGATATTTGGTGCGAATGAGGCCACGGAGACTAGAGAAACACATATGCACATGTGGCTGTATGCATTGGTTGTGACCGCCAGTGCTTCAAAGAAAACAACATAAATTATAACCCCTATTTATAGGTTTATAATTCATACCCCATGTCATCGCAACAAGGCTTTTGCATATCAGAGCTACTAACAAAATGGCCTCCAAGAAGTAGATGCTTGGTCATTCAGAAGATTACGTTAGTGTTTTTTTGTCCCATGGTTTGAGGCACACTGCAATTCTGTCATTTGTTATCATCAGTCAGCCTGTCCACTACAACGCAGCTTCCCTCGAATTCACAGACCTCTCCGTGCTAGAATAAAACAACAGACAAATAATACTGTGTGTAGTCAAAGCGTATTTATATCAAGGAAGCTAAAGCAGCAAGGTGCACATAGTATAGAGCACATATGCACATTTATGCTTAACACTCTGTCTATGATTCTGTCCTTCAGTTCTGCACTGTTGAAGGCTTCATCACTGCTCTGGTGGATGAATTTCCCAGGGCTCTTAGGAATAGACGAGAGATCTTCATCGCAGTGGTGTGCATGGTGTCCTATGTGATCGGACTTTCAAACATTACACAGGTACAGCAGAGCAGCTCTCTTATACTTCACCACTGACTATAAAATGGCATAAGATTAAACAAATGAGTAAGATAATTGAGAGATGTGATTAAAAGATAAATCCCTGCATCTTTGCAGTGGGCAAGAGTCAATTTAGAACTTCATTTGTTCTCTATATGACCAGAGTATTTAATGCTGTACTGCATACAGTTTTTTTCTAAATATATATATGTAACACTTGTTCATTTTTCTTGTAACCAGGGTGGGATCTATGTGTTCAAACTGTTTGACTACTACTCTGCCAGTGGAATGTGTCTGCTGTTCTTGGTCTTCTTTGAATGCATCTCCATATCCTGGTGCTACGGTGTGTATCATCAATGTTTCATTGAGTACAGCAAAAAAAATTAAAATTAAATGTGAGAAATTCTCAATCTAAGTTAGCGAAATATTATATATGTGAGAAGTTGGGGTCAGTGTTAAAGGTTAGAAAGCGTCACACCTATCTAGAGATATTTGCGTGGCTTCAAACGCTGCTCAGCCCTCAAGGTCATGAGCACTCATGTGTTCCCACCTCGCCATCCTCATCATCATGCATGGCAGACCGGCAGCAAATTGAAATAAATTGGATATGAATATTTTGATCACAGATTCATTTGTCTCGCAGGTGTGAACAAGTTCTACGACAACATTCAGGAGATGATTGGCTACAAGCCGTGTATATGGTGGAAGCTGTGCTGGGTCGTGTTCACCCCTCTCATCGTCGGTGTGAGTACTCTGAACTAATACAAACGTACATCTAAAGTCATGACATGAAAAATGAAACAATAAATAAAGTCAATATTACCTGCCTGCAGCCATGTCAGGCTGAGACAGCGCTGCCTGTAGTCAGTGGTGTCAGGATGCATAAAGTGTTTCATGTCTCCCACAGGGGGTGTTCTTGTTCAGTGCTGTACAAATGGTTCCTCTCACAATGGGAGACTATGTGTTCCCAGGCTGGGGTCAGGGAGTGGGCTGGCTCATGGCACTGTCCTCCATGGTTCTCATACCAGGGTACATGATCTATATGTATCTTGGACTCAAGGGCACTTACAAAGAGGTAAGAAGTCCATTGCCAGATGTTTTTGTTAAAGCAGAAGTAAGCGGAATGTTTGTGTTAATATAAGTCTTAAATAGTTATATCTTCGAACAGCAATCACTTATATAGAGTGTTTGGTCCGAAACACGGGTCTCTCAGTCACTCTGCTCTGCTGTAAGCCGAGGAGAAAACTTTCCTTGTATCCTACAACCTTTATCCAATGAGGAGAGAGAACGGCATGAAGGGCTGTGTGTGCAGCCAAGGGATGCGCGTGAATGTGGTGACGTAGGGACGAGGACCAATAGATCCATGACGAGGGCGGGGACTGCCAACTCCATCGGCTGACAAGAAGTTAGCCAAAACGACCGGATCGCTTACTTCTGCTTTAACCACAGGATTTGCTTGTTTGATTTCAACTCTGCTCTGAGATGCCCTTCTCTGATCTGATTGATTTTCTCCCCCAGCGTCTGCGGATAATGCTTCAGCCTCCCGCAGTTACCAGGCGTCAGGAGAACGGACCTGAGCAGCAGCAGCAGGCGGAAACCAACACAGCTAACCTCTCCAGTCCTGCCAATCCGGCCAGCCCGGTCAACCCGGCCCCGGCCAATCCCGCCAGCCCCACCACCAACCCGGCTCCCGCTAACTCCACCAGCCCCGTGACCCCCGCTAACCCGGCTCCTCCACCAGCTAATCCAGCCGCTGCCGCTAGCCCGGTTAACCCGGCGACCAGTCCCACTGCCGCCACCACCACCACCACCACCGCCACTGCCGCCGCCACCACGGCTACTCCAGCTAACCCCGCCACCACCGCCACCGCCACCACCACCTCAACTGTTAGTCCAACCAGCCCACCGCCCAACCCAGCTAGCCCAACGGAGCCCGTCAGCCCCCCGAACCCGACAAGCCCGACCTCTAACCTGACCAATGCTGAGGCCAATGTGTAGACAAAGAAACCCTCATGGAGCATGTAGACAAAAGAGAACATTACAAAGGACTTCCAAGATTTTAATTGATTCACCTACCTCCAGGGGAAATATGTGATCAAAACAGATTTTCAAACCATGTTTAATTTTTCTGCATTTGTAAAAAACCAAGCCAATGATGTCTTATTGTTGGTTTGCATTCTGAAAACAATATCAAAGACTGTTAGTGTTCACAAATACAACCATAAATCTGAATTTAAAAAAAGATGTAAACATACTGTGTAATACTGTGAGAAAAGAAAAAAAATAGAGATATAGATTAGAGATTTGTTAAATATCTTCATGAATCAAGTAAATACCGTGTGAATATAGTAGATGAAGTAGTGAACAAAATTGACATCATTGAAGAATGCAAGGGATGGCGTCAATTTTATTGTGGATGTTTACTAAACCTCACACAGTTGTCTCTTTTCCAAATGTTGCACTCTGTGAGGTAAACTACAGGCCACAAGGCAATGGGGAGCTCTGAGTAAGCACAATGCCAATAAGAAGTTCATGTTAAGGAACTCTGGAGTGATCCAGTATTTGTTGCAAAAGATTTTGTGTGTGAGAGAGACTGTTATTTTTTCCTTCCTTTTTTTCAGTAAAAAAAAAAAGAGAAAACTTTTATGTGATCAAAACATTTTTAGAATTATTTTTAGGATGTTTTATACTATATGTGTTGTGATGGAGGACCAAAATCAATAGGCAGACAAAAGCAAAAACTATGCCATTTAGTGTTCGGTTGGCAAAGCACAGGGTACAAAGAAGTACAAGAGAAAAAAAAAAGAAGAAAAAAAGCACAGGGTTAGAAAAAGTGATTTACAAACATCGACTATCCCTTAATGCTGACAGTCAATCCTGTTTACGTTTTGCATGCTTTCCTCAGGAACATCAGTGAACAATTTCTGAAATGTCTCCTGACAAACAAAAAAAGGAAAAAAAAAGAAAAGAAAAAGGACAAAAAAGAAGAAGAAGAACAGAGAAGGCCTTAAGCCAGTACACCAATTTCAACCAAGCCATAGTCTGTTTACATGACTGGGCAGAAATACAAAAATACCACTTTGTATGCGAGCACAAAAAACCTGGACCAACTCTGTGTTAGAGTACAGTCATTATTTTTTCTTCATGTGTGATGATCAGTTATAGTTTGATCAATATGTATTCAGCAATACATATGTAGATGTATAAGTACGGGCCAGTAAGCAAGTGGTCTGTTTCTCTTTTTTGTTTATGTTGTCTTTGCTTTACTAGTAAAAAGCACAAAGCTTTAATTTCCCCAGACTTTTGCCATGGCGTGCTAGGACAATGTTAGTTTGCTTCTATGGCAGCTACTGTGAAAGGCATCTGGTTGAACAGAACATGTTTACTTTGAAAAGCAAAACAACTGAGCGAAAATGTGAAATGGCTACAGTTCATGTCCTGTGAATTTTGTATAAAGTTACTCTACCACAGTTTTCTCTGGAACTTTGTTGTAAAACTGTACCGTGTAAAACATGTAGCTGTGAATGTCTGTAATACATTGGAAGTTATTGTCTAAATGTTGAAAAAATGGAGTTGCTGTTTTCTGCAATAATATTTTGATCACAGAAGCTAAAGCACATATCTTACAGAAATATACGAAATGATGATGACAATGAAGATACTGACGACTATATTAAAAATAGAAACTATGTCTAGTAAAACAATATTGTTTTGTATATTTTTAACTGTCTCACTGCCTAATGTAAAACATAATATAAACATGATATGTATCTAAATGGTGTCACATGATAAAGCACGATTGTTATGTTATACAAACAGAAAAAGACTGAAAAAATAAAGAATTATAGAAAATATAAATACAATACATGCCTGCCATATGTCCCTTATAGCATGTGTGTTTAAAGTAGCAGCCCCCCTCGCTTTTCAACACAGGAAATTAGGTCAACCCCAACTATCCTATCAAAAGATGTATGCTGCGCTGAGTCCTACTGCAGTAATTGGCTGTTGTTTCCTCTCTTGTAAATAAGCCCTCTGGTTGTCCGCAGAGTTCTCCTCGTCAATAATATGAGAACAGTAAAAATTCAAGCAGGGATTAGGTGAGAAAAATCCAAAGCGTTGTATAGCAGGATTAAATTTTTCATGTAGTTAGAATGAGGCCAGGTGGGATGTGCACATTTAAACAAAACCTTCCCTCAGTAGTTTTGGATGAAGATGACATCGAGCTTAGCTCTACCATGGGGGTAAAAAAAAAAAAAAGAAGAACGAAACGGAACTAAAGAGTACAGTGGGGGGAAAAAAAGAAACATCAAAAGGGAAGGAAAGAAAAGCATCTGAAGCTCTTCCTTGGTGGTTTATTTGAGTGTCAGAAACACAAGCTGATAGAAGGGCCTCGGCAAGCAAGAAAAACATCACCACAAAACAGCTCCTGCCCCGGGGCCTGGCGTGCCCACCCGCCCCATCTCCCCAACCTCTTATGGCTCTGTGTGTGTATTTCTGTATATACGTGTGTGTGTGTGTGTGTGTGTGTGTGTGTGTGTGTGTGTGTGTGTGTGTGTGTGTGTGTGTGCGCGTATGAGTGTGTGTGTGTGTCTACATCTTCTCCCCCCACCTCCTGCAGTTCCAGCTTCCATTAGCTTCCAGTGTGATAAAAGAGACGGCACCAGCTGACACCACCACAATGACTCGCCATGGATAAAAGAATGAGATGTCCCCTCTAGTAGCTCGTGGCAAACTGTGTGTGTGTGTGTGTGTGTGTGGAGATGCGTGTGTGTGTGTGTGTGTGTCTGAGAGAGAGAGAGGGAGATGGGGGAGAAAGAGAGAGGTTAGGGACAGAAAGCTGTGTTTGAGTGGACTGGGGTTTGAATAATGCCCCTCATACAAACTAGCCCCTGATGGATGACTTACTGGCCTCCTTTATTCCCAGTTGTGTAATTTAGCATCATTACCTATGAAAACCAGTCACCACCGAGACAACCCAAACTGATGTGTTACGTCCACAAGAGCCATAGATCATAATTTTCAGCAGGGGAGGACAGAAGGAGGAAGCTCTTGATTAGTTGGGGGCAATCTAGCAGAACACAATTAGTCTTAGGTTAGGACCGGCTATTTCCAGCAGCTTCAGCAGTGATTGATGAACTTTTTCCTCTTTTCTGTTTATTTCAATATTTTTTTACACACATTGGGGGAAAAAATCCACATTTTCTTATCTGTAGTCAGTGTTATTTTCTATAGCTGACCTATTTCTGAACTTTTTTCCATCCCGTTCCTCCGACAGCCTTGAATTCTGTAACCCATTGATTGTGTGATCACATTAGTAATTTCTGTTCTTTTGTAACTGGAAACGCTAAAAAAAAAAAAAATGTCAGAGCTGTGATATCAGACAGTAGTATAGAGCCTAGGTCTGTGTATAGAGTCACCTGTCCGTGGTCGGTAAATCCATCAGTCTCTTTCCTGTTTCTGACCCTTTTGCACCACATCTTCTGACGGGTCACAGATTTCATTGTGCCACCCATTCATTCCTGTGACCTTAATGACAGCGGCCACAATGGACAGCCTATTGTTGATGCTGGAGTCCAAAGAGCCTGGATTTTCACCCGAGCAATCTCCTGGCTCTGTATAATTGAGTTTTCATTGTCAGCCCATGTTCATCAGACAGCTCTCTCTCTCTTCTTTTTTTTTTTTTTGCCTTGATGGGAAAATAAAGGGAACACCCCCTGAGGTTGTGGGGAGTGTCATTTTCATTTCCTATCTCATAATGTGGATGACACGAGGCTCTGTAAGTGTGATTAAGAGGCCTGTAAATAAACCTGACCACAAACTGACACTGTGCATCGGGTGCGCAAAATGCATCAGCTCTGTACTGATTAATTGATGTAGAGGAAATGATTGAATGTGATACTATTTTTTCCCCTCATGAAATGTCCCGGCTCCATTTTGTGGCCAGATCAGAGCAAGGGGATATTGTTTGGTGTTTAGCATTTCTTGGCACTGGCTGTCGCGAGCCTATTTTTAAAGTTAAAAAGTGCTCGCAGTGTGGCCGCAAGAGAGGACACTGAAGAAGCAAACTGGTGATCCATGATGCTTTTATGAAAGGATGACAGAACGCTACAGCTTATAAACTCACACAGGCTGCAATGATTAATCCTCATAGCCCACTTAGAGCAAGAAAAACTAATTCTGCTGTGAAGATGAAAAGGCAGATAATTATGTTTATACTTTCTCTGTTTTTAACCCCAGTGTGAAAGGATTTTCTTAATCATAATGCCCTATTGGGTTCATGTTGTTGTGGGTCACCGAACCTGCATTATTTTTGATGTGGATTTTGTGTGATCATTTGTGACGTTTTTCCTCTGATGCATTTGGTTTGGCCCAGACTTCTGTCTGAGGTACACTCACCCGAGAATTCAAAGCAAATACATTAATGAATAACTAATCTTTGCAGATGCATGAATCTACATATCAATGTAATCAGAGGATGTTTTGTGCTTGGCTATTTCCAGCAGAGGGGCTGAGAGGATGTCAAGCATGCAAAGCCTCTCTGCATATATGCTAATCGGGCTCCATTTTCCAATCTGAATATGAACCTTGCTGAAATTAACTTGTTTACCGGTGCACTTTTAAGGTGCCAAAGTGTCTTTTTTTTTTTTTTGCACATGCACACAAACTGCACTGCTGCTGACATATCAAGCATACATGTATGCCGTGCAGCTGTGTGAGAGCTGAGATCAATGGGTGCACACTGGGACACGTGGAAAAAAAAAATTGTGGATTCCCAGCGATTTTGCCGTTTGATAACGTCTTCTTCTCGTGACACAGCAAATATTGCAGTTATTTCAGGCAGCGAAGCTTGCATGCGAGTGGAGCGTACGACTTCTGTGCAGATGCAAATCTCAGATTCTGAAACCTATGCCAAAGAGGTTGCCCTGTCACAAATCATAAGGGCTTATCACACTTGCTGTACGAATATCTATGGGTTTGAATGAGCAAATCCCCCTCTTCTGGAAAATTATACAGACCCTTCAAAAAAAGGGCTTTAATTTACATTGCATTGCCCTTCCCCCCACCCTGCTTCTTTTGGCAGCTCATAAACCTACAATATCATGTGAGGAAACCTGTACCTATCTGCCTCAGCTGCTGTCTAATGTAAATATTTCTACTGTTTAAATTCCTGCTCTGTACAATCTGTGATACAGTTTCTTATATTAATCCTAACGGGGGGAGGGGGTCAAGGAATATTGCCCCCCCAAAAAAGCAGCAGTCAATTTAAAATCACCGTAAAGATGACCAATTGAGCTAATCAGGGGACTGTCCCCTGCTACCTTCACTTTGCTGTAGCGCTTCTTGTCTTTTGTCACAACTTATAACAATCTCCCCAATGTGCCAGGGGCTTATGGGAGAGTCATTGTAGATTACTGCCTGGGTCAAAGACTGAATGCAAATCAGGCCGAGTAACAGGCGAAGTGAAACACTGAAAAAAAGAATCAGGGTGCAGAAATGATCTAGAAAAGACACAGAAAATCTTTTTCTTACTCTACACATTTGTTACCTACTCCACACTCACAGTCATACGCTTACGTGTTCCTAAAATCTGAGCGAATGCATTCTAATATTAAACAACTATTTTCAGAGGCAGCTAATTTACAGGACAGAATAGCTCATGCCAAACTTCTGCCAAGGGGAGAAATTCCACATGGTGAGCAAGACATGTTACTCTGCCTGGATGTCACGCACAGTGGGTGCTCTGGATGATCTTGTGCCCTGATGTGAAGCCAGTGGGAGGAAGGGCTAGCTCTCCACTGAAGCTCCTCTAATGGCTTCCTCCTGGATTCCCTGCCCAAAGGGTTTCAAGGCCCGTGCGCTCTACCCTGGTCCTCTTTACGCTGGAGTTTAGGCTGTGGGACTTTGATAATAGCTGACAAATGAAAATCTCTGCCGACATCAAATGGAGTTATTTGTTTCCCTGCTCTTACACAGAAATGACAACAGAGGAAGCGTACTCTGTGCTCCGCTGAATTTCATTATTCTGCAGCTAATCTCCTGGAACTTTTACACACACCCACTAGCAATGCTGCACCTTCAAGCACCTGTATGTCTGTATGTGTACATCACAGGCAAGTGATGTGTATTTGTACATGCACATCGCACGTTTTTGCACGCCATTGTGTCTGCACAGACACACGCGTGTCTTACTGTGTGTGCATGTGCACGGATTTCTACTGTATATGAAAGTGTGCAAATACGCCTGCTAAGTGTAAAAAAAACAGGAGCAGGCAGCTGCTCCAGGCGCAGCTTTAGTAAAGATCTGCATCCTAAATAAATTCTGTCAGATTACACCCGCACATACTTAACACTTCACTCCTCTGGATATTGGCTCAGTCTCCTTGGTTTATTATAGCTGGGAATTGTGAGCAAGGTGGAAGGTGAAGAACAAGGTGATTAGGGAAGTTCATGATCCAGAATTATTGTCATAGCATTTCAATTACCCATAAAATGATGATAGATTGCATGACTTTTTTTTATTGTTTTTGTTTGCTTTTTGTATTCTGGCATATTAGAGATTATTTGTCTCTATTGTAAATAGGAATGATAGTTTTATTGTCTATGTGTTTGTGTGCTAACAGATGCTGATTTGATCATTTTTGGCACATAGTTATATGCAAATGTGACCAAGTGACCTCCACATGTGCTTTGCATGTATTATCCCCACTGTTGCATGACATTTTCACTCATGTAGTTATGCCCTTGACTGCACATTATGACAGTGCAGAATAAGACACAGATATTTAAGCCGTCCCACATGCATGAATACCGACCTCCCTCAAATACGAACTGAAAACTGAGACAAACACACAAGACACATACAGTGCTGTGCTCTGGGAGACATTTTGAAGGCCTGTTAAGATGTGCTTTACTCTTTCTGACACACAGAAAACACATGGGCAACTTTTATAGAAGCACTGTCATATGCAAACAAGCTCATTCATTCGCTGTCTGCCTCACTCTCTTTCTTACACAACGTACACACACACAGGCACACACGATGATTAAGAGGTCTGAGGGCCTTCAGGGCACGCTTGGACTTGGGGCTGCAGTGAATCATAGCTATGATGTGGTGCATGCTTTCTATTCTGATCTGTCAGGGAGGTTTGGGAACTGTGCTCACTGATGAGTGAGCCGGACCAGGCAGTGCCACAGCAGCCTGCCCGGTCTGTCCTTCCCCATCCTCGGGCACCTCGGCTCTGCTCGCTCCCTCCCCCGAGCTAAACAGTGACAGGTAGGACTCCCCAGGAGCAGGGAAAGCAGCCTGAGCACTGCAGGGCTGAGACAAACAGCAGGGTCAACAAGGCCAAGACAGAGCCACACAGTGGAGCAAGGAGACATGACCGACAGAGACGGCTTCTGTTTATGAGATACAGTCACATTTGTTGACGGAAAACTATCAAATGAATCTCACTTCATCCAAAGTTCTTTACAATGTGTGCCAAAGTCAATTTCAGAGTCATTCACCTTCCGTTTTCTATGTTTATTTTGTTTCCTCTTCTAAAAAAAAGAGTTAAAATTGAATTTCTTTATTTATGATTCAGATAGGCCTATATTTATTATGATCTACAATTAATTTTCAAATTTCATATTTCACTGAGAGGACAACAAGCTGTAACTTACACATGCAAATGCACTGACATGTTACAAGTTCAGAAAACACTTTGCCTTAATTCTGACAGTAGAAAAGAAAAATGGGATAGTCGGGGGAGATGGACTCGAACGTGGGCCACTGTGGTTAGGATGACATCTTTCTGTTACCCCCACTACCAACCCTCCCCAAATGTATTAGTAGCACATTTGTGTATTTGCATGTACCTTTTTAAACTGTATTGCATTTGGCTCTCAGGGCCACCGTACTCAAGGCATATACAAGCCTCCAATGTACAAGCCTCTAGTGCCAAAATGACTACAGAGTCCAAAACTATACCATTTGTTTTTAAACACACACATAAAGTCTGTGAAAAGTTGTGGGTAAGCATAGATCCAATTTAGCCACCATTTCAAATGAAACAAGTAAACAAGACTGAAAACAAATATGGTCAATTTAGGATGTTGTGAAACAACTGTAAACATTTGACATCATCACGTCTTCTTATTTGCATGTCAGCTGGTTTCAGCACATTATCCGTCTGTCTCCCTCCTCCTCTCTGTGCTCAAAGTGTTTTAATTCAGCTGATTTCCCAATAAAGCTGTTCTCATTTACATATTTTTCTGTTTGTGTTATCAGACAATGGAGCAACTTTGAAATAGTAAAAGAAACGCCACCGATTAAAACTACGTGCCCCTTTCCAAACTGCTGCTCTGCTGCTGCTACAATCCTGAGTTAATAACTGTGATGTCCTCAGACAAAAACCACCAAACATATGAATTAAAGACAAAGACTGTGTTGTGATTTTGGCTATATTTAGCTATTGAATGATCACTCAGTGGGAAAGTTAGAAGTGACAGAACATCTTTCTTAATTTGTCTTTCACAAAGACCACAGCCTCCATCTGGGTGACAAACACTCACTGAATATATAGAGGGCACATGACCGGTAAATAATCAAAGTTAAAAAAGCTTTTTTAAAGAGGAACTGTGCAAGATTTGTACCTTAATGAAACAGCTTCAGAGTAATTGTGATGTTTAAATGGCTTGTTATGGGGAGAAGTGAGGCTCTCAGTTTCATTGAGTTCAACAAAACAACTTCTTAGCCTTGGTGGCACAGTGGTGCAGTGGTTAGCACTGTTGCCTCACAGCAAGAGGGTTCTGGGTTTCGAACCTGCCGGCCGGCTGGGGCCCTTCTGTGTGGAGTTTGCAGGTTAGGTTAGTTGGCGACTCTAAATTGCCCATAGGTGTGAATGATTGCCTGTCTGCATATGTTAGCCCTGTGATAGACTGGTGACCTGGCGTACCCTGCCTCTTGCCCAAAGTCAGCTGCTTCAGCTCACCCATGATTCTAGTGCAGGATAAGCGGTATGGAAAATGAATGAATGAACTTCTTAGCCACTTTTCATTCACAATTTTCACAATTTCCCGAAAATAACTATTTGCTACTTTAAAGTCAATGTTGAGACGTATTTTTGCACGGAGCGCAAGGGGCCATTATACAGGAGAGGAAATGCATTTGAGAGCCGTAACAATGAGTTTTCTAAAGGATCGCTCCAAACTCTCAGCCCACTATTTCAGTCAAACTTTGTTCTTCCATTTGAGAGATAGTCCAAACTGAACAATGTTCCAGTTGGTTAAACTTCATGACAGCTGGTTAAAAACATAAAGAGTGTGGACATTATTCATATTTGTGTCCATTCCAATACAAACACTTGGAACATTCAAGGCTCACATATGGCACACACTTACGAGAAAAAGCTGTTTTTAGATGAAGAATCTTTTATTCAAAACTGAGCACTACTTCTGTATGTTTAAGCATTAGGAGCTGCACTTGTCGTACTTCCTCTGTCCTGTCACATGAGAACTGGCTCATAGGTCAACAGATGCTTGTAAAACCTCTCTGCTTTTTTCTACAAATCATTTTGCCTTTGATATAAGACTTTTAACATAACTGTGTCACATGTCAGTTTAAGTGAAAAACTGTAATCGAGAGTGTATGCATTATTTACAATAATCCACTGTTGAGTCATAATACTGGGTGGTTGAGGTTACCTGTAAAACCTTGAATATTTCTGCACTTCAGTAATTTCTTTGCATTGTCAACAGAGACACTTTCTAGTCACTTTCTACAATTCAAATTCATATGGGTCTTTGTGTTTCATGCCAACTGGCAAACAACCTCATCTTCAGCCAGTGCAGACATGATACACCGTTGACCGAGTTGGAATTTTGTTTTTTTGTTTTTTTTCAGAAACATTTCTCTTTTTTATTCCTATACACATTAGTAATTACCTTTGACCATATGCTATGATTACATACTGAGTCCCAGTAACCCAGGTGAAACAAATTCATGCTTATGGACAGTAGGCCAGATGTCTTAACGCATTGATCCGGGTCAGGAGAGGCCATACTCAATATTAGCGACTGAGTGACATTTGAAAGAGTAATACTGGACAAACTTACGCATGAAATTCCCTTGAACAGCCTATGTGATTCTGTTAAACTGACCAAGATTAAAAAATTGAAACAAAACCCTCAATCATATTAACCAATACCCCCAATTTTATTTAAGCCTGAATACACAGTTTGCAAACGTTAATTCTGGTTTAATTCTCATGGTGATATGTTTGGAAGAGATTGATCAATAAAGTTTTGAGAAGATATACACTTGATCTATCAAGAATAAATCACATAGTCACAATCATTTCATGCTGAGAGGTAAACATATACAGTATATATATTCCAACTTTATGGGCAACAGTGTATATGAAAATACACTGAGATAACTTGCAGCTTGACCAGTAGCTGCGCTTTTTGTTTATTTATTTATTTTTTGTCATGTCGGTATAAGTATTGGGTGAGATCACAGATGAAAGTCCAGTTCTATAAATAAGACCCCAGATGTGAGCTTGGAACTATCACGTAGGTCTGATAATATGAGTGGAGGCAAAGCGTTGGGCTGGACTGAAGTTCCTGTGGTCTGTCAAACACATCCTCTGGCAGGGCCTAATGTGGCGTGTGACACGTCACACCCTATCACTCTGCCTTACAGATGACCAGCCGCTTACGTATGCCGCGTGCACCACTGGATCCCAAACCAGACACTGTCAGGTGTGATAACAGTTTGAGCGCCAAACCCACTCTGAAGCCTTGCCCTCTCCCATTCCCCCACAATTCATTTGATGCTGCAGCTGCACAGCTCACGGTCTGCTATGCACCACTGCAAGCATGTGCTGTGTCCTAAAGATGCTTTTATTCCTGGTTCACCTGCACATTCCCCCCTGGCTGAGGGCAAGAGATAACCCTGCCACTCTGCTCCTTCAGACCAGCGAACCACTCTCCATCACTGGGAGGGAGAGAGGGGGGGGGGTTAATTCAGATAAGGACTACTGCTGATCCCAGCTCCGTGGAGGGAATCAAATACTTGTACATCAGCTGAGGTTCACTGTGGGGAAACTTGAGACAACCAAAGACAATGGTGTGCATCACACATACATCCCACATGCACCAAAAATAACTGATGAGTGGTCATATGGATCATTGTGCACAACTGTGCAACTGCTGAAAAAGTTTTTCCGCTTGCAGAGCGTTTATTCTCCGCAGACTGTACATTAAAGGATCATAGCTTTCTTGCTGTAGCCTACTTTATGTTGTCATTTGCGGCCTTTGGTCCTAAAATGTGCTGCCTGCACTTGGCTTTGGAGGTAAATGTTCCCCCAGCACAAACTCATTATTTCAATCCTCACAAGGCTGTGGACAGGCCCAGCGACTCTTGACAGCATTTGATGCTCTCTTGCTCTTTCTCTTTCTGTGTCACCATTCCTTCCACTTGACGGAGACCTTTGTGGGGTTTTTTGTGAGCAAAAAGATGCAAAGCAGTTCTCTATTTTGCTATTACTTTAATTTTATCACGGGGGCCTGGCATTGTGTTAGTGTGTGTGATCAAACATTTAGTTGTTTTGTAGTAGTGACGCTTATTCTGCATGTTTATATGGAAGAGAATCCTTCTAAATGTTCAGCGGAAATGTGGAAAATTACTATCTATTCTACGTTTGCTTGAACTGAGGTGATCCATATGTCAAAATTACAATTAAAACAGAAGATTTCTTATTTTTTCTGTGAATTTTCTTTTGTTAACATCAATCTCCATCTGTCACCTACCTCTCTTAAAAACAAAAAGGTGAATTCTGTATATGCTTGTTACAAAGCAGGTAAATGAATGAAAGCACATCAAAAAAAAAAGTGAGGTGTAATCTTTCTATGCCTAAAGCATCTTTGTCATTCCTTCTTTCTTTCTTTTTTGAACATGTAACCTCTGATCATTCTCCATTTGCTCTGTTTGGTTTTCAACATGAAGGGGAATGCTGAAGCAGATAATAATGCAGCTTACTGTACAGTCTCTGGGTACTGAAGAAAGCAATGTGATGGAGGAAGAAGAGAAGAAGAAGAAGAAGAGGAAGAAGAAGAAAAAAGCAGCAAGGAGCAATTTTTCTGTGCTGGATTGTTCTCTATGATCCAGCGTGCAGTGAAAGGAGGGCATTATGTAACGTCTTCAGCACACACATGGCCGACTGTGTGACTGCCAAACACACGGGGGGAGTGGAAGTGGCAGTGATGGTGGTGGTGGTGGGCAGAGGGGGGGTTGCTGTGGCAAAGTGGGGAGCTGGGGGGTGGGAGCAGACAGACAAGAGGAAAGAGATAGGGCCATGGAAGACAGTAGTAAATGGACGGGAGAGAGAGAAAAAAAAAACATTGCTGCTCATATTGGTGTTGGGTCACTTTCCTTATTAAGGCTGCTCAGTCAAGCAGCTGTAATGTGGGCCCTAACAAGCCTCATAATGAGACATGAGAATGCCCCTTAGTGATGGTTCAAACATTTATCTGCTGCTCAGTGCCCAAAACCCACTGTCTCAATAAACATCCTTTTCCGCCTATTGTTAAGAGAGGAAATCTGAATAATTATATGGGTCCTGAGCTTGTAGGAAAAATACAGTCTCTGGCTAACAAGAGATATTAGCCCATCGTTTGTATGTCCTAATTGGAAGCAATTCATTATCTCGAAGGAACAACAAAGCGGCAGCACAGTCATGCTATTGTGCGGCAGATGGCTCTTTAAATCAATCATTTACTAATCAATCAATAATATATATAAAAAGTATGAAATTTGAGCCAAGTGTATCAGTGGGAAATCACTGGCTGTGTCAAGCACCATACGGCCATGCAGCAGGCCAAATGTGCGGCGCAACAAAGCGGGTCAGATGGAGCTGAGGGAGCGTGCAACGTAGAGGGATGCAAAGGAGAAATGTATTAATAAGATCCTGCCAAATCAGTGTAGCATGCGTGCCACACACACACACACACACACACACAACAAGGCCTTATCAAGAAGGAGCTGTCTTAACTGATGGAAGGAGGAAGTGAGGAAAAGGCAAAGAGCGATTGGTAGAGCGTGTTGGTGGTGGTGGTGGTGTGCAGCAGCTGAGAACTGATGTTGAGACGGGCTGACAGGGTCTGTTTCTGTTCATTGCAAGACTGTTATCCAGAGTGACCGTGTTGTCTTCCGTTCCCCCCCACACAAAGGTTATGCCATTGCCAGCAGTCCACATGACAGAATGAATGAGCCACTATTGCTGCAGCCAGAGATGCTCATCAGGTCAGTCTTAAAGTATCTACAACCTCGCTCTCCATCCACACTACATCCAAAGAGTGGTTTGATGGGAAAATCGGCGCTGGATCTCAATATTTCCCCCCATGTTTGTGACCTATAGTGAGGCTGCGGCTGCATTTTAGAAATGACGTGCTTGGTAATCGGGTGTGTTGGGCTGTCAGCTCAGGGTGCATGATCTTGCCAGCATGACTCAAGTCTGCCCGTGAGCTGCTTCCTGTGCCTGTGCATCTACTCCAGTTGCTTGTATGATCTATTTTAGATTCTTTTGCCCAAGGATGTGTGTGCATCCTCACAGCAGAGAGCCACAGAAATAAGGAAAAAAAAAAAAAGAGGAGAGGAGGGGGAATAGATAATGTTCAAATAATCTACAGGCAATCATGCAAATTCCCCAGACGTTGTGCACTCGGGGATGCTGTAAATATGAGTGTAGCCTCACATTTTATTCAGGCACAACAAATTTGGAATTATGCAAAGAAAAGAAAAAATTAGATCCCTATCAGCCACTTGTCCGGGCTAACATTTAGGTAAAATGTGAGCCAACATTTGTCCCACTGCGAAGGCCACTATTTCCCGTTTAGCCTGTAGTAAAATCATGAGTCTATCCAATTGGATTAATTATAACTCCATACCGTGTCCAGAGTGCACTGTGTTAAACCCTTTCCATTGGTTCATTCCTTTTATGTAACCAGGAGAGGAAAATGGGGAGGACAGTGTTCAACATATGTGTGTTTTGACCAGGTCTGAAGGCAGCAGAGTCTGTCCTGTTACAGCAGTAACAGGAGGCAGCGACCGAGAGACCAGTCCTCCATCACAAGCACAGATGTCATGCTCCTTGTGGCCTTCACACACTGAAGGAGCCAAGCCGAATTTGGCGTGACCCTGATGTGTCATCTTGATTTAGACACTAGTTCCACGTCGGCCACCAATACGGCCCGATATCTGTGTGTGTGCGTGCGTGACTGTGTGTCTGTTTGTGGATCTCCGATTGGTTTTGCACAAGCAAGAAAATGTGGATCTCCTCTCCATAATCCCACAAGAGCGGGCTTCCTTGGAAGGCATGGAGCAACAGAAGCAGGGGCATTGTGGTTGGTGAATGGCTGGGTCTAATCTCGTGGAGGCAGTGGTCTGTTGGAGGGGCTTTTTGAGCAGATTTGGGCCTGAGGGGTGAGAGTAACAACAACCAAAAAGGAGGAGAGTAGGGGCGGGGGGATTTTTCTTTTCTAGTTTAAAGATTTGCACCGAGAATGGTGCTCAGCAAATTCAAATTAGCCAAACTGAAGTGGAGGTATACCGCTCATTTACATTTTCATTCAAGCATTTAAGGATTTTATTTATAGCTTGAAATTCATCTATGGATATGCTAATGTGACATAATGTCTCCAATACATAAATACATCTACAATGACATTTCAAAGAAGAAAAAAGAAAAACAGGAGTCTGGGGGTCTTGAGCCATGTTGGATAGGGTCTGCAATGGATTCTGGATTAAAACAAGGTCTCGTTAGCACTAGATCCATTTAACATGCAAAGTACATTGTCTCATTACTAAAAGACACATTGAAAAAATACTGCATCCATATCAATCTTCCCTAATAATGATGATGACGCTGGTGCCTTTGTTTGATCTCCAGGGACTGGGGAATTTGGGGGAGTGTGAAACGTGGTTTGATAGCACCATCTGCTGGTTGGGAGAGAGAAGTCAGCTAATCTCTGAACCAACTACAAGCTTGGTCTCATTACAATTATCACCCATATTATCCTATTTCCATTATAACATGATGATGTGTTGGCTAAAATGGTTTCTGGGTCAACGTCGAGGCCGCATCAAACAGTCAGCACTGCCAAGTCGTGACACGTGATTCCCCATTTTCTCACTTTAAAGGCAATGGATTTTTCCAGCAGCAATTATTCAGTCTTTTGTTACCATGACGCCCCCATCAACCAAACAGTGTCTGTGGCCAAACGAGCCCTGAGAGGTTGTGTCTGTAATGTCTGAGGGAAGATGTCAGCTGCTTGTTGAGAACATGGTGACTCGGCTGGAGAATTTGTCTCTCACACACACACACACACACACACACACAACAGGTTTGTGTTGCCATCCTTGTTAGGACATTATAGGACAACCACAAACATAACCAGGACTGCAGAAATGGTGTGTTGCCTAATTAGGATGAGGCCTTGGTCCCAGTGAGGAGAACTGGTCTCAATAAAGACAGTGATTATACTGGGGGAAGGTCCTAACGAGAAAACAACACCATGCACCATGTGTGTACACGTAGACACACAAACATAGAGAGGAAATGTACACGTGTTTCACTGGAAAACTGTGTGAATCACTAGAATCTCCAAATATCTGGAAGTTGGTTCAAGACCTAAGGACAGTTACTGGTAGAACAGGAGTGACTCACACTGTGCCAATACTAAAATGTTCCTGTTGTTTACGTGAGGACGAGTAACAGCTTCAGCGGTGTGAAGTTTTCTACATCTCAGTTTCATCTGCTGCCTTAATTTGAAATCCAATACTGTGATGGAAGTCGAGGCACCAAAGATTACTGTCATGACAAAGAGGCCGACAGAAGGCTCCAGACTGAAGCAAAGTGAGATCAGTCCTCTCACTACAAACCTCTCTCAGCTCTCTTTCAAACCCACAGGTGTGTATTTGACACTCGAAGACCAGACTGCGGGTTGAGTTATCACCACATGCTGGAGACCGCTACGGCAACTGGCAGGGAAATGTTTTCTTGGGCGACAAATCACTGCAATCACTCCTCGAAAGATAAACAAGCACCGACCACCGGTGAAGAGCACAAACAAAAACTCCTGAGCAGAACTGACCGGGAAAGAAAGGGACACTGCAACACTACAGAACAAGGGTGAATCAGGAAAAGACAAGCAATGTTTTACATGAGTAAATTTGATTTAGGAGTGTATTCTGCGTAATTACACTTACCATGTAGGTGTACTATAAAAAGGACATTAGTCCAATTCTTGCCCCTCGAAGCTCAAGTGGTCTGACTAATGCATTGATAAATCACTTCATTTTGTTGCTGTGGCAGCCAGAGTCCAATGAAAACAGACAAAGTGCAGTGACTCCTGATTGCTTGATTCAGAAAGGAGTGCTCTAATCAGTGTGTAACCCCCTCCTCATTAAGGGCTCAAGCATCTTCAACAATGAAGCTGCTTTACTAAGGAAATCCTCATATTGTTTCACAATTTACAGCGTTGTTACAGGATTTGAGAGGGATCTTTACTACTGGGTGTACTTTTCATGCACACAAATGTTTTTGAGTGAATTTGAATGGACACTGTGAAGCAACAGACTCCAGAGACAGCTGTTTATCTTAACAGCAGTGTCTTTGTTGGTGACTGTGCAGAAAGAAAGTTGAAATGCTGCCCCAACACCCATTTAGCAACACTTCATTGCAGGCCACGAACCTTGCCTCTATACTGGCAAAAATAACTGGGTTAAATTATGCAATCTGGTTGTTTGTAGCTTGTTACTACATGCTGCAGGCAAACAGAAAATGGAGTATTAAGTATCTCAGCTGCTCTTATGACTGCAGTCACACTTCATTTGGTAAGAAAAATGACAAGCGATAAGCAAAGTTTGGCATTTGTATGTTTATTTGGAAGAAATAAAAGTACAAACAGTGGCATTTTCTTCCAGAGAAATAAGGACAAAAGTGAACATATGTTTTACATGTGGATGACACCTGGAGCAGGTCCTCTCTGCTAACAGTCTTTGAGATACAGGTAGTCTAAACATAGCAATTAAATAACAAATGGACTAATACCCCAAACATATTACTAAAAAAAAACCTACTTGTGTCAAACAAGCAGATCCCATGATAATCCCTAAAACTCCACTATGGTACACACAGACAAACTCGTTAAACTGTTAGTGTAGAAGTCTTTCTGACACTGCACCAAGAAAGTCTTTGATCGAAAGACTGTTGTGTTCCTGCACTTTTTTTTTTTTTTAATCGTCTGATATCTGTGGGAAAAAGAATCAACTTTTAGAAAGACAGAACCATGGTTAGGAGATAATGAGCATCCATGCTACATGAGTACACTACTCTGAATAGAAAACGAAAATATCAATGATCATTCCGCGCGGCGCAATGATAGTCCTTACGTGAGTAAAATAAAATATAAAGACAGGCTAGTGTATGTAACAAATTTAAAAACTGTTGAATATTAATACAAATGTATATGTTTTCACAGACAGTTAATTGACATACAAAAAAAAATCTGAATTTACAATACCATATCTTAATCAGTGTTGACAAATAGGTTATGCTACTATAAGTAGAGAATTTCAGAAGGGTGAGAAATTAATTTAAACAGAACTCAACTGCATTACAAAAGAAAAAAAACTTTGTGGCTCACTTAAACGTTTTGTCCATAACAAGGAAGGGTTTTGCAGCTCACACCATGACATCATCGTAATCAAAAAAAAAAAGAAAACGTACTTGTAACAGTATTTGCTAAACACAACTGAAGTGACTGGTGGACGTCAGGCAGCCATGGTGGAACGTCGACGTCTACTCGACAGGTAAGGACGCTCGTTGCATCGCATTTGCTTTAAAATCTCAGCTATTTGGGAAATTGCTTTTCTCACTGAAGCAATGGAGACATCCTATTTGTTCTCAATAAATCAAAAGGAAGAATTCTGTTTTCACCACATTTTGTCAAAAGTCAACATGAAAACATCGACATGTTGTGAATAAATAAAGCCACTGCTAAGAGACTGTGTTACAGAAGGTCAGATTTAGCTGTATTCAGTCATGTATAAAGCATCCAGCTCCACAGAGTAACGAAGCAATGTAGCCTTTTTAACTGCATTCAGACAACCTTGCCAGAGGCTGTGATTTGTAGATGGATGCTAAGATATAAACCTATATATAGTAATGAAAACCAGATACAAAAAATATATTGAGTACAACTGTACCAGCAGTGAGTATTTCTAAAATGTTACAGATAAAAAATAAATTCTGAGTAAATATATAGTATAGAATAAGGATTGTAATAGAAACCAGCTATTTGAAACATGCTTTCTAGTTAGAGATATGTACTATGATTGATATTAGTTTACTAAGTAATCAGCCACAGTGAGCATATAGACAGGAAACTAAAAAATTATTTAGTTAACAGTGGATAAGTCCAGTTCAGGATCATAAAGAAGACAGATTAATCTAGTGTCTCCAGAAAAGCAAGGGGACCAGAGCCTTAATTTGCATTATCACTATTTCAAAACACAAGACATACTCTTGAACACATTAGTTCCAACTGAAACAGGTAACCTGCTACCTTCGATGGTCAGAAATGTAATAGTGCAAATGAGACCCGGCTGTCCTTTTCAAGTAATACAGATTCAAAAAGCAGTGTGATTTTTAGAATGGAAACAATGAAGACCAGATCTATGGCTTATCTGTTGATGGAAAAGGCAGGGAAGTTCTTTGGCTATCAAGGCAAGAGAAAGGCAGGTACAACAGAGGTACAACATGAGCTAACAACCCAATACTTTGTGAATCTCAAATGTACTAAACTAAAAATCTATGATTGTACAATTTTGACAACCAACATCGTCAATCCAACTATGCAATATTTACTTTCTCTTCTTGAATTGAGACATTTCCTCAATTGTAGAGAACAAATCTGAGCTGAGTATTTTAACCTCAATGTCCATAAGTAAATAGCCTGGGTGAGCAACACATTACGTGTCTTATATTGTTCTTTGCTAAGAGAAGTTGATGCTCGGCAAGAAGCAAACATTAAGAGAGCAATTGTTGTTATGTTTACTTCCCTCTGCTTCATGGATCTGCATCTGAGGCCTGATGACCCCCACCCTTGGCCTTGATTTGGAGCCAGGCGTCTCCCAGAGCCTTGGCAAAGTGGTCATCCACTGAACCTGTGATGGACACCGAGTTGGACACAGGCTCTGTGTCTTTGTAGTTTTTTCCAAGGCTGCGACGGAAATGCTCCTCGATCACAGGATCACATACTGTGTTAGCTAAAATAAAAAGCAAACATTAGGAATAATTAATAGTATACATCAATATATAATATACTCACATTGTAGTGTGGCCAGAACACAGTGGAAGTGGTTGATTGAAGCAGTGAAGGAAATGGAAAAAAACACGGCTCTGGTTGTTTGGTATTCAACTCATTTGTGTCAAGCTTTATAAAAACCATACACACACTGTCACCCAGACAAAGTCAACAATCTCTGCCTTTTAGGCGAGAAACTTGAGGTGAACTCTGAGTGCCAGTTACTTCTTGTTGTTTGTTATTTTTAGAAAGCAAAAATGTCACAACACGTTAAGTTTGGACATGTTCACAAGTGACTGGCATAAAGGCATTTTATATCTTGAAGGCAATTCAGCCTTTTTTGTATATACTGTTGGTGACTGCATTTGTGAAAAGGCTCTTTTTGTCTCCCGAAGACACTTTAGTCACGCATAAATGTGATGATGTACTCTTCTTATACATTTATTTCATCGACTATCAAATCGATAACATAACATCACCAGAATTGAGGCTAAATATGTGATCTCAGTGACTTTGACCGTTGCATGATTGTTGGTGCCAGACGGGCTGATTTGAGTGTTTCTGAAACTGCTGATTTGCAGTTTTGACACACATCGGTCTCCATGCTTTACTCAGAATAGTGCAAAAAAGAAAAAAGAAAAAGAAAAACTACACTGAGCAGCTGTTATGTGGCCTTGTTGCCGAAAGAGGCCAGACTGGTTGGAGCTGACGGACCGGCTGCAGTAAGTCAGGTTATGACTCTTTACAACTGTGGTGATCAAGATGCTAGATGGTCAGCAGCATGAAACCATGGACCCAATCTGCCATGTGTCAATAGTCCAGGCTGGTGGTGGTGGTAGTGATATCAAGGTGTGGGCAATCTACTCTTGGCACTTTGAGGAACTTGCAAAGCCGATCTGAGTTTTGTTGCTGCTCATATTAACCTCTTTTGGGCCACAATGACCATCTTCTGATCCGTAAATGAGAGCAGAATCTATCATCAACCTTTTTATCATGCTGCCTACTTGCAGCCTGATAATATACCATGTCTCAAAGCAAAGAATCATAATGAGAATGTGTTCACTGTTCTTCAACAATCTTCTCAGTCACCAGATGTGGGTGCATTAGAACATATTTGGGATGTGGTAGACCAAAAGCAAACTGAAGCTGTTTTGAGAGCAAATGGAGGCTCTACAAAGTATTGGTGTGGTGTACGCTCTGAGTGTAAGATCGTTAAGTTGTTGGGGTGTTTTTTTTTTGTAATCAATCACCATTAAATCTAAACTTTGCTATGTGCACACAAGTACATTCCCTTTCATTTTTTATTAACCTGACAATATTGCACAGTCAGGAAAATTCTATACTAAGTTTGTGCACACTTTGATATAATGACAGACTTACCGTTGGTCTTTCTCTGATCAGCAGACGGGCTGGGAGTGCAGCCATTCATGTGGCAGTGAGAGAGGTTACAATTGCGGTTGCTCGCTGGGGCACAGATAATAACAGAGGGACGATTCTATAGGTGGAAGAAAAAAAAAACATATAATCAGCGACCACAGAGAAACTGCACAGTGTAAGAGTTTGTGCAACACTTATAGATCTCCTCCAGAGACTCTTTATATATGAATAAAACCTTTCCACAACTAGTGCTTCTCTCTAAATAAGAGTGCTACGGTCTATGGGCTTTCTCCTGATGATAGCTATCTACATGAATCTCTATAGTCAAAGTCACACAACTAAGTAAAGTAATGCTGAATGAAACATCTGTGTTAAGTGAAACTAGATCATTTTCTAACTGGGTGTGTGATGATATATAGCTCTGTGTCCCTTGAGGGTAATTTGGTCATTAAACCTGAGCTGGCTATCAAGGGAAGCAAATTTTTCTTTGGGCACATTTTATTATTCCCACTAAGCAGTCTTAAAAAGAAGAACCTTGTGTAACAAAACCGGTTATCTTTGAAGTAAGTGTCATCCATTATCCTTAAAAAAACTAAAAGTATAGTGTAGTTGAAATAAATGCCAACTTTTGGGCAACAAGATTCGACAAACAAAACCAAACTGCAGATAAACTCAAACGCAGAACATTTAGTAGCATATACAAACAGATTCTTCCATCAAAGGAAATGCGTTGCAGGTTATAGTTTGCTGACCAAGAAAAGGTGTGGCACTGCTTAGTCAAACTGTACAAGCAATTAGTACCTTTGTGTTACAGTCCAGGCAGTCACAAATTGTGGGCAGCAAGCCGGTGCCCACTTTGGGTTCACAGATGTTCACAAATGCGGACAAATGACAGCAATGGTGTCACATGTGCCATGTGGACATTACAGGCATGAATTAGACTTTAATTTATCCAAATGATTCAACTCATGTTTTTATCTATTCTATCATAAATCCCCTGTTTAATCTCCATGCTTTAAATTTTGTTACTATGACCATCAGATGCATCTTCCATATGTGTTACAAGTTGACATACCTGCTGCCGCTCGACTGTCCCACCCATGACAGACCTCTCTCTGCTGCTGACTCCCATGTCGTGGCTGCTTTTGGTCAGAGGCAGAGGCTGGTCTACAGCATAGCCCGAAATCGAAGCATAAAGGTGGGTCCCATGGAGACCATTAGAAGAGGAAGTAATGTGCTCAACAGGACTGTGACTCCAGTGCTCATTACGGTTGTCTCCAGCAGAGGGACGGGCCCTTGATTTTTTTTTAAAGAAAGAAAGAAAGTACAAATGAAACACATACAACCAGTAACATCAACTTAAAACCGTGCATATATCAGGGAACACATTTCATGTCTATAAAGTTTACACATTCCAGCACACAGTGTGTAGACTTGGGTCTAAGACTTGTTTGTCTGATAAACACACACACAATTTGTCACTTTGACAACACCATGTCATCTGGGCAATTAAGTCCAAGTAGTGTCTTAAAGCTGCTTTACAGCCTCGGATGGTGGCTACATGCAAGGTCATGTTCAGACCTTTCCCCCCCATCATATCAAACTGATTTGATGATTTTTCATGCTGAAAGGTTTTAGTCCTCTTGGACTAAATGAATAAATGGCAAAAAAAAGAGTTGAATCAGTGGATTTATCCACAATTGTATAAATACATCAATGATGGTCTGGTACTGTTTGTATGTATAAATGATACCAAAACGACATTGTTTGAGGAATACTCATGTGGTAGCTCTCATAATAGAACACACACAATCACATACAATATTTGTATAAGTACTCGGGGTGGGGCACAACAAAAAATAAAGCTTGACACTTTTGACAGGCACTTACAGCTGAGTGGCAAACAATCTGCTCATTTTGGTCATATGGTCGTCATCACAGTTAATTCGGTCATCCATTTGTTCTTCACCATACTTCCGTTTGCTTGGACAGTGTGGAGGAGGCCCAGTTATGTTGGACATGCCAGTGGGCAGGGAGGGTGTCCTGGACTCATCTGTGGAAAAAGGAGTGAGCAATGCATGTAGTTAAATTTAGATTACATGTAATTACAAATATATAAAACTTAAATTTCTAAAATGTTCTATTCTTAAAAAATATATAAATATCTTTTTTTTTTCTATCCATTTTTGTTCCAAGACATTAGAACTCATGTCCTGATAAAAGAAAACTGCGGTCTAGATTTCCCTACTGATATCTATAATTTGGGAAGAAGACTGTTTTAAGTTAGAGTCAAGGACTGAATTAAATTTGCATGGAGGCTTTGATCTTGAAGGTCAATTGAGAAATGAAATGGACATTTCTGGAGTAAAACTGCCTCCTTGAGCATGAATTATGTGCTACAACTACAAAAAACACTATTACCGTCGCATTACCGCATTTCTGTTGGAAAACTGTGTTCACTCCATTATACTCTATATCTTAATATGCCTTTAGACTGCAAATCTAATCACCAAAATAGACTTGTTATACAAATACAAATCTTTTTTTTTGGTAAAAAAAAAAATAAAAATCTGTGTGCAGTCTAATGCAATACAATACTGTTACAAAGGGAAAAACAGTACACCAAGGGATGAAATACACACACATGCACACACAGAAAGAGTAAAGTAACTTAAAGTTGTTGGCTTGGCTCTAGTCGTGAGGTAGTTAATAAAAGTTACCGTCATTTGCAAACCAAAACATTTCATTCAGTGAGAGTGGCGTGTGTGTATACTGGCAGACAGGAAACATAGGCTAGTATTTACAAATTAAATGTAAATAAGTTACCACTTAGTGTTGGGGACATACACATTGCAACAAACACACAAAACTAACCTTCGTAGTGCAGTCTCCCAATGTTATTGTTCATCTTGTCCAGGAACTGAGAGTTCAACAGGTCCATTCTAGTGACTAGCATTTACACGAACAGGCTAATTGCTAACATTGACGTTAGCAAAGATGTACCAACGAAGAGAATGAACAAGCGTCTTTCCTACAGAGGAGAAACCGAGAAAAACAAGACAAGGAACAAAAATTAAACACGGGTCACTTTATGGTAATTTATAGGGGAAAAAATAAGCATGTTTTCCCTGATCTGAACAGTTTGCAGGCTAAAGATACCTGACGCTGACGTTACCGACTCGAAGGCTAGTTAAACACGTAGGCTCGGCTAACCAACTATGCTAGCTTCAACTTAGCTACATTTCTACACCCACAAGTTGGTTAGAAGAGTTATATTCGAGATATACACACTAAAACAATAGCAAATGTTACCATCAACGGTAATAACACTTGTTACAGTTGTTATGTTAGCTAACTTATTTGAAGGAGTCACCAGACTAGCCAGCTAACTTCAGCTACAAGCTAATGTTAGCCATTAGCATCTTGTCACCAACTTTGAAGTAACGTAAAGTAAAAAAAAGTCCTCGATTTAATTAGTAAACAAACGAGCAAACGTTGAAATAACCTACACTTCAATTACAACTTACAGTTAAGTTACGTTCTGTGACTTTATATCCGTCAACAAAGCCCCTCACGGTGGCGTAACATAAAAACAGTCAATGTTACTCACTTCATCGACAAAATGTAGCTTTTACAGCCACAACAACACCATCATGGCTAAAAGCCCCAGCTTCTGTGCCTGCAGTGCACGCACTTTCCCACCGGACAAGTCCTCAAACAAAAGAGTGGAGAGCGGCCCTAGTGGAGACGAGGCGAATAGTAGCGAAGGTAAACATGCACAAGCCAATACAATGCTTGCACGGAAATCACAACAAGTGTACTGATGTCAAGATAGCTTTTTGTTTAGATCATAAACCTACTTTAACGTGCCCACTTTTCATGCCATAAACTGTAGCCTATGTATAGATTTCATGTGGTGACTTAGCCAGTCAAAGAATGGGATCATTATGGCCCTAGTTGTGCCTGCACATAGTGACACAAAATATGTTTCATGCTGAGTTTAAACCAATTTGTTGTTTTGTTTTTTTTTATTATGATTATTGTATTGTCTGTGCCTTATTGTGTAGCTACACCAAGGGAGTGATAATAATTTTTACATTACTGTGGACCAACTGTTCTACTCTTTAATATCCTTATGTTTTTTTTTTGTTTGTTTTTTGTTTTTTTTGCATTGTCTCTTTTATAATTGAACACACAGCCTGTGGCATTCACAGCCAGACAGGACAAACGTAAAGGCATAAGGTATGCACAAATACTTAATTTTCTGCGATTATAACACAGGTTGCACAGTGTTGAGGGGAAAGAGCACAACACAAGCAGCTGATCAACCTCCTGACTGCAACACAAGTCGGGGGCATGCTTGCTGTGCCTGTGCTGCTGCTGGATCCTGTCATCCACGGACATCTAAAGGCTGGGCTAAATACTACAGCAAAGAGAAGGTTAGTTTTTTTTTTTTTTTTTTCACTGCACCACTACTACCAGCCGGTGTCACCCTAACATCTTTGCACAAGATCCAGCGCAGCTTCTTTTGAGCAGGGAATAAAACATGAAGACTTTCATCATTGCATTGCTTGACTAATATTGGGGAAATGAGACACGTCCAGATCTATGGATATTTAGTCAGAAATTCTTGCATCCCATATTTCACTTTAACCTGCACAATGCAAACACAGAATGGTAGGCTATAGCCTTTATTTACACAGCCCAAAAATCATAACTCATGCTTAAATTTACAGTCTGCAGAACAGAGGACACCCTCCCTCAATTCAACCCCATAAAGACAAACTTTACACCACATCAGCAGGAAAAATACAATAGTTCTCCGACAGATGTTTTGTAAATAAAAGACAGACAGAGTGACAGACAAATTATAATATTGTGAAACTGTGACAATAAACCAAGTGCAAACACAAAGGCTATAATTAGAGCTGGAGACGTCACTGTCATGAATTCAACAAATGCCACTATTTCTGTGAAGCTCTGTTCTGACAAATATCATTTCATTGTAATATTCAATGTCACATGAACACGTATGCTGAAGAAAACTTAGTGGAAAGCTTGAAAAATATCAGTGTAACCATAGTTTAGTTTGCATTTAAGTATTGTTATTATTTATATCATCATAAATAATCACTGCAAAATAATGCAAAATTAACCAGGTCATTTGAGCAAAAATATTCACTTAGTCCCAAGCTGCACCGCCCTGGAAATGACACAACAAAATATTGATATTTCATTAATATGCATCCTAATTATAGTTTTGAAATCTCTTTTTGACTTATTTGCCAGTTAATATTAAAGCCACCTTTTGTATGAATGTTACATAGCATATGGAGCTGTTCTGTGCATTGCAGCCTGTTGTTTGCACCAGTTTGTTTCATTCATTCAGTCAATTATCTTTTCATCACATTAAGTGCAGCATCGTGGCCTTTCTATGACCTTCACTGCAATTTAAATCCCCTGATGGTTACATGTCGTCAAAAGGTCAGTGGTTGATGATGACACCAGTCAGCTAATAATTTTAGTTTTATGGTTGTTTGGGAGAAATATATCCATGCAAGGTAATGATTAATACTATAATTCTTAAAAAAAAAAAAAAAACGCTTGCGATCCCGTATCTGTGTGTATTAGATTCAAATCATGTAATTTCGTGGTGCCCTCTGAGCTTTCGAAGTTATTGATTTATTGACGTGCTTCCTGGCCCTTTTCAAAACATCTGATTTATTATCTGAGTTTGACACGTATAGTGATCTGTGAGGGGTTTCGCCACACAGCTTCAGTCCTGTTTATATTTGTTACATACAAACTAATTAAAACATGTTAGAGCAGCCAATTAGTGTACTTTATGAGGAGGAATAGCGGTGGCAATTGTTTCTGTTGTCACATAAATGTTGTCATCAAGAATTAGTATTGGAATTAATTAGAAATAATTTGTGTTCTTCTGCATAATTTTGCGATCACCACCGCACATGGAGAGAAAGTTTCAAAGGTGTGTTTTTGTTTTATTGTTTAGATTTGATGTGTTCACAGGTGATATGTGAATGTGAAAAGTGCTGTGGAAAGTCTGCTGAAATAGCGAGGTATAGCATGTCTTGTAGGGAATTCTAATTTGCTAAATCAGTAGCTTTAAAGGGACTGATAAATCAACCAAGAGACAGCTTTACTGCATGCATTGGTGTCTCAAGGGACTGCTGCTGACGCTCTCCCTCTCATTCAACATTGCCCACGACTCTTAACAGCCATTTTAGATTTCCTGGCTTCATTTTACACACAGATGCTGTGCATGGACCCGGGGCAAAGAAAACATGAGAAACAGAGGGTGAGGCAACAATGATGTAGCACTCGGTATACCCTCTTGCACTTGCACTGGAAACCCCTCTTTTTTTTCCCATGCTGTGGTTCAAAGCATGACGCCTGTGAGGCAGTAGAAAATGGGGGAGGGGTAGGGAAGGCAAGCACGCCAGTGAGTGAGAGTGTGGAGGAGAGAGGACGAGAGGAGGAAGGAGAAACACAGCTAGAGCATCGTTTGTAATGGCTGAGGAAAGCACAGCGTAAGGGGATTGGCTGAGCCGGAGTGTAGCGTCACCGCCCGTGAGGGGGAGCTCTGAGGATGCTCCACTGAGCTGGGAGGGAATACATTCGCTGGGAGTTTGCATTGAGAGCTCAGCCATTATCAGCTCTACACTAAGAGAAGGGACTTCGCTGCAGATCATTTTCCACACCCAGTGCTTGTTGACTCTGCTCCTCTCTCAGCACCAGCCATGAATTATTTGCGCCGGCGCCTCTCGGACAGCACGTTCATCTCCAACCTGCCCAATGGCTACATGACAGACCTCCAGAGGCCTGACCCTGCTCAGCCTCCTCCACCTGCCGGCACCACCACCACCACCACCACCACCACCCCTGCCAAGTCTCCTACAGCTGGGCCTACACCTCCAGCCACTTCCCCTGCTCCTGAGAGAAAACCCCCGCAGTCTCAGTCCACCGGAGCAGGTTTCTTCAGTTCCATCACCAACGTTGTGAAGCAGACAGCTGCCTCAGCAGGGCTAGTGGAGCAGACCCAAGTCACGACACCTAAGAAGTTTAAGATTCTCCTAGTCATCGATGAACCACAGCAGGAGTGGTAAGACAATCTCCCTCTTTACTCACTCATGTATGAGTCTTCTACACACTGTGTTTTTTCTTTGGTCTTTAATGCTTTTCTTCATTCTTCATTTGATTGTAGTAGTTAGTTAATGCTTAAAGACCCATTGAAGCAACATCTTATATGAAGCACCCTGCAGATGTGAATGTGCACTGCTGCTGTGGTTTGATGGTACGGCATGTCTCTGTTACAGTAATAGATGGAGGCAGCCAATACTTAGGGAAATATGGTCCATTGATTCTCAGCAGTAATGACATAATACCAAGATGGAGGATTTTTTTTGTCCTCTATTCTCTTTCTGTTGTAGAAAATGTTTTTCTGTGGTCTTGTTTTACATAACGAAACAATAGAATCTCATCTGTATAAAGTAATCTGTTTATACAGATCTATAAAATCTAATCTATAAGAAATACGGTGAAATAACCAAAATCATTGATAGTCTTGTCCTATAATGTGGCATTATACTGTTCTCAACAGTGGACAATCCACAGGTTGTGCAGAATGGAGGAATGCATGATATTTCTCTGGAGGTAGCCTGGATACTGCAGTGCTCTCCGTCTATCAATGGGGTTTCCCCCCTTTACCACTGATAACAGATCACATGACATGCCCTGCACATAGTGTAGCCTACGTAGAGAACGGCTAATGTAACTTACTGCAGAGCACGGTGCACAGGTTTCCATTAGTCAGTCATGCATAAGGGGCATGCAGTAGCCAGAGATATTTCACAGCGTGCTGAGAAAAAGAGCCATCCTGTTATTAATGTTAAGGGTGGGTTTACAATAAGGCATTTAGGCTGTTAAACTGACAGTCTGTGCCCTGGGAGCTTTTATTTAGAGGCGGCTTAATACAAGGATTTTTTTTTTGGCGGTCTATTGTGATAAAGAATGAAAGTGGAGGAAACTGAATTTCCTGATCTGTTGTTGAACAGCAAAAAAAAATGTCAGTTCTGTCTCCTCATGTTCTTAATTTGTTTACACAGCTGACATACTGTATTTCCCACAGCAATATGTGTGCTAGCTAGAGCTGTGCAGCTGGATAGTGCAGTGGGGGGGCTCACACATTGTGCACAGTGCATCTCTGTGACTTCTGTTGCCTCCTTTTGGATATTATAAATGGACCTTTTACTATTTGCCAGAGAGCAGAGAACTGAAACTCAACCCTGCAAGTCACATTTGGCATCTATTTGTGCAGGCAGTCATGCTGATTGTATGAGTGTCGTATCAAGGTTAACATGTCGTCTGTGTTTTGCATTATGGCCACAACCAGATGGCGACTGTGACAAGATTTTATTTATTTTATGCTGATAAAGGTACTGATACTGTTGCATTTACCCCTGGATTTAATTGAATCATCTGAGGAACTTGGCCTCAAAAACACACACCAAATCACACAAATTCAGGTGTATTTCATTGCTTACTACAGGTGGCCTGGCAGTGCCCTTTGTATGAGTGCAGAACTGGCCATTTCTATAATAGAAACCTTGATCAATGTTAGTAAGCTCAGACCCTGTCAGCAGGATGGATGCCAGCCGTATGAGTTCACTTGTTGGAAAATAAGGATTACAGTGTGGTGTGCCAATACACTGACGCTGCTCTTCTGTTTTCTGGCAGAGACACACAATATAATATATTAAACTAAAACCATGTCATTCATCAAAGGTGATTCCAACAGAGAAAAGTGTGTAAGTTGGGCTGAGAACTAAGACAATGTTTTACACTCCATCACTTTGACCGTCTGACAAGATCTGGTGTGTAGAAGCTTGAGAAAAAAAAAACATATTCATCAAATTCATCTCCCTGCCTGACATTATTTCTGATACCTGACACAGTTGATCAATGAAACGTCAGTTCATGACGCCGCTTCACAAACTACCAGTTACATGCTTCATACTATCTAGTACACATCCACCTGGGAGATTAGCTAAATGTTTCACTCAATAGGCTTCCTCTGTCTTGAGTGCTGCATCTATTTTTCATGGCTGCTCAATATCACTGACAGGGGAGCTGTGTACTGTATGTTTGCTCACTAGCTTTGGTTTCTTCTGTTTGCTTTTATAAGACCTACCTTTCACCCCGTGGTTGTAAATCACAACGGTAGTACAAATCAGTCTTGGTTTTATTCGGTATAGTTGGGTCTGCCTGTCTCCTGTAGCTTGTAATGCGTTCGTATTACGGTGCCGTTTCAATTATTAGATATAAAACAAAGAAACAAATGTAATGTTGAAAATGACTCGAAGGGAAAAGCCATAGAAAACTACTGATGTGTTTGTTATATTACATACTTTGTATTCAGCTCTCACCATGGCAGGGTGAAACCATAAAAATATATAGCTGTTGGCAAGCTGTAAGAGCACGGACTTTCTCTTTATTATAATGCAGGTTTTGCTGAGTACCTAATATTCTCTGTAACGTTGGCTCACCTTGGGTCTGAGGGCTTGTTTATTTGCTGTATCTCATTGCAGGTCGGTGTGTTTCAAGACATTTTTTTTTCTGTCGCTGCCAAAACAGAAACCATAGTGATGAGTCCTTGTGGCCCTTAGGATACACAGAATGAAATCAGGAGAGTGGCCTCCAGACTAATTTCATCAGGAAAAGGACTCAGGCATCAGCTTCTATTTATCATACCAAATCAAGCAAATCAAAGATGATCTATATCCTATGTTCAGATACATACTGGGCTATTTATATAGTGTGCAGTGTGATATTTGTCCTAATTTCCCCCTCATAAGATTTGAAGGATTTTGTATAAAAGTACTGCATTTAATGACACCCCTCAAGTGCACAATGCAATTACTGTATTATTGTTATAATTATTATAGTGATTAAATTGAGTCTGAGTAATCAAAGAAATTACTATGAGAGTCGAACGGTTATTTCTGTAAAGTGAAGACCAATTTGTGTTAAATGGCACAAATGTCTGAGATGTTTTAATCTTACACGACTTGTCTGTTAGATTCCAGAAGTTACTGCGAGCAAATGAAAAATGTCTGGCAATTTTCATATTATCCATATAGAAATAACAGAATACATTAGTATGTATAAGTGTGTGAAAAGTGTCTCTGTAAGGCAATAGATTGTGTTAAGCCAAATGAAACTGCATAGACTAAAGTGCGTGCTCTCTGAGCCATGGCGACTGTCAGGGTGACAGTATATAGAGACAGACACATTCTGTCATTTGGTGTTTTTACTTGATAGATGAGGCTGCCGGGCATCCAGAGAGCTTTGTTTTGTTCCAGGAATGCTTTGCTATAAATTGCTCTTATGACAGGAGGAGCAGATGGCACACTGTCTTACTTATCAGACTAATGACTGAGCTGTGCTGTCTCTATATTCTCAGTCACTCAATGTTCAGATCTAAAGAAACATACACCAGGGACTGTTTAACCAGTATCAGGCAAAGGAAAGCTTAGTATTGTGAGTTTAACCTTATTGAAACATTACCCACATGTGAGAGTGAATGTTAAACAGGCTAAGTGGTGGACATTAAAATTCAGCAAAGGCTCCTGCTTACTGAGCTCTCGGGTGAATCATCTGAATGAAAAATAGCGATGTAAAATTTGGCAACACGTCCACACAACTTCATTTTTCATCCTCTGTAGGCTACTACCTCGTTTACACTTGATATGACAATAGAGGAACATTTATATATGTATTTAATCTAATTTATTTCCCATCTCATCTTTAATTCAAGTCAAGACTAGACATATTGATTCTTACAAATGAACGATCCAGGTTATCACGCTCCTGTCTCTGTCTCAGTGAGCCCACATAAACGCAGTACCCAGCAGTGACTAAGTCTATTTTTTGAGGTCAGCGTGATAACAATGTCCTTGGTTTTTAGATGAAAGGAGCAGAACTTAGCACAGAATGGCCGTGGATTTTAACAAGAGGACATGGGTACTTTGAAGTCACTGCCAAATACTAAAACATACCAGTGAGCAATGTTGAAAGATCATGTTTAGCAATAGGATCATGTCCTCTTTGGATATGTGGCTTCGATGCTCAGTATTGGCTGAGCAGGGATGTGGTCTGCAGAGTCTTGTCTTATTGTGTGTCTTGTCTTGTGTTTTTGTTGTTGTTATTTTGGAAACACTGTCTCTCTAACAGAATGTACTGGCAAAGAACATCCATCACAGTGCGAAGACAGCATTTCATTTTCCCAGATATCTGAAAAATGATTCATATTTTAATGCTTGTTTTTCTCCACAGCCAAACACATCCCCATGCATGCTCTAATTAGATTGAGGATGAATTATTCAGCTTTGCCTCCACACCAAATGAGTAGGAAGCAAAGGGTACATGGCAGCAAGGTGATACACACTAAGAATGAGAGAAAACATGTCTGCTGAATATATTTAACACATACTGAAACTTAGATGTTCCACAAATGCTGTTTGGATTAAAGTTTAATTTGTTTTTTTTTTTACCACACCACACCAGTTTAACACCGGCGCACTGCAGATGTTGGCCGTTATTGAAGTGTGAAGTCAAAACTGTTGAAGTGGAAATCAGAATGAAACCTCCTGCAGGGAAAGTTAATAATGATTTACAGTAGATGTCCCTGGATGTTTCTACTACCAAAAGCTTATGTTGTCAGGTCTAGCACCCAGCATCAGAGTCAGGGGTAAAAAAAAAAAAAAAGAAAAAAAGGAAAAGAAATTGGACACACTGTTAACAGCAGCAGTCACTGTGTAAGTTTCTGTAGTTTTCATCTCTGTGCACTGTCAGTAGACAGACAGACACTGAGCCATCTTAATCTGAAGTCACATGGGAAAAGATTTCCTCTTCAGCAGTGGTCCAGGGGAAAAGGTGTTTAAGGACACAAAGTCTTTTATTCGAGGAAAAAAAGGCAGTTATTCAGTTTGAAAAAGTGATGAATCACGTCACATCAAGTTATGAAAAATGCAGCGATTTGCTGAAAATAAAAATGTGGATTCACTGTGGTCGACAGGACCGTTACCTCACTGCATCCTTTATCCACCCCGACTGGGTGGTGCTGCAAATGGACAAGCCAGAAGGAAATACTGAGTTGCATCAGTATTTTTGTTCTAGAAGGTTTGCCTTTAAGAGTTGTGCAGAAAAAAAAGTGTTGTAATGTTTTGTGGCTTATTTGAAATGAAGAATAGTTAGAAAATCTCTGAAACAGCAGTTGGAAAGCATGAAAGGAAACATTTTTTCCGCCATGTGCTGCTCATGCACTCAACTCAAATGGCATATAGCCTATTTGACATTAATTCATAGTGCGGGTTGTCAGCAATAGATTTGCACTTGGTCTGAAAATCAATTTGAAATCTCTCTGTGAGGAATATCTGAAATTTATGGTCACATTAAAAGTTTATAAATTCTCTGTGTTTCTCTTTTTGAACAGGGCAAAATTACTCAGAGGAAAGAAAGTATATGGGGATTATGACATCAAAGTGGAGCAGGTGAGTCTCCCTAAGCCACTTAAGATCCATTTTAAGTACTTATGTAAAACATAATAGAGACTTTTAAGCAATCTGTCTTCATATGCCAATGTAACCATTATCTCCACAGGCTGAATTCAATGAGATCAATGTTGTGGCTCATGCCAACGGGACCTGCAATGTTAACATGCAGGTTTGGAGAGGAGGCACCAAGGTCATCAGGTGAGTCACACACAACCTAACACAGGAGGAGGGAACATGTATCCTGCAAAAGTCACAAATTGGTACAGTGTTCTAGATAATACTCTCTATATATAGGTGTGTCTGTGTGTGTCTGACTCATTTTACCGGTCAGATTTTTGTCACATCTCGTCTATAATTTTATCCTCTAGGTCATTCAAGCCAGACTTTGTCCTCATTCGTCAACACGCCTTCAGTATGACCCAGAATGAAGATTTTCGCAACCTGATCATCGGTCTGCAATATGGAGGCGTCCCAAGCATCAACTCCCTCGAGTCAATCTACAACCTGTGTGACAAGCCCTGGGCGGTAAGCACTCAGCATTCACTGTCTTTTTCTCTTTTTTTTCTCTGAAGTAACAGTGATTTACTCATTTTCAAACCACTGTGTCTCTGATTCATTTGTTTTTTTGTGTCTCCAGTTTGCTCAGCTTATAAACACCTACAGGAAACTGGGGGCTGAGAAGTTCCCTTTGATTGAGCAAACATTTTATCCCAATTACAAAGAGATGGTGAGGACCCTGGGCTCATGCAAGAAAAACATTTTTAAATTGAACAACACATTGCCTGCATTGAAATTTGCAAGATGAAAGCCCAGATGAAATTATAAGGCAATAACTCCAAATTATACTTTCTTATTTTAGGTAAGCATGCCATCATTTCCTGTTGTTGTGAAGATTGGACATGCCCACTCCGGTGTTGGAAAGGTACCAAGATATTTTCTGTTGCAATATGACAGAATACATTGATCTGTTCCCTCTATAATTTCAAGCTCTATATTTCAAATTTCAGTCTTGATGAATAAATATGTATAGTAGTTAAGTTCCAGATGCCTCTTTAAGTCCTGTGTATGTCTGTTGTTGTGCACAGGTGAAGGTGGACAATCACAGTAAGTTTCAGGACATAGCCAGTGTCGTGGCTCTCACCCAGACGTACACCACCACAGAGCCTCTCATCGACTCCAAGTATGACATCCGGATCCAGAAGATTGGCGTGGACTACAAAGCCTACATGTATGTACGATTGAACATATTTATGAACTGAAGAAATGAAGGAGAAACAGACATGACCTTGTTTGAATTTGTGCAAATTACACACGTTTCAGGAGAACATCTATTTCTGGAAACTGGAAGACCAACACAGGCTCAGCTATGCTTGAGCAGGTGGCCATGACTGACCGGTACGTGTTTTATCAGTATCCTGCACTGTGAGACAAAGACTTATATATTTTGACATAACATTCTCAGTTTTTTATTGGTGAATAGTGTGACAAAATAGTGACATGGGGAATACATTAACAGACATTACAATGAGACGTTTCAACAGACAATAACATAAAATGGTTATGATGAGGTTTCCAAGTTCAGTTCTCTTATCAAGTGAGTGAAAAGTACATGTATGTGTATGTATGTGTGTGGGTGTCTTGGGCATCTAAATGAGAGGCAGAGGAGCAGAAATGTCCGTTTTGTGGTTGTTGTTTTTTGATTGATTGACATCTTTATTGACAACAGACAAAATGTTTAAAAGCGAAAACATGTTTGATGAGGTGCAGCGTGTATGGTCGAGAGAAAAAAGAGAGTGAGGGAGGAAAAACAGACAAACAAAAATCAAAACAATTTAGTATGACTAGTCATAAGATTTACACAGTGCAAGTCAGTAGAGTGCCATTTGACATAATTGTGTATAATATAATATAATATATGGCTTTGGGTCTTGTGTTAATTTGTTGTTGTGTTTAGGTACAAGGTGTGGGTTGACACCTGCTCAGAGATTTTCGGAGGTCTGGATATCTGTGCAGTGAAAGCCATCCATGGAAAAGACGGTAAAGATTACATCACAGAGGTACGACTCAATGGTTGTCAAGTTTGGAGGCTACAGCTAACTTTTAATGAAACGTCAGGAAGATGCTGAGATGTATTGATATGAAAGTTTCCTCTCTATGTATCAGTTCAACGTTATATACCATCCTCCATGTGCTGCAGGTGACAGGCTCCTCCATGCCTCTGGTGGGAGAGCATCAGGCTGAAGACCGGCAGCTCATTGCTGACATGGTGCTGGCAAGAATGAACGTGTTAGCAGAGAATGAAGCTAATGCTCCCCAGAGACCCACCACTATACAGCCATCCCAGGTAAAGAGACACAAAGGCACAGGCTCTCTCAGAGCTTAGAGACAGGAGGCTGCATCTTATGCTAATGTCTTATTAGTGTTAATATAATTATAATGTGATACATTGTCCTTTTTTTTTTTTTTTTTTTAAAGTTTACAATAATCTAGCTATTTTAGATCTCACTGAAAGACAATTATTATAGTCTGGATGAGTGAATTGTTTCTTTGTCTTTTTAGGGAGCTGGCCAGAAGGGAGAGATTGCTGGCGAACCCACTAAGAACGGTGCTGGGCGCCCACCTCAAGGTTGTCTGCAGTACATACTCGACTGTAATGGCGTTGCAGTGGGTCCAAAACCAGTCCAGGCCAACTGAGTCACCTAGGAGAACAAGGAAAGGTCTCAGAGTCTAACAATGACGTACCATAGCTGAACGCAAGCGCAGACGTGTGTGTGTGGACGCTGATAGCTAGAATCAGATCTTGGCGCCGTGAGCTCGGTACAGCTGAGAGCTGGCCTGGACTGTGTTTTTAACTCTATGCAGTGTCAAAATGTACTGTCTACTTGTTGACCTGTTGATTTGTGTGCTTGTATAGGTCACCTATGTTTCAGTAGCTGTGGATTTTCTTTGGGGCTGTTGTTGATGATGTAAAAAGCAGATTGTGCCTACACTGAGTTCAGTGCTGCTCTGTGCTACTTGTTTGACCCAGCTAAGACTCCTTCATTTGCCACCCACCCCCCTTTTCTGTTTTCTATTTTGGTGTGTACCCTTAGATATTGTTCAAACTGTGGACTATCGTGCAGTTTGAAGTTTGTGTATATCTCAATATGTATACAGTACGTGGGTGTGTATGGCTGTAGTGGTGATTATTTTCATGTTTATACTAATAGATATTTATTTTTGTTTGCATGATTGACACAAAGGCAGGTGTAAGTCAGTTGTAAGTGTCTGAACAAGTGGGATGTTCATTTACATCGCTGTTTTACCCTGTGATTCATGCATTGTGAATGTGTCATAAGAAAGGTATATTATATAGAGGATACATGTAGTCATTACCAAACATAGGCCTACATTAACACAGAGAGAATGACTGTGCACACTCGTGCATACACACATCAGAGACATGCAGTATGTTGCCTTTCATAAAGTTATTTTTTTCATCTATAGTGTCACAGTGTCACAGGATAAGAGATTATTAGGATGATTTTAGAATAATAGTATATAAACACATAATAAATATTAAAATAAGTCTACGATTTATCAAAGATTTTAATATTATGTAGGACGTTGTGCAGGTACCTGCAAACACAACTTCAATATATTTGTATAATTTTGAACCAAAGAATACAGTATATCATTTACTTTCAATAACAGTATTTGCACTCCAGTAGCCCACAATGTAAATATCAGTGAGGGGACTGCTAATGCTGTAGTGTCACATGGAGTGTGTAATTTCATCAGAGTGAAGCGCTCCAACAGAACAAATAGCCTGTTGCAAATCACACACCAGTGAGCCGATGCTGCGTTTAAATTGTTGTCTTTTGCATTCAGTTGCATGGAGGCTGACATTGTAATTGATAATGAAAAAAAAAAACGTGTTTAATGTTGGATCTGCTGTAAGATGCCAGATATAAAGCCCCCCTCCTACTGCCCTCACACTGGCTATCGGCTATCATGGTGGTGTTTCCATGACAACAATGCAAGTGCTCTGGGGTTCGGTGTGGACCCGTGCCCGTGTTGCAGCCATTCAAAGATCTAGAACGTTTACCCTCATCGCTCTCTTCCAGTGAGTTGATGGAAAGTGCAATATAAGTTTTTATGGTTTTTTGTTTTTTTTTACTTAATTGTGCATTTATTTTGAAATCGGATCTTCCATTAATTCATAAATTGATTCAAAAAGCTATATTCCTCCACTCATTGAATTGTTTTAAAACACAAGTGTCATGATCACTCAGTTGTTGTCCAGTGGCTTTGGTGGAAGCCGCTTCATATGAATGGTGAAACAGCTAAAAAGCAACCAAATCAACTGTAAAAAGAAAAAATCCGGACAATTTTTTTCCCAACAATTTGTTTGTTACTATAATATGAAATATGTTCAGCAAGCTCTGTGTGCAGTTCTTTTCCAAGTTGTATAAAGTGCCATTGTATCTGTGAGCGTATCCTTGTAAAAGCCATGCCTGAGGCTTTATGGATGTGTTGTTCTGTTTAATAGGAAATATGCCATGACATTGACTTCCAAGGGAGGATCATGCCGGGGTACCCCAGTCTCAATAGCTGCATGGTTAGGGCCTTGGTTCAGTGACTGATAGATTTTAATCGGGTGTGTTCATTTGGCTGTTGTGTTGAGGTGAAACTTCTGTCTTCAGACCTGCAGGACCTTATGGGCAATGGTAACTTGCTATATATGTATGTACACTTTTAAAAACCGGTGTTGGACTGTTTCAATCAAGATCAGAATACAATATAATGTGGAAAAAAGTCCATTCTGGATATTTCCCCTCTGTCACTGGCAATAAAGCTTCATTTGCAATATATGTTTGGTCTGTGTAATCATCCTCCATGTGTTAATGTTGTAAATGACACTTCTGCTTGACAATGTCACAGACTTTATCAATTTCACTATCAAGCGGGGAGGGCATACAGCTCCAACTGTTCAGCTGCTTGGCACGCACGCTGCACTGCACACAATGATTTACTTCCAATGCATGAAAAGATAATTGTATTGTGATAATGTATCCCTCCTTCTGCTTCCCCTGTGCTGAGTTACTTTGTGGCGTCTGTCGTCCTTCCTTCTGTTTACAGTGTGAGAAACTAAATATTTGTCAGATGAGTTGATGAGTAAGGCAGTCAGATGTGAGAACATATAATATACCATCAAACTAACACCATCATGCATCCTTGTCTCTATAGCTAAGATGCCTGAATATTATGAATATCTTTTATGCTGAAATTAGGGGGGCCAGTGGAACCCAAAGGATTACTTTCAAAAAGACCTGCGCCAAAATTGATCCACAAATCTCCCGCAAAGGACGTAAACACAGAGTTCAGCCCTACAGCGCAGCCCTCTCAGTCTGTGAACCAGGATACTCTAACACCAGGAGGACCGCAGCAGGTCCAGAGTAACTCAGACACCTCTGTCCGAGTGGAGTCCCAGGACACACCTCCGCAGCCGAAGACGACTGTGGATCATCACAACCAGCAGCAGATTCTGCAGGACGATCAGGCTGCTGAGGAAAAACCACAGGGACACCCACAGCTGAAGTAAGAACCAATGAATACCTTCAATTTTTGGCGACCAAATAAGGACCCTAGGTATTTGAATTATTCAAGAAGAACATACATAGCCACTTTCAAATTCCCATATGCTCTTTATCAAACACCTCTGAGCAAATCTAATTCAAATTTAGAGCAACAGCTCTGCCAGAAACTTTACCATTGCAAAGTTTATACCGTTCAGTTATTGTTCACTGTTCACAGTGTTGTTTTAATTGGACTCTGGATCATACCTCCCCCAGGGACAGAAGCACATCTATATACTGGACAATACCACTGGCTTTAACATCAATACTAAAACATAATTAAATTGATACCTATGACTGTATAGGCTGCAGGAAATAAGAATTTATAGCAGGTCTGTTGTGCAGGTTTGCATCGGACTGTACGACAGTCACAACCGGGTGTATATCCTAACTCTCTCTGCATGATCCTCCTGTCTTGCAGCAAATCCCACTTCCTGATCAAAGCCTTTGGTATGAAAGACTTGTCCTTTTTCCGCACTGCCAGTGAAGACACAGTGAATGCTGAGACCATACATAACCTGAGGAAGTTGTTTGCAGGTCTGTTCTCTGAATAAAAAAAACCCCAACTATTAGTTAGCTACTATTAACTGTACATGAAAAACAATCACTGATCAGTATATATTGTTGTGTTCTGCAAATGATAATAACTCACCTGTAAGATGCATGTCTCTTATGTCCCCTAAAGTATAACTAAGAGTATATTTGACTTTAGATTGTATTGCTTCACTAAATGTATTTTTGGTTACTCTCCCTTTGATACATGTGAAACTCCGTAAACCAACAACCATCAGATCACTGACACATGTAACACTTTTCTTCAAAATAGGTGAAAAATGCATTGTGTACTGTTTGTTACGTTGCAGTCTTTATTAGTATGTATTTCTAATTACTTTTACTTCAGATTCACATTGTAGCAAATTATTGGATCTTGACTAATTAAACCACAACACTGCAGATTCCTCTGTGAGCTGTCGAGGTGAACACTTCCTTCTGGGATTCAAAGTCCAAGTTATAAGATGAGAGGAGGCAGGAAATTACATCCTGGCTCATAAAATGCAGGAAATAAATGTTGATGAACTTTTTGAACACACTCACACACTCTATATTACATTGTGGAGTTCCTGACTCAGAATAGACATCAAAAAGTTATCGTTATTAGGTGCATTTTTTTTACAGATCATTAGGGCTCCATGTTTATTATTCTCTGGGTCATGCTTCTGCTACATTTAAGGGTATCTCGGAAAATTAGCAAAGGTGCCTGCAGACTCCATTATGTCATTTATGTTCAGTTTTATCACTTTGAATGTTCTGCCTCTGTAGTTATATTGTATCAGCTCAGTGGTGACAGCAATGTCATGTCCCACCAGACTTCCATTTGCCACCTCAGAGACTTTCTGTAGTAACAGAAAGCCAAACACTTCTCTCTGCCTGCGAGCTACTTCATCTGAGAGAGCACAAAGATGCACACTAAAGGAAGAATAATGCATTCATGATCAAGTTATAAAACATTTTACTTTAACACTCCTTAACAATAAGTTGTGTCTGAATTGGGTTTACAGCAAAAAAAGAAAAAAAAAGACATCTATTAGCTACATGATTTCTCCCAGTGAAAAATCCGATATTTATGAAAAAGCATAATATGCTTATCTTAAGAAATTAACTAAAAGGAAAAAAAAGAATGGTCTCGCTTTACTGGAAAGTCCATTATGAGCTCTGGAGGCTTTGAGTTTCCACATTTTCTCTGCATTGCTGAACAAATGAACAAAGGTGACCACAGAGAAACTTTCCACCCTCCACAGAAGAGTATGAAAACAGTCTTTTATTGACAAACCCAGCACACGCTTTACATCTGCACAGTGAAGATCAGATGTCCAGGTGATGTGAACAATAGTGGGGACTTTAATTAAATTAAATCAATCAATCAATCAAGAATATGTTCAAAATGACTTGTTGATGCCTTGGCCTTCTGACTCTATTGTCATGAGGAGCTGTAAAGAGGTGTGAACAGCTGTCCGAGCTGGCACACTTTCTGCCTACAGGTGAACAATGAGTACCACAAATGAAATGGCTGCAGAGCTCAGCCGTATGACGGAGTGGAGTGGAGTTTGATCGCTGCATATCAGACAATTACATCTGTTATTTGTCTTAAAGGCTGCAATTCATTGAGCACATTCATGCTGTTTTGCCTTGTAGAAATAAACAAACAAACATCCCTCACAAGTAAAATATGTTCAACATGGCATATTATGCACAATATCAGGCTCCCAGATGCTGCTGATGTTTCTGCCCTCACATCAAGCTCACACTGACCTGGCCCTGGTGAGAGTAAAAGTCACTGTGGGCCCTGGAGCTCCAGCTGAGGAGCTTCCGTCTAGACTCCTCCCAGCTGTCTGCCAAGCTGCTACACAACATGAACAACTTGTGCCCTGTTTGTGTTTGTGTGTGCAAAGTGGGGGGGCCACGCTGCTCTGACCATCTGCTGAAAAACTCAGCAGCAGAGATGTACTGTAGCCTACTTCCATCTCTTAATGAAAGGGAATGTAAATGTTAAATTTCAAGTTAATACACCCATAGCGTAACATTACGTTTTAACACTCCTTGGTTTCACTGGTTTAATATAGAACAAAATCAAATAGTGTGGAAACTGCTGATTATTTTCAATATTGATTAATAATTGGCCAAATCAGTCCATCATAACTTTCCAGATCCAAACACAACATCTTCAAGTCTGGTTTTGTTCCACCAAAATGTCAAATTCCAGTATAATAACAGACACATCTGAAAATGTTTGGCAGATTTTCATATAAATATATTTTGTTCTTGTTATAAAAAAAAGAAAAGAAAAAGAAAGTGACTCAAATTAGGTAAATCTTTTCAAGTTGAAGTTATTGACAAGTGCAGTGCTGCTTTAATGAGCCGACACCATGGATCCCTCTGTGGACATGCACGTGTATGTTCTTGTTGCCATCTGGTGGTAAAGTTGAGACACAAGCGGCCTCTGTACAGACCCTGTGTTGTTATGGTTACATAATCAGCCAGTCGAGCTGCATGAATGTGCTTTTACTTTGTCACAGAATTTACACAACCTCTGAAAGAATATTCACGCACACAACACATGTACTCTCTGTGAGTTTTGAAACATGCACATGTAAGCTGCTCACGGATAAAGATGCGGCCTTATATCACAGGGGGGATTAGAAAACACACACTCACATGAAGTGAATGCTTTTTAGAGTTGGAGGCCATTAGCTACACACTGAGAGGCAAGAAACAGTCTTGGCAAAGACTGTTAAACTGATTGAAGAGCTCCTATTAAGGATCGGTCCAGTGTGTCTGGAGGTCAAATCACATTAGCTTAATGTTAAAAGAAAATGTCTCTCTGTCCTTCCTTTGAGTACAGACAGATCTCTGTTCTCGACTTACACTAATGAAATTACTTTAAGATTCATTATAATCAGTGGTGGATAGTAACTATGGTCATCTACCACAGTGGACTTTATGTTACCATTTCCATTTCCTGTTCCTTCCACTCAACTACATTTTAGAGGCCAATTTCTTTTTTCTTTTTTTTACTCCACTACATGTATTTGCTTTAATTACATACTCCCTTAAAGACTGAAAAAGACATTCGATATGTTCATGAGGGACCAATTGAGCTTCCTATAACCTTTTCAGTCCAAAAAAATATTTGTTTTTCAGCCCTTGTTACTTTCAGTTGTCTGGGTTTTTAGCAGTTCCACCAAGCATGAGTGATGATAAAGAAGGTAGAAGAGGTCAAATGATCAGTTACTTCCCCCCCCAAAAAACACAAAACAGTTATAAATAGATTGCAGAACTTTGTTTATCGCTTGGGCCCAATGGGAGGGTCAAACATCTGAGGTTGGGAATCAGTGGACTAAACCACAAAATGCTGTGTGAAGCAGACAAACTAACTCAACCATGTTCTGCACCAACATTTAGGATCCAAGTTTTTCTCACACAGCTGATTATTATGCAGATCTCATGTGAAGCATATGCTGACTCACAGCATGAAACAACACTCCACTTGGTGGAGCTATTGTACACCAGAGACGTGGGAAGTCAGAGCTCTGTTGATTTCATCTTGGCGGCCTGTGTGGCTTGTCAGAATGCAGAAATAGAACAGATAAACACATAAGGCAAAAGTGTTGTAAAAATAGATGACTAGTGGTCAGCCGATGGCTTTTGCTCTTATTGTGTTGCTCCACATCTGATGACATCAGGTCTATTTTTCCCTGTGATGGGGCTTTTTGAGACATGTGATTCAAATGAGATAAAGCTCCCAAAAAGCTTCCATCATGGTTGTCTTTTTTTGGACATTTGAGCTGAAGTCATAGAGCAACATAGCATTAAAAAAAACACTTATTTCATTCTCTTATATTTAGATCACAGCAAATATCCCCATACTTATACATCTGCACTTGGGACCAAACCAGTTGAGTTGAGTGGTCCAGCCCTGCAGGAACTACACGTTGCATGTTTATACTAAAACAAAATATAACTGTCCTCTCTCTTTCCACCACGTCCCTCCCTTGCTGAATGATTGTTGTTCCACTGTGCTTGCCAGTGGCTGCGCAGCGCGCTGTGGCATCAGCCAATGGTGGAATCCCCTGGTTGCGTGTCTGGACTGGATCCCCTGTGAGGTTACACCACGTTGCCACTGCTACAGCAAACATTGCACCCTGCCACAAAGTCTTGCACATGTGTGGGATTTTGCTGTTGGTGAACAACGAGAGGGGGACAGAATAATCTGATGTCAACTGCCCATCTTACCTGCATCTACTGCGGCATTTCAAATGAAGATGCACCGACTTACACCGACTTCTCTCTTTAACAGGAAGTAACAAAGGATGACCAATACAATGTTCTCTGGCAAAGAAATTTAACTTAATTTTATTAAAATATTGAATAGACAACTTTCTCACCAAGTTCACAATAAAACGTTTAACCTCCTGAAAGAGACATGATAAACAAATACAAATTAGTTTCCAAATCAATTTTAAATATTTAAGACGACCGCCCAAATGTCCAGCTCATGATAACCTACCCATGACAGGACTGTGAGAATGTGTGGGTATCTACAGATCAGTTTACTCAAGAGCTAGGAAACCATTGTGTTTACTGTTGGAACATAACCATTGCTTTTGCTAAAATGTGCAAAGTTTTCCATCATCACTTATGCTCGCTGTCTGACAGGCTATAATTCCTCCAAAAAAAAAAAAAAAAAAAAAAAAAGACCCAAAAAAACCAAGAACACAATAGAAAGAAGTCAAAGACAATGACAACAACAACAAAAAAAAGGACAATTTCCCATATCTACTCCATTATCACTTAAGACAATGTAAAATCAACTACTATTGTGCAACTAAATGGACTACATCCAACGGCTTTGTTTGTGATAACACGAGGAAAAGAAGTTGTGCAGGATCTTAGTCCAGTCTTTGTTTCCTCTTAAGGCAGGTAAGCTTTTAAAGGTCCTCTTCATCAGAAACCAGTGCGGCCAGATAGAAGGGTGTGCTTCACATCACAGAACCTGAACCAAGAGAGACCCGTCCGTCTGTCTTGAGCTTCCTTCAATGTCCATTTATCGCTGTCTTAGGTAGGTGTGCGTGCATGTATTTACAACTTTTTACCAAATGCATTGCCACCGTGGAGCCGCTGAATACTTCTTAATACGTGCAGTGATAAGCAAGACACCACCCTCCATGTATCTTTATGCCAACCTCTTCATGTGTACATCCCATTGCTGCAATCCCATCATCACTCACTCCCTTCCATCGCTAATCTCAGATGCACTTCTTCCCTCTCCCCTCATTTCCTTTTGATACTTTCTTGATTAGCTTGGGTTTATGTATGATTGTATGTACATTTATAGATCTATATTGGCATCATGTATGTAGAGAATTTGGTTGCACTGAGCATTTGGACTATTTCAAAGAGGAGGGGAAAATGGAACGAGAGCAGGAAGAGGAGGAGGAGGAGGAGGAGGGGCAGGGCTGTCTGAGCTTCTAGAAAACAGGCAGTCTGGTGGAGGTCAGAGTACAGGCATTGATATCCTCAGTGTGAGAGGCTCTGTGCAGGGACGGTTCTGAGGCACTGCGGTTTATCTTAGGGAGGGCATGTTGGAGAAGTTCGATGGAGGACAAGATCTAAAAAAAAAAAATCATAAATGAGAAGAAAAATAAAAGATTAGTCAAATATGACACTCTTGATCCAGATCCAGTTTGATCTAAACAACTACCGACAGAGGCGGCTCACCTGCGGGAAGAGCGGCCTCTCGTCCTTGGACTTCTTGATGCAGTCAGCCACCAGCCTTTTCATGGCTTTGGGGCAGTTCTTGTAGAGCTTACTGAGGTCTGGGGACAAGTAGCCTCTTCCAACCATGAAAATAATCTGAGGGAGAGTCACAGAAAAAAAAAACAGATGAGACAGAGGGAAAATGTATAAAATATTTTAAAGTTGAACTATTGATCCAGGTCTGTGCGATAGTCAGAGACACCTGATCAATACTCAGTCAGCAGTCCACCTCAGAGATACTTTATAAATATGGCCAGTGAGTCTAAGGTGACAGGCATCTAAAACACTGGAGCTATTGTAAAGGCATGAGTGCATGATGCTGCAGAGATAAAGGATGATAGGAGTACTCTATGTGCTTGCCAGGTCAGCTGAGTACAAAGTCATTCTACAGTATCAAGGAGACTAGGAGTACAACAGTGGATCATAACAGCACTTATGGGCACACTTTGTACAGCAACTTTAGCCTGACTCCAATACAGGCAGTAAACCGAACTGAACAAGGAGGCAGACACGATCTAGACCAGGTCTTGTGGCCTGTAAAAGGACAAAAAACCACAGACCACATATGCGCACCCAAGCACCCCTTTTCTCACACACGTACAGGGTTGTGTTACGGGGTCTAAAATTAGGCCAGTGGCTCCAGGGCGCCCGCCTCTGTTCCATGATGGGCCTTAGGCCAGCTCCACAACCCCCTTCAGACAGCAGCCCAGTGTCTTTCCACCACCTTCTGGCCTGGTTTGCAGCCCGACACTGGGACCCAGGCGAGGACCAGAGCTCGAGACACGTGTCCGATTGTGGCGGCTGTGTACGGCTATTTTTGACATGAACAAATCTACCAATGTAGCAAAATTGTGCACGTCTGCAAAATGGTTTTGCAAGATAAAACGATAAAAAGATAAAGTTTGTGGAGGACAGAACAACCGAGTCTCATTATAGCCTGTAAATGCATGAGCTGCATTACCGCCAAACTGCCTGAAATACAGTACGACATCTAGAAACGATTAAACTTTACCTGATCTCTGTTTGCGATCAGGGAGTATGGGAGCTCTCCCGTCATGAGCTCAAAGAGAACAATTCCATAGGAATAGACGTCAGACTGGAAGCTGTAAGGATTGTTATCCTGCATCCGGATAACCTCAGGAGCCTGTGGACACAACAAATACAAAATAAACATGAGTACTTGAGTACTTCTTTTTTTTGTTTTTTGCTACTTTGTCTGTTGTTGTTGCTGTGATACTGACCATCCAGAGAATGGATCCAGACGGCTGCTCCACCTGATGTGAGCCGCTCCACCTGGCCTTCACCGTAGCAAGGCCAAAGTCCCCAATTTTCACCGTTAGCCCTTCGTGCAAGAAGATGTCTACACTACTGTCAAGGAATTTACAGCTAAAACAAACTTAGTGTGCAGCACATTGAGAAATTGTATCCACATCATCCATAAGGCACAAGTACAGACTTCAACGTAGCTGATAAAAAAAGATACTGTTGGACTTCATGTCGCGGTGGATGATGTTCTTTGCATGCAGATAGCTGGAAATAAGGAAAGAAATTAGACCAGATTGTTGTTGTTGTTTTCCTTCAGTGCAAAAAATGTCACACTTCAGGACTTACTCCATGCCCTGAGCTGTCTGCCTGGCGATGTCAATGAGCTGGATCATCTTGAAGTTTGTCTCCAGGACGTGAATGTGTTTGTAGAGGCTGCTGCCCTCGCACCACTGGGTCACAATGGCCAGGTTGTCCTTCGTCATGTAGCCCATGAACAACAGGATGTTGACATGTCGTGTTTTCCTGCGACGGAGGGGGAAGAGGAAATCAACAAAACAAAAGATAAGATAAAAGTTGAACGATGAAGATGATGCGCACACAGAGTTCAACGCTTGCTGCGTCATCCAGCGTTTTCTTACCTCAAGACGGCCACCTCGTTCCTGAATGCCTGGAACTGCTCCGGTGTGGGGTCGGTTACTTTTAAAATTTTCACTGCTACATCACCTGTGACAAAAATACTCAAAATCAGATCAGAAAAATCTACTGTAAGCTCAAACAAAAAAGCAATGCTATACGCCCACTTATCATTTTGCAACCATTTCATGCATCAATTAACTTACGTCAAACGGTTGCCTGCAATGTGTAACTGTGAAAGTGTTTGTGGTTACACCTGAAAGTGCCCTGCCCAATCTAAAATGCATTCCTACCATGCCATTTCCCTTTGTATACAGTTCCAAAGGAGCCTGAGCCGATGCGGGAGTTAAGATACACCTCGCTGGCTTCAATCTCCCAGTAGTAACTAGAATCCCTCTTGTCTCGGGGTCTCTGAAATCGAAAATGACGTAACGGATGTGAGTGACACAGATTGAACACTGGCGGTTTTCTTAAGCCAACATTGGGGTATTTCTTCTACATACGTCATACAAGACAAGACTAAGTACTTACAATTTTGTTTTTCTCATGCGTGTTGAAGGACGGGGCCCTCTCTCGCTGGGCAGGTGCAGGGGCTTTGGACTGGGACCAGCCTGTGGGGCTCTGACTGGGGGAACTCCCACCTTCAGCAATAAAAAACAAACAAACAGGGAATTCAGGATGGGTGACTTCTAAATCATTTACACTGTAGAAGGAATAAGGAGAGGACTTTATGGTGTGTCAGAGGGCTAACTCCAAATAATGATTTTGGACGTTGCCCAAGCGACCTGAAATTGCCAGTCTGCACAATGCATAATGCAAGACAGTGACCATAAAATGTACACTAAGTGGGATATAATAATTCACATTTGGCCATGCTCTACAGAAGGGTAAACACACCATGTGCTGGACTATATGGCAAATACTGAAGAATTTGACTTTGTCCCGTTTCTCCACCTTCTCAAGTTGCAAGCTTTCACTTGTATCAGTCTCACCCTCTAAAAGGAGAGCAGCGTCTGGCAACAGTAAACCAAATCTCTGACACAGACGTCACATTTGATAATGGACAAGTACAGAAGCAGACCGTTGGAACGGAAAAAAATGTATGAAGATTGATGATAAAAGTCTGTGCAGAGCCTTTTTTCTCGTTTAATGACCTATCACGTCCAGATTATTCTCACATTATTACTCTCTGCTGCTTAGCTATTTTGAAATGACTATTAAATATGGTGGGTAGGCTTCAGTTTCATATGCTTTGATGAGAAACATCTCGGTTTCGGTGGTTGTGGGCAGGGGATAGGCTTTGATGTAAATTCGCAAAAAGAAGTTTGAAATTTGAACACGACGTCAATTCACGATTGAAGGGAGAGATGTGCTGGTGAGCGTGAGAGGAGGAGGTGGTGTGATGCAGCACAAAAGTGCATGACATGAGGCCAATGAAAAGGCAGAGTGGGCACTTACCCGAGTCATGATCACGCATTGCATCCTAAAGAGAAAAAAAACACAGAGACAGTTCTGTTAGCTCGCTCAAACATTAAAAAACACACATTGTTTGCTGTCACTCATGGTTTTGACTTCAATACTAAGAAGTGAATGCAGATAGCCTGTTTGCAAGGCATGCCATTCAGACTGAACACAGTCACTCTGCTTTCTAACCTTTTCTGGACTCTCAGGTGAGGCCTCAACAAAAGACTGGGAGAAGTGCACAATACCTACTTTCCTCTTCAGCCAGAATCTATGGCACCAGGAGGTGGGGGAGGTATTCAGGCAGTCTAGCTACTCCCCAACAGGGTACAATACAACAGGCCAGTGAGGACAGGAGGGAAAGGGACAGAGTAAAGTAAAGTGAGGAAGGAACAATGACAAAGAGTGAGTGATGCTCAGGTTTCTGTGTGGACAGAATACATGGGAAATATTCTATGAAGCATGCAACACTAGTGAGCCGATTATGCAAGAGCAGTGGCAGTGAAAAAGCAGAAACTAGAACTGAACAGGGGGAAGTCAAGTGTCACACATTTTAAAATCACTAAAATAAGATGCCATCAGGGGAATAACACAAAAAAACAAACAGGCTCAACCCTGTCCAGGTGGATTACTTAACACAGAGTGAGATAAGAAGATAGAAAAGAGCACGGGGAGGATAGTTGGAATGCCTGAGATGTACGTAGGAGGGCAAGATCACTCTCAGGCAGGAGATATTTTAGGAGTGGCCGCCTGAACCTACAGGAGTACCCAGGGGCCCATGTGGTGTGTAGTTACCTCAATCATGCTGCTGTCTACAGGCAGGGTAGTGCTAACCATGTGGACGTTGGGCGTGGAAGTGGAGCGCTGCCTCTGGGAGAGGCCGCCACCTGTGGGTGGGTAGGGCGTGGTGTAGTTGAAGGCATGGGGGGTGGAATATCGATGGGCCGAGCTGGAACAAGGTGAACGAGGAACAAATATTAAAATCAAGCGACTATTGTTTGACTAGAGCTCGTTTCACTGCTTCAAAATGACACACACACACACACATCGCTGACATTTAACAGAATAACAGATGCTGAATTCTGTCACTTCTTTAAAATTGGGCCACTGTGGGTGTGGTGGTGGCGGCTGGCGCGGGGGCTTTCTGGTTTCATTTCTGTCATTTTCTCTCACTTAGCCTCTCATCTGTTTATGTTGTGCCGTCGACAAACTGGTACCATACACGTAAAAAAAAAAAAATCAATTGGGAGCATGTTTTTACAGCTCAAAAAACAAGTCAGACTGAAAAATTGCACTAAGAGGAAGTAGTTATTGGTTCATTTTATAATGGCCTTCCCTCTTACCCCCCCTTTTTTTTGGCTTTCTTGACACTGCAGAGGTATTTTGCCCTTCATGTATGCCAAGATCTGTACTGGCTCAGCTGAGGAGTACAAAGCTCACCAGCCAAATATGTTAATCTCCAAACAATCCAAATATTGGTCTGCCTCGAGATGCTCCCTTTTACAAGCGTAACATCAAGTTAAACCATCCAAAATAATACGAGTAAGAACTGCACAGTGTCTGTAAATCAAACACAGAGCTTTGAATTTTTCTCAAAGGCCTTGGTGCACCTCCTTTAAGTGGACTAGTACCTGCGCTGTGCTGTAGCTGCTGGTTAAAATGGGGACAGTGGAACTCCAGCTGAATGAGGTATGTAAACAGAGATCACATTACATCACGCGTATGACCATAGGAGTGTGCTCCTTCAGAACAATCCCCCTTTTGGCAACGAAAAACTATGTTTCAAAAGAGTGTTTGAGATTGCTCTGCGTGGAACAACTTGATACTTTGGCAGCTCAGAGTGCTTTTTAACCATTTTTAAGGGCTTCTGAAACAACGGGCTCTTTTCACTACATCAGCCCTCGGCCTTGGTAAGCCCCCATAAAGCTGGGAACGTCATTAAAAGCTGGATTTGATTCAATTGAGATTAAGGTACTTTAGAAATGAGAACATAAATCAATCATACAGCTTATTCTTCTCAGCCCCTGCGTTCCTCCAAAGAATCATCTGACGCTCGACAAACTCAGGAACACCTTCTCTGCTCAGATTCTCTTACACCCTGACATGTCTCAGTTGCACTTACTGTACATTTTATTTACCTGATCTCCTTGTACTTTGTCGGATTGAACGCATTTAGTTCTTAGTGATTATTCCTACATCTCCCACTGGAGTGTGAATAGTACTTGTAAATCCCCTTGGATTATTAGATATAAATCGAACTGCGTGGCGATCAACATGCCAAACGACAGAAGATGTCAATGGTTATGTAGAACTCTACATATAATACATAACCCACCCAACATTTCAAATTCATTATGCAGTAATTTAAAAATTAGAGACTCTACAAAGGTAGATTTACTACTTCCTGCTTTTGTCAGGGGTTGGTGGTCCAAGAAATACACAGACCATCAGGTCACAATACCCACAATTCATGTAATCTATATTCTGTGGTACATATGTGCTATATTGTTTCAATATTTTCTTAAATGTGAATATGAAAAGATCAAGATGAAAACTTTGCCTCGCCTTGGAAACCGTGTTAAGGATTCTCTCATTCGTCGGGACGTCAGTGGTGGCAGGGAAGGGGCACCGCTCTCACCAGGTGTTGGACACAGCCTGCACACACGGAGCAAAACAAGGTAGGAAACGATCGTAGTATACAGTGTGTTGGAGTGTGTGAATGCTTGACCAAGTAACAGCTGACGGCCAAAGGCTGCAGCGGTAGTCATGTAAAAGGGTTTCTAACTGCACCATCAATGATACAGATCTGTGAATCATTATAGTCCTGCAGCCTGCATGCAAAATAACAGTAACAAGCCTCTGTTCTCAGTGCAAGTATGCAAAGCCATATTCAGCGTGTGCAAGCTTTGACCTAGTCAAGATCTGCAATATCATTACAGCTTACTTTCCTTTTTTTCTCCTTCATCTTACACAATGCAGATTAAATTCGATTAAAATGTAATCAAACTAGAAGCTTCCACACAGAGAACGGGTTAAGTTTCTCTGCTCAAGTTATCGATGACCCTTTTACATTATGCTTCCATTTCAACTTGCAGACACTTACAGGAGTTGTCTGATATTGCTCCAGTCCACACACATCGTGGGCACTTTGGTGCTACAATGCTCGTGGAATTTGTAGCCGCATGTTTGGCAACGGAAACCGTTCAGAAGAAACTTCTGGCAAATATCACAGAATGCCAGCTTCAGATATGTTTTCCGAACCTAAAAAACAGGAGAAAAAAAAAATTATACTCATTTCTTCAGCAGTTACGCTTTGAGGGTTGAGGATATAAATGCTTCAGGTACTCACAAAATTATGTGTTGTCAAAGGAACATGATCTAAAACCTCCACCAGCAGCTCTTCCCCGATCAGAGAGGTGGAGTCAGTATTCCAATCCATGCGAAATTTTTTACTGTTACAGGCAGAAAACAGAAGATTTACATGATTGGTCGTCACCGCGACAAAACAACTGAATGAACAAAAGAGAATGTGAGCCATGCAAAACTCCGATCTCATTTCCCTGGTGTCAAACCCACAACAGTCCAGCGCTCACCTCCTCTGTCCCGGATGCAGCCTGAACACAGCACAGCACTGAGGCTGCAGACCTCGCACCTTTAATGCTTTGATCAGGCAACTGTACAGAGTCATACCCGGTCGCACGTTCACCTGAGAAACAAACAAACAGATGGACTCAATCTCTAACCTGCAAGAAAGTAAAACAGCTTCATAGGCCTTTAAACAACTGAGTGAGCACCAGTGCAGTATTACTGAGGCCGTAAGTGGAAGTGTGGAAATCTTCTACCCTGTGGTGCAAATTAACTCACCACTGTGCGCTGCTGGTTTGGGAGGTAGACTCGGATGGTGCTGCTAGTCTTGGAGTCGGGCATCTTGCTGTCATCTGAGGAGCGACGCTGGCAGGGGTAGCTCTGCACTATGGTTGGTGAAAGGCACGGGCCCTCGAACGCAGAGTCCTTCATACCGAAGCCGTTGCTCAGAGTCTTCCACGCTCCCTGGAGGTGCTCCATTAGTAAAGCCAAGTGCTCTCAATGGTCTGAATAAAAAAAGAGAAAAGCAAAAACACACACGTACACAAACAGTATTAGTACTCAGAATATTTGATGGCACACATCACCATCACCAATTGGCTTCTTAATTAATATTACATAAGCTCTCTTTGCCAGTATGTTGGTGATGTGCAGACTCAGCATGCAAGTGTAAATGAAATACTATGTAAATCTTTTCAATTATAAAAAGAATAAGCCCACTCCTCCATATCAAAGTTTAAATGGATTCTGTGAGATCTCTCGTTATATTATCAAACACTAAGCCCTGTAGTTTTGAAATGTGGCTTTAAAATGTTCATATCAGATAGAACAGATTGTCTAAGTGTCAAGTTTTCACAGCAGGGAGAAAGGTAGCAAAACAAAGAGAGAACTGGTTTGGGGCATTGAGGATTTATCAGAGATAATCTCCAAAAATATTCTCACCAACTACAACCCTCTTATATAATCGTGTGATTAGGGCCAATTCTACTAAACACAATATATACAATCTCACCTGTTTAGTGGATATTGAACTAGTTATTTACAGAATACCACGTTTGGTTGGTTTTTACCTATACCAGTGAGAAGCAGAATGAAGACGACACACAACTAAAACTCACTTTTACACACAGTGGAACAAAACTGGTAAACAAAACATGATCTGCTTTGGAGAACACTTGACATGTGTCAGTCAGGCAGTAGCCTGAGGAAAAAACACTTGAGTTGTTACAACTCCAGTTGTACTTTCCCTCTTCTGCTTTGTTTTCAATACAAAATGTAGGGCAATATATGTGTGTGTGTATATATATACACCCACCGAGAAGGTTCTCTAATTCTTGGTATTCATTTTCAGTGTGTTTACTCTCACCCTGCAAACCTCTTTAATTATTTCTGGCGTGTCTTATACAAAGAGCTGCTAACACCGACTATTACTGTAGTTAGTGGTTAGCTGTCACAGCAGACACACCGGTAGCCTATGTCACTAGTAGAGAAAAGCAGGAACTTGGAGGACTGTGAGTCTCCCACCCTTCCCACCATGCTGCAGGAATTGTGTTCAAAACAAGAGCTGTGATCCATCCAGAAAAGGGTATCAACACAAAGAATGTGAAGTCCACATTAATTAGACTTCATCTGCTTAGATTTGTTGCACACAAAGTGGTCAGTCTGCGTTAAACACAGTCAAACTAAACTTTGCAAAGTCACGGGCAAGTGCTACATTCACATAAAGACTTTCTGTAGAGCTTCACTTCAGTGTCCAAAGTCAGAAATGTAGGTGAGATCAATGTCAGCAGGTTAGCATATTTTGGCAGAGTTAAGGCTGAGAGCCTCACTGGGCATGACTACAGATCGCCTTCGCAATTAAATCAAACTTCTTAGGAAAATGACAACACGACGCGACTACAACTGAAACGTGTGCACAACTACAGAAGCTGCTACCTACCACGTATGTTTTATCAAAGGCCGAGCAGATCCAGATATAACTGTGAAATTGCCCGTAGGCCCTTAGGAAGAGGCCAACTATATCGCTAAAACTTCAATGCATGTAGCTCTATTCCCCTTCCATTCAAATTTCACTGCTTCACAAACGCTACATTCTTCTTGTCCGTGTGCCTTGAGGAGAAAGAGGTTAAACAGTTGTAGTTAATCGTTTCAAACCATGAACTCAAAATGTAGCAAATGCTAGGAGCCTGTAGCCTGTGTGTACTCACCAAGAGAAGTTAGAAAAGTTGTGCTCCGCCATAACTTCAGGAAAAAGTGGCGTCGGTGACATCATCATATTTGCAACGCATTCAAAGAAAAGAGGAAAAAAGTCGAAGTTGCTACAAAAACCCCTGAAACCGTGTCAAATTAAAACTTGTATCCGGTCAAATGTAGCGACGCCGAGAGACGTCGAGACCATAGGCGGGTCTCCACTTTTACTGGCCACCTAAAATAATAAGAGGAAAAGTTTTTATCTCCCAGTCGCGGTAAATAGGAAAGAAAAAAAAATCCCGTCGGACCCTCAAAGTGACACGACGAGAGGGATATACTCTTTGGAGTCCCGTGTGGAGCACTTTCAAATTAAAACTCCAGTAAATCGCTCGTCGGTGCTTCGCTTTTCAAATCAATATTTACTTTGTTGAGGAGAAGGTGAAAAGGTTTGAGTTGGTGTCGTGCGTCCGTCTGACGCCAGTGATTGAAACAGGACCTTGCAGTCATAACAAGAGTTGCAAGCATCACTCACACTGCGCAACTATAGCACACAAACTTAAGCCCTCCCACCTCGGTATTACCGTTGCTTTCTTTCTTTTTTTGCTCTTATAGAAAATCTACAGTAGATTATTTTAAATGACAGGCTCTTACTACGTGATAACATTTTGCATATCCGACATTTAAAGTCTATTTCTGTTACCTATGTCGCCTTTGAGACTGCAGTCCCAGCCCAGGAGCTCATGTTGCAGGAGGTTTATGTTTTCGCAGCGAGTTATGAAACGTTAATGGATTTCAATGTGCATTCGTTAAAGTATTAAATTGCAACAGTATCTTTTGAAAAGCATAAAAAAGAGGCCCACTACCGGTTTGGAGAGAAGGAGTGACCAAGTGTTAACTAACTCCAAGTGCACCATCATCTGGACACATGGGGACAGTGCAGCACTGAAACCTTGGGATCATTTTGGAGATGTAGCCTATAGTAGGTTATTCATGACAGCAATGTTACATTTTACACATATGTTCAACAAGAGGTTACTGTAACTTGAGAAAGGCTATAGCAGCGGGAAACAATATGGAGAACAAGTTACAGCCTACAATAAACCCATTTGGGGGAGAAAAAAAACCTTACAGAATTGCAGTCTTAAATTTACACGGATATGAAATGTTTCCAAACAACAAAACAGGCTTAAACATAGGCTTATTGTTTTCCCCAAACTGACCCTGAAACAGTCTACCATTGTGAAACCGTATAGCCTTTTACACTCACCATGTGTTCACCATCTCTGTAGCATCCCAGTCTGGATCCCCTGAGGTCCCCTAATCACAGATGGCTCATAGGTCCTCTCAACGAGCTGGAGTTGACACCATCTGAGAATAAAGCAGTCTCATAAACATCCCTGGTCAATATGTCTTGATAGGTTCAGGACATATTGTTTCCATAAAGAAGCAAAAGCAGCAGGAATCAGATTCATAGACCCATTATCTGTCCCTATTTAACAGAATACTGTACTTTCAATCTTCCCATGTTACTTAACAATTTAGTCTGCTTTTCTGAAAGTGGCATTTTTCTTACAGATATCCCATCCAACAAATAGCAGAAATACCAAATACTGTTTCTGTGAAGATGAGGGCAGGGCTTTGTCATTGTGGACCGTTTTAAGGTACCCCACCCCACATGCAACAATACCACTGTATTTCAATGAGCAGTGGGATGTCATGATTAAAGAGCTCATCATCGATCGATGTGCCACAGGTTGTCCTTTTTTCCCCCTACTTTGCGTTAAAGGTTGTGAGATGTAAAATGGAGACTGCAGGAAATAGAAATTGCTATCGCAGTGCTTTATAACCAAAAGCCACCTTAAGACTGAGATGAATGTTTTTTTTTCCTACTTATTGATCTGACTGAGCACTCAGGCCGGTTAGCTGAGATGCTTGCAGCTCCCATGGACTGTTTCCTCTATCAGTCCTCTTGTATTCAAAATATGATGCAGCCAGGGATCATTAACCAAGAAGAGTCTGCATCAGAGTTAACAAGAAATATGTTTGGAAAATCACCATTTTGAATCAAAAGGACACATCTCTTTGATTGTTTTGACCACGGACTGATGTAGGCCTCTTTACACTCTCATTACAATTCCAGATGGTTTCTGTTTTACATTTTAGCTTTAAGTTTGCAGAAACATGTCTGTTTTGTTGCATTAGTTTAGCTTTGGGGTGTTCACAGACAAAGTTCATATTTTATCTGTTGTCACTAAAGGTGTGAGAGATTTACCATATACTGGCATCTCTGTACAAGTTGTGACTCTACAAATGTGAGTCAGAGTTATGCCTTAGGCACTGCTATTAATTAAATAGCTAGATTAAAATCAATTTGATTAAAATGGCTGAAAGTGGTTAGTGGAGAGTTTAGAAAAGTTATTAGCCTACACACATCATTATGCTTAAAAAAAAAACTATCATAGGCTACCTTTAGATTTACTGTATCTCAAGCAGTTTATATTGATAAATTAAGGCAAAACAAAAAAAATAATGATCATATTAAAACCTTCAGCAATTCCTGATGAATGTGTGCAGTGGCATTTTTGTGATTTTATCTTAAAGCTCTTGTAAAAGTCTTTGTTTTCATATTTTGGAAAGTATTGCATGAATTATTATAATTCAATTCAAAACAACTTTATTAATCCCACAGGGGGCAATTCATTTTGAGCAGCAGGTTGTCGTGGTTTGTATGGCCTACATGTCCCACAATAAATAGACAATAAATACATAATCAGTACACACACATAATAATTTGCATTACCTAATGATCTTTGTAATGGTAGAAACATTTAGTAATTCTAATGTAACTATGTTGCTTTTAATGACGCAATAACACGGCCTAAGGTTTGCAATTTAAAAAAAAAAAAAAAAAGTTTTAATGTTTAAAGCAGATATCAGTGGAATGTTTTTGTTAATATAAGTCCTAAATAGTCCTATTTTCCGTCAGCAATCACTTACATGAAGTATTTCAGCCTAAACACGAGTCTCTCCGTCACTCTGCTCTGCTGTAACCCGAGGAGAAAATTTTCCTTGTGGGATACAAGTGTTATCCAATGAGGGGAGAGAACGGCATGAAGGGCTGTGTGTGCAGCCAAGGGATGCGCGTGAATGTGGTGACGTAGCACGAGGACCAATTGATGCCTGACAAGGGCGGGGGCTGCTAACTCATGGTGCGTTCAAGGAAACTCGTACTTTGTGTTTTTCCTTCCTGTGAAGTCATACCAGTTCGATCTGGTACGAGTTCACGGGTCGGAAGTTACGAGTGGCCGTTATAGGGAACTTTCACAGACAACAGGACGGTAAAAACACGAGCTACGGGTTACCTGGAACGCTACCAAGTCGTAGTTGTGACTTGAAGCTGTAACTTACGGTTTCAAAAGCCTGCCTTGAACGCAGCATTAGCCGAAACGGCCGTGAAGCTGATATCTGCTTTAAAAGTAAGGCAGTAAATAAGGTAAGGTTGTGTGGTGTTCGGGTCTGTGGGACCCGTTTTCATTTTTTATCAAAAGAAAAATTAAATGATACATTATTTTTTCAAACTCAGATTCACTGGCCTTGGCTCATTTTCTGTGAAGAACATATATCAAAACTCATTTTCAATGACCGCACACTGTAGACCCCCCCTACACGTTTATATTACATACAGGGTGTTCGGGTCAATTCAAGCACTCATACTCTGTCCCACCTACAAATTGGGGGGCGGGACACACCTTTGCCAGGGTGGTTCCTTATCAAATAATAGCCTACTAATAACTGCTTGGATTTCTATATCGCTTTCATGGCACCCAAAGCACTCAGAAACCATTATTTATTTTATACACATTAACATGGTGGTGAGCTACGTCTGTAGCCACAGCTGCCCTGGGGCAGACTGACGGAAGTGTGGCTGCCATTTCATGCCAAACGGCCCCTTCGACCACCACCATGATCATTCATACACGTTCAAACACATTCACACGGGGCAAGGTGGGTAAGGTGTCTTGCCCAAGGACACTACGACAGCGACTAGGACAGAGCAACCCTCTGGATGACCTGCTCTACGGCCTGAGCCATTCCCGCCCCAATTGATCACTACTGATCAAGACGGCCAAAAGATTATGCTGAGAGGGCCTTGCAATTGATTTTGGAAGAGACAAGCTTCTGATGATGAAGAAGAGGTTTCAGAATGTGAGGACCACAATTCTGAAAATTCAGAGTCTGACAGTGACAAAAACCACACAAAACTCTCTATACAACACATGAGGGGCAGCCCTCATGTGTTGTATAGGCTGGTGTGAAATGGCAATGTGTTCGATGGGGCTGATGGTTACTCTATGTGTTCAGCTTGAGTTATGTCAACTGGCCTGAATAGGTAACATTTCTAATGAAGTTAAAAATCAATAGTTATGAAAAATCTTGTTTCATTTGTAAATTTGTTGATTTAAATATCTTGATTATAACTGATTTTCTTTTTTTTTTATTAGCCTACATTTTATTAAAAAAACTAACAAAAAACGAGTAGCATATTAATTCATGAATGTGATCCAACAAAGGTAAAGGGCAAATATTAACCATATATGCTGTTCATATGGCTTGTAATTGGGATGAAGTAAACATCTGTTGAATATTTTAACATAAAATTGTTTGATTGTGTTGATTTGGAGACCCAAAAATGCAGCGGGTCCACCAGACCCACGAACACTGGCTGAGTAACAAAAATATGAACACCACACAAGGGTTAAGTAGGGTTAGTCGATTTAGGGAAAAGGGCCATTCCATCACCGTGATTGGCTGAGTCATAGAGGCGGTGTCCAGACATTCTCGTGTCTGATTGGCTGCTGGCCGAGTAGGTGGCCAATGACTGTGCAGATTTTTACTGAATGACAATTCAGGAACTCCTGCTTCACACCGCATGTAGCGCAAAGAAGGAGGCGTAAACACTGACATAGCTAGGTAGCCAGCGAGGTAAGCAATTAAACGGTACTAAAATGCATTTACTCATGAAATGTTGTGTGTGTCTAAACTTTGAAACTGTGTCGTGTTAAAATTGACTACAGCGGGAAACGAGGTGTGTAGTCGGGTTTTCTTTTGTTGCAAACGCGCTGGTTTGGTTTGGTCTCACTCACGGAGCATCGGGTCCTCGGTCCGGCCTGCTAACGCTAGCTCGTCACAACGACTTTGGTGTGTGTGCGTGCGTCTCTGTGTATGCGTGTGTGTGTGTGTGTATGTGCGCCCTGCGCGGGAAATTTTGTTTTCACGGTATATTCGCGTGGATAGCCGACGTGGAATAATATACGGTAAATCTTTATCGCTATAAGAGCTGAATCCTCACTTTCTTAACGGAGAAATGAAGCTCGATCGTCGACGGAACCGTGCTTCTTGGTCGTGATCGTGAGGTGATGGTGCTAGCATCATGTGCTAGCACAGACACAGCAGCAGCACCACAAGTTGACTAGGCCCACGTTAGCGTAGCTTCAACCTTTGGCATTTGATTTCTGTTTTTGCGAGCTCAAAAAAAAAAAAGACAGGACGGAATCACGTTGTGTAGGTTTTATTTACCTAGCTTAGATGGCCGCCGCCGCCGCCGCCGCGGCCGTAGACGCGTAAAAAAGGCGAGTCGAGTTATCCTAACCGTGGTTTAGACTTTGGGCTTGGATGTTTTAGCAGATGTTAAATCAACACAACACGACGCGGTGTTGACTGCCCTCTGGAGTTAGCTCTCCTAAATTAGCATACAATCCACCACGGCATGCTCTCCCTCAGCCATTTCTGTAGCAGTCAGCAGCAGCAGCGTGTAGCAACATATTGGGGCTGAGTAACGGAGAATAAGCTGAGTTTTTTTTTTACTTGTCTCCAATTCTAGACGAAGAACTGGTGGAAACGAGCGCCCATGTGGCTACAATAGAAATAATATTTTATTGATTAGGTGGTGAAATGTAGTTATGCAAGTTAAACAATATGAGGCCCGGCGGACATTTGGATGACCAACTGCATAAATTATAAGCAACAAGTTAGCCGATTGTACCAAAGTAGTTTTTCTTTCTTTCTTTCTTTCTTTCTTTTCTTATCTATCTGCCTCGTGCTGTCATCATCCCACGTCGTCTTCTGGGCTCTCACTGCGTGGACCTTGATTACTCATTGACTCACATTCTTCCTGACTTGATGTCTTTAGCAGCAGTCAGCAAACTGAAGTTTGGCCCGATCACAACATGATTCCATTGAGGAAATCGTGTAAGTTAGTTTAGTAGGTAGTTGTAGTGCGATGGCCGATTTTGATAGACTCCACAGCTGCAAATTTACCCCTTTTGTCTGATTGTAGATTAGACCCCCCCTCCCCTCCCATCCCATCCCATAGTCATACCACTGACTCCTGCAGTCCTGATGTGAGTTGTGCACTATAATTTGATATGGAAAAACTGGTAAAATCATTTTTCCCCCCAGATGCTATTTGATTCTATTCGTTGATGACACCTTGTGTACACTGGCTGCACCATTTAAGGAAGAAAAAAAAACCTACATGTGCATCAGTTGTTCACTTACCGGCTAGTGCTGGTGTGAACAGCTGCAATCCAGTGAAGTGCCAGATTATTTGAGGCTTTCACACCAAATATGACAAATGATACAACATCCCAGTGGTAGAGCCTAGGCGCATTATGTCAATAAGTCTGTAAGTAGTTTAAACAGATTTAGCTGCCCCTGACAAGAGTCATGCGCTATATTAATGTTTTTAGGTTTTAATGTCATTGTAAGCAGCTTAATTGTTTGAGAAGCTGCCTGCTAAGCTTCATTTGAACCAGAATCTGGAATATGAAAACCTCATTAAGTGGTATCTCTGTGTAATTCCTCGTGACAGGTATGATTGTGCAGTTAAATTTACCATCAATAAAACATCACTTTTTGTCTGCAAGAATGCCCATGCACGCACTCCTTGTCTAGCTGAGGGTCAAAGCTAATTTAAGTCAGCACAAAACCTTCTGGGAAATGAAGATGGTACATGCCAATCTAATAAGTGATAATAGACTTCCTTTGTGTGGCTGGTGTGAAATCCTGGTAAGATGGACCGCTGAAAAACACAGCATCGGTGTGTCCAGTCTACACAGGGTGTTCATAAAAGCTTAGAAATACTTTATTGTAAGTTGAATTCTGTTTACTAATATGGGTCATGTGTTTTTTTTTCTTTTTGTTTAGGTAATGGAGATGAGCAGCAACAGTGAGTGTTTTGGATGTGGCCGCTCCGGCCATTGGATCAAGCATTGTCCTAATGCCAGTGGTGCACGTGGACGCGGCAGGGGTCGGGGACGAGGCAAGGGTACTATATACTATACAGGCTGCACCGGCATGAGATAATGATTACAGAATACTTAGGGTGCACGGTGATCTATTTTTAACAGTACTGCATGTTTTACTCACTTATAGCGATAGTTTTGGGGCTATGGGTGGGCCTCAGCACAGCACTCTGCTGGTATATGTGTGTGTATGTATGTGTGTATATATATATTATGAGGAGACTCACTTGGGGGGTAAAAGGAATGGCTTACAAACCATGTTGTCGCTTCAAATTTTTACACCAGTGTGCCTTTGTCCCTACAGAGCTGTTCTGCTATCGTTGTGGAGACCAAGGACACATGGCCAGGGACTGTGACCAAACTGAGGATGGTGTGTTTTCTAATGCTGGTTCTAATCCCGTTCATGTTTGCTCAGTTTCTGTGAAGTTGTATTTGATTACAAAAGTAATAACAATTAAGAAATGTTGACAACCCAATGGCCTTTCCCTGAAAACTTCTGACAGGAAGTTATTCCCTTGCAGCGTGCTACAACTGCCACAGGAGTGGCCACATTTCCCGGGACTGCAAGGAGCCCAAAAAGGAGAGGGAGCAGCTGTGCTACACCTGCGGCAAAGCTGGTCACATGGCCCGTGATTGTGATCATGCCAACGAGCAGAAGTGCTACTCCTGTGGTGGGTTTGGCCACATCCAGAAACTTTGCGATAAGGTGAAATGTTACAGGTGAGTGATTTGACAGTTTTCTATTATTCTAGTAATCTCACTTAAAGCAGAAGTAAGTGGTCCGGTGGTCCGGTCCGATCGAAATGGTACCACTTCACGGTCGGAAAAATACGAGTTTCCTTGAACTCACCATAACAGTCCTCGTCCCTACGTCGCCACATTCACGGCGTCCCTTGGCTGCACACACAGCCCTGCATGCCGTTCTCTCTCCTCATTGGATAAAAACTGTAGGATACGATAAATGTTTTCTCCTCGGCTCAGAGCAGAGCAGAGGGACTGACAGACCCGTGTTTCAGACCAAACACTCTATGTAAGTGATTGCTGTCGGAAGATATAACTATTTAAGACTTATATTAACACAAATATATCACTTACTTCTGCTTTAAGCCGTTTTCGCACTAAAATTAGCGGGTCGACGCAGGTTTTTTAAACGCGGGTCGACCCGCTAACAATCGGCATTTGGCCCTTTTCCCATTGACTAAAATGAGCCGAGTCTGACCCCCCGCTGAGGGATCAGACAGAGCATAAACCAGTCGCCCCGCTCTCATCCGCGGTGCAAGAGACACACACAGTCATGCCACAGCCGCCCGCCGCGGAGTGTCCGTACGTCGAGGCAGACTCTCTGGCTGGCTGACCTGGAGCACCAGGACCGCGGAGGACAGAGAGTCTGCTGCGGCCGGATGACGGACGTCCGCGGCACAACACGTCAGTTAAACAGATGTCGCTTCTTTTCTTTTCTTCTATCGTTTTTGGTCAGTGTTCTCTGATGTTTTGATCCCAGTCTCGGATGAGAGCAGAGCGGAGCAGAGCTTTGTTTTGGTACGTGATATGAGACGCGACCGGCGCGATGACGTAGCGTCACGTAACGTTCAGTGTCATCGCGTAAATTAGCGGGTTGACGCGGGTCCGGCGTTCCCACTGCAAGCCGAGCAGAGCCGAGCCGATTAAAGACTTTTTTAACCCGCGTCGCTTGCCGAGTCGTTTGACCCGCGTCGACCCGCTCGGTGCGCCTTTCCCACTGCCACCAAAAGCCGATTGTTTGGTTTAAACGGGTCTTTTGGCCATTGGGAAAGGGGTATTACTTTCACTTTCACTTTTGAGAATATTAACTCTATAATGTTGCGTCTCCCCTAGGTGTGGCGAGATTGGTCATGTTGCTGTCCACTGCAGTAAAGCCAGCGAGACCAACTGCTACAACTGCGGAAAGGCGGGCCACCTGGCAAAAGAGTGCACCATAGAAGCCACCGCATAATCAGTGCCCTCTGTTGCCCCTCCTTTTTTCAGATTGATGGTTGGTTGTATTATTTTCTCTGAATCCTCTTCACTGGCCAAAGGTTGGCTAACAGAGGCTAGTCCCAGGCCAGTGAGCCTCTCGACATGTAATACAATGAAAGGGGTGAAAAAAATATCTTTCTGCATTCAATACAAAAAATGTTTTAGTTTGGTAGCGGTGTTATGTATAATGCTTTGTTAAAGAACCCCCCTTTCCAAGCCACTGGTGATCAGAGATGAGTAAATGGGACTAAACATATGGGAATCTATAGGACCTCTGAGCTTGTGGAAGTGTGTCTCAGTAAAATGAGATAGAAGAAGGGAGTAAATAGAAACCGAACTTCCATGTATGGTTATTTTGGTTTGTTTTAGTGGGATCTGAGTTGGCCAAGAGAGTATGACATGGAAACAGTTCATAACATGATGCATTTCAGCCCTAAAAGCAGCAATTGAGGGCGATAACTAACTACATGTTATATTGCTAAGATATAAAAATTTTGGAGGTATTAAAAGAAACACGTTCTTTTATAGAAATCTGTTTACAATTTAAATATCACTTGGTAGCCCAAGGTAGACTTTTCCTTTTAAAAATGGCTTTGGATTTTTTTTTTTTACCTTGGCAAAATTTAACATCAAGAACAGTTGTCAGAACAGCAGAATTAGGAGTTATTTGGGAATGAAAAATGTTTTCACAGAAATCAAAATGTTATTTTTGTACAATATCACTTAGACTACTGTATAAATACCATTTGCTTGTACTCAGTTTTTAAGTCGGAAGGAAAGTGCAACTGAAGTCCTAGAAAATAGAAATGTAATTTTAAACTATCAATAAAGCTGGAGGAGCACGGGGAAGAGCTTGTGTCTGTCTTGTCTGTGTTAAATACAAGTTGTAAAGCTCGTTTTTTAAAATGCTTTTCCTTTACAGGTGTTTGGTCTCCGGTGATCTGCCTGAATGATTTAAGTCTTCAAAGAAGTCCATATCAAGATAGACACTGAGTCTCAACTGTAGGTTAAACGATATACTCAGTGGATTTTTGCTTTGTTTTGAACCACATAAATTTCTGTTTTCTGGTGTTTTGTGCCTTTTGTTCGACTCTCAGCCACGTGTGTTTTTGAAACGTGCCCCGGACTTACTTGTTCGTGCAATCACACACATGCACGTTTTTGTTTACATGTAATCTCCGGTTAAAAAGAAAGAAAAGAAAAAAGAACTAAGTGGAAGAGTCACATTTCCGTGTGAAATTCCTCCTGGTTTCATGCAGCAGAAAAAAAAAAAATCTAAATGCCGCACTACTGGGGACACGAGGGTGGAAGAGATGAGCTGCGTCCTGGAGATGAGAGCCGAGGAGCAAAATGGAGAACAAAGTCTGAAGGTCCACCAGGATCCATGTTGTGCCACGTGCTGCGTATAGGTGACTCATCAGAGGATATATGCCTTTATGTGTATTAATAGAAACCCTGCGGAGGTGGGGGAACAAACACAAACAAAACGTGGTTCAGGTTAATGAGGATCAACGAAGCTGCTGTATTTAACGCAGCGCTGGCTTGTGTATGTGTGTGTGTGTCTGTATGCGTAATATGCGGGTGTGTTTTAGTGCGCGCAGGACTGAGGGTTTAGCTCCACCTCGGAGTCTAAAATGGCAGCGGGGGTTGCAGTGCAGATGCAGCAGCTTTACGGCTCTTCCCCAGCTGAGATGCGGAGAGAGAAAGACCCTCCTACTCCTCATATGACGTCACCGGGTCTCGCCCAGTCAAATTATAGACGAGGAAATTATCGGGGGAAAAAAAAAAACCCAAGCCGAGCAGAGCAGCACAACAGCCTGCGCGGCCGGAGCGAGCCGGCTCATGCTCTATGCAGGGGCCATTTATATCTATTTTTTTTAAATCCCTTTTTTTTTTTTTTTTAAATTAAAAACCGGTGATTAATAAAGGAGATGAGGGGACTCGTGTCGTTTTACCGGGGCTTGCACAGCCTGAGTAACCGTCAAGCCAGACGCAAAGCTGGGATTGTCGGTTCTCGGTGCGGGTTTTGCGGAACTCAGTCTAATAGCAAGGTACGGTGTGGAGCTGTTGCTGCCGCCTCGGCTTGGCTCGGCTCGGGGTGAACAATACGTTGTTGACACGACGATGTCTTGTTCAGATCTTTTTTATTATTTTTTTTGTTAGTATGTAGCAGGTCGACGTTGCATAACAATGTAGCACGCAACTTTTGTCAGATGTGGATGCGCTGGCGGGGCTGAAGGCAGCAAGCAGCAAGGAGGATGTGACACCAGATGCAGCTTAGGCTACTGTGTTTTCCCCCATGAGAGAGAGAGGGGGAAAAAAAACACTGAAACACTGTGTTCCCTGTTTGTTGCCTCAGCCCCAGATACAGGAACAACAGTGAGGAAAGAAGCACAAAGATCCAATTACATGTGTGTGTGTGTGTGTGTGTGTTTGCATAGCCGGGGAGATTATTTGTTATATATCAAGAGTGTAACCAAATATCCCTCTGTACTGCTGTGTCACCACACGACTCCCACTGTGAGCTGTATGTTGGAAATGTAAAGAAAGGCCCTTATTATTTTTAAACTGTGGAGCCAAATCCATCATTAATGTTGTAAGAAATACACTGTCATGCTTTTAAACAATAAAAACCAGACATTGCACATACTATAAAATGAACCTTAGTCATTTAATATGACAAAGTGTTCCTTCTGGATTCTGATTGTAATTCTTCTGGTGTAAGAATGGAGCTGTGTGCTTGGGTCACAAGTCCTGTTTGCTTCCCTTTCATAATTTGTCACGTTAAAGACCATTAGTGATTTAAGCGATTCCTAATTTCACCCCCCCTAGGTTTTCATCACATTGCTCTGTCACGTTTCAAATCATGGCTGTGCTCCTTGACTGTCTCGCTTTCGGTTTAGCTGACTAACCAGTTTCTTCTTGTCCTTCCCCTGTTGCAGACACAGCCAAGCTTTGGGCTGTTGTTTGACATTGATGGCGTACTTGTCCGGGGAAGGATGCCAATCCCTGCAGCAAAAAAGGCGTTTGAGAAGTTGGTCGACTCTCAGGGACAGTTTGTGGTGCCAGTTGTCTTTGTCACAAACGCAGGGAATTGCCTCCGACAAACTAAAGCAGACCAGCTCTCTCACATCCTGGGAGTACCTGTGAGTTTTCTAAAGACGATTGCTGTATGCAGCCTCGTGCATAAAACATGCACTTCTGTTTTTTGTATTTATCCTGTGTGCACTGTGAAGTAACCCACCCCTCACACTTCATCTGTTTGCAGATCACACAAGATCAAGTCATCATGTCCCACAGCCCCCTGAGGATGTTCAAGAAGTTCCATGATAAATGTGTGCTGGTGTCAGGACAAGGCCCAGTTCTGGAAATTGCTAAAAAGTAATCCTGGAAATCCTGATTTGTTATGTTTTCTATGCTTAATTCCAGGTGTACTTGACTCCTAATCCTCCTCATTTATCCATAACTCTCTTGTCTTTAGTCTGGGCTTCAACAACGTTGTCAGTATTGATATGCTGAGGGAATCGTACCCGTTGTTGGACATGGTGGATCACAACAGGAGACCCAAACTGCCGGTGAGATATTTAAATGTTTATATATACGTTGATTGTGGAAAAATTGAATTTTTTTTTTTTCTTTCAGTTTTAGCACCATATGTTTATTTTACCTTATGTCATTTCAGTCCAGTCCTGTTAGCAACCTTCCCAAGGTCGAAGGTAAGAGCACGTTCCTCTTATTTCTTCTTTATGTTTGTTCATACACCAGTCCCATTCTTATGAACATAATATCGCAGTAACATCATCAGGTTCTTTTAAATTGTGTACAAACAATCATTTTGAGGATGAACTGATTAGATTTCGGTGGTCAAAGGTCAGCGTCACTGTGACCTCACAAAACTTAAAAATTCATGTGCTGATTATGACACAATTTTACACACACGTTCATTACGAAGAAGTCAAAGGTCGGCCTCATAATGATCAGTAAAAACATTTAATGCCGTAACACATGAAGAGTTTGTGACTGTATAACATGTAACTTGGCCGGTTGGTGGAGGTTTACAACTGCAAGGCGTTAACTCTAGTTGTGATAAAATGTCAGTGATTTAACCTTTTCCTGTGCAGCTGTGGTTCTGTTCGGGGAGCCGATTCGATGGGAGACCAACCTGCAGCTGATAGTTGATGTCTTATTGACCAATGGTAACCTCAGTAGTGTTCACCAAACCCAAAAGATGCCTCACCTGCCCCTGCTCGCCTGCAACATGGACCTCATGTGGATGGCTGAGGCACATTCTCCACGGTAACCTTTTAAAAACAAGCGCTGTCACAGAAAATTGAACACTTGGGAGTTAAAGGCATGAATTGAATGTCTTGTCTTTCTTCCTCCGTGTCATTGTCTCTCAGGTTTGGCCACGGGACGTTTCTTGTGTGCCTGGAGAACATCTACAAGAAGATAACAGGCAAAGACCTGAAGTACGAGGCGCTCATGGGAAAACCCAGTGAGATGACCTATCATTTTGCAGAATACCTCATCAGAAGCCAGGCCATGCAGCGGCAATGGAAACTTCCCATCACTTCCCTTTACGCCATAGGGTAAGACACAGAGTCTCTCTCTGCCCTATGTATTTATGGGATAGAGATACGATTTGCACCGGGATCAGAACCCAGGGGGCAGTTGTCGGCCTGAGAAGTGAAGCTCACTTCCGCGTTCAAAAAACTGCAATCCCCTCGGCTGTCGCTGGGGGCTGGTGTCAGAAGGGAGCATCTCTCCATTGACCATTGACATGTTAAAATCGCCGACTTTACAGCTTTAAAAAACATATTTACAGCCTGGTGCCATTACGTTTTTTAGTCTCAACCGATAGTTTCTACCCCCACACACACTCTGAGGGGGGTGAATTTTTTTTAACTCTACCGTTTTACTATTTTTAGGTTTAAAATTCTGGCCAATTAGGGCACGGAAACGTTGAGTGACAGGTCCAAACAGGTCAGTGGACAGCTGCTTTGAGGCCAGTGGGCGGGTTCTTGGCCGGTAAATCCAACATGGCGCTGTTCAGGCCGCCATATTTGAGTCACAAAAACGACTCCCCAAAACCAGTTCGATCTGGTACGAGTTCACGGGTCGGAAGTTACGAGTGGCCGTTATAGTGCACTTTCACAGGCAACAGGTCGGAGAAACGCGAGTTGCAGGTTGCCTGGAACGCTACAAAGTCGTAAGTCGTGACTTGAAGCTGTAACTTACGATTTCAAAAGCCTGCCTGGAACGCAGCATTAGCCAAAACGACCGGATCGCTTACTTCTGCTTTAAGTAAATTGAAAAGTGCTGCAGGAAAACATGGAGGTAACATTACTGAAGTGTTACCAAATGAATTTGGTGAGAAAATGTTTGTGAAAAACAGAACCTCCATGTCAGCTGGTCGCAAAAGTGTCAGGACTTAGATGTTTCACTTCAGCTTTTTACCACAGTTGTGCTGGTATAGCTCTTCTGTGGTGGCGTGTCGGCGCTTGGTCGTTGTTTATTGCAGAGCAGCAGAAAACATTCTTGCACAAATTGTCAATCAATATTTATTGCTGCACACTAAGTAACCTCTACCCTTCTGCTCTCTCAGGGATAACCTTATGACTGACATCTATGGCGCCAATCTGTACAGCCGCCACCTGGAGGAGAGAGTGGCTAGAAAGAACCCCAAAGCCATCGCAAAGATGGTGGCCGCCACTGGATCCACCACGGCGGTGCCCCAGGAGGAGGAGATGGACAACCTGTGGGAGAGCGAGCTGGCGCTGCCGTCCGCGACGTCCTGTAAGTCTGTCCTCGTCTGCACGGGCGTCTACAACCCCAAAGCGGAGGTGCCCAGCGACGCCAACCGCTGCATCAAAGAGACTGTGTTCCACGGCCACCGGGACTTCAGGTTCGACCCGGCGCTGGTGGAGCCGGGACACATCGTGCAGGATGTGGCCGAAGCCGTCGACCTGATCTTTGAGCAGGAGAAGTTTGTGCCTCAGTAGAGTTTTGAGGAAACAAGGTTTTACATGAGGGTGGAGGCACAAAAGTAGAGGAGACGCGAGGCGTTAAACCGGGTACACCGTTTTAATGCGTAAACCTGTGGGAGCCTAACACTGTGGACATCGTTTAACCACCTGATAGGGCATTGAGAATATGAAAAATATGGGTCATCTTCTAAATTTTCAACACTGAGAAAAACTTTAGAGAAAATTAATCATGTAACTGTTACAGCCAACTGCTCTTTTTCTATTGTTTTTGTGATAGTCTTTACTTACATGTTTTTCATTAAGGAAAAGTGTAAGATCTGCCTTATTTGACCCTACTAAATATTTTTTTAGTGATAGTAACGTTTTAGATTATTACAAATCCTGAAATCATCCTATATTTATTACAAGATTTTACCAGTGTTTTTAAGAAGCATATTCAGAAAACATTTGACCTTTATTCTCAAGGTGACTTTTTATTATTACATTTTTAGTCATTTGTTTACCTTACCATTTATCCTGGAAAATCTATGCATGAATATAAGAGTAATACTTGTACTGTAAAAGAAAAGAAAAAAACAACAACAACTGTTTGATGTGCAATATTGTCCTCTAATAGTACTGTCTGTCTGAATGATGTCTAGTTGTGAGAGCCTTGACCAGTATTTGCACAAATCAGAGACCTTCATCTAAATGTCATCATTATCAATCATTATCATCTTCCTGCCATAACCTGTTACGTTTAACCTATAACGGTGTAGTAATTCCAAAAGTAAAAGCTAATCAAGAATTTATTTAGATACAAATACAATGCCAATCAAAAGCTTTTACCTTCCCATGTTTGACCATTTGTAGTAATTCCCTCATTGTAAATACCTTAACTTAAGAAAATAAAAGGAACAGTTACACAACCGCTGTAAACTGTCTGTGTGTGTGTTTGTTTTAAACAGAGATGAGAGATTAACAATTAACCAAAATGACCAAGATATACAGCATATCCACATAATTCAATGTAAATGTTGAATTGTCTCAGTCTTAAAAGGCCCATAGGTTTGACAGATCAAACAGAGGACAAATATAATGCAGGGTGATTCATAATATGTGGATATTTCAACACAATAAAAGTCAAAATATTTTATAAATGGGTTTTCCCTGGTGCGTTTCTGGCCTTAATGAGTAAGATATTACCGTAGGTTGCACTGTTAGAAATGGAGGTTTAGCAGAACATCAACTCCACAGGAAACAAAGAAATCCATTGTGCAGTCATGTCACAGGCCTCACCTTTAGTCACCTGTAGTGTATTTTTTTATTTTTAATATTTTCTTTTTTTAGTTAAAGGTGTCTCTCAGGTTGCCTTTATCTTTATATTGTGCTTCTTGTTCAGCACATCCAGAACCTGTGGCAGTAACTCCATGTTTAAATTCGGCCCCTGTGACAACTCCTCTGTGAGCCGCCTCCTCCTGTGTTTGGGCTTCAGTGAGCGCAGAAGGTGGGCTTCAAAACCTGAGTGTCTCTCATCTATGGACAGAATGAAGGTGGACACTCTGGCCAGTTTCAGGCTCCACAGAAGCAGAGCGATGACGCAGCACAGCATCAGGCCCAGCAGCGTGTTGTAAGTCCCGCCGCTGCAGCTCGATGGGACACAGGAGGAGAAGAAGTCCTCGCTGAGTTCAGTGACGGCCCTCTGAGCCACAGAGCTCGGGCCGGCACAGGTTGGTTTCTTTACAACAACATGTCTGTTCCTCAGCAGCCAGTTCCTTAGGTACTGAATCTTGCAGTCACAGTGGAAGTTCCCAGATAGCGAAACCTTTTTCAAACCAACCAGTTTGTCAAACAGGCCCGGAGCCACTGAGGTGAGCGCGCTGTCCTGCACATGGAGCTCTGTGGTGTCTGAGGGCAGAGGAGGAGGCAGCAGCTCCATGAGGCTCGAAGAGCTGCAGTTCATCTTCACACCAGTAGACAGCAGGACTGTGCAGAGGCGCGGTTGACCATCGGTATGTGCTCCTGATGATGAGGCCAAGAGGAGGAAGAAGACAGCTAAGCTCAAACCAGAGAGCATCCTGCAGGTTCAGGAAAATGTGATTACCTACTTGCATTGTAATTTCCAGTTTGTATAAAAATAGGAAATAATCTAAAACAATGAGAAAGCCTTAGAGATTGTTCACAATGCAGCACCGTGTGTGGCAAACTGTTATATTTTACTTGGGCTGTGCATAAGGACAAGATTAACATTCATTTGGTCCAGAACGTGACTTGAATGAAACATTCCTGTGTAGCTTGGAGCTGTAATAGAAGCAAGTATTGAAATGTGGCCAAAGTGAAAGTTAGATTCACAACAACAACAACAAAAAACAAGCAAACCAAACCTTTTAGATTCAAGCCAACTTGGTTGTTTCTATTTGTGGTGCCAGTCATCCTTAAAATCTCATCATGTCTCCACACTGCTCTTGTCCCAATGTTGTTTTTTTGCAGTTTTAAGCGTCTGTCCAAAGTTCTCCCGACCTCACGGTGTCCCTGTTTTGTAACTGACGTGTCCCTAAACCCCCCAGTTCACCCAATACAAAACCACGTCACTGTGAGGAGCGCACCAATGACACCGCACAGCGATGGCGCATATGACATGAAAGGAATCCATCTGCTTACAGGAGATAAGAGTTTATCTATTAAAAAGAGTGGCAGGGGCTATCTGAGGCTCTCCTACACAGTGTTCATTACTGACAGCCACTGCAGTGCTGAGGGCACGTGGGGGTGGAGGGTGGGGGGGCACTTCACCGCAGTGCACAGCTGGGAGCGCGTGCAGCTTTATGTGGATTTGAATGAGATATTTTTTTGCAGCCAGTTCTGAATGGGCTCGAGGGCAGAAGGAAAATGTTTCTTAATGGAAATTTTGAGACCACAAAAGCAGAATGGACATCGACCGAGGCTGAATACCGCAAGTCCAAGGAATCCAACAAATTGAAATACCACATTTCCACAGCTTCGGAGAATTGGTTTAAAGCTGAGAGGTAAAGTGTATGAACACTCATTTTTCAATCGGTGATCCATGGAGGAGCTGTGTGCAGCATAATCTATTTTCACCTATAGGTGGTGTAATGGCACAGATATTCTTTTTCATTTCACAGCAGCACGTCCTCCAGTGGAAATGCTGCAACACTGGTGGAAAAAAAAAAGTATTGTTGGAGGCTGGAAGTGGAAGATATGAGGGCCTGCAGATAAGCCTCTGATGGGAAATGCATTACACAAAGAGAAAAAAGGGAATAAAACTATTTCACTTTCTTTTCAGTGGCAGGTGACTCAGCTCTTGACGAGATAATGAAGTGTGAAAAGCACCGCAGAGCACAAAACAACACATGGGTACCATAAGTCATATATTCGTTTATTTTGCGTTCTCAACATTGTCACAGTTGAAGTTTTACAATAACTGGGGTCTTTACTGACTCACTACTCACTGTACAAACAGAATGCACATATAAATGAGGCCGTTCTTGTCTTATCCTTTTTTTTTTAAGAAAAAAAAAAGTGTCTCACGCCACACTGAACAGCTCGGAGCAGGATGTGTGTACATGTGTCCGTGTGTACAGTATTTATGTGTTCGTATGTGTGTTTGTGTGTGTGTGTGTGAGGGAGGATGTATGAAAAGAGCTGAATGTAAATGGCAACAAACTTTCTAACAGTCAGTTTTTTTAAATTTCTACAGCAAATGGCGGAGACAATCGATATGTTCATATATCACCCCTCACATCCGTCTATGAGGTGATGTATATACATCCTGATCTTGACTGCAGATATCAGAATAGAGTACTGATCATATACACATTATGTACAGCTCCATTAGCCCCTTTGTCTTGGTCCCTTTACAGCTTCATAAAGACAAACCCTTAGAACCACACAGTTTCAGTTTACACATCAAAATCCCATATTTACATGATGAGAGCCCTCAGCAACAGAAGTGCAATGTTCTTTATGTTTGTAATTTACACAATGGCTTTGTTGATGAAATGCATGCTGAGCTTCGATAACTACCAGCCTAACATGGAACAACGAGAACACATCAACATCAGGAAAAAAAAAGAAGTCACAATTAGTCAAAAAACAAAAAAACAAACAAAAAAAAACAAAGCAGAAGTCAAAATTTATAGGCTGATTTTTTTTTTCTTCATCCCATCAGCTCACAGTGAATAGGACAACATGATGCATCAGATCCATGCAGTGCATTGTTGGGGTACTTTCTCACAAATAATGACTGTAGACACTGGAAGCACTACAACAACCACACACACACACACACGCACACACGGAAATAAAAGAAACAGATTCCTCGGTTTTACATCATCCCAAGATTTCAGAATTATAGCAAAAATATTGGAATCAATGGAAAGACACATTCAGCTGATCATTAATGTCCCACATCTGTGATATGTCGGCCATCTGAACCTTCTTCGTTAATGTGTGAGAGTAAGCCTGACTTATGGCAATGGTTTTCTTTGTGAATGTTAAAATACATTTACAACCTGAATATTGGGACAAACAGATTACTGTCACTAATTTACACACTAGAATAGACTCTTATTTGTAGAATGTATAAAGTTATTCTTTACATATACCCAGTTCCTTTGTTCAGTTTGCATTTTGTATATTATAACTGCATTTCCTGAAAAAAATGAAAGTGTTCTTTCATATGTGCTTATCCAGCAAAATATTTCTGTTCAGCCCAAAGAGAAGCATATTCCTTTTTATTAAAATATATACACACATTCCTCTTTCTACTGTGAACTGTATAAGTAAGTATTTATATATTCTTAAATGAAAAAAAAAGAAAAGATTTTTTTTTTCACCTGAATCTCATCCTGGACAACAAGATAACAGACTTCCCTCCACTCTTAAGTACAAGTCTGCATTTTCTGAACATGATTGCACTTAAACTTGCTATGGTAACACTGATTTTGTTATACAATGTGCAGAGGATAGCCTCACATCAATAACATTACATGCAAAACAAAAACAGAACAAAACAAAAACTGGAAAAAAAAAATCACTCACTAGATATTCCACTGAACTCCGAGTCTGTACCACTCGTAAGACCACGAGGACAGCCACACATTAATTTACTGAAAGACTCTGACAGGGGGTTAAAAACAAAACAAAAAAAGAAAATAAATAAATAAGGACGCAACATGAAAAAACGCACAAATTGGAGGGACACCTTGCTTGTTCTTAATGTACAAAATCAGTACAAAGATATTGCACACATGATAGAAAAACGATGAAAAAAATACTTCACTATGTAAGAACCGATTTTATTCACTCATCAAAACCTTGTCGGTGAATAAAAAAAATATACTAAACAAGGCAAAAGAAGATTTTGAAAAGTATTTCTGTTTTTGATTTGCAGAGTCAGGAGAGAGCAGCTGTTGTATACGCTAAAGGCGACAGACTTCACGTGTTCAACACGGTCTGTGGGTCCATCTGTAACGTGAACTCAGCCGCAGAGCGTCTTTTGCTATTTCTCTTTATTTTTATTTTTTATTACAGTTTAAGCAGCCATAAACTGAGATTAAAACAACCAATCAGGCCGTGGTATCATTTGTGAGAGTTGACAGGAAGTCTGCTTCGAGGCCTCGGCTGTGACAGCACAGCACTTTGTCAGGCCCATATGCAACAGCTGCCGCCCAGAGTCTCTGTCTGATCCATTTGAAAGGCAAAAAAAACTTCCAGAATAGATTAATAGATTATAGGCTGGACTGAATGGGAGTTCACTCCTTTCAGGTCTACATCCCGTTACCACAGAGTCAGTATAATACTGATAAAATTCATTTTTGCTGATAATAATAATTGTAAGTATAATCTTACAAATTACTTTACGCACAATATATACTGTACATGAAGTCTTGACTAAATAGATTATGCATTAATAATTGGCACATTTATTTATGAGAACTAGGAGACAACACATATAGCTGTCATCTACAGTAAATACAGCACTAGAACTACTATGACTGAGATGGTCGACTCAGTTGTTTACCTGTCCTTTGATTTAAGTTAGTGTGAAATGATTATACCTAGGTTCTTCACTACGTATGAGCTCTACGGGAGGCAACAACAAATAGCATTCATATGATGGGGAGGATCTGCAAAAACCAAGGAGTTGAGAGTTGACTTCCGAAAAAGGCTGTGCACGAGGAATTATTATGCCGTCACTGTGACAGAGAAAACAGTCAGCCATGTTCTCACGGTCCCAGGTCGTCTTCCCTCCTGATTACGCAAAGGTAAAGACGGGGGGGGGGGGCTATTGAGGGGGTGAAGCAGTGGGGAGCGACTTGCCGAGAAAAAAAACGAACACTTTTTTCTCTTCAGCCGACACGGCCGGGCGTTGTGTGAGTGTTTGTGTTTGTGTGTGTGGAAAACAAAGAGCATCTTCCTGTACAGAAACCCCCCCCTCCCCCACACTCCCCCCCCCCCCTCTCCCGCACCCGCTCCCAAAACCCTGATAGGGCCGAGCCCATGATCAGGCAAACTAGTAAAAGGCCCCTAGTGGAAGATTTGAGTCCGATTTCCATCCTGCATATTTGTTGGACCTGGAGGTGAAAAAGGTGACTGCGTGTGACCGGTTTCCATCACAGCAGCAGTTAAAACACAGTGGACAGGCCATAGAGTTATGCTGTCAGTCCCTTTGGTGTAAGCAATTGTCCCTCTTTCATTACAGTCCCGCTCCTCCACGCTTCCTCCTCTCCTCTCCTCTCCTCTCTCTCGTGTTCGGAGCATCACACTACGGTGCTGATGCCACTGTGTTTGGGTTTGGGTCCGCCAGGCGCCGAACCCGGCTGCTGACTGTGGTGGTGGGAACCGTGCTGGGAGGAGTGTGAGGAGTGATGGGAATGCTGGCTGTAATGGCTGTGCTGCTGCTGCTGCTGCTGCTGCTGCTGCTGCTGCGAGTGGGCGTGTTGGTGCGCGTGCGAGGCGTAGGCCGGGTGCTGGTGGTACTGCGTGTGCGGAGGCGGGTGGTAGTGGTGGTGGTGGTGGTAAGGCGGCGGGTTCTGTGGGACTTGGCAGTACTGGGGGTGGTGACCCGGGTGTTGGGAGGTCTGCACTGTGTGTACCACCTGTGCCGTGTGGTGCAGGTTGGTCGGGTGGGGCTTATGGGATATGAGGGTGGGGTGGCCGGCCGGAGGGTAAGGGGGGTGGCCCTGGGATGGCGGTTTGCCTCGCTTGCTGCCGAAGAGCGACCCGAGGATGGAAGTCGATGCTGAGTTAGGGATGGAGGGTTGGTGGTGGCCGCCACCGCCGCCTCCGCCGCCGCGGGGTGCGCCCTCGCGCGGCGTGGTGGCTCTCCGGCGTGTGTGTGGACTGCTAATGATGGACCCCTGCAGGAAGGAAACAAGGCAACAGCATGTCCGTCAGAGTCAGACACCGTGCTACTGCACAACAGCTACTAAACTACAGCTGCAAGGCACCAGCAGGATGAATTCACACTTGTCTTATTTTAGGTAAACAAGTAGCAAAATGTTATAGGGCATGCAAATGGGAAACTAAAAATGTTGTCATGATCGGCAGCAGCAACACTAGGAATATTTCAGCTTGGGACAAACACACTCCCTGATGAGAGGAGCCTGTATTCAAAGCAGCTGTTGTTAAGGGGCTAACTGGCCTGAAAACAGTAAATCTGTAACAAAAGTAATCACCATTAGAAACACAAATAATGACATCGACAAGGGCAGAAAAGACAACATTTCATCTTCATTGCAGTCAGTGTGCCAAACCCTCTAAGAGTCACACATGCAACATGTTATAATCAATGGAGGCATAGTTTCCACATGCAGAGGATGTGACAGGCAAACTCATCATCCACACATTAGCATTCAACTAGACGTCAGAAGGCAGGAGGAGGAGCTAAGTTCTTGTGTGCAGACTTCTCAACAGGCCTGGACACCCCCCCCCCCCAACCTGCTCTGGTCCAACACTACTCACTAACCAGGATTGAATTCTCCTACAAAAAAAAGAAGAGCTTTTCCCTACTTTGCCACATGCTTCATCTAAGACTGGAGAAAGACCGTATGACGACTTTGAAAGCAGAATGAAATTTTCAGGGTCCCAGACTTCAAACCCAACACATGAACTCATGGACACGTGAAATGAGTGAAAGATGAATGAATGAAATCCACATCTTTAGAAGTCAATGTGAAACCCATCAGTAGACCTCATAGACAAAAGAAGGCTAAGTTCCTCCCTGAAACTTACAGCATTAAAGAGAAGTCGTGGATAAAAGGGGGAAAACAAAAAAAAGAAAGAAAGACCCGGACAGAGAGAGGGGCTGCAGGACAGGTACTGATTTCTAGTGTCTTACAGAGCTACCACCCTGCCACAGAGGAGAAGAACCAAATGAAAACCGCTTGGGATGTGATTGAATGAAGGACAGAGACAGGCGACAAGGGGAGGGATTAGAGGAGGGATTAGTAGAGTCATGCTTGTTTGAAGATAAAAGTGTATATCGGTCATATTAACCAATGACCAAAACAGGAGATCTCTGGCTTCCAAAAAAAGGGGCACGATCAGAGGCAGGCAACCCATACATGCACACTAACTGAGGCAAGCAGGTTATAAGGCATCCCAGGAAGAAAAATAAATGATCCAAACAAATGGACTGAGTCTATGAAGCAAAGGTGTAAGACCAAAAAATAAATGGTATGTTTTCACAGTGCACATCATCACATAGAGAGTAGCTTGGATACCAGCTGCTTCAAACTTACTTCCATATTGCTGTCTAGTGATCCTGCACTGCTGCGACGCCCCCGCTTGCCTGCCCGAGACATGCAATACCACAGATTAGAGATCGACAGCACTCCTGGATCGACTACAGACGTTTAAGGCCGCCCACCCGTCCCGTAGGGGGCAGTGCAATGGATTGTGACTGTGAGTAAAAGGTCCAAATATGGGCGGGAAGGGGAGAGGGCGTTCAGGTCTGGGAGTGTGTGGTGGGTGAGAGGTGGCACTGTGGCTAACTGTACAGCGAAGCTTCATCTTCACTTGGGTTGAAAGCTTTTATATTGCATCGAAATTTAAGTGGGTTTAAGTTTTAAAAACGCACTTTATACTGGAGGCTTTTTAAAAAATTTGAATGTATTCTCAAGGAAAAAGGTTTTACCAAAAGATTGCAGGATACTACAAAAAAAAAACTTGGGTTGATGCCTATGCAAATTTGTTTTCCCAGATTTTTGTATTAAGATAATATGACAACTGGTTGTTAACGTTGCCACCAGATGTAGATTTTCTGAAGGGTCTAAGGTAGCCAGTCTCAGTGACAGTCACAAAGGAGGAGACACATCAAAAGCAATACAGTGGTTGTTGCACATGGGATGTACAGGCATATACAGGTCTGAGGGCGAACAGAGCACTTTTGCCATTGTTAGGCACACTCAGCCAATGATACATGACCAATAATCACACATAAACAGGGAAATACCCGATGTGTATGGAGAAAGAAACACAGTAAATACACATGGAATGGAGTATGGCAGGAAAAATAAGAACAAAAAAACAAACAAAATGATAACACTTAACAAAAATGACCCCACTAACATGCCACATCCTGCATCGGGAAAAAAGAAAAGAAAAAAAAAAATCACAGGAGACAGGAGGGCGAAGGGACTCCTAGGGACTCCTTCACTGTCTGACCTATCATCCCCATTGAAGAAGTGATCATAAGAACAAAGCAAGTATCAGTGAGGCAGACCCCTGACTGGATTTCATTTTGTTATCAAGTTAATCACCTGATAACTTCACATAGCTGTTATCTGTAATGAATGAAATGTATTCTTGCTTCAGAGACACAGCGGCTGTGTTAAACACTGATATTCATGGATGTGAGATGACTGTTAACGCCAAGGCTGAAACTAGATCTCCATCTCGTCTCGGCTTAAGAATGGTAAACATCAGCGCTTTGTTTGGTTCACAAATATACGTGAGAGGAGATGTCGCATGAGTTTTTTTTTTTTTTTTTGAGGAAAACATTAAGATTATCATGAAATGTCTTTGGATCAAAAGAAATTTAGGAATGCACAAGTGCTGAGTAAAAAAAAAAAAGAAAAAGAAAAAGTGACGTTAAAAACATGAATGGGAATGTAATGTAAACTCATCCAAATGATTAGGGGTGACAACTGCCCGTCAATTTCATTCACCACTGAGAAGACAGATCTAAGGAAATCAATCTTAACTTTCTCAACAATTAGCTTCTTCTCAAATAGGTCTGTATTCAGTCTTTGGATTGAGAAACGGTGGAGCAACACCTTAAGTCTCTAGAAAACAAAGAACACTGTCTAGACCAAACTATCCAGTCACGAGTGAGTTAGATCATGGATTTAAAGGGGAGAACTCTGAAGTCAATGTATGGTGCCGTGAGAAAACAACATTTTGCTATTTTTTTATCCCCTTGGTGTCATCACAGAGAGGTGGATGACAGAAGTAGAGCACTTTTCCATGAAAGAACCGGCCGGTTTAAAAAAACAAAACAAACAAAGATGTTTGGCTGTACCTGCTTCGGAGAGGTCTCGCAGGGAGCTGCTGAGGGCGCTCCTCTTCAGGCCCTCTCCCATGGCATAGGTATCGTCCAGACTGGCACGGTTCATGCTGCCGTTGCCAGCTTCCTTCTTCAGCCCGGAGCTCTGAGACATGCTGGGCCTCACCACCCCCTTCTGCTTCTCCAGCTCGGCTGTGGACAGGAGCCAAGGAAAGACTGAGGTAAGTGGCGGTGGTTTTGCATCTCCCTCTGACCAGAGGCCGACTTTAAAACTTGTCAGTTAACATATTCAGCTGCATATACAGCTTGCCTGTCTGAAACTCATGTCTCAATGTCCACTATTGATCTCAACACCATTTCCAACATCCTGCTTATGCAGGTCATAGTGGAGTTGCCTTTTTAATGTCCAAAAAAAAAAAAAAAAAACCAGCTCTCTGCTGCTCGCCATCCTGTGAACTCTGTAAACATTCTCCCTCGTAAACTGCCACAGTTGAGTAATGAGGACCATGCCCTGTTTCTACTTTACACAGCCTGAGGTAGACAGAGTAAGAGGGGGATGGGAGGAAAAAGGGGGCAGCTCACACTCTATTCTGTATTTCTCCATTTCCTGGACCTCGGCAATGGACTCTCGTAGGTCGTCTGTGAACTTCTTGCGGTCCTGGGGGTTGGGCGCGTTAAAGTTGATGAGGACTTTGATGTCCGCACCTGGTATCGCTGATGTAAGTCTGATTCCATTTGGGTAATCTGGGGTGATGGCAAACAGAGAGGGAGAGAACTTTACACACGGGCCATTGATCAAAACCAAGTTAAAACACATTGGACGAATCTGTCTGAAGTTGGCAGAGTGTAAACAATGTCACAGCCCATCGCTTTGACTTCCCCATTCGCTGTGCTGAATCAAAACCTGTGATGTAAACACTGTCGGCTATAACAATAATGCCACAGAAAATGAAACGAAAAATAAAAGAATATACGCCCTGTGCCACTTACACTGATTTTCAAACAGCATGACTTGCATCCCATACAGAGAGAAGGACTGTCTGAAGCTGTACGTCACCGAGTTCTTCTTCTTCTGGAAAATCTTGGTTACCTGGAATAATGTGAGAGAGAGAGAGAGATCGGTCTAAACGGAGGGGAGAGGAGAGAGGAGGAGAGGAAAAGGAAGAGGGAAGGAAAGGACTTTTACCACTAGGAGGTCATTGAACAGGAAGATCTCCCGCTGATGCAGGCCCAGCTTCTGAAGCTTGTTGGGATCTGGCACTTCAAACAGGCGGCAGTAACACACCAGTCGGCGATGAGGCAGTGACAGCACCTACAAGGTAGAAAAAAGGGCACAGATAGCAACACTTCAGAGGTCATCATGGCCTCAGTCCACAAAGTAATAAGGAACAAAAGTCACCCTGTCCTCCCCTGAACAGAATTTAAAGAAGCTGTAGCCAAAGAAAGCATGACTTAGTTATTCCACCTATGTGTTTTGCATTCACCACAGAACCTATGATGAGCTTCAATTTGGATGCTCCTGACGAATTAGTATGCACCATGAAAGGATAAGTCAAAGGTAACATCAACATAACAACATGGCGACTTTGGATGATTTTAAATTGCTCCCACATGCATTTTCCTGCTGCGGAATACAGTAAATACAATGCACCAAATCCACAACTGAAAATAGCCCTAAATGAATGCACCGTTTACTTCTGACAGAGAAACACTAACTAAAACCACAGCGGACAGCTGCTTTCAGAAACTGTCTGCTCTTTTCTAAAATTAAAGTGTGCCTTCTGGTCTCATTTTTATAGATTTAGGTTTCCGGTGGGATGGAGGGGGGGGGGGTTTAGAGTTGAAGTGAGGAAAGCATTATTGATAGGTCGAGCAGCAACGCGCTGTTGTTCTGTCTTGGGATTTGTTGACAATAACAAAAATTTAAGACGCGATTCATTCTCCTTCAGTGTTCACGAGCAGATCACATGAATCATGAGAGTAAAAGCATTTCTATTCAAAACGCCGCACTCGGGGGAAAACTGTGGACTGGCAATAGAACAAGGAGTGAAGCCACATGTGGGATGATGTATTACCGCAAACGATTTAATGTGTTAGCAACAATACATTATTTCATATACACAAAACTGTTGGCAATGAAAAGTAGAATAAAAAGCAGAAAGATGTAATTTCTTTTCTATCAGGACACCTTGCTATGTGAATAACGACTCCCTGCAGGAAAAATAGGATATGCTTTTGTTATCTCACTGTGCATTGTATAGTCTAATGTATAATGCAGGGAGATGGAAAGTGGAAGCTAGGAAACAAAATCCATGTTTCGTTTGCTGCTATTTTAACACAGATTTGTTTCACCACTGAAAAATAACTGGTAAATGTATGGTTGCTAGGGTTACCTTTATTTTTATATAGGTCACCGCATGCACTGATGTCAACTCTGTTGTTAAAGTGAACTTAGTTGTGTCCTGCCACACAGGAAAAGACATATTGATGGAAAATACTCTATAATAAACATTAATCTGTTGCAAGGGACGCAAATGCTAATTTGGCTTTCTCATTTTGATAATAATCACTCTTAGACAATAGGCTAAATGCAGTATATTTAGTAAGAGAAAGGCATCAGTGTGGCGTGCACCCTGCTTGGCACAGACTTGCTGCCTAAGAGTTCACGTCTGTTGATCCTGTCGACAGGATTCAGTAACAACTGCTCATCTCTCCATAACAGATGTGGAGCTTCGGGGGGTCAAACATTCTTGTCTTTATAGGTAATTTGACTCTAAAACTACATGTGTGATGTGCATTAGCTACAATGAGCAGGGACAGAGGCAGAACGTTGTGCACATGGTAGTAAAATGATGAATGAAAGACAATCAAATACAGTACAATTACAAGTACAATATATTTGACTACTTACACATCCGAGGCCGTGATGGAGCGATCCGATCTAAAAACAGAAGACAACAATGATGTTATATGCAGCTGTTATGTTTGCATTATTTATACTATTGCCTCTGATTACATGAGAGTAATGAGCTCATATAAGGATTTCTCCTTGCAGACTCTTCACCTAAAGACTACTGAAGTTGTTATAATGATACAGGCTCCTTAATAGTTCTGTATACAAGGTGTCTGTCTGTCTGTGCTGCGCTTCAGAGGGATCATTTTTCTAAAAACTCACTCCGTGCTGCACCAGTGGACCAGATTATTATGAGGTGGAATTCCATTGTGGTTTTTGCGTTAAAGAGCTTTAACCTCCCGGGCTTTTAATTCTGCTGCTAAATAGTGACAAGGGATAATTTTTCAATACATTCAATTATTCCTGGCAGAACAGAGGAGATTCAAAACCCACTGGAAACAGAGTGAAACAAGACAAACCTCTCCCTGAGGCTGCATAGGTTAATCACGCTTTTAACCTTCACACATGAGAGAGACATCATTACCTGCAGAATACTGCATGAAATGCTGTTTCTCGGCTCCTGAGGGGCTGGAGCACAGTCAGAACTAAATTTGATAATAGCTCGGGTTCAGTTTTAATATAAACTGAGTAATAATTACAGAAACGATGGGTTATTGCAATATAACATACTGTATGGTGGTCGGTCAAACACTGCAACTACTTCTCCCTCTAAAACTAGGTGGGGACAGTAATGTAGAGAGGTGGCAGCATGTGTCCATTTTTCATTGGACTGTAACGCAGGGAGACGTTGCTCAAGGGCTTTGGGTGTGTTAAAACCACCAGCGTGAAGGTCTAAACCCTGGCATGAATCCCTCTTCGCACAACAACACCCACAGGTACTAAAGGCTTTCTAAATCTCCCTATCCCTCCTAAGACTGAATCTATCTATGTTCAGGGTTAGAAAATCTGGAGAGAAATTGCATTTGAATCTATATAAAGTGATTCTAGCAGGATATAGCCAGTTTAAGACAGTTTAAGCACTGAATAAATTATATTCAACACAGTGAAATTGTGCCTTTCACTGACAATGAATTAAAAAAAAGATATTGATCTGTGTTTTGGTGTTTTTTTTTAGAACAGATAATAAACATTACTCACTGGTTTCTTTCCCACTATGAGCTTCTCAACCTTCTGCACCTGTGAGACGTGGTCTTCATTGGTTTTGAGCTCACGCTTACGGATCCTCTCATAGATACCGACCAGAGTCTCCCTGGGGATGTCCTCGCCATCGTCCACACCTGGAAGAGACGCAGCGAGGAGCTGAGTTACCATGTAAAGAGTCACTGGCATTGGAAACACCAGAAATGGTTTCATTTGAAAGGAGTTAATGAAGCTAATCAAGTGACATTCAAAGTAACAGTCGACACAAAAAAACATCCCGAAGTGAAATTTAAAGTTTTATGTTAAATATGTCCAATAGCTAAATTTCACATGGAGCACATTCTGACATGCCAGGAAACAGAAAACCGGAAACGTTGCCTCACATTAGTCACTTTTATTACCTCTTAAGTTCTTGATAAAATCCTCCAGCTTCATCTTCCTCTCCGGCTTGACATTGGGGCTGTACATGTCAGTGTTGAGGAGGATGATGGCGAAGGCCAGGATGAAGATGGTGTCGGGGTTTCTGAACTGTCGCACCACTGTGGGATTACAGATGCAGTAGCGCTGGCTGGAGACAAGAGAGGGGAGGAAAAAAACGTGATCAAACCCTCGACTCACGACCAAACACAGTTTACAAAATACACTCAGACGGGTTGTGCTCACAGAGAGGAAATGTTGTTTTGAATGTTGCCTAAGGAAAGCAGAAGTTTTGCTAGAACCGGTTCTCTTAACACAAAAACAGTATGGAAATACAGTATGTGTTCAGGATTATTATTGTGGTTTAATAATCCTGGGAATATTCCCTTAAGAGGCTCTTGGTTTGAAACCTTCCTGATTTCAGGGATCTACACAAAGTATGAACACAGTATCTGTCTGATAGCTGATAAGTGAGTGAGTCATCTCACCTGAAAGCTTCGATGAGCCGCTCCACCTTCTGGGCCTCGCCCTGGACACGGATGTGGTTCTGAAACTTTCTGAGGGCCTCGTCCAGCTCCATGCTCTGGAAGTCCATTTCATCCACCACACAGCTGGTGCACAAAGAGACAGATGTTGAGAGAAACACAAACATGGCATACAACAAGTTTTTTTTCCTGCTTATCATCACCGATTCTAATCTATCTATCTATCTATCTTACAGAGCTGAGCTGCAACAGGAAGATATCTTTATCTTTGTGTTGGAGTGTCCATGTGGACAAGGATCCTGTATATTTAAACTAATTTTTGTTTAATAGTTTTGGTTACATTAATTACTTTTATCTAATTGTATTAAAGTTTAAGGAAGAGGTGTGTGAAAAAACAACAACAACTTACTCTAAAACATCTCTGTTGAACTGTTTCTGTCGATTACCAAGGAACTCTCCAATCATCTGCCTGCTCAGGCCCTTCCTCTGCAGCAGGAAGTGAGCCACACCGACCGGTGTGTCAGGGATGAATCCCCTCTCAGTCAGGTACTGGATGCCTTTCTCCGGCTTCCTGAAAAATCAAACGTGGACACGCAATTTTCTGGTCAATAAGGATCTATTAACTGTTAATCCAGTTCTCATTGTGAATTAGCATCTAGAACACAAAACAAACGTCTTTATAATTGTGGGTCAAACATGTGAATGGAGAAAGGGCTACATTGCAGTGAAGTTAGGTAATTATTACCACAGCCCTAAAACAGTTGACTTCCCTCAACCTGACACGTCATCCTCATGTGGCTGTTTCAGTTTGAATCAAAGTTTATCTCTATAGATCTCTCTTTAGGACAGATGTTTAGAGGAATAACAATTTCAGTTTTATCAGTATCATAAAGAGAAAAACAGTTACACTAAATGCAAATGATCAAACCGTGTTCCTATGCAAAGATCTGTCAAAATATCTATGAATCTGATATGAAGCAGCTGATTAGAGTTCATAGGTCAACACCCAGAGTGGTGAGTGAATGACTTCCTCTCAAACATCATTAACTCCAAACACACCGGTCAAGCTCCTGCTGCATCAGAGCCGAGCACCTACTTGTTGAAGAGGTTGAGGCCGATGCGGTAGTGCCTCTTGCGAATCACATCATTACTGAAGATGGGCGAGTCCCAGCTGTTGCGGGTCTCTTTGTGGTACGTCTGCTTGCTGAGCGTCTGCTCCCGCAGGCTGTCTCTCGACGAGGACTCGGAGCTGCAGTTGATGGTGTCGTTGGAGTTGGATGTGCTGTTGATGCTGTCGTTGTCCCCGTCGGAGAAGTCCGACTCCGACTTGCTCTGTCTGTTCGCCGAGCCGTTGATGGCTAGGTGGCTCTCCAGCTGGCGGTGGCGGTGACGCAGGGGCGCGTCGTCGTCACGGGAGGGGGCCCGCGGCGGGGGGCCGTGGGAAATGTGTTTGGGGCTCGCCTGGGACGACGTCACGATGTGGCCGTGCGTTTCGTACACGGGCGGCCGTTTGACGGAGCCTCGGTCGGACCGGTCGCTGAGCTCCACGGAGCTGTCGCTGGGAGGTTCGATGGTCAACAGAGGAAGATGGTCCATTCTAAGACGCTGCTCTTGGCACTCCAGAGACGGAGTGCTGCGGCAGCTCGTGTCTGTCTCGCGACCCTCGTCTTTGGGGTCGATGGGCCAGTACTCCTGGGAGGAGTTGACCGACCGCAACCGCAAGTCTGATTCCGTGCTGGAGGGCTGGTCCCCCGACCTCGACAGCGCCATAGAGGGGGACATGTCCTCCTCGTCGATGAACAGAGTGACATCGCTGTACGACGCCAGCGTTTCGTCGTGCATGCGTCCGGCCGCCCGTCGGTGGGACTTCACCTGATAGGGCATTTCCCTCTCCACCTCGGAGCAGCCCATGGCCTCGGGGTCGGGGCCCTCGTCCCCCTGAAGGCTGCGACAGTTCAGTGCGTCGTCTATCGACTCGGCCAGAGACTTGACCTGCCGGGAGAAGGCGTCCTCCAGCTCCGTGATGGCGTCCGTCAGGTCGCTCTGCGGAGGCGGGTGAGACGCCATGTTGGCCTGTTGGTGAACCTCTATATCTCCACATTCAGACTGCACCATGGACAGCGGGGTGCCGTCCTCAGTCATGGACACCTGCCTGCCTTCGAAATAGGAGCTGTGCACTTTCTCGGGGCCCTCGAACGAGAGCTGCATCCTCATGTTGGACAGAACGATGCGTCTGGACATGCGGTTCTCAGACATAGAGCTCCTAAGACGTTCAAAGTTCTTGTTCATCTGGTACTGGCGGAAAGCTGTCTGGATGGTGCGGGCCGCATGCCGTGTTATGAATCGTCCCCCATATTTACGCTCCAGCATCTCCACCTGGAGAGAGAGAAAGCAGAGCAATTACACTGTGAAACTATGACGCCAATGGAACATCTAATTGGTTTTCTTAACTTGTTGTCATCTTCCTGGATGTTATTGATAATTTGTTTCTCCCTGTTGACAGCGGGTCTGTCACAATCCAGCAATAAAACTTCACTTTTTAATCATCTCACACAGCTGGGTTGGTGATAAGCAACACATACACTGCAAAAAAACAACAACAACAAAAAAAACCCAGCTGTCTTAATCTATCTGGTGTCGTGAGAGCATGTGAAACCAGGGCCAACTCCTAAACAAACTCTACAGCAAAGCTGTTTGAAGTACCTGTTTATCCTGGAGGTCAGCGGAGAGCTCATAGCTCTCAGAGAGCGAGCGTGACCGTTTGATGGCCTCCTCCTCAGCCTGCTTACGGAGGATGGACTGCGAGTGCTGTAGCTTGGGCCGACGGGGCCTCTGGGGCCCGGGCTGGACCCCGTGGCCGTAAAGGGGGCTGTCAAATCGGTCGGGGCTGATGGCCGAGCCGTGAGTCACCGGGCCCTGGCCGTAGCTGGCTCCACCATCCAGGGAAGGGCCACTCTCATTGGATCGTCCATCCCCCTCCACACTGCAGCGAGAGAACACAGGGATGGTTAGAGATTTCATCTTTACGCTCAGAGAGTTGTGCAATGACAATTCACTAGAATTCAGAGTCACACTGTGATGTTGAAGTGTCATCTGATTAATCACAACTGTCTTGCTCACCCATCACAAGATGGAAGTTTGACCAAAATGTATCTTAACTACAGGAAGTTATGAATATGCTTTATACCAGAAAGTCTTAAAATCAGTCATTTAAGTCTGTAATGTATGAGTACGGCATTAGGCCAACTGTGGACTGTGTAAATGAGTGAAGCTCTGATGTGCTGATTCTCAGCTTCTTCATCATATACAGTATAACCAACATTTTACTGAACTGTAAGCTGCCTTAAGCTGGTCAGTATTTCTGTAATGACGACAGGCTCTCATAGCTGTGTTACAGGCAGAAAATTCAAACACGACATAAAAACTCTCCAAATATTGAACACATCCTCCCGTCCTCGAGAGATTCCCACTCTTACATAATTAATGTTGAAAAAAAAAATCAAGAGGTTACTCACTCACTCTTACATTCTGCCGTTTTACTAGGGCTTTGCTTATTGCGAAAAGACCGTCTACTTTCTATAAATTGCCAACTCTTCCTCCATATCTTGTCCACCATTCTTTCAGCCTCGTCAAGTCCAGAGTACACAGGCTCCTCCAGGAAACTAAAGTTTATGCCACATTATGAGCCAATCAGTGACCAATGGGAGTTGCATCATGTTTGCCGGAGCGACGACACGCTGTTCCAATGCATGTTACAAAGTCCAGTTTGGAGAAGAGTGACACAGCAAACAATAATTCCAGCGGTGCCTTTGAAATATCTGAGATGTGGGTGTATGTGGTGACCACCTGCTCAGTAACTAACACTATACACTACAGCAATATTTCCTCTCCGTCATGGTGCAGTGCATTCACTGTTCTCTGGTAGACTAATGTGTTTGAACTGTGACTCGACACACCCATACAGTGTACACAATCCACTTCCTTCATTAGACAGCCTCCAATCAACACTCGGAGAGAAGAGCTCGTCAGCAAACAGTGCAGAGTGAAAAAAGTGGAACTGAATTTGGTCAAAAGTTCAGACGGCACAGCAGATGCATTTGTAAACTCTTTTTTCTTTTGAGTGAGTTTGTCATGTCCTGTTTACCTCCTATAGATTTACTGATTAGTGAGCACAGCATGCCAACAAATGTTTACCAAAGTTATCTACATAGTACATACAACCTCTGTTCCCGAAAAGCCTAGAAAAATATCAGACTCGAGGGTGTAACCTGCCACTATATGTACTACATATACATACTTGTCAGTTACATACTTATTACATATACTTACATATACAGTATCTGCATATTCCCGTCTTACAGTGTAAAAAACATACATAGAAATGTAATATAAAGTAAGTATGAACTAAAAAGCTCAATGTTGGTGACTCATACATCACTTTGTTTATCTCAGACGTATCACTTTTCTAGAAATACAAGTCTTTAGGGAATAATCTTCCGTCCAAAAAAAGGTACTATTGTTTTTCAACCAAATATTTGAGGATGAACATGTTAGCCTGAATTTGTCTGCCAAAATCCCACCAATTATTGTTGTTATGATAAACAGCTCCCAGAAAATCTTTATTCTGGTTCCAACAGCTCTGATGGTGCTTGGATACAAATACGGAAATATTATGATGTTCTCCAAGAAGTGCAGGTGTTTTATTCCACCAAATGCTGCAGCAGAGTGAATTCTTGTGCATCACATAACGTGGCCTCTCTGTCACAGAAGAGATGACCCATTCAGAGTCAGTCAAGGCCACGGTGACACACATGGTAGGCAAATGCTTAGTGAGTCCCTCGGGGGAACAATTACACACACACACACAGTCTTTGAAAGTGGGGACCAGCGCATAACGACCAAGCCGAAAGAGAAGGCCCTCATGCTGCTGGACCAACATAAAACCTTGCACAACACACACTGAAAATCATACTCCATTGCATAACCGCCACTGGGACGAATCTCCCCGACCATCTGTCATGACAAACTGTGAAGCCGCCGTCCCTCGAGTTAAAAGTCACACCTTGCATGCTGTCGCAGCACCAGGATACAGCCGGTGGTAATTTTTCGTTTTGTGATTTCTTCATTAGGATTTTGATTACTGGCCTGAATAACGTGATGACGACAGGTAGTGTATTTATATAGAAATGACGGGAAAAAAATCCTATATGACTTTGGTGGAAAGGACAAGTAAAAAAAATTAATTCAATGTGAGTTTAAGGGTGAAATATTATGAAACAGGAAGTGAAACCATGCCACACATGTGCTAAATATATTCTAAAACTGTTACAAGGAATTCAAGCAAAAACATGTGATCAAGTACACTAGAGTATTTTTAACTTTTTGTTTGCTCTTTGCTTTGGATGCAAACTCCTGTGTTCAGTCTGTTGTAACATTATTTGTCGTGCACTGTATGTCTTCTTAGAGACTGGCCTCAAAGCAGAGTTCTCTATCCAGCCTCACAGAGCAGCTAGCAAAGCTACAGCTGCTCAGTTTCATTATATTATGTTGTTTTGTTTCCTACTGAACTATTTTGTAGCGAGTAATTGCCTTGCCATTGTTTTGCATAATTGCTTGTAATTATTTATGAACCAAAATAAATTAATGTTTCAATTAATCCAACATGGCAACATGGCTGTGGGAATGAGTCAGTATTAAATAAATGAAAATACAATAAACTACAAGCTGCTTTTAATAGCTACTACAGTGCTCCTCTGAGGTTTGCTCTCCCATATGTCCTGTAGCCTATATGGTTTTATTTCATTTTTATTATTTTATGTATATTAATATGGACCTATGTGGCTGAAATAAAGTTAAGGTAAGTAAGTACAGGTTTTGCCATTCTCCGCTGAGACCTGAAGCCAGCATCTTTCAACTTCCATTTTGTACTTTCTGCTTCACTTTCTACCAACCAAGCATCCAGAGTGATATTGTGGGCGTACAGTGGGAATAAGTGCTGCAGTACTTTTTGCTCTGAGGTCACTGAATTACTCTGTAGAGTGAGGTCAGTTGCTCCTGATGGCGGGAAAAAAAGGGGGGAAAAAAGAGGGAAAAGAGAGCAGCGTTTTAAGAGCTGATGTTTTAAGCTGTAATGGATTTTGAAGGGGGAAAGAGAGGGAGTGAGCTACAGTGGATCAGGAAGTTACGTGACGTTATTGCACGGAGGAGGCAGAAGTTACTACACATGGCTCGGACACAACGGGTTGTGTTGTCGGTGGTAAAAGGATGAAGCAACGACGGCTGTCCCAAGACCACTTCCTGGTGGTGACAGTTCAGCCCCCTTGAAATACGATCTGACGTGTATTAGCAACCACATGCTAACGGTGTCTGTCCCTCCGTCTGGTTCTTTATCCACCTGGAGCCCCCAGTTAGTCCTGATGTAGGCAAGGATAAGCATGTCAGCTCAGCTGGCAGTGATTTTCAGCCATGGGATCCAGGGATTTGGGGGGTGGGCCAGAGAGAAGGGGGGAGGAGTGGGGGGGGGGCTCGACCATCTCTCTTTCCTCCCTTCTTCCCTCTCAACACATCCTGAACAAACAGGCCCAGGCCCCTGTCCAGGCCTCAACCCATTCCATCAGTCGGACCTGGGGGAGAAACATTCCTCCATCCCGGAAAAGAGGAGTCACATCTACAGGAGTTCTGGGAATAGAACAAGGCTAATGAAGTGCAGGCAGGAGCTATGGAGGAAGAGAAAGCTGCAGTGTGGAACTAACACAACTCCCTAACGAAGGCTCAGAGTCCACCAATTTTAACACGTCTGCTCTCTCAGTTAATATACGTTTAAGAAAGCATAATTGAATTCCCCATTCACTTAGTTGTGAACTCTAGAAACCATTAAAATTAGAAATATGCTATATATTTATGGGAAAGTCTCTCCAGATAATACAAGTACTTACATGCATGCAACAGTAGCATAATCTGGTTAACTCTCAGTAATCTGATTTGGTGAACATTTGTATTAACATAAAATTAAATAAACCTCCCTCAGGTTAAGGATATAGAGTAGTCAAATTACTGTGGCTTGATTTATTTTGACCAGTTGAAAGCGCTGATGCTAGAGCAACATCGATTTTTCCGGCCTTGGCGTGACTTCTCACAATTATCATATTTTTATGTGTGTATGTAAACACACAGCCAGTGAAGTGACCCTTCCAATCAAACCAAACACAATCTTCCATAATCAAAATTCCCACCCCACACACACGCACCGACAACATGTGCTCCTCCAAACACAACAAAAGCAGATGTTTGCTCTTGCTCAGAGAGAGAGAGAGAGAGAGAGAGAGAGAGCTCATAAATACAGATGTGAGGTTAGGAGACCACACAGTAACATGTTAATGAAGCACGGCATTAAAAAGGTAAACCTGCCAGTAAACACTCGGATGTATCGGCCACTTCAGCACCAATAACAGAACTAATGGATGATTTTGCAACAGCAATAAAAAGACAGCGAGGAGCAGGTCGGGGGGATTTACTGTCTGACACAGCTGCAAACTGGAAAGCAGCGCTGGCCGGCGCACTGACAGAGTCACTCTTGAGAGTTTGCAGCAGACAGCAGACAGTCGACTGGAGCCTCAGAGGACTCATGGTTGAGTCATGGTAACTACTGTAAGTCGTGTAGCTACTCCAGTTTGAGAGCTGTTAGGACTCCGGTGTCTCCACAAATCAGAAGCCTGTCATCTTCCATGTCATTTAAAACTGAACAGAGACACATCAGTTATTAATGTAAAGCTAACCCAACTGAACCTCACAGTGCTGAATGCATCCACATGAACAACAGTCTGCTGAATGACTTCCATCTGCATGTGAAAGATCAAACTTTTATTATTTGTTATCATATTGTAGACTCGACCAACTATCACAACCTATTGAAGGCAATTAGCAGTCTTAACACTTTGGTGGACGATTTCAAGTCTCCAGATTTTTTCACGATAACTTCCAACTTCATTAGCGCAGCACAGATGTTCCAAGCGAGTGATGAGCAGTTGACTAATGTTTTGTTAATGCTATCCACATACTTGTTAATTTAAGTAATCAGAAATCAATACTACTCCCTTGTGAACCGCCAGGCCTCATTCTGTCTGAATCAAGACATCCTTCCTCCTCCTCCTCCTCCTCCTCCTGCTCCCTCCCTCCTGTCAACACTCTCACAACAGCAACAACAACAACAACGTACAACGGAGCTGCTGTCATTATCTCCCAATAATGAATAATTGAACTCTCCTCCACACTCAGCACCTGCCCTTGAAGACGGGACTATGAAAAACCACACAGTCACAGCCAGTAAGCAGGAGGGCCACGACACACCACAGGAATGCCCTTCAACCCAACACAAGAGAGAGACAGAGACAGGGACAGAGGGAGGGGGGCAATCCGACTCACAGATGGATTCTGTACAGTAAGACTAAACACACCATGATAGGACACACACACATACAGTGACTCAGAGAGGGGGACCGGGACGTGATCTGTTTTCCATTGTGAGGGCGTCAAAGTCGAAATGGCAGACCCCACTTTAGGATTCCTGATCTTCGTGACTGAGCTCGGGGCTTCACATTAATCCTGTCATCTTCTAGTGTGGATTATATAAAAAAGAAAAACACTCACACAGACACACACACACACATTAGAAGCCATTTAAAACAGTGTGTAAGCTGTGCTCTTTCCACAACACACGCATGTACTGTCCCTGTGCTGTTTATTAAACAAAGCCTTATGAGCTCTTGCAGCTTGGTGTAACCTCATCCAATGACAAAACACACGAGCGCATGCACGCACGCACGCACACATACACAAACGCAGTTCAACAAACACACTCGCATTTCACACTCTCTTATTCCTCTTACCAGCCATTCAGCTCCAGCTCCAGCAGTGACTGGGTCTTCTCTGAGTTACACTGCAAACACCACATGCTGGCCGGCACTCACAAGACGATGTACTCCAAAACATTAGTGGTCCCACTCACCGGTCCCCATTTCTGCACTAAAAGGCTTCACCAACTACACATACAGATCACAAAGCTGCCATCTACTACTATAGCGCGTGTGTGTAGCTGTCTGCTCCTCACACACATTATTCCCATGTCTTTGCCTTGTGAAAGCAGCTTCCTATGCACAGTTATAGGCGTGGATGGTCGGTATAAGTGGCAGCAGCCTGTAATCTCTGACAGACAAGTGGGGCTCTTTCTTTTTCCTCTTTCTTCCTCTCTGTCCTCGGTGCGCCGGGCTAGTAGGAGTATAAGGGGGGGGGGGTGTGGGAGAGGTGGGAATGGGGGGCGGAGGCTCGGAGACGGGGAGTGTGGGCTTCTGCCAGGCCCTGAGCAGTATGGAAGGGGGCGGGGTGCTGGGGAGGGAGAGAGGGTGTGAGAGCGTGGTGGTGGCTCTGTAGCTGGGTAGAAAGTAGAAAGAGAGAGAGAGAGAGAGAAGGGGATGAAACACCTCCTGCCACAACATTAATCGTGCGGGTAGGAGGAGAGGGGGGGGGGGGGGGGGCACATGAGTGACCCTGGAGTAAGTGACATAGAAAAGAAAATTACAAATTTCAGGCATTTTATCAGAGAATGTGAAACATGAAAAGGGAGAGCGCGAGGCAGCGAGAGCTAGGCATGAACGATAAAGCACATAGAGGAGGGAGGGAGGGGGGGAATAGAGTGACAGCTTGATCCAGTTAGGTGCATATAGGTATAGTAGATGAAGGAATAGTGAAACAGGTAAAAAAAAAAAAAAGGTACAAAGCGTATGGGGAGTCTGGCGTGAAGCAGAGATAGAGAGCGGTTAGGGAGTGTTTGAATGTCAGAGGTATCTTTTGTTAGTCTTTTTTTTTACACAGAGGAAAAAGGACATAGTGGGTAGAGATGGCAAATACAAGAGAGCACCTCTATTAATAGAGCCTTTCAGGGCTGAGAAGTGACTGTCAAGATGGGCTCTAAGAAAAGACCCAGAGAGGATTCTGCGCCTCTTTGCTGCAGTAGTCTAACGGCTGTTCTCCTCTCACTTCCATTTATTTTCCACCTCTTTTAAACCAGTTTTGCTGCTAAGATGCCCACCCCATATTGTACCGTCGTCCATCGCTGCTGCTGCTGCGCCCACCAGGACGTCCATCCAGTTTCCCACTCCGCAGCAGACCCTGAAGTGACGTTGTCTTGTCTCCGGACTTCACAGAGTCGTTTTGACAGGCCAGAGACTAATCACCCCTCTGAGGGGAAGGGGGTTGGGGTAAACTGCCCCCAAGTCAAAGGTATTTTCTATCTAATGACAACAGGCACAGGAAACAGAGGAGAATGGCTCCCACATGGAGCCAGTTTACAGGGACACCAATCATCTACAGACACACACACACACACCAGTCTCAGGAGGGAGATGTTGATGTCCCCTAATTACAGACCAGAGCCCTTAAAATGATCACCTTCCCTGGACTGTTTTATCTGAGCCTTCAAACGACCGAGATGCAGAATGAAAGACAAGGCGAAAGGAAAGAGTTACTGTAAAGGGGGGGAGGGAAAAAAAAGTTTGCATATCTTAACATGTGGCATAAATCACAGCAGAGGATATGCACAGACTTACTTGCCATGTGTGACTCAGGCAGAATCATTATATGCACTACAGAAAGGCAGACAGGCAGTGGCCCGAGCCAACTGATCTATTTCAGTTGGAGACCTTGGCCCTCTACTCTGGTGACTACAGCTGCTAATGCCTCGTAGAGCTGCAGACACTTGACTCAACTTACAGAGCTCAACTATCACGCGATCCCTCCACTCCTACTGAAATCCATTTGTTCCTGAGTTCCTGTAAACAAAACAAAAGAAAGAAAGAAAAAAAACAAGGAACAGAAGACATTTAAGACAGTCCCTTACTCCCTTTAATAAAACTGGCGGGCTCATTATCGCTGTCATTTAGTCGCACTTTGTCACCAACAAGGTGCAGATGGAGACAGGCATTTAGCATCTGAAATGTGTGCATGATATTAGATATTAGCCCCAGTGCAGGATTTGTTGCGTCTGCAGACCACTGGGATGGTCTAACTGGAGTTTTATTTGTTTGGGAATTCGATATGAGGCAATATTACGACGGTCTCATTTCGAAGGTCTTTAAAAGCCCGAGCCTGTCGTGATTGTTTCAGTCTGAGGCTCAAGGGCAGCATTACGGAGAGCTCCGCCGAAATGATCAAATTAGTTGAATTCCTCGTGAAAGAGTTCTGACAAACTTATAAACACTTAATGAGGTTGTATATTTCTCTCTATGTGCCTGTCTTTGTGTCTCTGTCCTCTTCTTCTAGAGGTTCGCTCTGCAGTCTAGTAGTCCCCCCCCCCCCCCCCGCCTTGGGTTGAGCGAAGGCCCTCTCCATCTCCTGACTCCTGGCTGCACAGCGCTCTGCTCCAGAATGATGTCATTGAGAATTCCAGGCTGAGGCCCACTCTGCGCTCATAAAACGCCATTTCTTCAACTCAATACATATGGTCTCTCTGCGTTCGAGCCCACTCCCCTCCCCTCCCGTTTACTTTCAGCGCCTTCCCTTCTTTTCCTCTTCCTTCTCATTTTAGAGTCAAGAAAAATCTGATATATTACACTTGGGACGAGGCCAAAAGGGGTCACTCGCAGGTCAGACCCCACAAACACAAAAACGCCTTTATCAGGTGCGTTCCCACACATGTAGCACCTGAACATTATCCGAAGAGCAGGAAAAACGTGGATTTTCCCAAAGCATACAGAATGAAAAAAGACAGAGCTGGAGGAAAAGACAGCAGAGGAAATGACAGAGGAAAGTGATAACTTCCTGGAAGGTTGGTCACAAGGTTTTGGCGCCGCGCGTGCTTCGTCTACATGACATCATGCACCGTTTCTCATTATCTGCTTCTTTTGCTGGATGCTGAGACTTGTGCTAAGAAATGGAAAATAAAAGGAAAACTCAGCCCTGGCCTGGTCTGGAAACAATTAGAACGGGCTGATGTCATAGTTTGCTACAAGAGCATACTAAATGAGATGTAGTGGCCCAGCATAGCTTTGTGAACACAAACGAATCTGTATAGAAAAAGAAAAAAAAGAAACACACTTTCCTTGTAAATTCTCAGGAACAAAGAATTTCTGTACATAGGAGCAATCTGGCAGCAGATGTATAAATAGAGCTGAAATGAGAGTAATTAAAGGATATGGTGCCTCTGCTCATCACATCCTGGCAGCAAAGCTAGAGCAGATGTGTCGCCTGTGGGATCCTATGGGAATGATCAAAGTTCATCAGTGGCAAGTGATGGCTCAGAGGCTTTTCTCTTTTTCTCCTGTTCATCGCTGAGTAATTCCAATCCAGACAGAAACAATCTGTTTGTCCAGACACACGGAAAAGACTGGAAAGTGTTTTGCAGCATGAAGAACCAAAAAATTGTCAAATATAGCAAAAAAGCTGGTGTTGAACATCTGGTCAGGACCGAGGGCTTGTAAACTTATTCTTGAAAAGAGTAGCTTGACGTTTTGGGGCTTTGGGATGGATGAGAAGATTGATACCATTTGCACGCATGAACACTAAACTGCAACCAGATTGGCATAAAATTATGAAAAGTGGTATCTGTAATTTGTAATATTGGTCGCTCATCTTTTTTTTTTCTTCAGATCTTAGCCTCCACTCTTTCGGCTGCAGCGCTGCACTGAGAGCAAACATTCAACCACATATTTTACTGTTTTGACTCACAGTTTTATCACCAGTATTATAGGGGTTAGGTATTAAATCAGCACCATTAAAGTAGCACCTGAGGCAAAGAGGGATCTGGATTAGCTCCTCAGTCTTTTCTGGGTGGAGTTTTTTTGCATGTTCTCTTTTCTGTGTTTGCGTAGGTGTCCTCTGGTTTCCTCTCACATTCCAAAGACATATGCAAGTCAGGTGGGGTGGAGACGCTAAACTGCCCAAAATCATGAATGTGGGCATCTAGAGACTTGTTCCTGGGCATTTTTCCTCCCATTTTTTTTCTTCTTCCATTCTCCAAACAACTTAGTGGGCAGAGAAAATGCATGGATAAAATGACACCCTTGCGATGGAAACCAAACAAACACTTACTTTACAACTCCACCACATGTTTGTGCACTTCTGTCTGTGTATGCAGCTCTGCAAAGAAAAATACATTTCATGGAGCCATGGCAAACACAGGACTTCAAAGGCCTACCTCTCCTGATTGCACGCACACGTTATCACTCCCTTGCTCTCCACAAAAGGCAGATAGAGGTCATGTATTTTGTACGGTTACCATTATTAGAAGCCGGCCCTGTTTGTCCATTTACGACATTTCCCTTTCACTTCACTCCATTACCAGATACTGTATTTCTCCGAAGCCCTTCGCACACAGCCCCTCCCCAGCACAGAAACACACTACAGCACAATTCTCCTCTGCTATAAATAGACCCATGTGAGGCGACACACTCTGGTAAACACCGTATGTGAGATGAGCAACATTGTGAAGAACAAGAGGAGGAAGACAAAAAGCTGGCCGTTGAATGCCCCGCTGATTTCCTCTCATTATCTCTCACTTTGTGGCAGATCAGTGTGCTGCGTTTTTTCGATGACACGGTGAAATTTTGAGGTCAGCTTGGAAAAACAGTGCAAGATTTAAGATGGTGTCCCTAGCTGCTGCCTTAGTGCCCAGACCAGCCTGGACTGTAAATGTGACACAAGCCGCAGTGGGTATAAATACTTGCGGTGGGGCAGGATGGTCACAGGACCGTGACAGGACATCCAGGCCCCGACAAAACAGACCTGTCAAGAGACCTTGTTGTCTGACGAGTCCACACACAGCGAGCTTTCAGAGGGACAGTGCCACCCACTGGTTGGAAATCATACTACATGTTCCCTAGGAGACTGCATACTAGGCCAGTGGGTAGTGGTGGTGGTGTTGTGGTGGGGGCATGTGGCACTGATGTCATTTAGGACGAGTGAGGTCAGACATGTTTGTCGTGGCTTCAAGTCGGGAGGGCGCCTGCGTTGTTTAAAAGGCTGTAGGATGTAGCAGACCGGCTTTTTCTGGTTGGGAGATGTTGGGGGGGGGGGGCATGGGTGGGCGGGGGAGGGGGGGGTCACTGCAATAATCTATTTGAAGCAGTGTCAGACTCACACCTGTCTCAAGGCCCCCACAGAGAAAGTCCTGCACTGTGCATGCGTTGGGACAAGGTGGCACAGCGTGACCTACATCTACATCTACATCACTCTTCACTGAAAATCTGTTTTTTTTTGTAATGTATTAAACTCTAATTTCTTTTAATGCTGAAATGAAAGCAAATAACTACACAGCCTGCAATACAAGCAACTGCATGCACGTCAACTTGTTCAATTCTGAATTAACTATAGGCTAGATGTAAATATGCACATTTTAAATGACAAAACAAGAAAATATTCAGACGTCTCTGACACTTTTCAATCACAACCTTCCTACGGCATCTGCGTTCTCACCTAACAGCACCACAGTGGCCCATCAATCATCTCACAGACTCTCGATTTGCATATTAGCCAAACATCAGCCAAAGACTTTAAAACCTCCGTCTCTCTGCTGCCCTACTTCCAAAACTGATTTCCAGGAGCCATCCATCAGCATAATCCCAGAGAATAATAAAAGAAACATATCTCTGCTTCGACATAAACCAGACATGTTCCTAAAATAATTATGTGTGTGTGTGTGTGTGTGTGGTTGGATGTGTGTGTGTGTGCCTGGAAATGCAATCAATTTGGAGCCATGAGCTAAATGACATCATTGAACTGGGTAAATTGACTGGAAGGCTTACAATGACTATAATTGCTGTTTCAATCAAATTCCATTCATTGTCGACTGCATCAGTGATCAGATAAACAGATGATCGTCTTCAACATGTTGTGTTGCTAAATCATTCAAAAAAAAACAACAACAACACTCACACGATCTCATTAGCAGCCAAGCGTGAAATGGTGTTATGGTTTAGACTTGACTCTAGTATAAATAGGTTTCTAGTAAGACAGAGATTTTAATTGCACTGACGGTTCTGAATTGATGAATGTTGTTAAATGAGTGATTCTGCATCGGCTCCACCGGTCTGTGAATCGAACCGCACAGCCCCACTCCGCTCCATAATGTGCTGACAGAGATGAGGGATTAAGGCTGAGAAGAAACAGATGAAGGGAGGAAGCACAGATCAAAACCTTTACATTCCTACAATACTCAGACTGCCATGGCTTACATTCCTCCACTACTCACCTCTCCGCACACAGCTGTCTAATCACTTTAGCACAAGTTCACTTCGCCTTCGCCTATAAAGCCCTCGACTCCACCAGCCAAGACTCCAGGTATAGACTTCTGTGCTGTGCTCTGCCGCCCCTTTCTCTGGCAAAAGCTGACGGTGCCGCCGTGGCATCCGAAAAAGCCCACAGCCAGAAACACTACAGCTATTGAGCCCCGAGGAGCGCCTCCCGGCCCGGCCGTCTACACTGGCACAGGCCATTGTTTGTGTTGGCCCAGTGTATAAAGGCAGCCTTTCTCATGTCTGACTCCTCAGTCTTTGATTCGCGAAGGAACACAGTGACTAAACAACAGGGGGCTGCCTGTAGTGATGAGATGTGTCAATATGTCAGACGCTGCCAAATTCCTATTTGTTGTTTTCTCGCTGGGACACGAAAAAAAAAAAAAACCGCAGTCAAGAATCCTGAGGGCGTCACTGTGCGATTTCAGCATCATAAAGAATTGAAAGATTTCCTTTCACTTCCTGCTCCACTTGGAAGCTGAAGCACCGAAACGTATTTCATATTAATGGCCCTCATTAGACTGACAGTGACAGAATCATTCAGGAAACACAATGTTGTTGTAGGAGAACGTGCCTAAAAGTGGTGAAGTGAATACAGATGTGGGGAAGTGAAGGCAGCTACGATCCGCTGCACGAATACTGTCAAGTTACCTGAAAACACAACTTCCAACAACTTCCAGAGTCATTGTGATAAATCTCATCACCACAGGATAATGATGCTTTATCATTATCAAGATTTGGCTCTATGTGTTCAATAAGTAAGAGCATTTTCCATCTTTCTTGAGTCTGACCAATAGTGAAAGTCAGTATCCGAGTGAAACTGCTGCATCAGGATCCCATTTGTCAAAGGAAATACTGACTGGTAGGTTTTTTTTTTCCCCCTCTCTCCTCCATCCATTTTGCACATCCATGCGGGAAACAACCTCCACTCTCCAGACTCCAAGTCATCAAAGAGTGAAGAGAAAACTCAGGATCAGTTTACATGTGATGAGAACTTTGCCCAGAGGCAATGAAAACTTGATCAGTTCTGTTTAAATATTAATGCAGAGCCACAGTTGAAAGCGCCTAAACAATGAAAGCAGAATTAAAAAAGAAATAATTCATGAACCCCCATCACTCTTGTTTATGTCTCCACCACACATGCGTGTCAAAGTTTTTGGGGAGGTTGACAACGAACCAGAAGAACTTGAAAAAGCAGAAAATGACCAGATAATATACTGTATATATCTATATTTTTTTTTTTCAAAGTTTAACAGACAACCAGGAAGCAATCAATCACAGAACAAAAGTGCAGAGATAAAGCAGTCGTTCTCCATCTACATTCCTCTTCCTCAGGAATGTAAAAAAAAAAGGAAGCTGATGGAACCTTTTGTGCAGGTCACGAGAGTGCTGAGGAATGAATTCATGTTGACATATTCCACTGGAACAAGATATCCTGAGTGTGCAAGTTCCATTCATACCACATTTCCCCAAGACCTGGTGGGTGCAAGTCAGCAGATCTTATATTTCAACATACGCCCCCATTCAGGCGGGCGAGGTCGGACGTGAAGACACGCCGAGAGAGACAGAGACAGAGACAGAGATTCTGAGAATAACAAGCAGACTGGAACTCGTGATAACGAGCGACCCCTGTGAGGAGGAGCCAGGCTGCACCGTGTTTATTGTTTCATTTCTGTCAATGCCTCCAATAACCTCCACTTGAGACGGTGCCAATGCTTTTTTTTTTTTTTTTTGCTTTTTTCTTTTACAAGAAGAGAGGGTTACAGAGGAGCATATATGGATTCATTCACCCCGCCTATGACAAACTACCTGACAGCAGCTAATGTTGTTTGGCTTCCATTTAATTCACACCACCATCAAAGCTTATTGGATGGTCTCTAGCACGAATTGGAACTCAATAAAGACGCGAGGCCTTCGGGGGCCAGCTGCCCAGTTTTGTTTGCAACACACCAGGGCTGATAAGAGGAGCCTAAGAACTAAAAAAAAGAAAGAAAGAAAGAAAGAAAGAAAGAAAGAAAGAAAGAAAGAAAGAAAGAAAGAAAGAAAGAAAGAAAGAAAGAAAGAAAGAAAGGCATACCTGTCATTACAGAGGAATGAATTTCAAACACAGAATGCGTCTGTCTGCTGCCCTGCTTATATCCTTGGAGGTTTGATGTATATGCTCCACAGAGCTTACTGTATTGACTGAAAGCACAGCCCAGGGCTCTGCAGGCTGCAGGGTCTATCGATCTGTAGACCCTCAGTAACTTATTAGAGGCCCCCTGTCCCAGCTCTTTGAGCCCACAGGATAACAAACTGCTTCTTTATGCAGCTGCTTCTGTGTATTACAAGCTGCATTCACGTCAAGATACGTCAGTCTGAAGAGAAGTGAATAATATGTGTGAGAAATAGAAACGGCGGTTGATCGCTGATATTCACGTCTTTTTCACTTCAGTAAGACTTTTTTTTTTCAGGCTTTTTCATCACACCCACTTCCAAAATAAACGCGGTTTGGACGAGGATGTGGAAATATCAGAGGGCAGAGAGGATGTTTCTCTACCTCCCTTTTTTCTGGGATCCTACAAATCTGCCTGAGAGGCGGAGAGGGCCACGCCACGGCCAGGAAGACGGATGTGTTTCGACATGCTGGTTTTGGGCTGTTTCGATCAAATGAATACTGGTCTAATTCCATTAAGCTAATCAGATGAACTTCCTGACGGCCTCAGGTGTCAATCAGAAACAGGCAGTTGTATCAGCAGGTTCATTCTCACACCCATGTGTTAATCTATGACTGACGTGAAGATCAACACAGACCAATATGAGAATGTTTTCTCTTTTGGTGGAGCCTGTTTCCTCAAGCTGCTTCTACATTAAAGTTACAGTCTGAATTCCCGGAGTTCACTTGGCCTTCGTTTTTTTTTTCCACATTTGATATATTGGCTTGGCAGGACTTGGGTGAAGTAATAACTATGCGGGTGGAAAAAGGAATATTTAATCCATGGGACAGAGCAGTCTGATGCTGTTTTATATCTGGTCTACCTCAGCTAATGCTCTGTGGTCCTTAACCTCATGTCTGCTGTTTTGAGTTTACATCACATTCACGCTGAGTATTAATAATGTGCAGGTAAAAAGATAAACACTGTGTCCTGTATTTACTGTCAGCTTTTCTGGATACTTCCCCCCGTCTCCAACAAATCCACTGAGAACGCGAGGTCAACAGCCTCACTTAAAGCTCGAACATGCTGTACAACATGCTACAAACAGTGCAGTGACAGCAGGGAGGAGCAGTTTCAGAGGGAGGGATCTGGTGAGTCAGCAACACGGTACATGTATCCTCAAGCCAACTCTGAGAAACAGGATGAGATCCTTTTCCTCGTTTCCTCGTCCTCAGCTGCTTAAGGAGGACCCAGTCTGAGTGCGACAGGTTCACTGTATCTTCTCCTACATAAACATCTGCTCTGCATAAGGTTAAGATTCCTGTAGACGTTTGCTCCCTGAGTCCTGAGTGTCTTGTTAAAGCAGCCGTGAGACCTTATTTCCCCATGTGGACACACAACACAGAATAATGAGCATCGTATCCAGGGAAGTCGTCGGATCACCGTTTTTGACATTACTTTGCATTTAATGATGAAATGCCGAGGAATTCTGTGTAATAAAAAACCTATTGAGATTCATGGCTGCTGTACTGTATACTTAATAACCCCAGAGGGGAATTCTGCCTCTTTCTTTTTATTATTTGCCTTGCCACAAAACGTAACTGGGCAACATCCTGCACCAGGACAACGTGATGACATGTGACTTTACGGAGTGTAAACACAGGGCGGGCAGAGAGGGACGAGCTGGGAGTGGGGTGAGGGTGACATGAAATGGACTGAGGGAAGGACAGAGAAGAAGAAGATTTAGAAAGGGTGAGTTGCATGTGATGTAAAGAGCGTGCAAACAAACAGTACACATACCCAGTACAGTGCAGCTCTGTATTCTCCCACTGACACTCTCACGTACGGTATGAGTGATGAGGAAAGGAGCCGTCTCACGCTCTGACGCTCTGCACTTCTAACAGGCTCTAATGATGGGCCCGGGCAGGCCATCCATTCTGTTAACAGGTCTAATGAGAGCAGGTCCAAGTGGTGCACCGAGCGCACACCGAGCTCTTAATGAACAAACTGTCGGGAAAACAGTTCAGCGGAGGTCCTGCTTATAGGTTTCATTGAAAAGATGTCAACAGGATGCTTGACATGAGCGGGATAATCAAGCAGGAATGTGCCGTGAATCGGAAAACATGTGAGGCTGAGAGATGATGAGGAGTAGAGGCCTGGCTGGCTGGTCCAGAGTCAGCAGCAGAATGAGATGAGAGAGAGGTCTGAACAAGCTTGTGTGGAGTCCTGAATGTTTTATATATAATACAGCGGGTGGCAAATCACACACATTTTTGCTTAAATATATAGCTAGCGCAATTTGATGAAGATGCGTCTCGACTCGAAAATTAGAAACACTAATAAACACAAACAACCCCTCCTCTCTGCTCCCCCTCTCCCTCCCTCCCTCCCTCCCTCCCTCCTGGCACTGTGCTCCAGCGTGCATGTGACATCAGACTACAGAGCAGCGCCATTGTCACCCTGGTGTGCAAGCATCAATGGCTTCATGTTGCACACTCCTCCATACAAACACACACAACACAAGCTAATTCTATTAATCTCTCACGGTGGGCTGCTTTTTATTTATCTTTGACTCATCTGTTGATTATAGAGTTGCCTGATAAATGACAAACAATTACCAGAACTGCTTGTAATTCCTTTTTCAGCATCACTGTCATGCATGCATTGCACACCGGCTAACCACACACCTGCAGCGTCTGACAATGTCAACAGCTGCTGTGTCTGTGCTACACAACCTGTACTCCACAGCCACACACACACACACACACACACACACCTTTAGAGGAGGGGCCCACCTACCTCCAGACATCTGTCTCTGGGTCGCCCCCTGACTGTATATGAAAGACGATCCAGCCTCTGATGACAGATCTCTCCTGCTCTGTGTAAAGGGATGGTGAGGTGACGGTGGTTTTACTGGAAAGCTACACTGTTTGTTGCCGGGCGCAGGAGACCGGGAACCTCCATCTGACTGATTTACTCTCCACTAACCAGCACATTCCCCTAAACGTCAATGAAAAGAGGAGGCTCTCTCCACACAAGCCCACCCTCCCCCCTGCCTCACTCAGCCGGTGTCCCTCACAGCCTCACTCTCACTGCCTTTGAATCTCTCTCTCTCGCTCTCTCTTCTTTTTTTTTATCTTCAGAGTCAGCTGTCTGCTGCACTCTCACCCCCCGACGTGCCACTCTATCCTAAAAAGTCCCCGGTCATTTATTCAGCAGCTGTGTTGATGTCTGTAGTTCAGCGAGGACACGTCCAGAGAGCCTGCGTGTTGCAGCTCTGCAAGGTCACTGATTGTTGTTGTTTGGTTTTTTTTCTTTTTTCTTTTTTTCCTTTCCCTCCTCCCTCCCTCTCTCTTCAGGACACATGTCGCTGCCGTGGGGGGAATCTGAGCCCTCAACCAGAACACATCCTCAGACAGCCAGAGCACGAACCAAAAATGTAGTTAGATAACAGGTCATCTCGCAATCACTTTGAATCTGGAGAGCGATGGCAAAGCGATTCAAACTAAGATTAAACCCCTAAAGAGTCGACGGGTACAAACAGGTGGGAACTCACTTCCTGTTAACACACAGTGTATCCTCATTATAAACTTTTCTGTGTGCCGCTTTATGCTGAGTGAGCTGACTGTGTGTGTATCTGTGAGTAACACTGTCCACCTCTCTGTGCTTCCTCTTGCTTTTGTGTCCTGCTCAGACCAGTTCTGTCCTGTTGGCCACTACCAACAAAAACATGTCGACTGAGGAGAAAAAGAAAAAAAAAAATTCTCAGAAATGAACACACTCTTGGTGGTGCCATTTCCTATGATGTCAACAGCGAGCCAGATATTTTTTTGTTGTTGTTGTTGTTGTATTTTCTAAGAATAATTCAGGACAGAAACCACAGATTTGTGAGTCATTCTACAACAAACATAATACTCTTTTTGCTCCCAGGTAAAAAAAAAAAAAAAAAATCATTGTTAGATAAACCTTGGCAGTAAATGTCTGTATATCTGGGAGAAAAGCCAGAGAAACAGACTTAAGGCTGCAGTCGTCTCGGTGGGACTCCAGACCGGGCAAGAGCCCCCATCTGCCTTCATTTGTCTTCTCTCCACTCACCAGTGCATCACAGTGGAATTCAGGACTGCTCATTTATTTGACTGAAAATATCTCCCATTGTTTAATTTCTTCCCTCCCTGTCCTTGACTAACTCACAGCGGATTGCCCGGATCATTGACTGAGTGGCCATTAACTCTGATGGGCAACTTTTTTCCACTTCCTTCATGAAGTGCGCAGCCACAGCCATGGAGTATCCGCACAGTGGGAAGGAGATTAACATAAGACCTCTATCAAGTGGTCACAGGAGATCCTCTCACACCTTGTGGCTCGTGCTCTGTCCTGAGGGATGTCCACCAACAGATGGCGCTGGTGTACAGTCGACACTGTGGCTGATGTAGGGGTTTTGGGATCTATGACTGATCAAAAGACTCCCACTCGTCTTTATCAAGAGGGAGCAAGGAAACAAGTTGATGTAAAGTAGAGCAGCAGTGGGAGGGTTATTGTCATAAAAAAATGGGAGAATATGCAGAGAGACAGGAGAGAGAGAGAGAGTTAGGGCTACGGAGGAGAGGAACTTTATTCTGTGGCTCCCGAGGGAGCTCATTTAAGCTGCAGGCCGACATGTTCGGGTCTGTATGACGAGACAGGTTTGATCTCTTAGACTCATTTGTCAGAGATGACTCTTCAGCTCCAGTCTTGACTGGCCCTTATTTTGAAAGGAACTGTCTCCAGTGTGGTTAATAAGCCCCAACACAGTATAGTTAGTTGACAACTCCTCTTTTCCTATACAATCACTATTAGTATGGTACTTATAATGATCAATGACTGATTCATTCCCTGTGGTTATAGGAAGATTGCAGTGTAAGGGGGAAAACAACATTAAAAAAATATCAGAATAAAACAAATGAACTTTTGTGAATGAAGTCACTTGGAAGGCGAGGAACAAGAAGTCATGTGACTTCGGGAACCTGAGTGATAAAGGCATTAGATGCATCTCTGTGGACAACTCCTCATAGATTAAAAGCAGGACTTATCAGAATTGCTTGCACGTGCACAGATCGCTGAGGCCAGTTGTCAAGGCAACGGCTAAGGCTGACAGAAAAAAATAAATAAATGTACTGTCCGTACCACAGATGAAGATATGGACTTTTGTGTATGTGCTCAAAAAAAAAAAAAAAGAAGAAGAAGAAAAAAAAAGTCCTGCATTTGCACACACAGCCCGGAGTAATTATTCCAATCAGGATAAACATTTAACTTTAATGACTGTTTACCAGCCACAGTCCCAGCCTCCTAGACAGCATGCTTATTTCACTCTCATGCTGAGCGTGTGCTAATTTCACAAGTCATGTACCCACACAATGCATGCAAAACAATTCAGTTCATAATCAAATATTAATAGACGAGAAAATGTCAAATTCTGTTTCTAATCGGCCTCGAATGATAGAGACAGACAGAGATAGCACAGGGATGATGGATGTCTCTCAGTTCCACTACAAATGATCCATGTGCTTATGATATTAGCATCAAGAATCTTGGACAATGGCGTTTTAATGCCTAGTCCTCTGCCAAGAGCAGTATTTTATCCATTTATTCATCTATTCATTGCAGGCTGAGGCAGAGTGGAGAGCCCCCAAAGGGACCACTCTGTTTTTATAGAGTAAATGCTCTGTTGTGCCATTATCAACTCCCCCATCCCTTGACCCTACCCCACCGCGCTCATTTCTGACATAAATCAAAACACACTCTGGATAATGGGGATCTGCGTTGCTGCAGAAACCGGTCCGTGGATTAGTAGCAATTACCAACCTGAGCTGTGGAAGCTCAGCTCGCTCACAGCTGGGCATCAGCTCTCTGTACCTACAGCAATGCAGGTAAAAGACAGGGTGCACGCGCTAATTCTCATTCAAAGCAAAGCACTGAGAGAGAGTAGCGACAGAGATATGAAGAGATGCCAGCCTCCAGATTCTGCAGCTAAATTGGGTTCTAATTATGCAATGACTGGCTGCTCTCTTTTAGCCTGTGTCGGCATGTGCAGTCGGATTTGTACGTGAATCAGTCAGTAGACTGACGGCTGCATGCACACACACTCAGACTGTGCGTATATGCATCCGTGCATGTGCAAGAGTGTGCACATGGCACCAAGACCACAAGGTGCAGAGCGTGTGTGTGCAAGAGCTGCAGTGCAGCAGCATGAGCTCATCACTCTTCTACTCTCCCCCTCCTCCTTCACTGCCCTGCTCCCCCCCTCCGCTACCACCTCCCCTCCCCTCGCCATCCCATCCTACCCCTCCTCTCCTCTCGCTCGCCATTACATAAGTTAATGCAGCACACACCCTCATTATTCTCCAGGCTGGCGCTGTGAAGAGATGCAAAGGAATATGTCATCAAAAGTAGAAAACGACAGAAAGAGACGGGGGCTGCGTTTCCCTCTGAGCATTCACAGCCCCCCACCCCCCAACACTGATCACAAAGAAGCAGAATTATATATTTTGGCCCTGCTTTAATCATACACATGATGTATATAAAAAGGAAAAATGGAAGACATTGCAAGTAATATGACATTTTTCCCCCCCAACATGCACATTTTTATTTCTACAGTGAGTGTTTTCCTCATCAGACGCCTCAGTAAACACCCTGAACATGAAAAGCACCGTCTCTACAGGGTGGCATTCTTGAGCGTTAGAGTAAACAAACTGGCTTCCTCAGATGATTAGCATTTCAAAAGCTGTAATGTGCAGCTTAGATACTGCAGCACAGGCAATGCCCCGAAATATTCTCCCATAATGTTGCAACCCTGCAGCAGTGGAGGTGGGAGGAGAGACAGATGAGACTGGAGTTTATTCTCAAGCCTTTCCCCCTATGGCCAAACTACAGCAGCCCATTTATTAATGTCATGTTCAAATGTCCTCTCAGCAAAACAAGGTAGCCAAACTATTACAGAAAGAGGTAATATAAAGAGGAGAACTAAATATCTCCTCCTCACACAGTGCTGATGTCCCTCGGGGAGAACCAGGAGTTTGAATTATTCAGTGGTGTGTGGACACCGACTGCAACTTAAGCATGGATAAAAAATAAATAAATAAAAAAAGCCTGCACATGTAAGAGCTTTAGATATTAGGTAAACCGCAGATAGACCAAAGCACAAAAGGCATACCAAGCTATTTTTCTGATCATGGGCATTGATAAAATGTTTTAAAAAACATAATGATGTGTCCCCCCCTGTGAAAGCCATCTCATGGAAATAGCTGGAGGCTACAGATTGCTGCCGTGTAAACTTATTTTCCACTCGGTTAAGCATTTGGACAAGCATGAGTGCCGGAATGAAATGTACAAACAGGTGACCAGAAATATGATGAATCAACTACAATCACATACATTTGGACTCAGCACCACTTTGTGTGACTGTGGTCCACAAAACCTTTAACATTATTGTAAACAACGTCAATGTATTCAGCACCAGCTCTGGAGGCCCCCCGTCTATGTTATGGTTAACTGCAGCTCATGAACTACTATAACAGCCTCTTCACATCTCCATCATCCTGACATTTCTGACCAGAGTACGGCTTCCATCCTAGACACGTCTAAGCTTTTCCACCCCGGAGAGTATTTTTTCACTCACCACAGTGGAACTGCAAGCTCGCTTTGGCAGATTGCTACTTTTCCATTACAAGCAGTTCCTCCCAACTTCCCCCCTCAAATAAAAAAAAAAGAAAGAAAAAGACCTCACTTGTCATATAGCCAGCGTACCAAAACAGGGAACCAAACAGAGGGGTCAGTGCCTGCTCTCATGTTGAATCGCCCACACTCTACAATGCTAGGTCCAGTTCAGGAGGAACAACACCCATGTGTGCTAATGTGCCCAAAAACTGAGTCCAGTTGGAGCCATTTACCTATCATGAAGCGGTCCAGGTCTGTCAGGAAGGGTTCAACATGCCAGTTCATTCAGTTGAGACTCTACAGCGCTTCCTCCCATGGATATCCAGCGTGGGACTAAGAGAGGCACCGGTGACAAGCTCCAGATCCACACACATTTTAAATAAGTAATGCCATAGTTGTCGCAGTCTGTGACACAGAACCAGACTCAGATCAGATGAACCCTATCATGTCTACGGTGTCACTGCTACAGGATCCCTGCCACGGTCGGTCATACATGAATCACCCTCTTACTTTAACCTCCCAGGTACTTCACAGGTTGGTACTGACCTTTTTGTCACAGAAACGAGTTGGTGGACTTCTTCTGGTAACACTTTACTTGAATAGGTATTCATAAGATTGACATAAAACTGTCATAACCATGACATAACAGCTGTCATAAACGTCAACGAATACTTATGACAGCTGTCATTAAGTGTCATTCGGTAAGTTATGTCACTTTTAATGCAAAGTTGACATTATTAGAGATGTCCTTGTTATGAGAACTAGACATAATTTTTAAAGTTTGGCAATTAGGTCTGCTATGACAGTTTAAATAGTCTTTATGCCAAGTTGTCAGAACAAAAACATCTCAAACAATGTCAACTTTGCATTAAAAGTGACATAACTTACCGAATGACACTTAACGACAGTTGTCACAAGTATTCATTGATGTTTATGACAGCTGTTATGTCATGGTTATGACAGTGTTATGTCAATCTTATGAATACCTATTTAAGTAAAGTGTTACCCTTCTTTTCCACCTGTGTTATCTGATTTTTTTTGTAATTTCTTTACTTCTTTACCCATGTTCCACAAGCAAAGTGGGAAAGGAGGGGGATGTAAAAGCAAAGCAAGACAGCAGGGATGTGGGTGTGGAGGGGAGGGGGAGGGCAGGGAACAAAGGACTGGACAGTTTGGACATTTAATGACTACAGTAATATATATGGGCATGTCCAAGACATATCAACTGTAAATTGTCCCGTTCAGTATATATCTTGGTCACAATTCAAATGTGTAAAAGGATCATAATCCAGACTGTTTATTTTTTATTTGGCGATGCACCAGACCAGTCGTAGATCAGTATCACGGGTCCATATACTGATATCTGCCAGATGTGACCCATCCATCCCCATTCAAACACAGTGTCTTTGTCAGTGTTATTACAATATTTAGTCTTTCCACCATGGGCTGCTGGCTTCATGTTACCTCTCAGTGGGATTGTGTATACAGATTTTAAATATGAGAAAGGAAAAAAAAGAGGTTTAATGTGGGAGTGGTGTTTGATATCAGCAGATTCTGTGAGCTGAAGTATTGGATGACAAACAGTCATGCCGGTGGTAACGTTTCTGTGTATGAATACTGCATCATGTATGTGTCTATTATGTATGTATTATGTGTGTGTGTGTATTTGGGTGGGTGACTGACTAGCATAGTGACTAAGAACTTTTCCAGTGTATTTGCGTTGGCTGCCAGTAAGGAGAAACATCAATTTGATCCAAGAGAAACAAAACCAAAACCAAAACAGTGACGACAGTAAAAAGAAAAAGAAGAAAAAAAGCAGTTTAAAAAGAGACAGATTCTATAAAAGGGTACAGGAGATTAATTTTCTGGCAGATCACAGGCTGAATGTTCACGAACAAATGTACAGAGACAAAAACGAACAGGTCTATGGACTCTGCATGGAATAATACATAGAGGAAAGAGAGGATCTTTCAACAATTGTTATCTGTCACAGCTCCTGTGTTCATTCACAAAGGAATTTAAAAGACTGTGTCAGAGGACATTCCTGCTGCAGTTGTCCATGGGAAGACAAAGATAAGACGATAATAAGGCTTATAGAGGATAAAAAGAATGGAAAGATTATTCTTAAGTCTTTATTACCAATGTCCTTGATAAAGTACACTGCCCTGAAAGACCTTGAAAATGTCTTTATTATTGCCTGTTTTGCCTCATTCAGCTAGTGCACCAGTGATAATATATTTCCATGGCTCTGGAGAGGAAACCACCAGGCTTGAGCATATAGACAGGAATGTTATTTGATCAGTCAGACGTCAGAAATATCTGCACAGACTGCTGCGGTCAGCCGGACAGACAACCACCACTTATACTGCAGGCCACTGCCATCCACACTGCTTCATGCCAGATGGTCTCCTACCTTATAGTTCGGCTGGAAATGCAGTACTTCCACATCGCATTCCACACGGCAGTGACATCACTGGACGCATCAGACATGCCCGAAAAAAATGCGCATGGCACCCGAAAAGGAAGTTTCAAAAAAGTTTTCAAAAACACAAAACTGCTGCAACTCCCCCCTAAAAAGAGCCAGAAGGAGTACAGTCTGTGCTCACTCCCTTCTCAACCACAAATTACACCCCACATCCTTCACTTTCCATAGAAAAGCCACAAAGAAGTTCATTCTTTTGCTGCTAAAGTTACTTTGTGCCTTTTTACGAAGTTCTCCCTGCCCCAGTTTATGTTGGGCTGCTAGCAAGCTGCCTGATGACCAAGTAAGGTAAAGGCCCAGGACGTATAGCAGAAGAAAATCATCCCTCTTCCTAACAAAAGCTCTCCACCCACAACGAACCACACACCAGTCCTCTTTCTCCTCTCTGCAGACACCCCTTCCCTTTTTGTTCCTTTTTGTGCCGTCCAATACAATCTTTCACTCATCTGGAGCTCCCATGATGCATGCTCCCCAGCGCTGATGGGCAGGGCCTATGATGTGTGTTTGATGTGTGCTTATTTATGTAAAAACGACTTTGAAAGATAAATAGAGAGAGGGGGAGAGAGAGCGAGATTGTGATTGAGATAGATAGGGAGAAGCAAGAAAAGCTCTCGGTCCCTGTGTGTGTATGGTAATGCTTGGACCCAGGTCCAACAATCACACTGTTCTCAGTGGGATGGCCACGCAGGAGGGAGGGTGAAGCCCAGTTCAGCAGCTGGGAGAGGCTGTTTCGAGTTACTACACCGACCTTGCTTCAACAACACAGCCTCAGTCCTGGGACACAATCTGAATTTTGTTATATAGAAGCCAGTAATGTAATGAGTTACACCCAAATGACCAAGATATTCCAGTGACTTGGTTGGATTAGACACGCAATGAGTTATTCACAGTGTGTGGAAAGACGAAAAAAAAGCAACAATAGTCCTAAATATGTCCAAAGGCCATTGAGTCATAGCCTGAAACCAGCTGTTAGCAAGAGTTAGAAAAAAAATTATTGTTAATTATCTAGGCACACCTTTTGTAGTCTAGGCTGGGAAATGGTGAAAAAATTAAATGATGGAAAAAAAAAAAAATTCTGACTAAAGGAGTGGTTTTATTACCACAGTGGTTTGGCACTGAGGTAACACCTACAGCTGGGGGGGGATTCCCTCAAGCCCACATTCAAAGAGGAGCTGCCAGCTAAATCTGCGATGCATTATTAATGAATGACGGACATACTGTATCCTCTCCTTCTGAATGCTAATGCTTATGACAAACTAGGTTTATATATAGTATATGTGACCGAATTAGCATATAGAGCTGTGACAGAAGGCAGGTGTCTGTGATTTTTCACACATCGTGGAGGTGGCGTGTGCTGCTCACAGGGGGGAACCTCTGCAAACACAACCGGTTAAATCTCGTCTCTCTGGTGTAGCTGAGAAGATAATGGAACCAAAAATACTGCAGCTCTTGTCTGTACAACTCCAAACTGGTATCTCAATTATGTTGTATAAGAGGAAAGTAGCAATTCTGGAGAAGTACAGTCCTGCGAGGCTGAAATTGCAGCTTGATATACACATGTGAGATTACAGAGCATCAGACAGAGGGTAAATTACGCCAACAGTGAAGACCACCCAAACATTAAGGCACTTTTATAATTCACCTATGTGCTTCTCTGTGCATGTTCAACAGATATAATAGTTGTTGCGTGCTAACCAGCCCGATGTGCATCTCAGTTTGATGAGCGTATGGAATGTGGAGCATCAGATATCTGTGTCGTGATAGGCAGTAAAACACATGAGTTCTTTTTTTTTATGGTCTTAACACAGCAGCAGGGGGATGGGGTGAGTAATTTACACAGTGTGAGCGTGTGAGAGGAGCGTGCACCTTTTTAACATACCTAGAAGCTGTGAAAAACACAAGTCAGACTCAATAAAACATCTGATATGTTGCGCTCAAAGAAAAGGAAACCAACCATCCTCCAGCTGTTACACAGCACATCTTGCATCCTCCTGATTCAACGCTGTGATTTACAGTTTTTGAAGCATCCCCAAAAGCCGCTAAATCATATCTGATAACATGATCGACGCGTTGCAGTCAAAAGAAAACCAAATCCCAAAACGCATTACAGATTCATAAAGTATAGATTTCCAGATGCCAAACTTGATGCGAGCCGCAGCGCTGTGCTCGATAATCAGGCGTAGATTATGCAGTAGGTGAAAGGTGAATGAGGGAGAAGGTTCCCAGTGGGACAGAGATGAATGAATTCAGTCAGAGCCAGCTCATCTTGTTGTTTTCAACAGTGCCAAACGCTAAACAGACAACCGACACAAACAAGATCATTCGGAGCGCCAAGTTACTTAACCAAGTGCTTCTACAAAATAACAGCTGTAACCCGGTTCTCTCTAAGTAAATCGATAATGGCTCAGCCAGCTCACGCACCCCTGAGTAATGTCTCTCTCTCTCTCTTTCTCTCTGTGTCAGGCAGTATGTCAGCGTGCAGAGCCGAAAAAGCACAACAGTTGCTCCATCCATCAGCCATGCTTGATGAACTAATTCCAGAGTCTGTTTTAAAACACACACAAGAGCCTCCAGCACAGGAAGCAGCCTCGGCAAACTGACAGCGCTCTGTGACGACTGACAGCGAAGAAGGAGTAGAAGCTTAAACGTGACAGCACGGTGCCACCATTTTTTTTTTAAACAAAACCTACCTCTTGTAAAAGTTGTTGTGCGGATGCAAGCACAGCACGTGCCAGTAATCGAGGCAAAACGCTTTGAACTTCCACATCCTCGGCTCAGGCGATCAACAGGGCAGAGAAGCGGTGGGATTCCAGTTAAACATTAAAAGGCACCATGACACCAGAGGCACACGACCCTGCTGCTCATTCGTTTTAGCCAGTGAATCCCTTTTTTTTTTGTGTAGATGTCGGCTCTGGAGCTCCAGCCTCAACCACCACCACCACCGCCGCTGCTGGACGACAGCCTGAGTGGTTTCAGCCCGTCCAGAACGACCACATCACTCCTGGACCTGTCTCAGTCATCACCAACCCAGAGAGCCAGGCCCTGTCAGAGAGCCTCGATAGGATTCAACTGGACTCCAGTATTAATTCTTGGGATCCACCTCCTTTAAAAAAAAAAAAAAAAAAAGCTCTATATTGGCTGCTCGGGCTCCGTTTTAGCTCCTATCCAGGTCAGTCGGTCTGTCTGTCCTCTGTGCCGGTCCCTCCACACAGTGCGTCAGCCCAGGATCCTCTGAGACATCATGGCTTCATCATCCGTAGCTCTGCGCGGCTCCAGCAGGCACAGGTGATGGAATGTGTGGGAGCTCGGAGAGACGAGGAAGAGGAAATCCTCCAAAAGTCGCTCATCCCTGTTTGAACAAGCGCAGACGCAACAGGGATCATTAAAGGGCCTCCTCTCCTGTCTCCTCCTCTCACTGTGTGTGAGTGAGCACAAACTTTCTCCTGAGTCGAGAGCCCCGGGTCGCTTCTTTCTCTCACTTCTCAGCGTGGTTCTGCTTCAGCCTGACCATCCTCCTCTTCTTCCTCCTCCTGCTCTGCCTCCTCCTCCTCCTCCTCCTCCTCCTTCTCTCCTTCCACCGGTGAAATCCTGAACCTTCTCTCCTCCTATCTCGGTCCCCTTCTCCTGATCCTCTCTCCCTCTTGCTCTCTCTGTTTCCCTCTTACAGCTGCTGCCATCCACTCAGGACCTCCCAGAAAATGTGCCGATTCTGGTTGCTGGGCAACACTACCATACTACTGAAGCTTCAAATGGAAGCCTCACTGAGCAGCCTGCGATTGGTCGGCTTTTCAGCAGGGGAGGGGCGGCTGCAATGTTGTATGACCACATGAGTTTATTCACATGCTTTGTTCAAATAAATATGGGCTTCAAGTGCCCTAATGTTTTGTCAATGTCTCGCAAAAGAAGAGTAAATGCTCCTTTATTTGCCTCATCAAGGTCACGGAGGCTTTAAAGAAAATACATTTGCACCTAAATCACTTGTGCAAATGCTCATTTACGGTCAATAGAGTGATTCATGAAGTGAATGAAATAGTAAGGCTGAGACAGGAGCGGTGCAGGGAGATGTGATGAATTCCTGTTTCTGTGCATAAGAACCCATGTGTATTAAACCTGAATCAAAGAAGTGTGTGTCCTCATTAGAAACATGAGCTGCGGTGCTTAGCAGAGCTACAGTACTAGACCTAAACACAAGCTGTTGCTGTCTTTTCTTGGTTAAGTTTTTTTTGTGTGTGTGTGCATTTGAACACAAGCACAGTGCTGCTCTTTCTCTGGCTGAGATGCAGTGGCACACTGCAGTGCCACCCAGTCCCAGCAGTCATGGGAAAGGGGTGTGGAGGGGCCTCTCATCAATATTCAACCACTGTCAGTGTCCAAACACACAAACACTGAAAATGCTGCATATTTACCCAAAACAAGTGGACTGTGCTACGCATACACAATGACAGCCAATACACAAACATGCATTAATATGTCTGCGTATTTACATTAACTCCCTAATTGGTATAGTTAGATGTGCTCGGTCTGACAGGTCGTCTCCACATGACTCTTTTCACTCACACCTCCTGGCACAATATGGACTTTTTCTGTTTTCCCAAGGCGAGATATAGAAAGGCCAGAGCGGCACAAAGGCTATACTGTGTGAACAGCAGGGACACCGAGGAATTAATTAATCTACACACCATCCATCAGCCTTTTGTCACCACTCTTAAGCCTCCTGATTTAAACACATCTCACATCAGAAAATGACCACGCACTGATGATCTTTTTTTTATTTTTTTTATCTGCACTCTTCATCTCAATTTGCCTTGATGAAAAACAGCTTTCACGAGACTCACCAGTTCAGATTCTCCCCTACATAACAAGTGTGATTATCTTTGTTTAAGTTTCTGCACTCTGAAGTTAGCGCCGATTAAATCAGATAATACTCAGAGATAGGGGGCTAATGCTGGAGATAAAATCCACCAACCGCAATTAAGGCCAGAGTTAAAAAGATAAGCAACTACACTTTAAAAAAACAAAAAAACGCAGTCCCCCGCTGCTTCCAAATGCACATCACGCTTGTTGTTGTTCATGCACATTATGCCTGTTGTCCTCATGTGGGTCAGGCCAGATGGAAAACCCTTTTTTTTTTACTGTAGTTGCCTCTTTTTAATTCACGTGAAGTTGCCTTGAGTGGTGAGTGTGGGTGAAAAACCCCACTGGCTCTGTGAGCAGAATTAGAGTCTGTCAAAGGCAAAGAAGAGCAATTACTGCAGCACTAACTGGCATCTGTCTCTGATTCAAACGCACATGACAGGCCATTATTTGTTTTTTATGGGATGAAGAGCTGAGAGAAAGTGCGTATTTAAGAACGACGGGATCTGATTTAATGAGTAGATGGATTGTTCCTACATGCCATGCACTGGCATGTCCATACGTGTGGTGAACTGGTGCATGTGTGTGTGCGTGAACTGGCCACTTAATGAACATTCTTTCCACTCGTCACAATTTGCACCCACACCTTAGTTATAACACACGCGGGCCGCCAGCAATTTTCAGGGTTTGACACAGGTTCTGTGTTTACAGTGACAGATTCCTCGTGGGTTAACTCTTTTTTTTTTTAATGCAATGCAGGAAGCGAAAGGAAATATGAGAAGAAATAGGTACCAGATGAGTATGAATGTTTACAGCGTGTCAGTAAATGCCTCAGACCAGAATCCCAGCAGGACTGTCCCAAAAAAAACCAACATTATTTCTGATGCTCTTTGTGATTGTCAGCAGTACACATCCTGAAAACCAATGTCAGAGCATGTCTGCAGAGGTCAGAGTCAAGGTCAGTTATACAATAGCTTGCATAAAGCTACCAAGAATGTGTTTGTTAAGTAAAAATCATTGCAAAAAGGCAGAGAGAGGATATGAAACAATATGACAAATATTTCCTGTCTTCTTGACTAAAAACCCAGCTGCACTGCAGGTGGATCAATATGAATCTACACTCCCTCAGAGATCAAAAGGCTATAAAACACAGAAAATCATATCTGCCCAGCCATCAATCTGAATCGGTGACCTCATGTGAAAAGCCTTGGGACAAGCACTTATTGTCTCCCCCGTTGCTGCTGCGGCTTCGTACTGTAGAGCACTGATACAGGCTGATATTGAGCATCACAGCGCAGGGAGTCCACTTGTCCCTGCGACTGACCCGGTCAATCACCGATAAGCTGCCCTGAGGATTTCACCATGACCTGCTCTGAGCGGGAGATGTGCAGTCAATAAACGCTCCAATAGAAGACGACCTGCTGTGGAAAGTCTACTGGTCAACAACGGTCTGACGGAGCTGAATGGAGAGGTGTGGACAGGGCGCACCATTCAGGTCGGGGTAAACAATGCATGAAAAAGAAGCTGCAGACATTGTACTAACATGGAAGAAGTTGAGGATTATGGGTAAGATAATCAATTAAGATTGATTTCATAACCTTAACCCTCCTCTGGACCTGATGCCCATCCTGTATACCCCCAAAAAAACGTATCCATTCAAAAGGGGAACTGGGAGGTTATGTAAAGGCAGCAGAGGATATAAATCTAATCTCCAGGGATCATAGAGAAAAATGTAAAAGGTAAATCCATCAAGACATCATGATAACTAGGATTTCACTAAGTACACAGAAGAACATGAGCTGGTAATAATGTCTGTGTGAAGGACAGCCTGTCTGAGTGGATGTGTTAGAAAAGTTCACCCCCTGGTGGTGGAGCGGAGAAGCTTCCACTGCTTTGGGAGCTTATCGACCAATGAGATGATGTGATCGGGGAGAACGAGGAGTCTGACTGGCATGCTGATTCACTCAGAGCAAATCAACACATAATGGAAATTCATTTATTTCTTATTCATACCACATTCAATGAATGGCAGACCTCAGACCTCTAGTGGCTCACTCGGACTTGTTTACATAAAAAAAAAGAAAAAAGATTTCAGATCGTTAAACTCAATTCATGGCCGCTAAATGGAAAATGTAGCTGAGAGTGTGCCTTATGAGATTGATTTGTTTTTCATTTCTACTCATATCTCGGCTCTTTGCATATGTGCCGCTCTGATGTGACACACAGTTACGCCTCCTCTTCTGTTTGGGATGAAAACCAAATTCCTGCAGTGAGCAGGGAGATACCAACACCCGGCAGAGAGGGAGGCACAGACGCTCCAGAGTATCTCAGAGGCATGTTAGTTTATACTACAGGGCAGATAGTATCATTTTTACAGAGGAATTCTGGGGAGATCATCTTACATGAAAGTTAGCACAGTTTGAAGGAGCGCAGGCTCTTGTATCGCACAGACTGTACAGTACAGCTGTGTAGCCGCCAGCCTGAAAGACATCATGCAGAAGATGCAGAGGGGGGATGGGGGGTGGGGTGGGGTGGGGGGTAGAAGGAGAAGGAGGGTGACAGACAAAACTAAGAAGAGAGAAAGGAAGAGACAGGGAGGACAAGGACGGGAGAGATCCACAATAACAGCCGACTCACTCCTCCAGCTTTGGCTTTGTATTAGAGGAGAAAGCACAAGCAGAGACAAACACAGAGGAAAAGAAAAGGAGAACAAAGCGGGCGGGGGAAAAGATCCTCTGTGGCTGGTTGGAGGTGGATCCCATCGTTGTTCTGTTTCTGCCAGCTACTTTAGGGGCCTTTCATAACCTGAGGCCAGAGCTGATGAGGAACAACCGTGTCCCCTGTCAAAGAGTGGGGGTACACTTAGACCCAGGACCACCAGCGCATGTGCACGTGTCCAGCAGAGAAGGAAGTATTTGCCAGGAAGTACATTAATCGAGCTTCCTGTTAAATACAGAGGAAGACAGTGTCTCCTTTTAATAATCATTGGCTTGTCGAATAATGCGTTTGGGTTTATAACTGAGCCACTGTTAACACATCGCTATGATTCGCCGTGTAAAATCCCTGACAGGATTAGCGTGTCTTGTACGAAGTAAGCAAACAGAGCACATACAGAAAGTCCAGAGTCATGATGGCAAGAAAAAAAAACATGCATTGAAAGAATATACTGTACAAGCATGAGTCATTCTTTAAGCGCTCTGCAGAAAAGCTTATTTCAATTTGAAACAGTAAATCTGAACCCATGGAAATAAGAATAAATATGCCTGATAACACGCTCAGTGATATCTTGGTATGCTTATTATTATATAACATTGTTGCTGATAAACATATCCTCATATCTGTTTTTATTTCTGCCAGAGGAACAAAATGTTCTGGAGATGCATCCTTTTCTGATGCAACCAACTCTCCTCTGTGCTGTCGCTTCTGATGCTGCTATTGGCAAAGGCAAGGGGCTTATTATGGGCTGTTTTCAAAAACCACGGATGCATCAGCACTAGTTTCTCCCCCGAAGAAACTTGAACTCACTGAGATGTGCCCTCGAGAGTCCAGCAGATCCCGTTGGTTTGATAATCCTTACACATGGCTGACACGGCTCCAGCTGCAGACTCAGCCAACTCGGTGCCGGCCCACAGATGTCCAGCTGCTGACGTTTTTAGTGTGCAAATGACAGCCTCTGAGCTGACCGAGCTCTGCCTTTGCCAAGTTTGTGCTATTCTGGCAAAAGCCAAAATGCCACTGTAGCATTGATGGGGGGAAAAATAGTACAGTAAGCTGCTTTACTACTGGAGATCCTTTTACACTTGCAATGTCAAAACACCTCACCGAGGTGAATCGCGACCCTCGTGTAATCCAGTCTTATCTGTTCACCATCTATTATTCCACAATCTCTTGAGTTCTGCTCGTCTGTGAGAGGAAATCACAGTGGGAAAGTTCTGAATCTGTCAGAGTCATTGATTGATAAATACGCTAAACAGTCCTTGACATAATAACTGAGCTAAAAAAAAAAAAAAACACAGTGTTGTAATGACTGTAATTATGTTCACTTACAGAATGGCAGCAGTCATTAATGGCAGTGGGCAACTAGTGCAGCAAGACAAGTGAAAAAGCAAAGATTCATCATGATGACAGGCTTTTACATACATTCAGCATGTATCCCTGCTTTAACAAATGACTCACTTCCAGCTTTGTAGCACAATGCCCCCCACCTCATCCACTGATGCTATATGAACTGACAGCATGTTCTATGCCAGCCCATGTGCTGGCAGTGCCATGCGCTATATACAGTTGTTGTCTTATGTAATAACACCAATGCGTCCGACAGTTGCGTTCTCAAATGTGGACGTACTCAGAGTTACGCTAGCAGTTGTCTTTGTCCTCGCACACTGTGTCGTCAAAAGGCTCAGGCTCAAATGTGCTGTCAGTGCCTTACAGCTCTGGTGACGCACTCACTTTTTCATCAGAGCTGGCGTCACTTAAACAGGGCCATCGCATTAAGACCCTCTCAGCCAATAATAGGAAATTTGTAACGGCTTTATGGCATGAGCGCCCTCTGAGAAGAAGTGACATTATCTAAATGAAGGGGAAAGCCTATTGATGTTTATTAGCCACCTTGTCCGTGCAGTGTTACAGTACACACTCTGTGTGTGTCAGGCACAGAAAAGTGATTGTGAATCCCAGAAAATAATCCATGCACAAAATCCACGATCAAACCTCCTGGATCACGATGTCAGGGACAATAGGATTACCAAGCGTTGGGTTTCAAAGAAAGTGTTCACATCTCAACTCCAGTGCACATCTTCCATCATCTGGAAGAATAAACATTTGCATATTATTAGAAAGCAAAGATGGAGGCAAGAAGAGAAGATGGGAAGTATCCACACGCCCACGACACAAAAAAGTCATAGAATGTGGATTTTTCAATACAGTCTTTTTTTTTTAATCTTGTTTTTGCACCAAATTTGATTATTTTGTTGCAATGATTTTATGCAGTGTTAACATACACTGCATCTCCCTGCTGTGAAGCCCAGCTGTACAATCTCTCTGCACCAGCAAACTGTATGACAACCAGTTCCCTAAACTCTCTGTCAGATGGCTTCACACATGACGGCACATTAACAGACATGGTTTGATTACTTACAGTAAAATGCCTCAGTAATTTCAGCTTCAGCTTCCCTTTGCATGCTCAACATGCACTTTCAGGGGCAGCAAACTTCCACGGTGATGAACCGAACGCGACAACACACACCTCATATTATTTTAAGAGTATTCAGCCCAAGGCAACCTCTGCATCCCTTGAGGCCAGAGCAGTGAAGTGTAGTATCTTTAAAGGCCAAACTCAGGATGTCCTGCTCTTGGCTTTCCAGTGTAGTTGGCACAGCATTAGAAATCCAAAAGGGACTAAGGGGGGGGAGGGAGGAGGGGGGGTTTGGCTGCTGCCAGTGATGATGAAATGACATTTAGAACAGAACAAACTCATCCCGCTCCAGATCCCAATCAGAATGAGTACTGACCAGACACGGGGAGCCTCTGTCATATACTACAGTCAGTCTGCAGCACATCTCCTCTGTCCCACAACAACAACAACAGCTAATGAATGTTTCACAGAGTCATCGATTTGCACCGAGCTTTCACCTCCTGAGCTCTGGCCCTCGGCCCGCTCACGTGACTCTCTGTGGTTAAAGCTTTTCCTTGGATCGAGGCTGCGAGGAAGCAGAGTGGAAATAAATCAGCCACTATCTCCAGAACCACAGACAGATGGAAATGTTCAATTGCTTATTACGCAACAACAAAAACAGAATCAATCATGTAAGTAAATTATAATTAGTGGTGCACTGAAAGAACTTGAGAATGTGAGCATTGTCTCATGGTCCCGTGCATATTACTGTGTGTCTCACACATGTGAAACAAGGCAGAGATTTAAACCAGTGAATGGCAGCGGGATATTGCCTGTGAAGGACTCAGTGGAGACCCGTGAAGGTCTCATATTCATTAAGATGACTGATCCCCGTTTACGGTATTTTAAATCATGACATGACAGGGTAATTCAGCTCAACGTTATGCACCAGCTGGTGAGTACATGTGTGAAAAATGCAACACAGCTACTCATGGAGGGGCTGTAGAGGAATCAGAGGGTCCAACACTTTGCAGACAGCGCACGCACACACATACACACACATACACACACATACACACACATGCACACGTGACAACAAGGGGGAACAAACTTAAATGTGCCTCTGCGGAGAAATAAGGCAGCAGAGTGCTTATTCAGCCAAATGCTAATTGTGTTGTGTGTACTAGGTAAGGACAGGATGTGTGCAGAAAATTCACTGTAATGAAAATACAAACCCTAACATGACTCTATGAAAAAAATTAAATAAAGATAAGACAACATCAATTTGTCTTTCCTGTCCTCCCAGCATAAGTGACTCATGATTTACTGAAGGAGAAATGCACGGTTTCCACACACAGACTGTAGGACTCATCGCCATCCCAAAAATAACAGCTCTGAAGCAGCCGCATTTTACACACACACACACACACACACACACACACACACACACACACACACACATACACACTTACACATCGTACCAATCACACACAGGAACACACTCACACCCACAAATATATGGCAGAGAGGCTGCAAGGAACTCATGTGCTCTGTAAAAGCTGTCACAGCATCATCCAGAAATGAGTCATTTCCCCCCCTTCAGCCACCCGAGGCTCCAACACCACCACCGCTCACATGACTCTGTTGTGATTCCAGTCATAATGTACAGCTCTCACATTAACGAATCCAAGAGGGAGAGCGCGACGGCTCGGGTTTCAGAGGCACATGGCAGTGATTGATCACGTTGAAATATGAGCATCCCATTCATACAATAACATCTTTGCCATCATGCACCCCCTCCTCCCCAGCCAGGAGAGAGACGTTGTTTACAAAGAGCACAGGAACGGGAACATGAGAGCGACACGGAAAGGTCTGGATTCCATAGGTGACTCAGCACAGACACTAGAGAGGTAGACGCCGTGTTTTTTTTGTTTTTTTTTACGCCACCTCCTCCCTCCCACTCCGCTGCCTCGTCTCCATGAATGGGAGCTACACCGGACCAGACAGCAATCATCATCACTGAACATGCTACTCACATGTCGTACAGCCGGTAACCCATGGCAGAGCCCGGTCTGCTGGAGTGGGACCCGGCGGGGTCTCGTGTCCGCCTGGGGTCCGTGCTGCTCACCACGGCGCGCCACACGCTTGGCTTGTCCATCCTGTGTTGCTGGTCAATGGGACTCGACGGTGTGGGACGGCGTGCGCACACACAGGCTCCCTCCTCGCATTCACTCTCCCTCTCTCCCTTCCCAGTCACAAACACGGGGCTGCCAGAGAGCGGTGTGCGTGTGATGTAACAAGGAGCGTCCAAGAGGCTGGCGGCTGGTGGGGGGGGGTTGTGGTATAGCTGGTGATGCTGCTGATGGAGGAAGGAAGAGGAGGGAGGGGTGTTGCTGCTGCTGCTGGTGGTGTAGGGAGTGTCATAGAGCCCAGAGGCTACAGTACAGGAGCTATCAGCTGGAGAGAAGCCTCTGTTTTCCTAAAGCCTGGGTGATGATGGCTGATTCTTTACTGGGGGGGGGGCCGCCGCTTTAAAATAAAAGCAAGAGGAGAGGACACAACCTGCAGGAGATCTGACTGCCTCTCATCGACACACACACACACACACAGCGAAGCATCTGCGTATGCCGCTCTCCACCCTCTTATCTGCTCTCAGTAGTACAGTCCTCAGCAGGGCCACAGGATTGGCTCCTTGGTCTCCATAGAAACAGGAGGATGTGTCAGAGGTAGGGCTCATTATCATGCCTTCTCTCTAACCTCCCTCCCATTTTGTTTTCGCCTTCTATCTCTCTCTCTCTCTTTCACTCCTTTCTCATTTCTCCTCTTCTCACATACCCCCCACACACCCCACCCCCCTCCACACACACCTACCCTCTCCATCTTCCTCTGTTCTGGAATCAATGCACTTTTCTTTGTAGTGTCTTTCAAGACAAGAGCACACAAGGCTCTTACAGTCCGATGGCAATGCAAACAGCTAAAGATGCTGCACGGTTGTGTTTGCAGAAAAAAAGAAAAGAAAAAAGAAATGCCACAGAACTGAGACATAAATGAGTTAATCGGTGCAAATAAAAAATGTCACAAGTGATCAGCTGGAGGATGGTCATGTGGTATAAGAGTTATGCACTGTGCCTCTCTACTTTTGCTCCTCATATCACCACACATGCAGACACACACACACACACAAAGTTAGTGAAAGAGAAACTGTGTGGCTTGCACACACATTGCATCATACAAAGTGATTCCAAAACCAGATAGAAAGTGTGAAATTTTGAGTAGAAATAAAGCAACGTGATTGAAGATTGCATCTTAATTCATGATGGGCCAAACTGTAGATGGTGTACAGTGAGTTACGGCTCCTTTACAGCTACAGTGTAGTGTAGTGTAGTGTAGTGAGATGGATGTCACTATTGTTGATATCTTCACCAGGTAACGGCATCCAAAGCAGGCAGGACTGTGTCTATGGAGACGAGCTCTCATCAGGAGTTCACAAAGCCACACACGCACACACACACACACACACTAACACACACACACAAACACACTAACACACACAGTAGGCTAGAGGCAGGAACCCTGGGCCGATATCTTACAGTCTCCAGGGGAGGATGCGTTTCATCCCAGGCAGACTTGACGGCACACAGTGCTGTCGGTGTATCGAGGGTTAATACCAAGGTGACTAGTACTGTCAGACCTTTGTGTTTTTGTAAATGAACTTAAGTAGTGGTGCAATTACATTGGCTGTGTATAGCCGTTCAACACAAGCATGGATCTCACCAGCTGTTAATTGTGCAGTGTGTGTTCTCTATTGCTATTCTCACTACCTGGTTTACACCTCAGAAGACTTTTTAGTTAGATCTTACAGATCTTTATATATTTTATCTTTATTGATGGCCAGGCTCTTCATGCTCCCCAGATGAATACGAATGCTCTTGTGTTTTCAGAGACAATTCCTTTCCCACCCCTCATATGTCAAAATGTGCTGATTGCCATGAAATCTCTCCAGCAATTGTTCATGTCTGCAGGAAGATACAACCTTCATTTTAATAACTAGCTACAAGGACGAACTTTGAGTTGGACACGTCTCTTTTACATTTTCCACAGCCGGACTGAAGCCTCACAGTCGCTAACAAGCAGAACCTTCACACAATAAGAACCTGTTAACTTCGCTCCTCAACAGGATGTCACCTACAGAGCACAAAGATGGTTAATTAGTGAGGCGTTCCGCTGAAAGTCAAGGACAATTCCACCAAAGCCTGGCATGTAAACCATCCTGCAGGTTTTCTGTCGACTAACCTGCCTCCCCTTCTTTTGTAAAATGTTCATCACCGTGTGTGTTTGTGTGTTTGTGCGTCCGTGCGCAGTGAAAGGTTGTGTGAGGGAGGACAGGGCTCCGGCTGGGGCGACGGTGAGCTCCACTCTGTTCATACACACTGAGCAGCGTGTTGGCAAAACCCCAAGCAGCGTGTTAGCAATCAGGGCACACACAGGGATAGAGGAGCACAGCGGTGAGCAAGATACGCTCTCAAATTGACAAATAACCTTAAATTCATGGTTTCGGCAATAAAGCCTTTCAACAGAAAAGCACAGGCTTCGATGCTTCCACACGCGGACAACGCACACATGCTGAGCAAACACCAGCATGCACACGATTACACTGAAGTTAATAGTTAAGACGGCGTTTTATCCTGTGGCCTCGTGTGGCCCTGCACACATCAGGACATGTTCCTCTGTGGCCTTTTAAGATGCACAGATATTGCATACGTTGGCCTCCACACTCTCCTCCGTCACCATATGGCCCCTTTTAATCCAGCTGGCCTGGGTGTATGATGTGGGCTGTTGGACTGTAGCAGTAGGATTTGGTGCAGGGCTGCGTGCAGAAGGCTTTCGCAGCCTGGCAGGACACACACACACACATACACACACACAGACACGTACAGTGCAGTATGGAGGGATGTCTCCGTCACTGAAATGATGAGCGCCAACCTAATTGCCTCATGCTCGTCCTCTTGAAGAAGGAGCCAGCTACAGAACTTAAATAGCGAGGCCCCCATTTTCTGAACATAAGGAAGGAAGGCAGCCTGATAAGCTCAGAGGAGGAGCAGCACAGCGCCAGCAGACGATGAAGAGGGAGCTTATACCTAGACAAGAAATCTAAATGTAAACTAGTCTTCGATTAGTTGTTAAATGTGAATATTTGTTGGTTTACCTTTTCAGACTGTTGGTCAGACAAAGACAAAATATTGAGAGATGTCATATTATCTGACATTTATAGAATCAATTCATATAAAAAATGTATAAGGAGCTTGATCATGAATATTCCTTAATGGTGGGGTAATTACATATTTGACTTAAAATCATAAGATACTAAACTTTCAGAGAAGAAATGTTTACATTTGAAAACTTGGGGATGCTTGGCAGTCTTGCTTGAAAAGTGAATGAGTGAAATTACTGATCCATTATCAAAATTAGTGCTGATTCATTTTCTGTTGATCAGTGCACAGTAGAAAAACTACTCTAGTTCTATTGCACAACAACATCATCAGACTGAACGTTACTTGAGCTGTTGCTATATAAAACAGTGACTGTAAAAATGGCAAATAAAGGACCAAAACTAAATAAAGACACTTTACAGTTGCTCAGATAGAACTGACAATCACACACTTCAGTATTTCCTGACAGAGCAAAGCTCCAAAACTCAGTTTGTATCAGCTCAGACTGACGACCACAGGCAGATAAGAGATGTGAAGCTGTGAGGTCACAAAACATCATGTTTGTGACCTCTAACAACATGTACACTTTGTACACCTGACTTTCTCACATCTGATATTGCGGCACTTGTATTCCCTTGACAGCGCATCCTCATGGTGGCTTTTCCTCCTTGGATCTTATCAAGCTTGAACCTGGTGACAAACTGTATGTTCCGGGTGGAGTGATCTGAATGTGTCTGTTTTGCACCATATGTGGGAACAATGGTGGTCGTGGTGGAGTTGTCTGTGCACCAACAGCAGGAAGCATTACTTAGTCGTCAGCTCAGCCGCTCAGCAGGGGTCCCGTCTCCTCCCATGAGACTTCCTCCCATTTCAAACACATCAGAGAGAAGAGAGAGAGGGAGATGGAGAGGGAGAGAGAAGCGGGAGGGAGCTGTCATTTATCAGAGCACTAGAAACGGCCCACCACTAGATGGCAGTGCATCACCTCTTCTGAGTGAGCGAACCGGCTGCACTGGCGTGATCGATACCGTTAGTGATGTGTGGAAAACATCTCCCTCAGGAGGGTTATTGTTAAGCCACATGTGACAGGCCAACAGAGGCAAAGCACACCTTGCCTGCTTGCTTTAGCAACGAGAGAAAAAAAAATGCAGATTGAAGACACTGCACAAAGTCCTAGGACCGAACAGACACACGTCCTGCTCATGTGCTTCATCACAGCAGATAGAAAAACACCACTCCGCCTGCTACCTGCAGTTATTTCAGCTTTGTTATGTTCACATATCAGTGACTTGCTCAGTTTAAAACGTACACAAATAAAAGTTTTTGTTCCATGAAAACATTTTTCTAAGCACTCCTCTTAGGCTCAGCAGCTGGAAAAACTCAACTCCCCAGTGATTAGCGACCTCTGCTCTCTACACTGGAGCTGAGAGGTGAGAGGTTTTTTACTTTCCCTGCTGTTTTTCCATGTACCAGCGCAGCTCAGCCTCTCTGTAGCTCCCTGGCAGAGGGCACAGCTCTGTGCAGAAGGCTCCTTCTGTCACTGACTTGGCCTCAAGCCTCAGAACATCAGAGGCAGAAGACAGACGAGCTTTTCATAGCAGGCCAAACAAAGAGCTTTCTCTCTGCTGCGAACTGTGAAGTACAGACAGAACCCGTTCTTGACCCCTCAGGCCTGCCACTGATGCTCTGTGCTGCCATTGCGCAAGTTTAGTCTTCTCAATAAGTTGATGCCAGCAGTAATACTGATGGTGACGGGGTCAGGCTCCTTTCAAAGGGCCAAAAAATACATTTGTGGACTTGTGAGATGATAAAAAAAGAAGAAATAATAAAGTTATGCTCCCCAAATGTCTTTGCTTTTAAGGGGCATTGGAATTACAAAATTTTTCATCACTCTTTCAGTGATAAAGATCATTCCAGCCAGCTGGCAGCTGACACGGGTCTCATGTCTATCATCTTGTCTTCATCAACTGCAATGCCTGAGTTTCTCCTCCACTGCTTTCTGCTGTAAATAATAAGTAATTTATCTTATTTCCTTACCATGCTCTCTGACTCGTGTGTGTTTTCCACTGTATTGCTTGTGAATTTTAAGTCCAAGTCCAATGAGATGGTGATTTAGTATTTATTATGCTATCAGTATGCAATGTCACACATACAAAGGCCTAATGAAAAGCAGAGCTCCTTGAGCAGGTTGCGCTACTCGTGCATGTCTCATTTATTCTCATTATGGCCCATGAAGTATAAAAAAAAAAGAAAGAAAGAAAAAAAAATCTATTCTCCTAATCTAATCCCACTGTCATCTGCACTTTCTGCTCCTCACTCTCAGAAGATTACACCCTCCACACACAAATAGATCACACATTCAGCAGCAGCGGCGGCGGCGGCAGCATCTTGTATATCATTATAGCCTCGCATATACACAGACAAATCCCTCCTCTTGAGTACTAGAGCTGAGAAAAAAAAGGCTGAGAACAAGTGATCATGCTCTCCGCTCTTATTTCCTGGGGGAAAGTGTGCGACTCCCTGCTACCTCACCTCACCGCCTGCAGCTCTCCCTCTGCTCCATCTGACCGCTGATGCAGCTGCAGAATTGCAAATACCTCCTATCGGACCGGGGGGAAGAGATCTGAAACGCTCAGAGGCCCCTTTTTTTTGCCTGATATTACTGTGTCATGGAGCTGATGAAAGGATAAGCTATGTGAGAGTGTATCACTAATCTCCCAATACATCTGATTTAGCAGGGAAAGAGGCAGTGGGTATTACACTGCGAGCAAAGCGCTGTTTAAGAAAAGAGGAAAACGGATGCTCTGACATGTTTCCACTGGGCCGGAGGTGCATCGGTTGTGCTTTTATCACGATAATGGCTTTTAAAATCACACTCATGTCACACATGATTTTGTGGTGAAATGTAACACCTGTGCACTGTCACCACACACCTGGTATCGTTTCATTACCGCTGAAGGGACACTTACCGGAGGCACATTGGGTTTACTCAACCTTGACTCAAACAAATACTGCTGCCTTTCTGAAGAAGGAGCAAAAATGTGCACACTTTCCTATAATTAAGACACTTCTCCAAACACATCAAGATTCAGGATTGATAAACACTCGTCGTGTGTATCGTCTTCAGCCGTGACTACATTATAGATAATGTCATGGTTAATTACTGGGAGATATGTGATTCAAAGGTTTAAGCTTGCAGCTGTTACTGTGATGTGTGTTTGTTGTGGTGATAACAGCGAGTCAAAGGACATGTTGGTTATTATGGCTCAACAAGCAGTCAAGGTAATGTTATGTTTCCGCTGTATTTCACAGCTCTCAGCCTTTGAATGAGCACAGAATAAACTGAATAGAAAATTATTGAAGGAAAATTATGTCTTGACAAGTTGCCACAGCAGCAGACCTTGAGGATTGTACCAGACTCATCATGAGGCCTGCAACATACAATTAATCCTTTTCCACTGAAATGACCAATTATTATGATATAACCAACAATCAAATCAAATATCAAATATACAATGTTATAAAACTGAGAGAAGATGTAAAACTTCTACATTTGAAAAGATGGAGCAAGTTTTTATTGTTTTTACTTGACAAATGATTGGAACGATTAATCAGTTTTTTTGACTTGTCTGCAATTAGCTATTTGGTCATCAACTAATGAATAGACAAGTTTCAGTGATATTTGTCTGAATGTGATTATAATAAGGCAATTTTACTAACTGAAAAGTTAAGCACAATTGACAATTTTAGGAAAGAGGAGGATCTTTATGAAAATAGATTTTGCAGTGGGAATATGACTGTGTATCATATTGTCACAGATGCATCTGTGTACAATAAGAATTTAAATTGATCTAAAATGCCACTGGAAGTCAAAATAACACAGCCAGTTATAACAACTGAATGCTGGCCAGTCTTTGTGTCATGATCCCACAAAACTGTTTACAATGCATACACACACACATACACAGAGCAGAACAATGACTCATGCAAATACACACAATTGATGCATTTTTCTCTCTCGGCCAAAAAAAGGATCAACAGCAAAACTGAGTCAAGTGAAAGGCCCCGTGGTACAAAGAGCCTCACATTCTCCTCCGTTACTTCGAGTCAAAGCAACTTATCACAAGTCACATGGCACCGTGTGCACGCCAGATTCAAAACTGTGTGTTTCCAGCGATCCAGCTTCATAGCACAGCAAGGAGCCTGTAATTAACTCTTAGAGAATGTGATGACGAAACAGAAGCTGGGAACTTCAAAGACAACGGAGAGCTTTCCCAAGAGTTCAAACACATTATGGAAGTGGGCCCTGTGTTTCATAGGCCTATTAAAAATCATTGTGCAGTTGCAATTTCCCATCTGGTGAAATCAAAACATTACAATAATACCAGCAGTAAATAAAAGGGGCCAATAAAGAAAAATTCATACCACTGGCTGGATTTTATGGGAAGCGGAAGGCATTTTCATTGCCGCTTTTTCTTTTCTTTTTTCAACCAACACTAACTCTTCCACACAACAACTGCTCCCTCATTTACCAAGGACTGGTTGCTGCCACATACAATAAATGTTAACTGTGTCGTTAAGCCCTCTTCTAAATGACCTCTGATGTCGTCAAGGCTGCGCAGAGTAGGAACGCTGCAGGAGGAAACACACGAAAACCGTCCTTAAAGGGATAGTTCACCCAAAATTCAAATTTCACTCATTATCTACTCACCCTCATGTCAACTAAGAGAATTTTCAGAGTCCTCCGTGCCTTCTCTGAGTTACGGGGGGATCCGCGCAGCAGTATTTGCCCATATAATGGTTGTGAATGGATACCACTTTTCTTCGTCCAAAAAGACACACCAAAAAACATCCAAATACCTCCATACTGCTCGTCTGTAATGTCCCTCATCATGTATTGAAGCCCTGACATGAGAAATTGTTCCGAAAAAAATTAAATAAGTCTATATTTTAAGCTTGTTTGTAGCGGAAGCTCCCAGTGTCTCAGTTCACTACTCTTCCTGTGTCGGTGCAAATCTTGCGTGATTTGCACTGACCGGCGGAACAATTTCTCATGTCGGGACTTCAATACAAGAGGGACATTACAGACGAGCAGTATGGAGGTATTTGGATGTTTTTTGGTGTGTCTTTTTGGACGAAGAAAAGTGGTATCCATTCACAACCATTATATGGACAAATACTGCTGCGCGGACCCCCCCGTAACTCAGAGAAGGGACGGAGGACTCTGAAAATTCTCACAGCTCTTAGTCGACATGAGGGTGAGTAGATAATGAGTGAAATTTGAATTTTGGGTGAACTATCCCTTTAACATCCAAGAACCTACACAGGGTAACACTTCTCCGTTCCTGCTGCATGTGTCACTTGTCCATGCAGCCTCTTCACCCCAGCGGCTGGACCACAGCCTCATGAACAGCCTCCGACCATCAGCCAATAACACACGGGCTGTTTGCAGCATGGGCAGGGCTGGGGGGTCTGTGATCCGGGGGGAAGGCAGGCCATTCCCATGAATCAATACGGGCTCTGCAGTGGTATTATTAGAAGGCCTGGAGATAATCACAGGTTCTGCTCTGAAACAGTCATTCACCATAATGAAGATCATAAAGCATCTGAATTATTTATACATGAAATGGAGTTCCTGGTTCAGATCCGTCCTAATGGTCACGTCAGAAACCAGAACACTAATAAATACAGCCGTGTGATAGTTGAAGCTTTATGACCTATTGGTAAGATAGAGGAGGGGGGTGACACTTGGAGAAAGATTTACACTACACTATGACCACCTGGCCTTATACCTTTACCTTCCCTATAGCCCCTGTCTGTGTCTAATCAGGTCAGGCATGTTTTTTTCAATTAAGGAGAACGAGGTCTAGGTAGACAAACAAAGTGAGAGAAGGTGAAAACCTTTATTTAACCGGGAAAAAAGTGCCCCTGCGATGAGAAATCTCTTTTATGAGAGTGACAGGCAGCAGCACAATTAACAGAAAATACAGAGCAGCAGATGGTTTTTTATTGAGTAGAAGAAGAAAGAGAATATCTGGAGAAAAAAAAAAGGAATCAAAAGGCGTGTAGGGGAGAGGAAAAAAGGAGAGGGAGAGCATCTTGGGTATTTAAAAGCATTCATTCAGCCTTGAGCTGGGCTTGATCAGAGCAGAGAGGTCTTAACTCTGGACAGGACTGAACTAGAAAGCAGCTGCAGGCAATGAATACAACTGCACAGGCAGGCAGCGCCCCAGTCAGTTAAAACATGCTTGCATTTTGTTCATGTGGCAGTTATCGCAGAGGAACTGAAAAAAAAAGATGAAGTAAGTTGTTTTTCCTCTTGATTATGATTTTGATAAAAAAAAAGTCACGTCATAAAACTGCTTTTGTGCCATTCCGGCTCCGAGCTGCAGCCACATGACCTCAGATAAATTGTGATTCTTTACCCCTCTGTAAACCGTACAGAGCAATTACCCCTCTCTCTCACAATAAGCTGTGATTCTGCATCTCTATTGGCCCGGGCCGACTGCTCCACTTTCACTCACCCTTCCTGCTCTCACCTCTCGCTGCTGCAGAGCCCTCACATAACACTCAACAACAGTCATGTGAGGATAATAAGAGCAGGAGAGTCGTCGTCAAAACGAAAAAAGAGCCACAAGACTTTACCACAGTAACAGTAACAGCTACAAAAGAGGTATTTTTCACAGAGGGTTTTCCTGTTGAAATGGACTCCTACACAGTAGTGTGGGAGCTGACTGAAGAGAAGGGTACAGGGAAATATCTCAGACTGAAAAAGACAGGTGGACGAGAAATGGCTTCATAATCAGCCGAAATGTTGATGTTATGACGTATAGTTGGGTTAGGTAGCTATAAATCTCTTCATGTTATGTACATATTTTTCACTCAGAGTAAACCCAGCTATTGGAGGCCCATGCAACCCAATTTGGGAATCTGATTCCACCCCCATTTGTTGAGTTTTACATTTTTATTTTGTTATAACATTTCATTTTAAAGCTGAAACTGTTGATTTATTTTACACCCCAGAACGATGAGCCCACAATTTGGCACAACCTTGCACAGACAAGGCTGGACAAAAGGAGGGGAGACCACACATGATGCCAGACCAGGTCAGCTCCGCCCACTTTGCCCACTGAATACTGATATTCACATTCAGATCAGCCAGTGACTTTAATATAAGAAGCAATTTGGACATAGTCCCATTAGAAATGAATGTTTTTATTGATTGTTTTTAGGGCTGTCACAATCATGAAGTTTAGTTGATTAATTGCCATACAAATAATTGCGATTAACCATTCAATTGTCTTTTTCTGATCATTTTGACTGATAGGTTAAAAAAACATCTCGTTTCTGCTCACCGGTGAACAAACTATGAGGTTTATAAATTACTGCAAACCTAGATTGGGATTTCTGTGGAGCTAATTCTGATAGCTGCAGAAGTCTTATACTTGTCAAAATGGTCTCTGGGCTGCTAGCTGGAAAACAAACAGCCTGGGAGAATGTAATCGGCATTTTTTTTTTCTATTTTATCATGTTTCATAGTCTGAACCATTATTAAATGATAAAGAAAATGGTCTGCAATTCTGTCAGTAATGAGAAAAACTGTCAGTAGCAGCCTCAGTAACATACAAGGACATCACCAAAGTAAACAAGCAGCTGCACATGCACATAAACACAACCCCACAGACAAAACTCCTGTGGTGCACAACAGAGACACGTCCATCTTGTTTGCTGGAGCTACAGGCTCCTGGCAGGAGTTTCTTCTAGGATTTACTACCAACCAGTCGCTTCACTCTATTTCATGTGTTTCAGTACTGAACCAAAACACACACTGAATATGTCCTTCACTAATGCCAGCTGTTTGCTAGACTAACACAGCAGCACATTCATTCTGTTTACATTAAGGTCATATGCTGAACTGATGGAAATCTGGATGAATAAAAATTTAAGTTCTAAGTTTCTGACTAGTAAAAATTGTCTTGTACAAGGCGTCTACATGTAAGTGCTTTGACTACAGATTTCTATTCAGATGGAGTGGAGCAAATCAAGAAGCCATTTTCATTTCTTTTACTTATACTGCCAGTTGAAACATTTTGGTGCCTAATGGCAACTAAAGTATTAAAGTATCTGATTCATAATTTATGCCTTAAAGTAATTCACCTTCTTTCATTTTATTCACTGTTTTAACATTTACATCTTTTATGCTTCACATTTTATTTTGCAGGGATTTTCTCCTCTCTCTCTCTGCTCTGGGCTCTACAGGCTCAGCTTTATTGCCGGCTGCTGATTGACTGTGCCGGCGAGTTCAGAATGGAAAGACATTAAACACCTTGAGGACCACGTCCGTTGATTTGATGTGGGTTATTCGGACAGAGGTCAGGTAATCTCCCACCCCTGTTCTGGTTCAGATATTCTATTGCACCAACCAGAGGCAGCATCTCTTACCTGTTACATCTCAGTAATTAAACTGGCTGGATGGTAAGAGCTTTTAGCAATGTGAGGCCTCCGAGCCACATTTACAGAGACATTTCGCTGTCCAAGGTCCTGAATCTCAGATTTTATTCTCACCCCCCCATTACCATCTAGTTGGTCGTCTGAGCAAATCCTGTTTTCAAGCAAACCTTGTTTTTTTTTAAGATAAAGCAAGTGTGATTTGGTTAATTAACCAGATCTTGCTGTGACTGTTAATCTGTTGTAATAATTGCTTAAATAATAATGCAGTTGTTAAATCAAGGAAAAAGGACAATATTCTCTGGCTCCAGCTTTTTAAATATGAAAGATTTGCTGTTTTTCTATATTTTAATTCCAATATAATTTTTTGGACCGCTGACTGTGGACTGCTGAAGAAAAACTATTTTTTCACTATTTAGATGTAGCTTTAAACTATTTTAATACTACATTTCAAAAAATGATGTATGCAAGTCACAATTTAAAAACGCAGTTTAAAAAAAAACTTCCCTTTGATTTTACTCATTTTTTCTGCAATTGCTGTATTATATTTGAAGAGGTTTTGTGCAAAAACATAACAAGGAAATTAATTTTCCTTTTGTACGGCATACATTTGGATGAGCTGCCTCTTACACTCTAGTGAAGTTAAGTCTGAGCTCATTTACTCTGCACTCTCACTGCTTGCCAGGCTCAGTGGCAGGATCATCATAACCAGCGGTCCAACAACTGCATCATTAGTTAACTACATTGACTCAAATATGCACGTTCAGGCCTGTGAAATAAGCTATAAAATCTGAGCTATTACAGTGTCTGTGCAGCACTATAGCTGATTAAACACTGCCTCTGTGAGGAACTGTTTTGTGGCTGGTAGCAGGAGCCAGCTAGGGAAGAGAGACAGACTGCGAGAAAGAGCAGGTACAGAGTTATACATGATGAATGCATAAAAGGATGTCCCATCCCGGCTCGCAGGAAGGACAAAATGCCGAGACCACACGTGACTTTGAAGTAAATTAATGGTGTTGTCGGTTCATCAGTTATGTGTAGCGCAGTGTGTGGATATGTGCAGAAGATACAAAGATACCAAAGTCCAACCAAGCCTGGTAATCTAGAGAGGAGAGAGCGACTGAAGGCTCCTATAGTATATAGGTGAGCCGTCACGTCAGCTAGCACTCTTAATGAGCCACTCCCCAGATCCCAGCAACCAAATAAACAGGAAATTGGTCTTGAGGCCCAGGGGCCGTCACAAGGAGAGAGAGGTGAGGAAAAATATATAATAGAAGCAACTATTGAAGTCAATCCCTGGGGTCTGCTTTTGCTATTACATCCAGCTGCCTCTCTGCTTGCTCTGAGTGTTACTGGTCGTCCCCCTGAGATTGCCCCTGTTCTGGCATTGAGCACATTGAGCGAGCCATTCTCCGTGAACAACCCTGCTTCGACACCAAACTCGACACCAAATAACTAAAATGCAAGTCACACTTCCTGTTCGCGACAGACGTTTCTCCCGAATAACACTCCACAAACCACAAACACTTCCTATAATTAAAGTTTCACTTCAAATTTTTCCAATATGCTCGTTCAAAATATCTAAAACAAGTGGAGTGATTCAGACGACTGCGGGGCACGGCACAGCACCTCGCAAATGGCATAATAATTAATATTTCATTTCCTGCCTTCCCTCCTTTTTACTGCCACACAAACAAAAATACAACCACAGAGATCAATCGCTCACCGAGAGCCTCACGCAGCCACTCTGCTTCAGTGGAGAATAACTGTTATTACCCAACACTTTTTTTTTTTGGCATTGCTACTGAAAGACAATGTGGAAAATCTTGTTTTCTTCTGATTCAGTGGTCAGCAGCAGTGCATAGCGCATAACTGTAACATCCTGGGTTCATATCTGGCCCAGGACCTTTGACATGGTATGTGGAGCGAGCTTCCTGTCTTCCTACAGGAAATGATGCACAAAAACGAATCAGACATGACAACAAACAGCGGTAACCAAGGCCTTTATGATAACTGTTTGATTTCAGTGCGAGTTACAGTATGTGGCGATGCAAAACATTTCTGTTCAGTGTGAGGAAGTGTCAGTATTAACACTGCCCACCTACATGTATCATCATTCTTCAAATTGCTGCTTTGTGACACAGACTGTTTTCCAAATTAAAGGGATACTTCACCCAAAATCAGTAATTCACCAATTTTCTACTCACCGTCATGCCAAAGAAGGGTTTGGAGAACTTTTGGAGATATCAAAATGCTTTTGGAGTTCCAGGGGGGGTCCTGCTGGAAACAGATTTTCATATAATGGCGGCAGATAGAGTTCACTTTTGAATCGTCGCGACATGAAAAAGTTGTTCGGAAAAAAATAATTTGACCTCTGTTTTTAGCCTTGATGTAGCAGTAGCTCCCAGTGACTCTGTTGATGTTTGTGCGCATGCGCGAGATTTGCTGCGAGATGTTCGTTCGTCGTTGTAAACCATTGGATGTATGTTGTAAACACAGAACGAACATCTCGCAACAAATCTCACGCATCTCGTGCAGCCACTGGGAGCTACTAGTACAACAAGGCTAAAAACAGAGATCAAATTATTTTTCATAACAACTTTTTCATGTGGCGGCTTCAGGACACTTGGGTCAGTACAGACGAGCAGTATGGAGGTATTTGGATGTTTCATAGTGTGTGTTTTGGATGATACAAAAGTGAACTCTATCCGCCGCCAAACTCCAAAAGTGTTTTGATGACTCCGAAAGTTCTCCAAACCCTTCCTTGGCATGACAGTGAGTAGAAAATTGGTGAATTATTGATTTTGGGCGAAAGAGCAATAGAAAACTCCTCTGATTTAATGATCACGTCTGGAGCCCAGTAATAAAACATCCATCTGAAATAAATCTGCAAAGTCAAAACGATCAGGTATTTGACGGGGGCTTCACTTGCACTGTCAATGTTTGTCAATTAAGGGATTTCAACAGTGTGCCTGTGTGAGATGCATAAAGCCCCAACAGGAGCAAACAATGCTGCCGAGCTGGAGAGGAAAGCAATCAACCTCTGATCGCAGCCATCATCTTGTTTACAGTCATGATCCATTTAACCTATTAGCTCTCAGCTGCGCTTGAAAATTACTTACAGAGAAACAATCGCTCCGAGACAAATAGAGGGAGAGCACAAATGAGTGAGGTATTAATCAGCAAGAAACAGCAAATTCCTCAATTCTGCAATGTTACCAAAGTCTAAAAACAACCCATAGATGTTTCTACTCCTCAAAAAACCTCTGAACACTGCTCTTTAAAAATAGAATATGTTCCCAATATGCACTGGGATTTATTTTTGGACTGCACACGAGCCAAAAGTGGGCTATGGATTAGGCACACTTTGCTTTTTGATGATGAAGCACACAGCAGTAGGAGGCGTCTTTGAAACTCTCTCCAGCCTTTTGAAGCCCCCTCTCGTCTGTCCCAGCGATGCGACTGAGCGCTCATCTCTCCTCGTTTGTTCGGAGGCTGTCTCGAGCTCCGAGCTCAGCACTCGGCTAATGGGTGAGCGGCAAATGAAGGCTCATATTCGCAGGGATCATATTTCATTATGTTTCATTAAGACAAGGCTAAATGATCGCGCCTTGCAGGGCATTTTGGTTTCTGGACTTCATTGTACACATCAGTGAAACACACAACATTGCAGAACTAAAAAAGTGCTGCATCATAAGAAAGCTGCTGATTGCGGGACAGCTGCTCCAGACTCAGGACGTTAGGACGAAGCAAAGTTTGCAACTGTCAAGCTGTTACGACCGGTGCATCTGCCAGAGAAAGGCTAATTAGCGGGCCATTGAGAAGAGCTGACTTGTAAACATTAACAAGGCCAGAGCAGGACAAGGAAAACATTACTGGAGATGCTGCGGTGCTCATGGGGGCAAACTAAACATTATGGACGTAATCATTAAGATAATATCTTACTGTACCCAAAGGAGGCCGACTTCCACTTGCGGCAGGGGACGACTCTTCTGCAGCCTGCAGACACCAACCTCCCAGGATTCTCGTTGACTTCCACGGGCAGGGACGCATGTCTCCTGCAGAAGGACAAAACGTATTACAACAGGGCACACTTCTCAGACTGTTGATTTACAAGGACAGATATTAAAGAAAACCTTTCAATGTGAAGAGACCGCTCTGAATGAAAATCATCCCTTTTCCCTCAGAGGGTTCCCACTGGGGGTTTCTTTGACTTTGGTCTGTTTTTCACTTTTGTGTTCTTCATTTTTCAACATTGGAGAACGGTGCTGTATCATACTCCTGTTATATAATACATGTGGCAAACATGTACATGTCACTGCCTCTTCGTAACAGAGCAGTGATCACAGGATAAACAGTAAAACATGTGTCTAACCAGAGCACACGCCACAACATGTGATATTACTGATACATAATGACACATGAGAGCAAAGCTGAGCTGAGTTTGTTGTAAAATTTACTACCTAAAAGACAAAATCAGTGTTTTGTGTGAATTAAATGTGTATTTCCTGCTGGTGGTGCGTGCAGCCCCACATCCAAAGACATCTATCACATTTTATAATTGTTTGTTACAGTATTCTTGCATAACCTGCAGATGAATCTAAAAAAATCAACTCTTTTGTAAAGTTAACAAAGTCGCTCTGCCTTGTTTTATTCAGACTTGCTACTTATTGGTAAGTATTGCTATTGGTAGAAGGCAAACATGACCATTACAGCTGTTATACCAGTCCAGCTGTGCATCAAACCTTATATTTTTTCAAAGATTCATCTCCTGTGCCGGAAATGAATCACTTCCTTTCTCCTATTGAAGGCAGCGTGCTAACAGATAGCTCCGATACTGAGTCACCGTAGTGTCCTATCTGACCTGAGGAAGCAGCGCTGCTCAGTGGGAATATAATCACCTCCTGTCTTTAAGAGCAACAATGACTGAAGTAAGGCTGGTGATTAAATAGCTGTTATTGCTAAAACCGGCTACAGCAGTGGGAAATCTTTCAAATGTCTCCTTTAAAATGTCATTCTTTTTTAATGCTAGGCTAAATGTTTTGAGTTATTTATATATTATAAAGCCCAAGTTTAACCTATACATTGTTTGTACAACCTTACATGAACTTTATTACAACTACGTGCACATCTTCTCAACAACTATTAATGTATTTCAGTTGAACTTTGATAATGTATTTTGCACGCTGGCTTATCCTATAGTCCTAATAAAATGTTTTTGGATTCTGGGACCAGTGCATAGAAAAACATAGAAAGTAACAGACCACTGCTGAAAGTCGCTCAGGAAATATGAATACGCTACACACACAAAAAAAAAAAATTGACCAGAGCAAAGAAAAGGTTTCATGTGTGGAAGGTTCATCTGCAGTGAATGTGCGACTTCACACTTCAGTGCACTGAGGTTAAAGCGTTTTCGTCCTCCTCTGATCCTCCTGATTGTTCAGTGAAAGTCTCATCTCCTTCCACTGGACAACCATTTCTGCAGAGACATTTTCTTTTTCAAACTGTTGTTTGTTAAGGTTTTCACTGAGCCGTGCCACCTTTGGGCGAGCTGTCCCACGACGGGCCAGGCACATTTCTCAGGCTGTCAATTTGCAGTCAAACACCAAAAACCGAGCTATCTCTCTGCGGGAGTGAGGTCTTCATCAAAAACATGAAGCTACATCTGGCTTGATACAGAGCACCATCAAGCCTAAAGAAAGTGAAGATGTAAAAACAACTAACTGGTAATTATCCAAGCAAATAAAACCACACTCCAAATATTACATAACACTCGACTTCATCCCTTTAAATTACAGTTAAACACTTTGTAAAAAGCATTTGTTCCAAAAATATAATTATCCTTCATTCTTTCACACAGCTTGTACTGCGGCTCTGTATAACAAACCCTGCACTGAAGCCCTGTGTAATATCAGTGGCTAATTGTGTCATGGCTGCTGCTATTTGCTGCTGTTTCGGCATAATGAATTATTAATTTCAAAAATGCTAATGTCTCTGCTCTGGCTGAGTTGGGAGCTGTGAACCTTGAATTAGTCTGAAATTTCTGCAATTAGTTAGTATGATAGTGCTGCAGAGTGTCAGGCCTTGTTCAAGACCTGTCAACGCAATGACTCAAGCACAAGCACCCATGGTTCATTAGAAAAAACACCAGATAGAGATGTATTATGACTTTACACCCATGCCATTCATTGTCTTTACTTTATTTCTGCAAACACTGCACAGACATGCTGCGTTTACCACGATTCTTGTGGAGGGAAGTTGTTTTCTGCACAATGCCTGATGGAAAGCGCTGAAATCCAGTCTGCTCAGTCAAAAGAGACTCGTACAAGCACAAAGATGGCAGGCTCAGTCCCACTCATTCAGGTTAAGCATCCCTCTCCATAGCAACAAGAGGTAGTGAAGGACACAAGAGAAAATGATAGGTTTGTGTGATCCCTCTGGAGAGCGCAGGCTGAGGTTGAGAGACAGAACTATAGGCAGGTCCTCGAACACACTGTCGCACTGTCACCGCTCATTCCTGCAGACAGAAATCAGCTCAGCTGCCCTGACACGTACTGTTGCCGCACCAGGCGACCGCACTGCCTCTTTCAAAGTTAGATTTTTGTGTGTGAATTAAACACAGTTCAGTCCACACATTGTGGCGTTTTAGAGAAATGCCCTGCCTGCAGGTACATGTAGGAAACTGCAGCTCCAAAGCCGTTTCTGCAAATACCTCGTCTGTTGGAAGCAAAAGATGTTGCATGAGCACAGCTTCTTTGCTTCCATTTGAAAGCGTATGGTAATTCCTATAGCGTGTCATTGTGCTTTATAAATGATCCCACAATCCTTTTGCTGTAAATATGACAACAAGTTGGCCTGAAATAATGTTTAAATTGATTGGAAACACTTTGCTTATTAGAGTTCTTTAGAGACACACTGTTAGAGGGGGGTTTAACCTCCACAACAACAGCCAAGCAAAGCTTTACCCTCCTCATTGTCATCTCAACAATAATGCAGGGAGGGCTTTATAATCCCTGCCTCTGTTTGCCCAACTCTCTGTGGATTTTTATTGGGAAATAAAGAGCTGCAGAAGCTCTCCAGAACAGCCCCAGTCAGTCACTATACTGCAGCTCTTTGACAAGCTGCTCTGGCCTTCGAATGTATCAGACCAAGCATGTGCAATTAAAAAAAAAAAAAAGAGAAGGGAGAAAGAGAGAGAGAAAGTGCACTGTTCACAAGACCAGGCAGTCATGGATATACCACCGCAAGCCACATGAAATTTCAATTAGTCCCTCTGTAGCCGACCACTCCAAATGAGACAACTCCCATCCATCACAATACACAAGCTCAACAGGCACAAGTAAACAGGTATAAATAACACAAATGGACTTTCAAAAACTGCTCAGCAGCAGACAAGAGCACTCTCATCCTCCACTCGCATGGCAATTGGAGTGATAAAGTGTCAGGTTGGTCCTCAGATGAAGGCCTTTTGTCATGTGCTGCTATAGTCTGGCTTTATGAATGAGGGGCTGTACAGAAGTGCATCAGGGAGCGGGAGAACATCTTATCATCAGACATTCACCGAAGAACAATCCAATAAAAGCGGGTCACTGAGGCTGTTGAGTGCTTTGCGTTGCTGCCTATCTCACCCAGGTTCTAATCACGTCTGAATGAAGCCATCCATTCTGATTAGAGAAGAGCACACCAATTAAACAGCGCCATGTTGTTATTCCTCTCTCATTAGCCATGGAGTGTGTATGCGAATAATCCCCCCCCAATCACCGACAGGGCCAATCTTTCTCTCTTGACACACACTCCTCATACACATGCACACTCAAACTTCTATCAAACCAGTGCAAAGAAATCCTTTGGGAGCCCGGTTTATTTATTTATAGCGCCTGTGCCAAGTTCAGTGGCTTTTCCATTATTAATGATAATGAAACCTACCAAGCCATGTAACACACAAATTTTTTTTAGAACAGTCGGAGCTCAGTTGTGTCATGGTGTGGCATATTAACAGGGCGAGAGATGTAAGTGACTGTAAGTCTGCTGTGTGTTGTCAGCTGAGTGCTGTGCTGGCAGTTGCAGCGATTTTAAACAGCTCTCAGCTCTGATACAAAAGGGAACTCAGTGCCAGGATGAGCCACGTGACAGAAATTCACAGTAACAGTCACAGTAATTTGAAACTGGCTGATGCTTCACACTAAAGAGACACGCTGCTGAATATTTACACAGATATATTTATACTGTATCCATATCATAGGGGAAAGCATAACGTTTTTCACTGCCGCTTATAATAGTGCAGCACAGTATGGAGATACTGTAAATCATGGACTTTTTATGAGCAACTGGAGACCCAATTATGAAATTCAACCACTACTGAGTACTTAATATTAAAAATTGAAATCACGGCACTGACGTATTTCCTTTGGATCTTATCTATCTTAATTTGAAACTCAAGCTTTCAATTATCTAGATGCTTTTCCTTGGAACGTCTGACCGATCAGACCCAAATCTGACCCATTTGAGACTGACTGCTTGGTTTTGGTAAAAATTTCACAAATCCAACTTGAGCATTTTAACTTACTTTACTTTATTTGAAATTTAGAGTAAGAAAAATACAAACTAAATCCGACTGGATTATACTATGTTGTTATAGAATAGAATAGATAAATGAAACAAAAGTTAAGCTGCAAACAGTGTTAATCGGAACTAAATATGAACTTTCACTTGTGTCCACTAGGTAGAGCCGAACACCACTAAACAGGCACAACTGGGCACGTTTCAGACCACGCAAAGAAAATGTAAAATAAACCAAAAGATTGTCACCCAACAATTATTTCCTTATTTCAGTAGGGGGCACTGTGGGTAGACTTCATTAGATTCATCGTGAATTTGGTGAAGATTCGACACAGTATGCTGCTGACAGTATGATGTAATTAAGGCCACTTCCTGTTTCAAACTTCACAGCTCCCCTTGACTACAAACTTTTGTAGTCAAGGGCGATGCTACAATTTTCACAATGTAGCATCAGCAGCGGGGGCGTCGCCAAGACACCAAAATATAATGGAGCTACAGTAAATGCAACTCCTGTCGGGAATATAAGACACCGTTATGACCATGTCCTTATAAAACTGCTGACAATGTTCGCACTAAATCATCATCAAGACTTTGACAAAGTATTTTTGAAGAGGGTCTGGAAGAGTAAATCAAAGAGTGAAACATGATATTTAATTTTGCCATTAGGCTTTGCTATGACTATTACTGAATATTGGCAAATAAATGTGTTAAGAGTGGGACTCTTAGTGAAATATTGGAGGAGCAGTCTGGACAGTGTGTCCCAGAGTTTTTCATGGTGAATCATCAAAATTTGCAGCAATGTAACAGGTTAGGCTCTGTGACGAAACCTCAAAAGCTTTGCAATTGACCATTGTTAGGGTTTTAAGATTAAACTGGTCAAACAAGATGTTGGCCGATTCCCTGTTGGGTTTAGACTATAGGTGCAAGAGGCACCTTCTTTTGGTTTTCTTGCTATGGTAGATGTGCCTATTGAATTTCATGCATGTACTGTAGGTGAAACACACTGTGGTGTAGCGCTAAATGTTTCCTGAGTATTTGAGCCTAAGAAGATTGTCAAATTATGATTTTCATTCAGAAATAATGAGAAACAGTAAGGCCTCAACAGTCCACACTCTTCAGTGTCTGGGCTCTAATTATCAAGTATTTGAGACTGTACAACTTTAAATTGTCCTCTTGAAATTTTAAAGAGGGGAATTCAATCTGTACAAATTTAGTGAAATATTTCTATGCTACAAATTCTGTTATGTGTGTTCAGGTTTTCATATGATTCAAATTCTTTGCCTCCATAAGCAGCAGCAAAAGTATTGGAGCTCTTCTCTGGCTACTGGTGTGTTTCTTGAATATATGGGCCTGTTTTTTATAGCATGCCATTAATGTCTTTGTTGAGGAACCACTTTGCTGATCCACACTGAGCTCTCTCTGTGCTACTTGTCCTTGTGTGTGTGTGTGTGTGTGTGTGTGTGTGTGTGTGTGTGTGTGTGTGTGTCAAGTATGAAAACCAATGAGGGCTCCTGGTGGATCCTCATCGAATCAGCCACTTTCAACCAAAACTAAGCCCCAGAGCACTACATAAATAACCAGTTGGCAAAGAAAATTAGGGAAAACTTTTTTTTTTAATTAAACTGATCATTCACAGAGTGAGGATGCTTAATTTTAAAATCTATTTGTTGGATAAGTTTCTAAACCCATAATTTATTTAAAAGGGAATTGCCGTTTTTTACAATCTGGACCTTATTTCTAGCATAAAATATGATCATTTACTCACCCAGATAACTTTGGTGTCATTATGAGTCCTTCCGATGAAATTAGCTCCAACCGAGTATCACACGAGAGGGAGTGCTGTTGTACTGTAGCCTAGCTATATCAGCACGGGTGTGATTCGGTCGTCGGCACGAGGCCGCAGGCAGATAATCACACCCGTGTAGACATACGGTACAACAGCGTGAAGACATACAGAGACGTTATCGATACCGTATTACATTTGTTTATCTGCTATGTAATCAATATAAACACAGTTGAAGCTAAGTAGCTGAGCTACGTGGCTAACAACAGCTAACGCTAATATCAAAACACATCGCCGTCAAAACGTATTTGCCCTCGCGGCGATTTTTTTTCCAGCCGGGTTTAGTAGAGATTTATCGCCACATCAGTGGAAAAGCGCCATTGGACGGACCAGGTCAGGTCCGGGTTTTAATGTTCAGGTCCGTTTATAACTGTAGTAGCAGCAGAGAGGTGGGGCAGCTCCTGTATGGGGAGCGTGGCTCTGACTTAGATCCTGTCCAGCTGAACAGCGGAGTGATAATTGTCTGTAAAAAGTCGCAGTGCTGTATATCAGCACTCATGGCAGAGCGATCGCTCTGACTCATGGAACGTCTCTTGTCCAATCAAATTGCTCGGTTGGGACCGGTCGGAACTAACTATTGTATAAATCCCAAGGGGGCAGTTGTCGGTCTGAGAAGTGAAGCTCACTTCCGCGTTCAAAAAACTGCAATCCCCTCGGATTCCTCTGGGGGCTGGTGTCAGAAGGGAGCATTCCCCATAGACCCCCATGTTAAAATCGCCGACTTTACATCCTCAGTAAACATGTTAAAAGCCTGGTGTCAGAACGTTTTTTCGTCTCAATCGATAGTTTCTACCCCCGCACACACTCTGAGGGGGGAGAATTTTTTTGTAACTCTACAGTTTTACTGTTATTAGGTTAAAACTCTGGCCAATCAGGGCGCGGAAACATTGAGTGACAGGTCCGGAGCGGTTCGGAGACAGGCTGCTTCGAGGCCAGTGGGCGGGTTCTCGGCCGGCCAATCCACCATGGCGCTGTCCAGGCCGCCATATTTGAGTCACAAAAACGACTCCCCAAAACCAATGGGTGACGTCACGGACGCTACGTCCATTCTTTTTACAGTCTATGATAAATCCACATACTGTAATGCGAATATATGGGGCAGCGGAATGCAGCCTCTAAATAACACATTATCTACAGCGAAACTTGTTCATTTCACCAATATTTTGTTATGATACGCCAGTGCTATTCCCCTTTGAGTCCGGGGTTACCTACTGTAACCTCTGACCTGGATAATTTCGTCGGAAGGACTTGTAATGACACCAAAGTTATCTGGGTGAGTAAATGATCGCATTTTATGCTAGAAATAAGGTCCAGATTGTAAAAAACGGCAATTCCTCTTTAATTATGACATGATTTTTATAAGAAAATACACATACTATAATTTAAAGTCGTAATTTCCCTTTGAATGCATGTATTAACTGATGCCTTTGTGATGTCTTCCATTCAACTTTGTTTATAGGTTCGCCAAATTGTTATTGACTAATGATCTAGTCTTGTCTGATGTCTTGAGACTTTTCACGGATTTCTACCGCCAGTGTCTTCACTCTGTCTGCAATCAGCAGATCAGTTCAAAAAATGTCACAGCTTTTGCATCCAACTCCAATGTATGAAGCTGCCAAACATGTCCAATGATCCAAACTGTGGCATTGGAGGACTGAACCTGCAGCTCATACAGTAGCACAGCGACAGTCCTGGCAACACAAGCCTCATATTAATGAAGGGAGGATTCTGGGAACTGTGGCCAAATTCAGAACCAAGGACGGCACACAGAACGGCGCTGCCATCCCGGAGGTGTCCGACCACATCAAAGCATCAATTTGGTGAGATGGGATTGTTTGCTTCTGAAGCCTTGCCCTCTATTTCTATTTCTATGCTTTTATACTGCAGCACCATCAGCAGCAGCAGTAGCAGCTCGGCCTGTGAGACACAGAAAAAAAATATGTGTCCTGATCTGATTAGATCTTCTCATGATGTCAATATACTTTATAACACATCTTTTGCATCTGTCTGCAGGAGAAGAAGAAAATAGCCCAAATGACTTCCTCTGCATGATGATGATAAAAAATATTTCCTCTTCAGCATGGCATGCTATTTTACCAATCTGACACTTTTAATTGACAATTGAATCATGACATTTATTCATTTAATTAATTGAAGAAACCGTCGATAATGATGATGGTCAAAATTAAAAATCATTACAGTCACCACACAGGGTTTCAGCCACATCATGTCGCCCAAATGTAGTCGGAAAAAAAAAGGCCGGAAAAGAACATTTTGGTTGTTTTGTTTTGTTGGTCCCATTTTCCAATAAATACTTTTTGACGGTTTTCATTTATCAACACTGGGGGCTGCAGAGTGACACTGAACGCCGGTGATAGCGGTGAAACTGATTGTGCAACCCTCATGTTTAAGACTTACCAGTGTGAAACAGTACATTACTGAGAGCTGAATTGCTTAGTATTTCTGAAAATCCCTCTATTGTCCACAAGCAATTCCACCCGAGGCAAAAAAGTTTTGCAACCGAAAACACTTTCTAACTTTCTGAATCTTCAAACAGCACACACATCGCATCATTCAGCCATTTTGGGTGAGTTCCTACCTCCGACAAAAGGTGTTAAAAACTCATGAAGTACATTGTTATTCAACTGATTTTATACAGTTCATATTAAACTTTGATATAACCTATTTCTGCACCTTTTTCTTTTTTTTTTGTCCCGGCACACTACAGTTGGTGGGGATGCTACAGAGTTCACTTCACATCTCTCCCTCTTGCATGCACACAGCATTTGCTGGGATGGTACAAAGACAAAGACTGACACACATCTCCAGGCTGTGGCCCTGTAGATTTGCTTCAACTTTGTAATGGGACATTTAAAGCAGAAGAGAACGCGGCCTGGGGAGCAGCACAGACAGTGGAGCACCTAAGGAAAGAACAAGCATGGCCTGGAAAACTTTGACTAAAACACGGGACAGGCTTTGCTACACTCTCTTCAACTTGTCTAGACACCGTCGGGTCCTTGATACACAGTGCAACGGAGGCAGAGGAAGAGGCTGTTTGGTTCCCCGAAGAGAAAGAAGCTGCGTGTGTTTACCAGCTGAGAGAAGAACATCGACTTTCTACATGCAAGCAATATTTTCTTTAACTCAGGGTGAAGATGTGGGCCGCCTTAAAGCTGTATAGTGAATCCATCTTCACTGTCAGCAGACACACCCCTACAAATCTCCAGCCACAGAAGTTCACAGGGCCTGACAAGCTAACAACACTGGAATGTGACCTTGGCCTCCACTCCACTAAAAAACTCATCATTTCCTCCACAAACACCAACAACGTGTCGTGGCACCACGTCAGGCCTGCTTCAGTCCCTCAGACAGAGGAAAAGCTCACTCTGAACAGCACCATGATCCTTAAGTTATTCAGCTTTATGCTGAATCAAAAGACTTACATAACACCAGCAGTCTTCACCAATGCATTTTTTTTCTCCAAGCAGTTTGACTTTAAAAGGAGAAGAATAACAACAACACGCTGATGTGAAATCCCGAGAAGATGAGGACAGAATAAGTTCTTCAAGCTGGACGTACCTGACCATTCTGGATGCGTCACATTCAGACCTGCAAGACAGAAAGAAAAAAAAAAACACTGGTTCAAAGATTTTGTTGAGCAGATAGAAACAAGGGTGCTGCACTACGGCTGTAATGAAGCTAATGACATGTACAGTGATATAAAACGACTCAGTGACCACCATCGCTTGATTCAGCAATTGCATTATAGTGGTTAAAGTTTAGCTGTCTTCCACTTTGAAGAAGATCAAACTGCTCCCCAGAAAAGAAAAAAAACATAGCTGCAGTTTAAATTCCTGCAACATCTTAAATGTTGACATTCAGATATGTCAACATTGATATTCTGAATGTGTAAAAAATGTCTCCTCCATCAATGCCGCGCTTATACAAAGCATCTTGCCCCTGTGGATACAGCTTCCTTTATTAGGTTTGATCAGATTTATGGTCATCTCTGAGGCCATAGTTAGCAGCTGTATGATCGGATACAGAGAACCTACTATTATTATGGAGTTCAATGTAATTTCAAAGGCCACACTTGAATTCATAATTCCAGTTTATAGTTCAAAGGTATTCTAATGAACAGTGGCTGAAATCAGTTAAGAAAAGTAATAACAGATTAATGTCTGATAATCACCAAGATACAAAGAGCAAAAGAACAGGTTTAATCAATAGCTAATAAAATGAACTGTGTAATGAATGATGGTGGGAAACAATGTGTTTTGGCTATTTACTATAAGGTTATACTAATCAGTACAGCCATACCAGTAAAGTCTTATAGTAAATAGCCAAAATACATTAGTACATTAATGATACCTACAAGTTATATTTTAAAGTTTAAATATTTTCATCTCTCATTGTTAACCCAGTTATGGAGCATGGTAATTATATAATCTTTATTTCTGTATGCCTCACTGGACATTTTCCTGGTCAGAGCCTGAAAATAATGAAAAATTACAAAAATGTTCTAATGCACTTCTTCTGCTGGAGTTGGTATTGGACTCAGCTTGTAGACGTAAAAGATTGTGCATAAGAACAAAGGGAAACGTGACAAAGAAAGAACAAAAAAAACACATGGATGATACCGACTCCAGTAAAGGAAACATTACAGAAGTGTTTCTAGCTGTTTCATTTCCCTCTGGGCCACCGCACATTTCAGGTCTATTCCTTTAGTCTAAACCTGAGGCAGGTAATTATCTACACAGCATTAATATTCTATTATAATCGACACCCATGTGGATATAATATTTGTCAGTCAAAATTCAAAATAGATGAATGTGGATTACTCAGCAATGTTTTCATTATAATAATAATAATAATAACAGCAAAGACATCATTGGGAATGTTTTAATATCTGTTATCCTGTGTGTATGACGCTGCAGGATACTGTCCTCAATACATATTTTATATTCTGTAAATTAAACTACATTATATATAAAACATTAGATGATTTACAGAATAGTTGTATAGTTATGTTTTAAGGTGTGTGTCTGAGAGAGGAAACTGCAGGTTTCTAGGCTGGCGTGTGACTTATGATTTATGATTCTATTATTTTAAGAGGGACTGAGAGTAGTTTGTGTGTGGTTGTGTGTGTCTAAGTGTGGGTCTGAGTGTGTGAGTCCAGAGATCACACCAGGGATAAAGTCATATTGTTACAAAAGGGAGATTTTTCTTGTTTACTCCAATTTTGCCTGGTGTCTATTTGTTGATCCTCATGGCTCTGACAATTTGACCCATGGTCTGGTCGTACGTCTCTCTGAAGCACTAAAAGCAGGTCTGCTTGTGAAAAAAAACAAACCTTTTCTCTCTGTTTCCCATCAGTTTGATGGTGGGAAGAGGAAGGAAAGAAGGTGAATTTCCTGGGTCCACTACTCTATGCGTCCTTTACTGAACATATGAACTCCTTCAATGGTTTGTGACTGACGACCGGCCGGGGATTTTCTGCTGCAACATAACAATGTCACCTGTGCGGTCTCAGACATCACACAGCTCGGTTTCATCAAAAAATATTTCGACACATCACAAGTAGGAAAAAGAACAAGAAGTGTAAATAATACAAATACTGATGGCTGAATTCCATTAAGCTACAATGTGAGCGCTGTTCCAGGTGGCCTTGCTTTTTGAAGTCCTATTCATTTTCACCAGAGACAATTTTCAAAGCCTGAGAGCTGGAGCTCTTCCATGCCCTCAATGACCGTGGCGCGAAAGTCTTAAAAACATAAATTACAATGACCAAGCTTAAAATTTTGTTACATTAAGTTCTAATGAAAACAGAAAAAGCAATCTACAGCTTTAAAAAATTGGATTCTGGGACAACGTAACATTGGATGAATTCAGTGATGGGGGCTGTGTTTTATTCCTATAGCTGCAATGATGAAGCATTTCTTCAGCTTCTTCTCCATAGCAACAGCAGCCAAGGCTCATGTATTGTATACTATACAATGTGTGCATATAAATACTATACGCCTATGTAGTGCAACATTATATGACTATAGACTTGTGTTTCCAAAATGAGCTACATTGAGGATTTAATCAAAAGAAATGGGTTGAAAGACTGAAAAAACACTTTCTGAATCTGTGGCTCCTCCAACGTCTCAACCCGATTCTTTCACGTCGTTGCACTGTCACATTGTCATGGATTATGTAGTTAACGCTACTGTGTCCTGATGCTCTTCCCATTCTGCTGCAGGTGCAATAAAGCCTCCAACAGTGCTGAGTGTTTCAATGGCAGAGCTCACTTTACTTGGATGTATATATGGATATTTTGAGGACATACTTTACAACAAACCTTTTTTTAAACGCATCATGTAGTACTAGTAAAAACACATCAACCCATCAGTCTGATGCATCTTTGGGTGAGTGTATATGCTGCTGTATACACTCTGCGTTTCTATCGTGAAATATCATAGACCCTTTTTAGAGACGGTCTGCAGTAAATGGCTTTCTAACAGCACGGGAAGTACTCTTTACACCACAGAAATAAAACATAGCCTGTTCCGTGAACCATAGCACTGGGAAGTAGTAAAACAACTGCATGGCTGCATCAGGGCAACATTTATGAGCCCCCCCTCCCTTGTTGCCTCTTCACTTTCCACATGAAGAAAACAATGAGGTATTCATGGTGAGAAGACAATACGGGGACTGACGATACCAGTAGGTGTTGTAGCTGCAAAGGGCTGCACTGTTCAGCTTCATGTTGAGTTGGCTTGAGGAAATAATGATGCTCTCTGTTGCGTAATGCTTTTGGCTAAATCTCAGTCGGCTGGGTGATTTCCCCCCCCCCTCCTTTCTCACCGCTCTTATTGGTAACTTTACTTGTTTGTTTTTCTCTTTACTCCAGAATCACTGGTGTGATACGACGAGTGATTAGCGATTGAGCATCTACTTCCCATCGTCTCTCATATCGACAAAGACGTCCAAGTATCCTTTAATTACACCATGAAGCACAGAATAAACTTGAAAGCGGCCGGCAGTGCTGCTTTCATTACAGCAAAACCCACATTATGACTGTGGAATTCAGCTGAAAACCAGAGCTGGGTCAATATAATGCAGTGGTAGAGTGAGATTCATTGACACGCATGCTGCAGTCCAGATCCGATGGCAATTACAGAAGGCATCGATTGCTGTGTATACAATGCATCATCCATAAAAAAAAAGGAAAAAAAAGAAAAAAGAAATGATCAAACCAAACCCATATTTCAGAAATCATTTACTGACTGATATGTTCATCTTCTACACTGCCTCCTGCCCAGTCATGCAGTCCGAACATCCTCAGGGCAAAAAGACAGAGCTGAAGAAGAAGAAGTGGTCAGAACCCTGGACAGCTCCTCTGTCCTGAAGAAAGAAAGAAAGAAAGAAAGAAAGAAAGAAAGAAAGAAAGAAAGAAAGAAAGAAAGAAAGAAAGAAAGAAAGAAAGAAAGAAAGAAAGAAAGAAAGAAAGAAAGACACAACTCTCCCACTACTACGCTACAACTATCTGGGTCATGCCTCGATTATTTTTAGTCCATTGTGCAAAGAGTGTCACACCTGCTCAGAAAACAGCTGGACAGTCTGCTACATCTTCCTCACTGTGAGGCGTCACCAGTCACTGGCTTTCAGGCACAACTTCATCACTTCATTCCCCTTCATTTCTGAGCCACTGGCTTGTTAAGTTAAAGCTGCGGGGGGACAACAGAGACACACTTTACTTTCACTTATCTTCTTTTATTCCCGAATTCTGTGGCACCTGCAGAGCTGCAATTTGCATGAGTGAAAGAGAATCAAGAGACCTCTCGGGGATGTGCTTCTTTTGATTTGAGGTAAATTGCCATATATTGGGCATAACAAAAGTGACACAGCTCTTTCAGAATATATGAATATATGAGGCAGGCACCTTGATGAAGTATTTATTAATATGGCTTGCTGTCTAGACAAGGATCATTTGTCTGGTCATGAAATGAATGAGTTCCGCGTTTTATTGCCTTATCCAAGCAGAATCCATCATCCTTATGATGATAGATATGCAATTGGAAGTTAGAATGGAAGTTAAACTGTTTATCTCCTGCACTGCGCAGAAACAATACTTTCAGCCGAGATTTACTCAGGTACATTCCCAAAGCCTTTTAAATAATGCATGAAATGTCGAGTCCCATTGGACGTATCATTCCACAGGAAGGCCTCCACAAGCTGTGAGATTGGTTTCCCCCTCAGCGCCAAACAGAGATGTCAGATCTCAACCGGCAGAATTAAGACTCCAACCCAGCTGCTGCTTCCTTAAATCAAACCTTACACTGCTGTGCCGTCTTCACTGTCATGTCTGGGTCTTCCGCCTGCCCTTTACATTAACGCATGAGCACATGTGTGTGGTATACATGTGTGCCCCTCTCTGTGCCTCAGATGTAGAGTCTGTTGCAATGAGGACAGTCTGTTTCCTGTTGTGTGTGAGAGAGAGAGAGAGAGAGACTGGACAGAGGGCACACCCAGCGCAAAAAAAAAAAAAAAAAAAAAAATGCTGAGTCAGAGTTTATCAATCTGCCTTTCTGCAAGAGTAAGTGCAACTGGACACGACCGCAGAAACGCACGAGCCGGCTCATTTAATCATAGCTCCCGGCCTCGCTTCAAATGAACTGGAACATCATATACACTGTAGGCCACACACAGCTGCAGCCATTCCTGATGTCCACGCTCCCCTGTTCACAAAAGTGTTTGTGGCCTATTTATAGTGCAACCGTTCCTGTAATTTCAAATACGGCACCGCGCATCATGAAGCCACGGACACTTTCTCTTAAAGCTGTTTTATTCACCCCCCACCTTCCCCAGAGAAGACCTGCACCAGTGTAATTATAAACCCATTATTTGTTTTTCTCTGTAAAATATTGAGTATGAAGAAATGGCTTCTAGCACTTCATCACATTACCGCCCTTATTAAGGCAATAAGAAAGGAAAAGCAGAGTGCTATGGCAATAAAGGAAATACATGTGTGGCTATTTCCTTCCCTCCATTCAGAGGGAAATCAGATAATTACAATTTGTCCAAGTTGTGTGACTCATGAGACGTTTCTAAGTGGGGCTTTTTTTCCAAGTGTGTGTGTGTGTGTGTGCAGGAAATTATAGCGCACACAAAACAATGATGCCAACTTTTCTCCTGCTATATTTTTTTCCTCGATTCTTCAAGTCAAAAATCAGGGCACACAACTTCATCTCTGAATCTGCCAACTAATTATGAGCCACACAGCTGTTTCCAAAGTTACCCCAACAGTTATTAGGTTTATCACACTTTATCATGTGGCTGCAACCATGACGACCATAAAACTTTAAGCTTTAGCAAACAAATCCCTTCAAGCTGTGATGAAAGAAGTATAAATCACTTCCAAAGTAACGCTGCATTTACAAAACTTTCTATCAAAAAAAAAAAAAAAAAAAGAAGAAGCACAGCACATCTTGCAATTTTGTGGCTGTTGCCTCCATTCACTACGATGTCACCAAATGATCAATGACTTGAACTTGCGGTCCGCTAAAACAGCTCACTCACGCTGACAGGTTCCTCAAAGGAACACTGAAGCTTGACGCTCTTGTACAGTATTTCAAATTTATTGTCAGTAGGCTATTTTATAAGATACATTTCTCCAAGAAAGAAAACAGCGGCCGAGATGAAGCACGGGGCTTTTCATGATGTAGATTTTTGTTCTCGCGTCTCCAGTGACATGCATGTGTGGATTTATGCCTCCGTCCCTTGGTTTAAAGCTTTTTCTCAGTCCAGTGCATAAATGAAAGGTATTCATCATGTGTTAGGCTCCTCGGCGCGCTATAGCTTATACTGTACTTGTGGTGTCCATAGCACTGAGACCTAAATGATCTGTATTAATCAGCAGCTAATTACAGAAAGAAACGTGTCTGGCAAAGCAGATCTAATGAGCCGGCCCAGTCCGCTGTAGTGGTTTGCTTCTCATGCTGCTGTCAAATTGTGTATCTCTAAGGAGTTACTGGTGCGTGACCTCACTTTGCTGTCTGCCCCTGCACAAAGGGAGGCTGGCAGTCCTCTACAAACACACACACATACACACACACACACACTGGTGCAATTGCTGAAAAAGCTCAAAATAGTGCACCTGCATCCTTCGTTTTTTTTTTTTTAGCTTTCATCGCACCCTCTCAGCTGACGTTGCCCTTCGATTCGACAGAGAATATTGTTTAAACAAATGCCAAGAAGTGAGATGCACCAGCAGGGTGTGTGTGTGTGTGTGGGGGGACTGGACAGATTGATACACCGACTCATTGTCACTCATCAGTAACGTTGTCAAGCTGGGAGCGGTGCCTTTATTGATGACTGGGAAGACATTTCATCTGTCTTGGCCGCATCTAAGGTTACGCACACCAAGGTGAAATCTGACATTTTTAAGTTGCAGTTCAGATCTGCAGATTTATTCTGTTGTTTTTGAACAAAGTGCCCAAAAGGAACAACAAACAACAACTCCTCTGTGTCTGTTTTTCAAAACACAATCAGAAATGTTTGAGTCTGATCTTATTAGATCCGACATCTATATCTCAGATCCTAAAAGCCCTTGCTGATGCTGAACAGGGCGGACCGATCCAACCTTGACTGCGGCAAGCACCTGACCCGACACCGAGAGCTGGATACAAGGAAATCTCACTTTCACTCCGGCTGCATTCCTCAACATATTGCTTGGATTTAAGGCGGTTCTCAGAATCTCTTGTAAAGTCGAGGTTACACGCAACACAAAACAGCAGCGCACACTGGCAGCCGCTGTAGAAACACAGCTCTACAACTACACGAGTGGAAGCGATCAAGTCGAACCACCACCGAGTCGTTCTCTCTCTCCCAATGAAGTCAGATATGCCAACCATGTTGAAACTGCACAAACGAGTCGAGAGAATCAGCACAACAAGCGCGGAGGAGATGTTGTGAACCACTAAAGCGTAGTGTTTGTGACTCCACACCACTTCCCACAGAAATTCCAACCCAAACACTTGGTTGTCAAAGGCCCAGCCGACTGTGAGGAAGTCGGTGTTTGATATCTAACTGTGATGACTAAGAGGACGTGTGAGCAGTAGCTCCTCATCTGTGTTTAGCTGTTGACTCAGCCTCCACCTCATCAGCGATTCCCACACACACATACACATGCATATACACACGCACACACATACACACTGCACTCCCACTTGGCAGAGAACTAGTGGCAGTCTTTCAAACAGCTCTCCACAGGTACTATGCTACAAATTGCCTTCGATTCAGCTGCTGCATCAGCTGGTTTTGACAGCTGCAAGGCGGATAATTGGTTCAACTGTGGAGAAATAAAGAATGAGCAGGCTACTGTACTTCGGCCTTGTGGACCCACCAAATGCGTTGATTTAGTGTTGATCACAATTTGTAAGGAGAACGGAAAGACATTTCAAGACTTGAAAGCAAAAAGATACACAGTGTGCTTTACCTTCACAGAGTACATACAGTAGGCTATACAGGGCATCCTCATGATATCTCCCTCCCAAAGTGACAAAATAGATGAAAATTAAGGATTGTTTAAGGAATGATAAACATGGCCATCACTAGGGCTGTTCAGTCATGAAATTTTAGTTGACGAGTTTGCCAAACAAATAATTGTGATTAATGATTCAATTGTCTCATGTGTCATTAAACCGTAGCAGAAAAAGGGGGCGCAATGAGATGATGTCATCAAAAGAGGACCAGTCACACCTCAAACAGTGGACAACGACGTGGAAATAGTGATGGAAATATGATATTTCTGTTAGTTTCATCCATCTGTTTTTATACAGATGAGGGGGAACCATTTTAACGATTATGCAAAATGATTGCGGTCAGCTCAAATAATTGCAATCAGGTGATTAGATAGATGGATAGATAGATAGATAAATACTTTATTCCCGAAGGAAATTCATCAATGTATTTGATTATGTAATGATTGTGACAGAAAGTTGCCTGTTTCCATGAATGATTTACTATGTAAACAAACTGAGAAATAGAAGAACATGATAATGTCTACTCCTGGAAAATGCCTGACCAACAACACCTCACAGCATCTCAAATATCACAGCTCATCAAATTAAATGAGTACAGTAAGTGTAAGTTGTGCAAGTTGTGTTTTGTATGCTGAGCTAAACCAGCTGCTGACTGTAGCTTCACAACACTCCAGACTAACTTTATTTACTAGGAGCACACTGGCCCCTAACTTAAAATTTCAGGAGCTCAAGCAGAAAATTTAGGGGCACACACTGAAAATCGACTCGCAAAGCAAATATTCACATTTCCTTTTCATTCATGGTCCTCACACACATTGGCCTGCCACCTGTGATGAGATTTCAGATTCTTTGAGTCGCCCCTAAGAAGAAAAAGGCAAATTTACTTGTTGCACTTGCGCAAGTAAATTAATTTTAGGGGCAAAATGCCCCCATTTAGGGGCAGTCTGGAGCCCTGCTTCATATTCAGTGTGGATATGAAGACTGATATCATCAGCTCTCAGACAGCCTGAAGTGTTGTACTGTTCCTTTAAGATGTATTTGCCACACACGCTGAGATTAGAATCAAACCCTGAACCACGATTGATGTACAGGACCCCTACACACTGACATTAACATCATTAGAAGGAGCCCATGTGCAGTGTTACTGACCAAAGTGTGTAATAACTAATGTCTGTGTATGTGGTTTAACATTTGGACTCTCACTTCCCCCTCTATTAAAATAAACAGGTATACGTTGTTGTGTTAAGCCAATCAACAGATAGCCGAGGTCTATTGTTAATGTGCTTGTGTAGAGGAAGAGGAAGAGAAGAGAGTGTGTGGGAGGGGGTTGACTGAACTGATGTGCTACTCTCACAATGAAATAAAGTGCCATTCATATGAAATAGTAAAATATTTTCAGTTCTGGAAAGAATTACTTACATACTGAAGGCCAAACAACACATATTTGAATGTATATGGAGGCCCTTCATTGAATATGTCAATGACTCAGACATAATAGACAATCAAATCAATGACTAATAGCTGTGGATATAGCAGCTTCCGAGACTGTGATTATTATTATCTTTCATTTTTTATTATTGTCCTTTTTCTTTTTTCTTTTTCTTTCAGATACCCGTAGTTTTTCATTGTATCATTTGATAGGACTCCACTAAGTGGTGTAAATCATCTGCTTAAATAACATGAGAAGCATGTTGTTTTGTGTTCTATGTGATTTTTTGTTTTATGTTGTGTTCTGAACATAATAAGGCAGCTAACATATGTTGTATGGCATGTTGCAGGAATGTCAAAGACTGTATTTCTCTTTGCTGCTTAAAACTCAAATAAAGATATTGTGGGGGGGGGGAAATTCAGTTGGGACAGAGTGACTATAACACATTTGCATTCAAACTGTAACACGACCACCTCTCAAAGTGCTCTGAGTGATTGGATCTCCAATGTATTCACACCTGTACTTGGCACTGATCACTTGTGACTGGACAATCCTACCAGATCTGAACAGGCTCTACGTCTCTTTTCAATGCAAATCAGACTCAACTACATTGGTTTTACAGAGACACTGGAACGAACCCGTGCAGATTTGACAGAATTGGCTTAGCAGTGATTGCAGATTGAGGCTTTAGTTAAAGCCATACATGTCTATCAACACATCGCAGTCAGACACATAAGCGGTCGTTTATCCATCAGGCTCCTGCAGATCATACAGGCAGAATAGCAATGAGGCGCAGGGCCCTGCTTTCACAACATCTTGATGTCTTTCTTCTTGAGCACCAGGAATCTGAGAGCGATCGCAATCTAAAGATCAGCGTTTCATGAGATACATCTCTGAAACGAAGCTGCGTTATCTTGCAAATGTTATGTAACTTGAAAACAGTATCATCAAATGTCACCAGAAATATTATCAGGCTTTGTCTTGCTCATTAAAAACCTACATCCGGGTGTGAGTGTAGTGATTTAAATATACTATAGCTGTCAGACTCATACTGAGATGTACCATCCGACCCCGCTTGGCGTGGCCTTTACCAGTATTACCATCAGATAGAGCTAACAGTGCTCATTAAAGCCATCATTATCCTCTCTCATGGGACAACCAGCTACATCAAAAGACAAAAAAAACCAACCCTAACTCCATCTTAATAGGCCTGATTAAGGGGAACCATAGGTCAGCCAGTGCTTGGCTTCCCTCCAGCAAGAACTCCAGCTACAGTAAGATGCAAAGATGGAGCGTCCATTACAGAAGGAGCGAGCCTGCAGTTGGTTTTGAGTGTGAGTTCCAAACTGTCTTTGGCCATTGCTTGAGATTTATAGGTGGGCCTGAATGCAAATCATCCCTGTGTGGACATTAATCTAGGAGAGGTATTTCATTAGAGGGGGCTTTACTGGAGAGAGGGAGTTCATGTGCTCATAAATTTGGTTTGGCACACTGATTGTTCAGCAGATCGCCGGGTAAATGAGTGGACGCCGGCAGCCACAAGAGGCAGCTTTCTCCATCATGCTATTATTTCCTGCCAAGGGGTCCCAAAACACATGCTAAAGCTGTTACACTGGCTTCGGTTGAACTATTTATGAACTTGCCAATCTCCAGTCTACAGGCCGGCCGCCCCATCCAGGGGACTCGGTGAGGGCAGCTGAGGTTTTCTTAGGCAGCAAACTGCAGCAGAGAAGCCAAGACTCAGTCACTACGACCAATACAGAAGGGCAATTTAAAACCACCAGCGACTTTAGAGAGATAATGCGCCATAGGCCAAAAATCGACAACTTAAAAGAACCTTTATCAAATGCCTCAATATCTATTGATTAAATCCTCTGACTATTAACTTCTGGAGCTTGATTCCGAGTTGTAATTACTGAAACACCTGAGCTTATTGCATTGACCTGAGCACATTGTATCATCCCATTTTCATTTAAGCCTTCCTATAAACATGATCTGGGTGCTGACTTTGAACATGAAACATAATTATTGTGTTTTTTTATATCACGTTTTTGAGATAAGATCTTTTAAATGCATGATATTTCTGTACATCTAGTCGACAGCTTCTGTCTGACCTGCTGTGCATGTCAGTTGACAAGTTTTACATTTATGTCAAACCTCCTTAGAGTAAGCGGTTAGATGACACACAAACAGCTGTCTCTTGTTGAGCTAGTGGCTGTGACTGTGGACACACAGAAGATTAAAGTATTTATTTGTGGTTCTGCAGGTTGAACTGGTGTGTCTGGGGCTTTTTTATTTGGTTTTATGGCTCTTATTTACAGTAACTAGGGCGTATAGTTCATGAGCTATGTTTGACTTCACTACTGTGCCATAACACCCTATGGGCGTGTTGAATATGTTTTGTTTTTTTAACTGATCAGCAGAAGTCTTCTCATTGAAAACTAACAGACTCGGGACATCAGGACGGAGAGAGAAGCCGCTGGAGATGCTGGCAGGTGTCGTGGAAACACCCTGGTTCTATAGCAGAGCTAAGATCAGTCGAAATAAACTCCAGCTCGAGCCGATCTGAGCCAAGCCCGTGTCCGAGCCTGACCTGACTAATTTAATGTATTAATTTACTTTAGAGAAGCAGGAACCAGCACATGTTCTAATCGCACAATTTTGGAAATCCAACATTTCAAATTATTCAGGATGTATTCACACAAAATGTTTAAATAAGGTCAGCGTCACTCCGGCACTATTCATTTAGACTTTTGTAAAGATGAGCTGAGCAGGCATTAAGAGCAGTTAACGTACAAGATTAAATTACTGTTCAGAATACAGTAGGACAAGGTCCTCTCACATTCATCCTCCATCGAAAGCGCTTAATCACATAATCCTTGAGATGTTTCAACTTGTCAAATTTTATTCGACTGCAGATCTTGAACATGTTTTGTTTTCTCAGGGAAGGTAACCGGGCCTCGTTGTGGCACACATCCTGCATGGCTGAGATCTGGCACAGCACCAACTAGAACGGCACACAGTGGAGCGCACACAGCTCCTCCAAGGTCAAACAACCCAACACATGACTGTGAGATCCAGATCGTTATCTGGGTGTGCACCAAACTGTACACGGTCACAGATTACAACACCTTGAATATGTTGGATTTTTGAAAATTCAAAATCCATAAATTTTCCAGAGAAACTGATGATGGTGATGATTTTGATGATGATGATGTCAAAAATGCCCCATCTCAGAGTGTTTAGCGATAAAAGAAAATCCTGGACCTGCCACTTTTATCAGATAAGCACCACAATTTAACAGCTTCTCCTCAGACCCCCCTCCACCTTTACACCAAGTCTGGTGCACATCAGTTCAGCACTTTTTGTGTAACCTTGCTTTCAAACAAATCAACAAACAGACACTGGTGAAAACAAGCTCCATGATGGAAGTACTGTAGTGGGACTTGAAAGCTTTGCTGCCCGTTCATCAGCATTGAAACATTCATAATAGCTCCATTAGAGCATTAACAGGGAGAACGTTGGAGTTAGTAATGATTTGTCACCATCAATATTTGATCATTCAAGATTACGAATGCTTCTTTACCGACTGGGATTCATACTGAATTTAAATGAATGGCTGAATTACCGCCCTCACGGTTGTTCGCCTCTGGCAACCAGTCAAGCTGCAATTCAAATCCATGTCTATCTAGGCTCATATAATATGCATGTTTACATTTCCACCGTATGTAGTGAAGACCATGAAGGAATTAAGTGTATTTTCTTATTACTGCTGGCGCATTAATTTTGGAGTTACAGCCAAAATGTGAGGTCACAACGATGTTGACCTTTACTTTTGATCAACAAATTCTAATCAATACATCCTGGCATTCAAATTGTCACTTCAATTTTAAGAAATTTCTCCATGCTTTTCCTGAGATATGACATTCACAAGAAACAGGAGGGACATATGAATCACCGAAAACAAAACAACCTCCACAAGCACTGCCACAGCCATCACAATCAAAATCGAACACCAACACGGCTGTTTTCTTTTTTCTTTAAAAACAAAAAAAAAGAAAAACACCTCTGGAGCATTTCTGAAAACTTGAAAATGACAGATCAGCTCTGTCATCTGCAGCTGCAGCTTCCACCAGCACCGAGATAAGAAAGCAAAGCACTCGCAGACACTATTCCCCACCAAACCCCAGAGGACAGTTTCAGATCACGGTGGATCTAGTCTGATTAAACCACCAGCCTCCACTGCATCATGCAAGAAAAACATTTACCACAACTAGAAATTCTCCTTTTACTCAAAGATTCATTTGTGACTTTTTGTTTTCACTTTACAGCACATTATATCCACTAACCAGAACAACAAGAAATATGTCCTGAAAAATCTGCTAAAATATATCAAGTCCGTCTCGGCTTGAGTGCTGATGAAATGTCATTTATCACAGCTGCGTGGTGCCAAAAATGTGCAGCTCTATCTTGTATTACCTGTCATTTAATTCCAAAGTGAGCACAAGGGATACGAGTGACTACAGAGCGCTGTTAAAAACAAACACCATTAGGAGCGAAAACTGCATGTGGTCAGCATAAATCCTGCTGGACTAAAGGGCTGACAAGGCAGGCAACTCAGGAGCCATGAGCAGAAGAAACCTGATATGTGTGTGTGATTGCTAATTCCTGCCCGAGTGCTACATCAAGATTTTTTTTTACACCGACTTTAACCTTAAAAAAAGAGACTGTGAAAACAGGAGTGGACACTTCAGCTTTACATTTACAGGAACCGATCCACTTAGACACAGAATGACGCCCTCTCTGCTTATCCTGCTCAACCAGCTCCTGGGGAAATGGGGGGGGGCTTACAATCACCTGGGTGGATGAGTTTATAGATCCACATCAGGGTCAGTGCACACCGAGAAGATTTCCAATGACCAACGATGTGACCGGGGAGCCTGTTCTGCAGAATCCACAGAGGAATCTGTTGACTTGGCATTACAGGTCCCTCTGTAAGTGGTGCATCACATTTCCAGCTCTCTGCACTTTGTTTCTAAAACAGAGTAGATGGAAAACTATATGCAGAGAAAAGCCTTCCATTTGCAGCCAACCCAAGATAGCAGCTGCTATATCTTTCTACAGCTTTCAACTGAAAAAAAAAATATCATGTCACTTGTTTGGGTACAGAGTGACTGTTTTACACAGTTTTTCTTTCCCTTTCTTTCCATCAATGTGTCACTTGATGATGACATAATAACAAGTGCCCACTGAAAGCTAGCTAATACAAATAAATCATACTGTTACTGCATGTCGGCATGAAACCATCAGTTGACAATCAAGCACTGAAAAGAAAAGGGAAGCAAAGAACAATAAAAGCTTCTATTCAAACTGACAAGGATACCTGAACTTTAGAAAGATCCCTATTGAAGGTAAAACACAATACGACTATAAATCCACCACATGCTAAATGACAGCCTGCATGCACCGACAAGAAAAAGCCTAAGCAAATTCTGCAAAGCCATAGGGAGGTCACTTGGAGCTGAAAAGATCCCAAGAAAGATAAGAAAACAAAAAGGAAAACAACATGATTCAACCTTATAAAAAACTCTCTCTCTCTCCCCATAACCACAACCCAAGTTTATTTTTACTCCTAATAAAAAGTTTAACATTCAGCAGGAGCCCAGCTTCGGATGCACATTGCAAACATAAAAAGGAAACTATTTTGGAGACCTTATCTCGTAATAATGAATTCTGTATCTCATGAATATCACATGCCATCTCATAATTATCAGAAAAGATCTCATAAATTACAAGAGAGTGTACCAGTTGTAGATGAACTGGATCACTTAAGGACTTGTCTGAGGATCCGGAGGTTTGATTTGGTATGAGATTCGTTTGGTGCGGAATTAATTCAGTGATGCGTGAGAAATTGAGCTGTTAATAGCTAATTGAGCTGGGTTGATTTTCCAATATGTTAACAATATAAGGTTAAAACCAAACTGACCTCTACACTCAGTAGATCCTGTTTCTAGTTTCACATCAGCAGAGTCTAAAGTTCAAATCTACGGTAACTTTGAGCTCACATCTTGTATATTTCTCCACAAATGTCAGTCCAAGTAAGGCATATCCCCACATGGAAATGTGCAACATGTCTCTTTGGTTTAGTGTGGAAGCACACAGAGGTGGTGATTACAGTCTGAGGGGAAAAGCTTAGCCCTCCTGCAGAGTGAAGGTAGCAGATGCTTGGCTCTAATTAAACATCTTATAACAAACAATACCTCCTGCCTTAAGGAAAAATGTGCCATATTGGGAAATACACTCAACTTTCTTTTTGAGAGTTACACAAATGAGATCTTTACCACTCTCATGGTTGTGAAGTGAATATGAAGCTGCAACAAAGAGAGTATTGCTATAGCTTAGTCCATCCTCCTGGCGAGGAAGCTAAAAGCTGTTCCCTAAATGTCAAACTAAGTATAGAGAAGAGCCCTGACTTTAACTGTGAGTTCTGTAAAACCAGTTCACTTGTGCTTTGTAGACAGACCATAAAGCAGAAGAATACCCTGATGGTCGACTACACTGATTCCTATCATATCTACAAGTTGGTAGCAGTGACTTTATCTAACTGACACTGCATTCCCCTGCTTCCAGACAGTGGATGCAATCAGTTCCTGGTGACGTAGAAGTGAACCACCATGGTAAGAGGGGAAAAGGACCGGCGTGACAGCACAAACGGAGCTGTGTCAACATTCTTGGCGTGTCAACAAAACCCAAGGTCGCCAGTCGCCATCTGTAGATAATGTTGATATTCAGGCATGTGATCTCTGATTTGCATTGAGTGTGCCTCAGCAGTTTCGTTTTGTGGTTAGTGTGACCACCCACATTTCCATGTCTAAAGCCCTAAAAAAAAAATAGAAAAAAATAGAAAGAATAGACAGGCCTATTCAGGTAAGGTGTGAGCATCTGGGTATTTTAGGGACTCATCCCAAAACAACCACCAGAGGTGAGGTTTTTCTTCTCTGCATTAGCATACTCAGGTCACAAAGGTAACGCGCAGTTTCCCCCAAAAGATAAATAACGGCAATATCTGAAAAACTGACACATTGACACATTGTCCTGAAGGTATTCTCTGTTTCCTTAAAGATGAAAAAATATGCCCGCTGTAGGCCTGTATCCACTGCACAGTAAAAAAAAAAAAAAAAGTTGTGATTTTGTTTCCTGATAGCCACAGACTGCCATTTTTGAGTTGCAGTTTGGGAAACAATATTTTGTTGTTATTAGAAGACACAGTAGTTTCATTTGGATGGTCAGAGGGTTTTTGGAGTTCAGTGATTTTAGGCAACCTAATTTGTCTAACGTCTAACACCACCACTGAGCAGAGAAATTTCTGTTTTATTTTATGACTTGAATATATGCTGACACATGGGAGGATTAAACTGTGCTTTAATGAGCTACAGCTGCTCTAATACTATCATTACCCACTCAAGTAAAATTTCTTAGCAATTAACTTATATCAACGAGGCAAAGGATTCTGTAGTCATGCTAGCTGCTTGGTGAGCTAACATGCTACAGCTCAAACGATAGGGCAGGATAAGTTTACCGTGGTGCGTTCACCATCACAGTTTCGCATTTCAGCATGCTACTATCTGTTAATTATTAGTGATAAACACAAGTTACACTTGGGACTGGTTGTAATGCGTTTGGTTTTTCCAAATATTTAAACCAAATCATTGAACAAAATTCAAATATATGTTTTGGCATTTCAGTCTGGTCTTAAGTGGATCCACAGATATGTTGCCGGCATGGTTAGAAATAATAATCCTTTCCAGCAGCTGCTCAGACCTGCCCTTGTAAATATGCAGAGGAAGGCAGATTAGGAGATGACCCCCCAGCCTGGGAATTCATGGGGAAAACCAGAAGCAAAGCTACTGAGGACAAAACATCTGGGCTGCTCTGTTGCTCTTATGTCCCTGACCTCTGTAAATGGCAAAACACTGATAGCTACTCACTGTAATATCCAAGAACACACTTTAAATCCCCCCTTTTTCTTGATATGTTCAAATGACCTTTGCAGATCTCAGAGTCAAGTCTTGCTTTCGACCACTGCATTCTTCGAATTACTCGCCACACTTAAATGACATTTTAAATTCTGTATCCTCCATAAACCACCATTTACATTATTAACAGCTGTCATATTTCATCAGGTTCAGTGGGGTAATTACAGGCTCCACAGTAGCCTCTGTGTCAGTCTACCAGAGCTGGACCCGAAATAGAGCTCAGACACTGTGACCATACAAAATGAGAGATGGTGACAGAGTGATTTTCCAGGGAAATCAGACAGAAGACTCCGAACTACCCGAGTGAGATTTATAAAGGCAGCGCACTACAGGTCAGTGTTACACTATATCCTAATCTCATGAGTCTGGTCGGGATCAGACGGCAAAGACATACAGTCCATGAGTCATCAGTATGGATTTGCTGCCACTGATCTTCATGACACTAACACGCCTCCAGAGACAAAGGTCAAGCACAATCACATGATCCTGACTTAAATGTCTGCATGCCGAGGCATTTTGGAGACACAGCTAACGGAGTGTGAACTGCAACACAGAGTGTTTCTGGGCTGTGTAATCCTGACAGTGTGTCTGACTATCAAGGTCTCTACCAGAAGTACCGATATAATGCTCTACTACATCTGCCCCTATACCTGCTCTGCTCTGCTCAGCTCAGGGCTTAACCAGCTCCCTGCAGATAGGGCCAGGGCCCTTAAATATAATTGCATAATGGATCTATCCCTGGTATGCACCTTTTCCCCAGAGGTTGTGGTTATTGCATTCCATATATCATGGATTAATGTGCCAGTCTATGCACATGAAATCCTCTTTAGAGATCACAGAGGGGTAGGGAGGATAGGAACAGTTCAGACTTCAACCTGCTCAAGTTACAGAAACTGACAAAAATCGAACACAAACAATGACAAAGCAGAAATCATTAGAGACAATTCACAAGACCACATTACATAAAGTGTAGCCCTCACAGCCACAGACTAATCTGTCCTCATTTGTGTGTAAATTGCAGCATTTCTCAGTCTGAACTGGATCTCGTGATATTTCAGTCTTACACACTGACAGATACAGTCACTCTGATGCTAAATGAAAATGAATAAACCCCAGACGGTCAATGTATCTGCCGGGGAGACACTGCTGGTTTGTCATGATCAGGCACATATGATGATGCTGGGAGCTGTGGTCAAACTCTCAGCTGCTTGTTTCCACATATGTGTTCTGAAAAGGTCTGTGGTGTCCATTTTTTGTAATCGACCCATTTATCATCAGTAAACAGTATCAGGGAAAGATGAAAAAACAGCAGTCTAGTTGCAGCTGCGGATCACTGTGTGGCAGTGTTGGACTTGCACTAGTTGGGGTCTGATTTAGCAATTATACTTTAATCAAGTGCAATTTTCAACTTTGCAAAAGACTTATAAAGGAAACACAGTTGAACGTAGATGATGTGAGTTTTTTGCATTATAACAGCAGATGTTGTCATGACTTACTTTTCTTGTATGATATGTTCCTTGATGGCTCCCAGTGTGGACAGGCTGTTGCTGCCCTGCAGCAGCCTGCAGGTTGCCAGGTGCCGCTGGTACTCCTCCTTCAGACACAGGTTCTCCGTGCACAAGTCGGACACTTGCTGCTCCAGCTCCTCTATCCTTCCCCTCTGCCTCTCCAGCAACTCCTGCTGGGTTTCGATGATCTTGTTAAGCTCCTTCAGATATTCCGCAGCCCTGGTTGGGTTCTCGATCGGGCTTTCCATGTCGCTCCGACGGCCCTTCTCTCTTCTTTTTTTCTTCTTTTTTAAGGCGCTGTTGTGTGGTTCCCTGTTTGCCTCGCAGAAGCCGGGGAGACGGGTCTGTAGTGTAGTGGAGGTAGTCCAGACCAGACCCGGGTCTAAGCGCAACACTTCAGTAGGTTGCGCCTTTTACGCTTCGCCATTGTTTTAAGTCGGAGTGGGTGATAATTCAGTGAGGAAAACACTCCCGGTACACGCGTGTTCAACAAGAACAAGTCCCAGTGCTCACAGCAGCAGCAGCAGCAGCAGCAGCAGCGGCTCCTAACCACGCATCAAGCTGCAGATATCAAACAGGAGCCTAAATATCAATCAGCCAAAATGTGCCAGGCAGCAGAGCGAGGGTCTGGGCTCTCCTCTGGCTCTCTGTGGAGTCTGCTCTGCTTGTTCCCCCTGTTGGCAGCGCGGTATGACATTTTCTGTGAGGTGCCTCTCGCTCCATGCTGTTCCCGTGACTTTTCGTAAACAGACGCTGGCTGTCAAGTGGGCGGGGCTTTCAAGTTTTATGAATCCGCAGGTCGCATTGAGCGCTGTGGTGTGGAGGCTCTGCAGACAGGGAGCAGGACAGGAGCAGGAGCAGCAGAGAGAGGGCTCTGGAGTTGGACAGCGCTATTCTTCATCTCTTCTTTTTGTCAGCCCATTCATCCTCAGTGTATTTAACACCATGCGTGCGCACATATGATAAACATGCATTATAAAAACAAACAACAACTTTGTTGCATTAATAGTCCGTCTGTGTTGGGTGTTGTTACACAGTCTGCTAGATACAGAGCGGTGCTGCTTTTCTTGCTTTTTTTTTATCGCCTGCAGACTTGTTTACTATGCTGCTTGTGTAAAGACTTTTCATCAGCCTGCTGAAATGATCAGGATAGATAGGAAGGAGCCGTGTGTGCGTCTGCGTAAAAAATCCAAAAACGTCTCAAATCTGTATGTGTGGCTGCGGATTTGCACGGCACAGTGTCCCATGGGTGTATGTGAGCAAACTGCAGCATTCCTCTGTGCCTAGGCCGGTTGTTTAAGTTTCACGGGTGACCCATCTCATTTCCATCTGGCCTAGCCCTGAGGATGTGGCTTTAAAATGTCTGACACAATGTTTGTTGAATGTGAGTCTAGTAGAACTAAAGAATATACAAAGTTTTAAAGCTGCAGCCAATGCACTAATACCCCCTCCAAATAATGACAGGTGGCCATTATTTGCCCTATTTGCCTCAGAGCATTGTCATGTCCACTTCTGTCATAAGACTTCTTTTTCAAAGCCCCATACTTGGATTCAGTTACAGTTATATTAAAGATAGGGCTTTACCTTCAGGGTGGATCCACCTGCACTCAAATGATGTGAGATAACTTGTTTTTAAGGTGGAGGCAGAGCCGGAGAAACAGTGGGAGGCAGTCTAAGGACAAAGAGTGCAGATGGAGTACATTAGGTTTTCTCTGTGGCTCCCTATAGTCCACATGGCGGGAGGCCAAAGAGGGCTGCAGGAGGCTCCACATGCCACCCAGAAGGATTTACAGTAGTACACAGCCATTAACAGCCAACAGGCCCAGGGAGGTGTTGCATGTCAACACTGCCAAACACCTCAGATCTGATGCGTTTCTCTTCCCCTCGCCAGAAACAGCATCTATACCATCGTCCTCTCTGCTGCAGGCGCTCCACTGCCTGCGTCCTATCACTGTTAAAAGGAGAGGAGACCATGTTTCAGCTGGAAGGGCCCACATCCAGCTAGTTAGAGTATCCTTCAGGGAGTTATTGAGTGCCGTCCAGCTCTGATGCTGTTGCACCCTGTGACCCTGAAAAAAAAAAGTAAAGATAAAAAGAATACAACAACAAAACCATTACTTAAACTTAAATCTAACACTTCTTTCTAATCCACAACTATATAAAGCTCGATTGGTCATACATAGCCTCAAAATCTTGGTAGTTCACAGGAACTCATGACCTGAGGATGAGGAATGTCGACAACCGGTTCAAAACACACGACTCCTCCTTATCATGCTCCTGTGCTCTCCTTCTTTCTCTCTGACTGACCACTGGTGCCAGTGCAGTTGCCTGCCAGAGAGATTTATTTTGTGAAATCACTCATATATTTTCACTGAGGCAAACCCACTCGGAAGCACCTACAAAACATTTGCCAGCTGTGATTGAAGAAGGTCCCCAATCATTTAACCAGCAGAGTGGAAAACTTTTTCCTCTTTCTTACCCTGAGAATGCCAAATAGTTTCCTCTGAGCCCAACAACCACCTCATATGGACGTGCGTTTGTGAGATGGATCCGAGCCGACACACCAGAGGGAACACTGCAGGTAATAAAGTAATATAATCCATTTTCTGATGTTCATATAATAAATAATTAAAGTCATAAATATCAAAACCGGTTAGGGGGTTTCCTCAGTGGTGTTCAAACAAGCAACAAATCAAAACAGCAAAAAATACAGTGGGAGTCTGATTAGGTTTGTGTTGACTTGTCATTTTTTGCTCCACATGAATGCTGCAACATAAAGTAGGCACATTTTTCTTTCCTTTAGGAACCAGCCACCGTTACATAACCAAGGAAAACCCCTCTGAGTCTGTGTGTGAATTCATTACAGCTGTGACAAACAAAACTTGGAAACTGGTATAGGCTCGAAATGGCAACGTCTGACTTCTCATTTTCCAGGAGGATCTTCTCGCACCATCCTGAAGACCCTGTGGGAGCGGCTTTACCATTCCTGTCAGGTCTCATTCAGTGCCCCACCTCATTGATCCCCTCCACTGACGGCACAGTAAGCCATCTGGAACAGTGGCGGTTTCCCTTCACCCTGGACGTGGCACAATGGCTCTCGAGCTTGACAGGCTGACAGGTGGGGTTTATACAACCAGCGTGTTTTAGAGGAGAGAATAAATTGAGTGTCATTTTAGTTTAGCATGCATGAGTGCCTTAATGAGGTATAGCCTAGATATAGCCTACTGTATGGTCACATTTGAAACCCACACGCCACACAATCATTTGATGGGAATTATTTTCAAAAACCGCCATTCCCACTTTTGAATTATAATGCTTTTTTTTTTTTTTTTTTTTACTAAAGCAGGCAGTAATTCACATCTAATGTGCCACTGTCTCATGAAGGCAGCTGCTGAAGTGGATTCCCAGTCAGCTGGCGTTTCCTTACACAACACAACGGTCGATGTGTTTTCTTCTCCACACCCAGGCAACATCTTAAGAATACCCTCGAGCCCCTGTCGTGGCCATAGCTTCAGCCGCACAGCTGGTCTTCGTGCGCTCCCTCATAAACACCTCTCAGTCATGAGTTAAGGCTCGGTCTACCCAACACCCCCTCAGAGAAATAAAAGAAGGAGCTTATGGGAAATAATGCAAAGTTTGTGGCTTGCGTTGTATATGTCCCTCACAGGATCTTTTTTTTTTTTAAAGAAAAAATATGCAGTAGTGCATGTTTGTAGGTTTTATGCATCTGTAAACATTGTTTCTATGAACCCTGGGATCAGCCTCGAGTAAGAACAGCACTAAAGCGGAAATGATTAGTCAATTTATCAAGTAACAGAATGAAAGGGAAAATAAGCTGCACCAACGTTGATACTCAAATTGTTATGTTTCAAACAAGGATAGAAAATATTCTCTAGTTTCTGCCTTTTAGGAATTAGCTTGTAGCTTAGCTTCTCTTTACAATACAATATTGTCAACTGAATGTTGATTCTTTAGACAAGGCCTCAAGAGTAAGACCCTGTCTGGATGAGATCACCTGTATGAATAATGGTATAATAAAATATAAAAAAATATATCAGTTGCAGCCATAAACAAGGCAGAAACTAGAATTAATGAGAAAATGTACATGTTTTAACAATGAAATAAATAAAACAAGGCACACATCTGTATAAGCGAGTCAGACAGGTGCTGCCCTGAAGTGTACCACAAGTGATGTTTTGCAAATCCTTCCGCGGCAGCGCACAGTCTGGTCTGCTCAGCTATTCGAGGTTGGGTAGCAGTTGCTGACATGCGGGCGGCTGCTGAGGGCATACAAATGAGCTAGGTGACTGAGACTCACCACAGCAGCCCAGAGCAGAGTCACAGACAGATGGGAGATATTTGATCAGTGGTCGCAGACCTTTACACATCCACAGGGAGCTGGAGAGAAAGACACCCTCCCTAATCCCCTCCGTTTGTGTATAATGCATAAGAGTGCAGTGGCTTTTGGGTACATGGGAGTGTAGTCGGTGCCAATACACAGAATCACCAATGTTTAAAGAATGAATAGCAGCTTTACATTTCCATACTACAGTACTTCCTTAGCATTACCATTTATATTTCTTGTTTTGCAATCAATGTGTCCTGTAAACCAAACCTATACTGAGCAGCTACTTGTGATTTTTCTACATATATATAGACAATAAATGAGGGAAAGAAAGTATGAAAGCATATGCAGATAAAAGATTGTGACCCAAAACTGCAGAAAAACATTAACAATATTGAGTGGGAAAGACTGATTAGATGTCAACATGTGTAACAAGGAGGAACACAAAATGTGTATTTAAAAAAGAAAAAATCAGATAAATGAAACAGCAGCTGATGCAGAAAATTAATTCATAGGGATGTTAGTATAGTGACGATTGCAGGTTGGGTTGGTGTGACAGAATCAGTGTTGCTTAGTGGAGTAAAACCTACATTTTTTCCCCTTAAGGCTGCATCTTTATGTGCATTTCTAATTAAGCAAAAGAAAAAAAAACATAACATTAACTTTCCGAGGCAAGAAAAATGGACGTAAAAAGTGAAAACTTTAATTAGCAAAGGCAGGCGAATATTCACTCAAGCAAACAAACTTGCGTCTGTATTATGTGCCGAAAGCTGTTCAGATATGATTGTAAGGCATGACCAGGAATCTTAAACACAAAAACACTGAATTCAAACGTCATCACGTACATTCCCGTCTCTGTAAACCTGAATGTCACAAGCTAACATAAATACCATTCCTCATTAACATTTTTCATTCAAATACAAAAATATGTTATTTAAAATTAAGTCACACTCCTATGTCGAAGCAACGCAGCAGTGGTACAGTAAGATGTTTCTGGAAATGTGCACAGGTCAGAACAAACAGAGAATTACTACATTTTCAGAAACAAGACCAGGTCACATTTGATTGCTTTTGCAATGAAGCAACACATGGATAAAAACTAAATGGTTGTTCACATTAAGTGTTTTCACATTAATGAATTAGACAGGACCTGCACGTGTTACGGCTCAAAAACTCAGTAATGTTAAATAATGAGGGATTTAAGTTCTCCCAGAAATGCCCAGAAAATTAAATACAGCAACCTTTATCTGGTTCGGATTTTGCACATTTGGAGGGTTCATCACCTTCGAGGAGGACGGGTTCAGTGGACGAACTTTTTCACAAAGTGTGAGAGCTACAATATGAGAGACGGTTTCTGCTCAAAATAAAATACAAGACTGGTTCATCCTGAGTTATTAAATTTCACATCAAATATGATGAGTAGCACACAGGTTAACGTCAACAAACAAAAAGCAACATATTTTGAAACACAAACTAGTGATTTGGTTTTTAAGCACTCTTCAAAAAAAAAAAATCTGTTTTCAACAGAGTGGCAGAGTGGTTTTGTATAAAAACTATTTCCATGGCAAACCACAAAAGACATATATACTGTATATATAAACCTGTTTCCACACACAAAAATATACACACAAAGACAATAGCCCTGTTATCGTCTTGAAGCTCTTAATTGCTATGCTGTTCGGAAAATGACGTTTTTGTATCAACATGAAGACAATGCAACTGAGATATTGCAGTCACGTCCCACAGCATTCATCTGGAGGGACAGAGGCACATTCAGTACGTGTTAATGGCCTGTGGTGGTCTACTTTTGGAGAACAGAGACCAGACAGAGGGCTTCAGTCTGACCTGTAGTCTGGAGAATAGAGACGCAACCTGGGGCTGCTGTTTGGGTCAGTCCTGTGTATGGTGCGGTTGAAGGAATTCCCAACTGGCGAGTCTAAACCTGAAAAAAAAAAGAAAAAAGAAAACAGAGTAAAATAAAACACTGGCTAAATGAGGGACTTACAGCAGAATAAAGCTCACTTCATGGGGAGAAAAAGATAAGAGGCACAAATCAGTTGTCGGCAAATGTAGCAGAATTAAAAAGGGAATACCACTTTTTACTGCTTTAAAGTCACAACCAGCCTCATTTGTATTGATAACACATATTAATGTCTGACACACATACTGTAGACAGAGCACACTGCAGAAGCTCCATTTGTGATAAATTGGAGATTTGGGGACTGATACAAAGCATCTTACTTGGTTTTACATCCAAATGACCTTTAATTTACAATGGGTGAGGAAGCATTTCATTCCCCCCAAAATCTATTCCGTCTGCCATATAATTGTCTTGGATTCTATCAGAGACTTCTTCTATCGTTTCTAATTAATTCTCAGTGGAGCTGTACAGCCTAGTAGCACCACAGATTTGGGGATTAATACAAACTTCTCTTTATTCATTAAGGAACAGTGAACTATAAAGCGCAAATATTCAAGAAAAAGCCCTGACATTTAGTGGGTTAGTGTCCTACCTGTGTTGGGCGGTGGTGTCCTCTGGATGAAAGCAGGGTGATAACTTTGTTCCCTTGGAGTGAACACTGTGTGGAGGACTGCAGAGGATAGAAACCATGTTTAAGACACATCATCACTCTGGAGAGTTCAGTGTATATACTGTATGAAAAATACCCTCTCAGCTTTAAGTGCTCCAAATTGTGATTACTACCACTAATTTTCAAAGAAATAGAATTACAGCATTTGGTGAAGTTTTCCTTTTTACATTTAGAGCAAAAACCATAAAAATGAAAAATACAAATAATAATGTACAAAACCAAAACCCCAACGGCCTTGTACACGTCGGTCGCACAAAGCAATGAAAGTGATGAAATTATGACAGTGAGAACAATTACTGTGAATCAAAACATTTACCAGTGCAAAAATGATAACCATTATCAGACAAAATAATCCAAGGACGTAGCAAATCCTACAGAAATGGGATGACTCACCGATAATGATGATGGCTGTACCGGCCAACAGCGCAAACAGGGTGAAGAACATCATCTGATAGCTGTTTGCGAAGGCGTGCAGGGAGTGGTCCCTCTCCGTGTTCACAACTGGAGCAGCAGCTGCTGAGACAGAGCAGCAGATGAGAGCACAGGCTGTCAAAACCTCTTCAAAGCGCTGGGAACATGCAACAAGCTGACAAATATTAGCTATGGCACAGATGGATAGTAATGGTCCCAAAGTCTGAATGGAAGGGAGGCTATTGAAAACTGCGCATTTCTCCCAGATCACAAATACGGATCAATGAGCAAAACTAAACATTTAAATATTTAATCTGTATTATTCATTCCACTTAAAAAATGTCAGCATTAACTCTACAGCAGGAGTCACGGGAGTTTGAGACCCCTGCTCTACAGGCTGTGGTTATATTCACTAATGTAAAATTATAACAATGATAATCATCACAATATAACCACCTTAAAAAGATGAACAAGCCTTACAGTAACTTGGTTTTTGAAATGGCGACGGTACTGCTAACTTTTTTGACACATAAAATACTCTTAATGCAAAATGACTGTGGCTTGAGGCTCGGTGACTTGTCATTTGCACTGAAAGGATATCTGACCTTGCATTGAAGCGCTGTGATCAGCTACGTGAATCAAAGTGACTGGGATGAGGAGACTTTGGCCGGAGGGAGTGCTGCTTATTGAAATAGAAGCAGAAGCTGCAGCCTGAAGATCCACAGCACTGACGGTGTACTTTGAGAAACTGGGAAAACCATGTTGAACCTCCTTCTCTTGGACAGCAATGTTGGGAGAGGTAGAAACCACCTAAAGACACAGAAAAGTATGCCAACTTTTTTCTTTCTTTTTTTTAAAAAAAGGGATACTTCACCCAAAATCGATAATTCACCAATTTTCTACTCACCGTCATGCCAAGGAAAGGTTCGGAGAACTTTCGGAGTCATCAAAATGCTTTGGAGTTCCAGGGGGGGTCTGGCTGGCAACGGATTTTTATATAATGGCGGCAGATAGAGTTCACTTTTGAATTGTCCAAAACACACAATATGAAACATCCAAATACCTTGCTAAACTAAAAAGTTGTTCGGAAAAAATTAATTTGATCTCCGTTTTTAGCCTTGTTGTAATAGTAGCTCCCAGTGGCTGCGCGAGATGCACGAGATTTGCTGCGAGATGTTCGTTCATCTCGCAGCAAATCTTGTGCATGCGCACAAACATCAACAGAGCCACTGGGAGCTACTACTACAACAAGGCTAAAAACAGAGATCAAATTAATTTTTTCCCGAACAACTTTTTCATGTGGCAGCTTCAGGAAACTTGGGTCAGTACGGACGAGCAGTATGGAGGCATTTGGATGCTTCATTGTTTGTGTTTTGGACGATTCAAAAGTGAACTCTATCCGCCGCCATTATATGAAAATCCGTTGCCAGCCGGACCCCCCCTGTAACTCCAAAAGCGTTTTGATGACTCTGAAAGTTCTCCGAACCCTTCCTTGGCATGACAGTGAGTAGAAAATTGGTGAATTATCAATTTTGGGTGAAGGAAGCTTACTGAAAAAAGGATCATACTAAGTGTATTACACTGTTAACTTAAGGTTCCACTAGAAACAAAGCTGTTGTCTAACCTCCATGTTGGACAGGGCAGCAGTGGGGCCGTAGATCGTGAGCTCAGTTGATGGATGCGTGTTTGAGAGCAGCAGTTCAGTCTTGTCGGAGTAGAGGCCTGGCTCTATGGGCAGCCTGGCACCGACTTGTTCCCCAGAGAACGCGCTGCCCTCCAGGCCTGCTTTCACAAGCAGGTTGGTCATGGACATGCTGAGCACACGGGTCTGCTGGTCAGACATTGGCTGCAAGGTCATGGAACATGTGTAGAGGCCTGGGGCGAGAATCGAAAGAGGAAAAATTGTAGTTCAACATAAATTATTGATGTGTGCAATAGGGGCAAGAAATTACTCTGGATGTCACAGTGAATGTGATTTTAGTGTCAGTGTGCCCCCCCCAAAAAAGGTGCATAGAAGAAATACACAATGTATTCCCACTCTCGGAATTTGTTACAGTGGTTATAACCTTATACATACACAGTGGATCCCCTCAGAGATAAGCCAACAAACTGGGGTTAAGTCCCCAAGCATAATCAGACCAGTGCTTTCAAGCAATAGGGAACCTCCTCAGGTTCAATATGTCACTTGGACACCTCTTATAGTCCCTGCTAAATTCATCCCACAGGCAACGCAGGTATTGATTATGCCCTTGTAAACAATGTTTTCCTCCCCCTCGTGCAGAGCATGCACATAAACACTATGTCTAGGTGAAGTTACAAAGAATTTTATTTTGTAAAACAAAGTGTTAAAAGGTAGAAAATTGGATGAAAGTCAAAGTATGAAGAAATAAGAGAGGAAAAGGAGCATGAGCATTAAAAAAAATGGTCTAAATGCAAAGAGGAAAAGAGCCCAAACATCACAATCATGGTTCATCACTGTGCGTGATCTCTGGTCTGAATTCACATTAGGCTTACCGATGCTGGAGTCAAAGCTGATGTGTGTTTTGAATACATCAGTGGCAGGAAAATCAATAGCACCACTGGTGAAGCTGAGATGGCAGCTGACCGAGGTTTCTGGCTGCAGCTGAGGAATAGCTTCAGTTTGGGCAGAAGAACAAGTTCCTGCAAGATAGAGCACACTGGAATAAGACATACGACATCTTTGTGCTCCTTCTTACCCATTAATCATTAACGCAAAGGTTTCACATTTTTGGAAACATGCCTGCTTAGATAGATTAAAAAAAACGACACTACTCTCTTACTCTTATATACAGCTACAGCTTGTACATGGGGAACAGCTAGCCTGCTTTATCATATGTCAAAAATTCTCTGACAATACCACAGTCAAGAGAAAATTAATATTTTTTAAGACCTTGTGCAGAAGTTACAGCTCAAGAAGTAATAGTGAATATATTAACCATCATTTAGAAAGAAAAATATATAATGTAGCCATTGTTTTTTCTGTGAATTAAGCAACAAGATACTGTGTGTTAATTGGGGATTTTCTGAAGTGTGGTAAGTAAGCTGAGCTAACAGGCTGCTGGCTCCAGCTTCGTGTTTACTGTGCTGAAATGAGAGGTATCAATCTTGCCATCCACTCCTTGGTATAAAGCGAATGAAAGCATTTCCAAACTTAATTACTGCTCAGCTACAACCGAGTCAGTTCAGTACCGATGAGGTTGGTTCCTCTTTCTCTGGTAGTGAGTAGGACCTTTGTTTCCTTGCCGGTCCTCACAGGTGCAGCCTGTGCCATAGCTGTTGTTTTTGTAGCTGCTTCAACTGTTACCTACAGAGCCATAAAGAGACAGGGAAGAGTCAATAAACCAAAAGAAGATTCAGATGTGTGCTTAAAATAATGACATGATCATTTGCATCCACAACTAATTGTTTACATCAATCATGCAAGGCTGTCATTGAAACAAACAAAGTCAAATCACAGTTAAGTGTTTGAATATAACATTAGTGCCATCTCTATCAATGTCTTCTCACATCGATAAAACAAAACAAAACAAAACAAAAAACACCTCTTCATTCCAGTTCATCATGTTATAATACTTATGAGTTTTGTTTAAGATAAAATACCCTGCACCAAATGTCATCAATCATCCAGCTCACAAGCGGGCACAGCATGACTGGATAGAGCACAGTGACTCTCCACCTCATGCACCATCACGCATGAGACTCTCCACAGTGGTAACACCGTGCACACACATTAGAGAGAGACAATGGTACTGAAAGGCAATGATGGATACAGTATACACCTGTTGTACTCTGGCTCCCGTTATGATGTATTGCTTAAGGATTGATACAGTGGAATGCACTGGCAGAGGAAGATTAAAAGCTCTGGAGAATAGAGATGTCGTGAGTGGAAATAAAAGAAAGCAGAGACGTGAGCTGTTTGCATAATTACAACACTCAGAATATGCCTCTTGTAGCTCGTTCATCACAGCCATGACTAAAAGAAGAAGATGTATATACCAGGCTACACTTTCTGCTTTATCATAGGCTGCAGGATCATTAGTTAAGGCTGTAGTTTCTACCTACAGATGACATACCTCTCTGTAGGTTTTAATAAGACCAGGTATTTCATAGTACACAGTAGCTGTCCCCGAGTCTCTGGCCACAGCTGCACCAGTTTTAGGATCCACCTGAAGGACACCGCTGGCTGAGGAACTCCAAGTACCATGAGCACCTGCAGAGACGGTGAGATAAAGAGCCAACGTTTTATGAAATTCAAGGTATTTTTGCCTGGTTTTCCTTAATAACATGTAAACTTCTCACCGTCTGGGCCGTTAAAATGGGAAGTTAAGCAAACTACATCTCCCACCACCAGCCTGTGGTCTGGATAAATAGCGTGCTCGACAGGAACTGGAACGTAGTCCGCGACTGCCATGTTTTCACTGTCCCACACTGCAAGTAGGGTGAGGCCGACATTGACCGTCCGCACTGTCAGAGTGTGGTTAGTAGGCCCAGCCCCCACCTGCACCAGGTCATCTCTGTAGGACAGAACACAGCATATGTTTACATTACTTTAATTGATATAATTACTAATAATAACAACAGAAATAATAATTCATAAATTGTTATCGATTATCCATATAATAAATGATAACTGATTATGTAAGTGATGATGTAAATGTTCCCTCCAAACAAACTCTAGACTCTAAACCTTTTATTTTATAAATTGAACAGAGAGAATAAGAAATAAGTAGAACAGAGTTTCGGTACACTGAAACATTAGTGTTCTAAAAATCTGTGAAACTTGAACTACAGATGCATTATAAATTACCTTTGTTAGATTTTGAACCTCACTTCACTCCGTCTAGCTTTACACTGGCTGTCATATAAAGGCAAGCTTTTTAAAAAGAAATCTAACACTTAATCAGAAACGTAACTAAAATTTCAAACTATAGATAGTTCATCTCTTTGCTCTCAAAACAACCCTTTGTTCTTTGTGGCATTGATTTCACAAGATGTTGAGAACATTCCTTTGGGATGTTGCACCATGTTAACATGAGCGCGTCACATCATTCCTGCAGAGCTGTGAGCTGCACATTCACGCTTCCTGTCTGTCGTCCTATCACATCCCAAAGACGTTCTGTTGGAGGCCACCGAGGTTCACTGAACCGAAACCATTTTCTGACTTTTGCTTCATGGCATGGTGCATTATCGTGCTACCAGGAGTGATTTAAAAATGATTAATTGAGGCCATAAAGGGATGAAAATCATCAGCAGCAGCATTATTGAGATAGGCTGTGACATTATAACCAGGATTGATTAGTGTTAAAGTGCCAAAAAAACGTCATGGACACTAGCACACCTACACCACCAGCACACTGAAAAGTTGACACTTATCTGGTTGGGTCGACAAATTCTGACTCCATAACTGCTGTTTCAACAGAAATCCACATTAATGAGTCCTTAGATTCTCTCACTGGCTGATAATGGTGGAACCTGATGTAGGTTTATGATGTTGTAACTCATCCGCCTCGAAGGTTGACATGTTGTGCCTTCTGTAATGCTTCTCTGCACACCACAATTGTAAAGAGTGGTTACTTGAATTACTATAGCCTTTCTGTCATCTCCAATAAGTCTGAATGTTCCCCCCTAAGCGTTTATTTCTCGCACCATTCACACTGATTTCCCCATTCTGATATGTGCTGAGGATTATTAACAGATTAATATAGGGCTATAGGAGCTCTACAAACACCTGGATCATTTTGGGATTTGTCGCCAAATCATTAAAACAATTATTCATTACCAGAGGTCAGACATGAAGTTTAAAGAGAGACCTCATCCTGCTCTAATCCAATTTCCCACTCCTCACTGCGACACCCCAAGGCCCATCATTGATCCCCATTTGACCGTCTGTTCATCCTCTTGTGCTCCTCACCCACCCCCCAAATCACACCTGTCAGTCTAATGAACTCATTCGTTATCGTTAATGCCATCGTTTCTGTTGCTGAACATCTTGCTAATCTGAACTGCACCAATATTGCAAGTGCTTAAAAAAAGCACACATTTAAGAGGTTTTTATTTTTATTAAAAACAGCACTTCACATGCTCTAATCTTTCATTTCCCTTTTGCAAAAGCACAACATCCAACAGCATTAATCTTTCCACCAGAAAAAATGCTTTTTACCTTCATCTCCAAAGCATCTGTTGTGAACAAATGGTTCTGAACAAAGTGCTCCTATCAGTAAAATCCAACTGGCTCCTTGCAAACATAGGATCTAATTGCAGGCCAACCCTCTTAGTCCCAGGACTATTGGCCTTTTACTACTCTGATTTTGATACCTTTGCCCTAAAATTGTCTGTCAGCTCCTGGAGAACAAGGTAATAGAATCAATTTATTGTGCAGACAGATGAGGGAGTCCCTCATCGGGAGGGCAGCTTCTCCCTGCCCAACACTCCCATTAATTTGGCTCACTCACTCAGGTGGAAACTACTACATCTGAAATGAGGAACAGCCCAGTAAATTAATGTTGTGAACTCCACGTACAGCCTGCCACTAAATCCTGCCATGACCTCAACCACTGTGGCTGCACTGTGCAAATATTAATGTACAGTCGGAACAAAAAGGAGTTGTGTGATGTATCACAGCACTGGCTGTATACAAGTAGGGGAAATATTTGTGTTTCCTTAGATATATCTTGCATGGATCAATATGATAAAAATACACCATGTGAAATACATGCAAATTAAATTCTAAAATCAATATTGTCAAGAATCCACTTTTGCCGTTTTTAAATGGAGAGCAATATTGGATTTCTACTGAAACACATATTCTGTTAGGCTAGTGGTGGGTGAGTAGTTTGCGAGTTGACACGACTTGTCTGGCAGAAACTGAAATAGTGGGAGACATTAGGTCATGCTAGACTGAATGAGGTTGTACGAATGGACCACTCAAAAGGGAGGCCTCTGTACTCACTCTCTATATATAGCCCAGAACAGAACAAGATAACAGCGTTTTAACCTTGGGGTTTTAAGCAAGCTGCAAAATATATAGTCTTCCCTTCTTTGCTGGTTGAAAAACATCATGTTTCACTTATGGTGTCACACAGAATGTGTGAATTAATGCATAAATTACATCAATTAATGACAACTCATAAAATATGATGACAAGTTTTATGGATATCTGACCTGTTTGTGGAAAACGTGAGGTGAGAGTTGGAGCTATGTAGGACCTCTCCAGTGCTGGCATGAAAGTGGACAGTGAAGGTGAGGACTATGCCCAGGGGGAAGGCCTTCGACGTCTCTCTGGTGTTTGTGTAGAGCACTGGAGAAGTACTGTAGCGCAAATAGGAAACGGGTACCACCTGAGAAATGAAAGGAGGAACCAGGGTCACGCTGAGAAACTGCACAGACAAGGTCAGCTGCCACTTCCAGAGTCATTACTAATCCTCTAAGAATAAGCCTGGAGCAGATGTAACAGCATTAATGGCTCAGACAGATGGTTGCTATTTGACATATTACCATTTTACCAAATATGTTATATATGTTGTATAGTATACTAATGTACTCTTGTCGGGTCAAACAAATTAACAAAACAGTGATTTTTGTAGATGAACTAACCCTATAAAAATCACCTATATGTACAGAACAGAAATACTATCTTTATTTTAAAAAGGTTCTTGAACTATTAGTTACCAAACAAGTAACTCTTAGTTCTGATGTGTATTGCAATGACAAACTGTAGAATAATTTAGCGCTAATCTAAATGACCTACCCACAATGGATTGAGATGGATTTCATTGTCAAATTTAACGAACGGCGCTTTTAAAAAAGGAGGGGGTCTAAAACGCATTTCATGCAGCCGCTTTTCATACTGACCTTCACAGCGAGGATGAGGGTTTGATTGACACCAAACGTCTCTTGTGAGGTGATCAGCAGAGAGGAGATGCCAGTGAGAGAGCCAGAGAAGAGAAAGCCCTTATCATCCACTTGAGCGATAACAACCTGGTCGGGGAAGTCCAGCATCCGATAAGAGAGTGCACCCACACCATCCCTATTAAACAAAGAGGAACACAATCACATCAGGTGCCTCTTACCGACGTACATGTTTCCATCATTTTGTATGGTGCAATTAAATATACTACAATACTGAACACATCCAATTAAAAGAAACAAAAAACACTTTGCAGGCGCTTAAAACTCACCTGTTTGTTTGGAGTCTGAGGGCTGAGTTTGGAGCCATCAATAACTCGCCCGCTTCTACTTCAGGGTTCAGCATGTGCAGCTTGTCATAGACCTTGATCAAAGCAAAATGTTGAATTTCCAATTATGAGAGGACTTTAATCATTCTTTGATGTTTCGGCACTAGTGACATGTCATAGTTTAATGCAGTCTGAAGTTGGATGCATTCAGCTCCAACTAATCTGCAGTCTTATCACTTCATAAAGTTAACAACTCCAGATATTCCAGAGCTCAGCAACTTCAGCACTCTGCTGCCTTAAATGCCAGATTTCTCTAGTAGCAGCAGTGGAACATGGTCACGATGAGCAAAGTCCAAAGAGGTCTTTATAAAAATATCAGCATGTGCAGTTTTTGTAATAGTGGTGCTCAGGGCAAACAGATATTGTGTTTACAGTACTGCAGTGTTTTTCAAGCGTATCTACAGAGAGTTAAGCGCTGTACCTGAATCTGGATCTCATCCTTGAGCTCTTGCAGGTTCCCCACAATCTGCCCGGTCTGAGGGATCGTCACCGTCAGCACAACTTTCAGCCCTGTCCGACCTCGTGTTCTTCCAGTCACCACCATGCCAAAGTTGTGCTCTGACTGGAGCTCCACGTTAGCCTGAAGGAGACAGGCACCATTATGATAATAGCAAAAATAGTAGCATCAAATCAAATAAAAAGGCAAGAGTGATGAGGAAGCAGGGACGAGGCACAGGCGGACAAGGAACCAGAGACAAGGCAGATGCTGGTTTTTAATCATAGTGTAATGCAGGGACAGCACATCTTAAGACAATCTAATAAAAGGATTGAAGAGACAACTGGGGCCAAAAATAGGAATAATTCAGTAACAGAAAGCGTACTATGTGATATCAAATGCAACAGCAAAAAGGAGTGATGGTGCAGGGTACCTCAGAGTGTCTTGACTGGACATCCAAGATGTCTCTCTTGGTGGTGGACCAGTGAAAGGTCAGCCCAGGGAAAGCATTGCCAAAGGAGAAGGGTGTTTGACTACTAGTCATACCCACCACATACACAGGCATCTGGAAGAGGAAACAGGCTTAATCAAGGCAATCAGAGAGTTCAATACCACCTCTTCTACTGAAATTCTTCTCAATAAGTAAATACATAATAGAAAATAAAATAATCATACCTGTGCTCCTGTCTTCATTCTTGTAATAGGTGCCTTGATTCGAATGGCTGTCAAAAACACAACCTCAACTTCTACTTGATCCTGAGAAAACAAAGAGAAAAAGCTGCTCATCTGTAAAATCTAAATGAATCATAATACCTCTTGACATCACCTGCATACACACACACTTACCTGAGACACAACAACAAGCTTCCCAGTTTCAGCATCAACAGCCTGGACCAGTCCAGTCACAGTAACATTACCGATGGCAATACCCCTGACGTGGCCCATGCCGTTAACAGTAGCTATCTCCTCATCGGAAATAGAGAAGAGGATATTGGACTGAGGCTGAGGGCCTCCCTCAGATGTGATCTATAAATGACAGGAGAAATGAGAAGGGGAGGGGTGGTTTAAAATAAAAGAGAAACAGGAAAAGATGGGGAAAAAAACGAGTATCAGTTTCACATGAGAGACTGTGACAGTTTAGTCAATTGTATTCATCAAAGCGGGAGTCTAAGAAATCACTGAAAGTTACAATGCTTCATGTATCAAACTAGTCAAGATTAGGAAAATGGAGATCCAACACTAATAACGTGCAATGCATGTGTAAAAGTGAGTTTCGCGTTCAGCAATTAGGATTCTTCCTGGATAGATGGCAAATGGTTTCTAATCAGAGAACGGGTTGAATCAAATGAAAGGCAAGCTGGATGTTTAAACCAGGAGCAATTAGTCTAACGTCATCTTCCAGAAAAGTCCTGGCAGAGTGCTCTTTTGGAAGATAAAGTGAGGACCAGATGAACTCTTCTGGCAATATGAACTGAGGCCAGCTGTTCCAGACAGCGCCCAGGCATGAGGATTATACATACCTGCATCATTGCTCCAATTAAGAGAGTCATTTTTCTTGGGATGAGTTTGAATGGTGGAAATACCTAGAAGTAAAAGAAAAAAGTTACAATATGTGCACATGTTCAGTCAGAATTTGAACTGAAATTACAGGAATTCACACAAAATTATACCTCAATTTGCTGAGGGAGGGAAGAAATCTTTTTCCCATTTCTATCCACAACAACAGCCGACAGAGTGGTCTGACCAATTGAGGCACCTTTCACCAGGAAAACAGCTGTATCATTTTCTGTGGATTCTGGTAATGGCCTGCAAAAAAAATGAACAGAAACATACATGAGTCACTGAAAGTTCTTAAATCTGGCTTCTCCTCCTTATACTTACTTCAGAGACACTATTGCAGAAGCTCCCTTGAGTTTTAGATTCATGAATTTGAAATAGCTGGCGGGGAAGGGCTTCTTGTTATCATCCAAGACTCTGACATAAGCTCTCACAGATTTGCCAATCTCCACCTGTAATTGAGATGAATGACATTCATCATTAGGGCAATAATCATTTTGGTTCACAGACAGGGCAAGGCTTATGACACCGATTCCAGACAGGCTAACTTTCATGAAAAGGCAGGGAAAGAAAGTGAGAAAAGAGACTAACTATATCGAGTGCTTAGCTATATGTCAAGGAGGCATTTCAGGAATGCACGGTAAAAGTGAAAACAGGGATCATCTAGTCAAGCAGTGCCTGAACCCTCCAAGATGAGGGATTACAAGGATTAAAACTGACCTTGTCAACCACTCTCACATAAACCTCCAGGATGTCAGATACATGTACGGTGGCTTTGGCAGGTGCTGGAAATGCCAGGCACAGGTCATGAACCATCACCTTCACCAGTCCTGGGTGCACCGGAGAGACCTGCACAGCAACACAGCAAATATCAGTACACTTTACATTCATTAAAGCAATTTCAAACACTGGAATCTTTTATCTTTTATCCAGCAAAGGCAAACAATAGTTAAGTTTCTTGTAGTTTACAGAGTTTATTTCTCAGGATGTTTATTACAGAGAATTCCTTCTTACCTGTGCTGTTCCTTGGGCTTCCTGGAATACCACATCTGCTATCCCTTTAACACTGGTATTGACAAAAAAGTGTCCTGAACCCTCTCGCAGGGCCAGGTTTACCTGCAAGACAAAATATATCAATGTGACAGTGCTGAAAATGATAGTGTCTGCAATAATCCCATATTGCCAGTGTTTTTGTGACAGCCAGCTGGCCTGGCATGTGACATCAAAAGGAAACCTCTGCCCACACTCTCTTTTAAATCCTCTTACACAGGTCACTAGCCGTTATTTAACCCCCACACCTGCCAAACATCGCCCCCGTATCACATAGGATTAGAGGAGGCAGGCCCACTGAGCAAAGTTCCCACTTTGTCTAGTGCAATAATTAGTATTAGCATTTGAATTCATTCAGTTTTTGCCAATGTGATGAAATTAATCTCCACCATTTGATACTTAATCATACAGTAAATGAAATGATTCAATCATCTCTATTTCTGCAGGATCAAAGGCAATTATACTTTTCAGTTAAACAAGCCTCAGGAAGCTACTGTGGATGCAGAGCTCACACTTTAGAGGGTAAAGCGACAGCACAGTGATTTGTATGTGAGACCCAGGCATTGATAAATGTCTCTCTTACCCGCACATCTGGATGATTGTATATGGTCACCGTGTCAGGAGAGATTTTCACATCTTCAACCAATAGGAGCTCCAGAGTAGCAGAGACAGGGATCAACGGGTCATACTGTCCAGAAGAGGAAGAAGAGTTGAAACAGGATTGCTGCTATGGTTACACGTGTAAATATTGCAACAACAAACAATAGCGTGTGCTGTTCAGGGTAGAAATGAAAATGGAAAGCAAGATGAAGCTGGATCCGATCAAAAGATACACAACACATGTTAGTAAAAATTGTCTGGTCAAAATTAACCTGATAAGATCTGATGGGGTACGGAGAATTGCTTGTGTAAGGGAGCCCTTATTGCGAGAGCAACATTGATATTTTGAAAAATGTTTTATTCAGCTGCTTCTGCTTTTTAAAAAGGAAGTGAAAACGTTCAGATTTCTTCATGGTTGAGTTGCTGGTTTTCACTTACTTGGCTGGGAACATTGGCTGCGTCCAGATGTGAGACCTGGTAACCCACAGCAGTCACTGTAATGGCTGCAATGCCTGTTTGATGGTGGACAAGAACCGTCTGACGTCCTGCCACAGAAACAAAAACAAACACTATAAGTATTTACATCAACACCAGTCCACACTATTTATCACTACTAATCTATAGAAACAAATAAGAACCAATAAATATGTATTCCCAGTGATATGAGAATGGATAATTACCCATCTGCCAACACTGTCTCACAATTAAAGCCCATTTTTATGTCATTCCTTTCAAAATGTCTGAACAAAAGAGTGACATTAAGCTGACATGCCATTCTCTTAAAAAGCAAAACAAAATAGTAACAAATTCGTCTAAGCCATCTGGAGACATTATACCGTGAAGTTTCATCTGTTTGTTGCCGTCCTCGAACAGCTGCAGCTCCATAGGCATAGTGGGTTCAATACTGGCAAGCGACACCTTAGTCGATTCCCACAACATGCTCAGAGAGCTGAAGTTGTCAAACTTCCTTCCTTGCTGATCAAACGCAGCCAAATCCAAAATGGGGTTGCGGTAATTTGAAACAGGTACCTAAAAAAAAAAAATACAGAAATGTTGAAATGGAAAAATGTAATAAATCGTTATCATCATAAAAAGCTAAAGTAATTTAATAACTGCATTTCCTCAACATTTCTCTTTTCTTGAGTTTACTTGAGGTAATCAATGTAGGACAAATACCTGAAACAAAACAAATGCTCAAAGCTCAACACAGTTTGTTTCCCCTTGTTACATCACATCACATACGTACCACTTGTTTGTTCTGCTGCAGCAGTGGGCAGGTCAGGTCCAGCTGTGGGCTCGTATACACTGGGACTAAGGTGAGGCGAGATGGAGGAGCGCAAACAAACTTGACCACTGCTGGTTCCACAGCAGGGAAAGGGTTGGTAACACTGGCCTTGTTCCCCACCATCACCTCCAACACCTGAAGAACAACATAATTACAAGTCAGATGAAAGCTGAGAGCAAAAGCAGCCACAACAAGTGATAGAGTAAGAACACGTCTGTATGTTTTTCTAAGATCTAACCATTCAATTCTTTATTTGGTGAAACAAATGCAAAATAGAAACTGTATAACTGCAACAGATCCCACCTGTTCTCCCAGGGCCCTGCAGGTTGCTCTGACCCAGTGCTGGTTATAGTTGTGAGATGAGGGACTAGTCAGAGTAAGGCTCACGCTGGCCTCATCCTCAGCACTCAAGTTGCAGAAGAACCTTGAGGGCTCTAAGACCCACGGCCGTGGCCCACCCTCAAACAGCATGTCTTTAGATGATCCCAGAGTCACCACAGCCACAGATACGGGATCAATAGCCTGTCAAATAACAGTATTATTGTATTATACATGTTATAACAGGGCACTTCAATGCTCCAAAATGTCTACACTATAGGTCTCCAAAAAAATACACTTCACTTGAAAAATTATAGCACATATGAATTTATATAAGTGTGGTTACTGTAGTGTTAAGAGGAACTTAGCTGGGGAAATATTATGCTGAAATACACAGTATTACACAGCAAAGAAACAAAACTGGGTCAACCTTTAGCTGCCAGGGCACAATATGTGAAGAAACATCACAGAAATGTCTGCAACATTTTGAAGAATACCACTCAATCCCATGGTAAAAAAAAAAAGAAAAAAGAAAAGAAAAACACAAAAGGGCATCAAACAGTCTGTTACTCTCTGATAATCTGAATGTAATGTGTAGGGAAACCATAGCTACTGTTATCTGTGGTACGGGGGGGGTAAATGTTTCATGACAGACTTGGTCACCTCATCATTATACATGTCATACTGTCAAATTCAAAACCACATCAGTTGAAGTCAATTTCAGTCCTGTGCAGTAACATCAGCCAGGCATGGAAAACAAATCAGTGGAGCAAGTGTATAATGCATTATTAAAATGCATAGAGCACAGAGGAAACCCAGGAGGAGGAAATTTCAACACTCGCTGATCATCGCATTTCTGCTTTGACTCTAAGGAGAGACTGTGTGTGCGAATTGTGAGATTGTGTGCATGTGTGTATGTGAGTGAATTTCCTTAGAAGACACAAGCTAACTGGTGCTTTGAAATGAGAAAAAGAGTAAAAGCAAATCACAACAAAGACTTGAGCTTAAGTTCACCTGCAGTTGCCCTATATGTTCAAAATATGTGAGGTTGATTAATCAATCCACAAAAGGAAATTAGTAGTTCGACATGATTTGAGAAATATTCATTGTGTGTAAAAGAGGTTAAACGATAAGACTCAAAGTTCATAATCCTATACTAGATTCTGGAAGGACAAGACCTTTAGACTCACTTTGAGAGGAAGATAGGCAGCAATGGTGATCTTGGCACTGAGGTGGACGTTGCCATGGGAGTAGCTGACAGTAAGTGTGGTGTACCCAGGTGTGAGGGCCTTGGCTCTCACCCCACTGCAGTGGTCCTGGCCTGGGGCCAGCCTCCCTGCATCAGAAGGAGAATGGAGATTAGAGGAAGCCAAAAAGTGGGAGAGGGCGCAATATGACAATGTAGAAATCACCACAGAGACACACTTATATCTCTTCCTGTCTTAAACCACAGAGAGGTCCTACTGTTTGGCCCAGCCCACTCCAAAGATTAATAATACAAGATTCTAAAATGAAAAACTGTGGATCTTGCCAACAGAGGAACTTTCTAAGTGATAAACTTTTAGACAATCTGAGAGCAATAAATAATTAAAAACACTTCAGCGCTAGAGGACTGTGCCCAGCCCCATACCATTGTCAAGCCCAACTCACACTTACGAGTATTTATGGTTTCTCTTATTCTTCCATCATTCACTTAAAAGTGTTTTATTAAGTGCACATATTTGAAAAATTACTTAATTAAAAAAATGATTACAGTGACAATTGCAACAACTGACACTAAACACAAGGTGTACCCCTCCCCCACTGGACTGAATAAAGTTGTGCACAGTAAGCAGACTCAGACACAGTAAGTCCATGAATTAAATTACCCACAGCATATGATGGTAGGCAACCTGCTACTATATAGGATTGTGTTGCATCGCAATATGACCAGGTCAGAACAGCAAGGCTCACTCACCATCAAGCATTTGGAAGACACCGTGGCTCTCCTCCTCAACCTGCAGGTCAAAGTGTGAGCAGTCGCTCAACATAACCCGCTCTTTCTCCACCTCCTCCAGCAGGCCGAAGATCCTGAGAGGCAGATCCAGAACCAGACCCACCTTAGCCTCTACTGGGCAAGGGGCAAAGTCCATGGCCACAGGCTCAACGACATAGACCTGAGGGAAAAGCGTATCAAAAGGCCTTTAGAGAGTGTAAGAATCAGTGCTGTAAAATGGGAATTTGAGGTATAGCAATGAAATGCAGCTTTAGTATGTAGTTACTTTGGTTGCATGATTTATAATGACGTCCTCTTAAATACCTTCCATTACATAACATTTCCTTAAAATACTTTTGTGTAAAACCCAATGCTACCACACAAGTAAATGGTGAATTGAGAATAGTAAAAAGCAAAATGTTTCTGACGGACACACCAGACTTCATAAAAATACATGAACATTTTGTTTCAAATCTCAAGTTATTGTTTACACCAATGAAATTCTGTTATCTGCAGAACTGTGTGAGTGCGCTCTCTCCAGATTTGAGCGATAGTAGCCTGGCAACCTAAAAACTGTTTTTACAACTGTTACGCCCCTTAAACAGCACAAACAAAAACATCTACCAAATCTATGTATTCATATGAGAGACAATCCCTCCTCAAAAAGCATGAGAATATCAATTTTCAAGGTTTTAAGAAAAGGAAGCAAGGTCCACAATAGCTGTTGAATGACGTTACAATGTGTCTGTTGACATACAGTTGCAGTAAAGTATGATTTAGCCAAGTAAATAAAAGTGTTAATCTATTTGTGTGGCTTGGCTTTACAAATCAATAACATAAAATATCATTCATAACTTCCATAAAAATCTTTAACAAGTGTGCTGTTCCACAATGCATCACATGTCAACTCACCTTCATTTGGCCAAAATGTAGTGGGTTGCGTAGATCGTGAGCATGAACGACACTGACACCGATGTCACTGACCGTCGTCATCACTCCTTTCACAGTCACTGTGGCAACAGCTGTATTGGAGGAAGACCAGCTAAAATTTCCACTCCCTCCTGTTGCCTGTGATAAGCACCAAAAAACGGTTTTCTTTCATGTTAGATCTCACTTTTAGACTCAGTGGTAAAAGCCTGAATTTTCTCTGTTATGGCAGAGTATGACAAAATGTAATTGCTAAAAACACATTCTCATACAGAAAGTCTCATATGCATGACACTGCTTGTGTTCTATGACAGAAGTCATAATAGTGTGCTGGGAGGGAATAATTACCTTTATTGTGTACTGATAAGCTCCAACCTTTGGCTGCCATGGAAATGTGAGAATACTGGGACTAAGAACTATTGGGTTATAGATTTCAACATCCTGTTCATTGTGGACTGGGTTGGCAAGTGCATGGACCCTTCCACTCTGAAACAAAACAGAGGCCACAGGAAATGAGCAAGCTCTTTCTACTGAAGTGGAAGAAACGGGCAGGAGGTTAATGCAATTATGATGCTCCAATTGAAATACACTAATGGCTTGAAGTTGCAATTAAACTCACTTCATCCACAACAGCCGTCAGGGTAGCATCAATGAGAGTTAGGCCTTCTTTGAGTGCTTTGACGCGATGATATGATCCATTCACAGACGACTCCAGGAGCTCAAAGTACTCCGGAGGGAAAGCAGTGCTGATACGAACATTCTGTAAAATCAAAAATAAACCACACACAGGTTTTCACTAATAATAATTTGACTTCATATTTTCAAACTGGAAACATATCAGTGGTTTTTAATAAAATTCATAGGTCAGTGCTGGAAAATCGTATTTAAATTACTGGAATGCAGTCTGATTTATTTCTAAGTCCTAGTAGTGACTCCCATAATACAAAATAAATAAACGGAGGAAATTAGAAAAATACTTGTGAGAAATCAAGCGAGAAAAACTAATAAGACAGGTTCTATGACAGCAGTGATGGAGGCTGTTTCCTGTTCTTATGAAATGGGAAATATTTGATTTAACTGAGAGCTACGTAGAATAACACATTCCTGGTCACATGGTGCATCCAGTCAAATTCTGTTGTGATAGAAAACATTCACACAGACAAAAAATTAAGATGGAGTAAATGATTTGAATCCAAAATATTAGGCAAGTGCTCGCATGAACGTCCACTGGCTGCAGTGTGACGGTGAATTCTCCGCTACATAATTGCATTGTCAAGACGGATGAGGGTTAAGCAACAGAGGAACAAAAACTGAGAAATGATGGAGAGATGGAGAGATGCTGCCTTTGCAATGTGCCTCCATGAATTTGTGTGTGTGTGTGTGTGGGGGGGAGTTTGCATTTGTTTTGCACTTGAGTTACAGTATCAATAAGTTTCTTTAGTATCCACATTACTCCACCTTTCACTTTTTGATTTCACTGAGGTGCACTTACATCAGAGAGGTAAATTTTGTTGCCAGTTTTATCAAATACTTCAATCAAGACGTCGTATACTCTGCCCGTTTCAAGAACCCAGCTGTCTCCTGGATGAATTTTAAAACCTGAAGAAATTAAAGAGAGAAAAGTTAGCTAACTCTTTTATGTCAAGAGAATCAATGTTCATTTCTCATCAAGGTTTCAATAGTAGAGAAAGAAGCAAACCTAGGTAGCCGGGTTCAACCACAAAGAGAGTGCTGTTGGGTAGGCGAGACACTCCTTGCATTCGCAGGCCTTAAAAGTAACTAAGGAAAGTTAATCAGGCATATTCATTGATATAATTAATTATAATAACAGCTCCAAACTTAACTATTTTCTTGATTTACAATATAACTCCTCACATTTTAATCATAACAAAAAGAGAATTAAAAACTTTAAAAACACCTTGATCACTGCAGTTAATTCATTATAAAAATTACCAGACATATCATCAGCTTAAGATAGCATTGCACTATGCCATTAGAATAACACGTGTATTTCATCAAAAGGATACTCTTATGATCCAGAACCACATTGACATGTCCCAGTTGAGCTCCTGTAACTGTGGAGGTGCTTTGATCCATACTCGCCACGGCAACATCTGGGTTTGCATTGGGTCCAGCAATACTGTTCTGAAGGTGCAGCTCATACTGGTCACAAGGCATAGAGAGCTCTGCACAACACAACACAACACAACACAACACAACACAACAACACAAATTACCTTGAGAATTGGCATGTGTCTGCACCACACAGACGCTTTGCATCTGAAAAGGAAATGGCTCAGCTGCTCTGCACAGCGAGTGGCATCAATAGTTGCTCAACATTTCAGTTTCATACTTAAATGTAGTCACCTAATGATTGGGCTGTAGGTTAATCTAAAATTGGCTTCTTAAAACAGTAAAATACTATTAAGTAAATGTGAAATGATTGACAGTCAGACCTGTGATTGTGCCCTGTCTTATCTTCAGCACTTTGTATCTGATGGAAGTTCCCGCCAACAAGTAGACATCATGAGCAGGACTCAGCAGGATGTTCTCTAAAATCAGCAGCCTCACCTCCGCAGCACCCACATCCTGTGGTACGGACACCATGGTAACAGAAAAACACAACTTCAGCACCCCGCCTCAACACACACACGCTTGAGGGTTTCGAAATAAAGGATAAAAGATCAAACTAACGAATCTAAACTTCACATGGCTGCTGCTTTTTCTGAGTATTTAATGTACTGTAATCACTTTAGATAACTCCTCTTTCTGCTTAGTTTAATAGCAGCTTGTTTGGATGATTACTCAGACATACATCAATTTTGCATGATGAACAGAAATGTCAACTACAAATTCATTAAAAAGACAGAAATACAACTTAACTGTCATGGCCACTGAGGCAGAAAGGAGCTATTGCTATTACACAGTCTTTAGCTAGTTCAGTCTGTATCTCAGGAGATGAGTCATAACAAAGAGGACACAGTTAACAAGAACATATTCTGATCTTTTGATTTCCTGTTTTCCCCAATTAACAACAAACCAGACGAACCCTGTTTTACATAAACTTTAAGGTAGTGACAGCAGCCAAGACACATCCATACAATATGTTCTGTACTACCCAACAGCTTACCTTATATAATGTCTCTTGTATTTTGGCCTTCAGCTTAGCATGTCCCGTTTTCAGGCCTGACACCAAAATAATATCACCCTGTTTCCCAACACGCTCCATTTCAGATATGTGCACAGGGGGTTTGTATGTGGACTCAGAGAACTTAAGTACCCTTGAGGAGAGAAAAGCAACGGATTAGATTCTCAATAGAACAACGGGCCCTTGCGTCTGCCCTCAAGAATGATTCATTTTCAGAGAAAAAGGAAAAAAGAAGTTGAATACAATCAAACTACCTTGGTGAAAAAATAGCAGGATTACAATAAGGTTAGCATATCAATATCAGTTGAAATATATACTGTATATTGAGAAGCAAATATATACAGGTAACCTTTAGGAATGCATGTGATTAACCATTTACCCGTTAACCGATAACAACAACTTTGAACCAAACTATCAGTTAATTTTTTAATTTATTAGCTCCTTATGTTGTCAACTCATGGGGGCGTATCAACATGTGCCTTTAGGCATATTTCGCAGCAAAAGGTTACATAGGAGGCGCAGTAGCCCACACAGAGTTAGATGTGCATCTTCTGTATGTAACAACGGCACCGCTAAAAAAATAGCGGATGTGTGTGTATTTTATAACGACAAAAAAAAAGAAAGAAAGAAAACCATCTGCGAGCATTTTAATCTTATCGGTTAACGGTTAATAATCGATTAACGAGCGTCGGTTATCAGCCATAAAAAAAAATCAAAATGTGCATCCCGAGCAACCTTTGAATTGCTATAAGATTATTAAAAGAAGCAAGACTGCACGTGAGTCGCTTTCACACTAGCCTCGTTTGGTCCGGACTTTAGGACTTTTCAGTTTGGTCCGAACCAAAATTTCAGGTGTGAACACTCCCCCGGACCACGGTCCGGACTTTTGTCGGACCAAACAAGCGGACCATGGTCCCCCAAAAAAGTCAGGACTCGGTCCGGTTCGAAGTGAACCATGGTCCGGTTCGCTTCAGGTGAGAACGTAATCGGACTTTTAATAGGACCAAATACAGGAAGCAAACCAAAACAGCAGTGTTTCCCATAATAAATTACCTCAACCACGAATAGATTTTTCGGCTTTTGGCTCGACCAATGCAATATCGTTTCATTCATTCATGTCCGCATAGCGCTCTTTCTCCGTTATTGCCGATCACACACACACAGAGAGAACGAGAGAGAGAGAGTGCATGCAGGACAGCAGGGCGCGGTGAAAGCTGCCACAGTCTCCTTGCAAAGGAAAACTGTCAAAGCTGCTGCTCCCCATTGTTGGTGAATAGGAAAAAAAATGACAGAAAGTGATTTTCCCTCACATTTTCTGACCAGCTGAACGACCTGTAGACCACGTGTCATTTGTTTACAAAAAAGGTGCGTTTTGACAAGGGACAGTGTGAACACAGACCGGACCAAAACTTAATTGCAACAATGTATCATTTCTTCCCTCTGGTCCGGACCGTGGTCCGGACTTTCAGGTGTGAAAGCGAGTGTAGTACCAACACAGTGAATCTTACCGTAATGAATTGTAAGAGTCAGAGAATCCATTCACATCTACATCTTTCACCAAGGTCCAATCAAACACTAGACCTGCAAGGGTGCTGAAGGTGTTTCCTACAATACAAAATAAGAAAAGGAGTCTTGCATTGTCCTCATGCCAGAAATCATAGACATAGGCATAAACATTATTATGCGAGACATTATGAAGAACAGAGTATATTTGCATGGACTTTTCAACTTAAGGTCACTACTGCATGATTGAGTGCATAATGGATGGTGAGAACAATTTCTGAAAGCTTCTGGCAATCGAATTAGCTAAAACAAAACCAATAGGCATTTCATTACAGGATGCATGCAGTCCTTTTGCAATCTACTCCATCTAAGGACTCTAAAATGCACTTTAAGGCCAAAGCAAACAAAAACAAAGCACCAGGCCCTGGAGCCATCATCAGAAAGAATCAGGCTGTAGCTACAGCTCATTAAACTAAGTGTGTCTGCCCTAAATGGAACCAGTCGAACAGAACAAACACAGCCACCTCAGAGTCGCAGCCTGGAGGGGAAGAGAACACTGCCTAAAGCCAGCTCAGTCATTACACTGAGAAGTCCTCAGAGCAGCAAATAAACAATAAAATGTGGACCCCCTGCAATATGAGAATGGAGTAATATTACCAATGCTGATGTAAATTATTTCGAAAAGTCTTAAGGGAAAGTGTAACACCAGCAGCATGTGATCATAATCATTTTATCCTCTGATGAGGCTGTACACAACACCTTCAGAATCCAGTGCATGAATTTTGAGTGCCAACGGTGAGTCCTCAAGATGAAGCTCTCTGGTGGTCGACACTATCTGGATTTCACTGATGATGTCGACAATAGCGTCGCAGCGCAATACCTGTCCGGTAACTGCAAATGAAAGAGGGGACAAAATGGCAGATAAACAATAAATATACATACATAAATTGTATTACTTTAACCAAATGTGGAAAAGCTCAAAACAACAGTTGACATTATCGAGGAGGAGAAATGAAAAATAGAACAGTAATGCCTGTTGAGACACAAAGCATAAAATTGCACCTCCTGGCCAAATGCTCTTTATTATGAGTATATGGAAATGGCAATGGAAACTGAAAGCTCTAACACTTCCTCCACTCCTGGCAGCCCATACTGTTATCAACCACCAAGTCAAATGTTGTGGCTTCCTTGTCTGTTAATTGGGCTGTTGTGACTGGATTAGATCGGATTATGGTTTGGGAAACCTACAACAGCTTGGGCAGGTTAGGCCTTTTTCTAAATCTACGACTGTGGTGTAAACAGAACCATTTCTTTCCATTTGATTTGAGTGACAATGTGTCTTATTTTCCTGATTACAAAGCAAACGCTCAGTCATCCATGACAGGCCAACAGCACCGCAGGCAGCAGATGACACAGATCATATAAACACATCTGAGCAGCAAAGTGACAATTTGCATGGTCCTCCTGACCATTTCATCTGCTACTCATGGGCGATGGAGCATATAATTACATTCTGAACATATGTCTGTCACATGTATTTTAAACCAAGGAAATATCAATAGCTTACAGTGCAAATTTAAGGGTTGCTTGCTGATTTATATATCGCCACTAAACTCACCAACATCTTCAGCCAGAATGATGCTGGTCAGTCTGGAGGGCTGGGTGGAAAGAGCCTGGAGAACAGCTTTCCTGGAGCAGCCGAGGCCGCTCACTTCATCCACAGCCTGGATGCTTGCTACCTCCGGTCTGGTGGAAGTCCTGGAAGAATACGACCAGAAAAAGAGAACAGGTCATGTAATTTAATATAATGTATGTCAGTTCTCCATTTGACTCAACAATAAAGCAGTTTCCCCTAATGTTCATCATAGGTAGATTTCAGGTGGAACAGTATTTTAATATTTGAGGTGGTGTTTACTGCAAAATGAAAGAGAGGATTGGAATAATAAATGATAGAAACAGTAAAACTCAACAGTGAAGGCAAAAATAGAATAAACCATTATGGGAAAAGAAGCTATATGAGTTTGTCAGATTATTTTTAAGTAGTTTAAAAAGGGGTAAGGAATATATTGCTGCTAAGAAAGGAGGGATATATTACCTAAAGTAGATACAGTACTCTGTAGACAGAATAAAGTCATGGTGTATGCAGGTGTTTAATGCTGTGTGTCAGAATAAACATATGCCTTTTGTCTCTGAGACGGGGATAAACATTGTGTAATAGCTGCTTTTCCTGTAACGCCTTGCTCCAGTTAAGATCGTTGGTGTATAACTTAATTATAATGATAATTAATTAACCCTCAGGTCTGATGTTGTTGTTTAACGGGTTTGATGACCCGCATTGTGCCACTGCAATGACTGACTAACTAACTGCAGACTGGCACATATACAGTAACCGTGCAGACATGTGGCCTGACAAGCCCCGTGTGTAACTTGACACGCCTGCGCAAAGCACGCCGCTTTACTAGCGGACTGACCCTTCATTTATGTTTTTCCACTCACCATTTGTAGCAGCCCTCAGTAGTTTCCAATGTGAAGTTGATTCTCGTACTTCTGGCAAGAGGCAGCAACACTTTCGGTATATTTAGTTTCGAGCTGCTATAAACTTGACAGACATATATCAAGACTGGCAACACTGATAATTTATACGAAACCATTTCCGCCTCATGAGACTGCAGAGATTAATTTGCTACAAGAACTAACGGTCGAATGAATGAATGAATGAATGAATGAATGGACGGACGCGGAGTTTGTGAGCTAGCTAAACTTCCTCCGTCTCATTAGGTTGACTACTCCTACTACTACTACTACACGTGCTGTAACGTTAGTTTTGAAGTAACCGCTCCCATCTTTAGTGAAGCTATTTCTCGACTCAAGCACGTTGTCTTCCTTCCTGCTCGGTTTCAGTTTGTCTCAGTCAGTAGTTGACGGACGGCAGACACATGATAATAACAGTTTACAATCTCCTCCCGGTCCTCTTGTTATTCGGCTCCTTCGCTTTGTTTCTCTTCGGAGGTGTCTTCAATCACACAACGATTAGCTCGAAACTTCCCGCTTTTAAGTCAGTGCATATTGTTTGGCTAGCAAAAAGCTTAAAATAAGTATGTTTTGTGCCGCGAATACCCGCCATTAACGATAATTGGACTTCCAGTGAGCATGCCGGGAGTGCGGTGACGTCAGAGTCGAGGGTGTAACGGGAGACGTGATGACGTGATGACGTTGTTTCTTAAAGGCGCAACGTGATTTAACTGCAGCAACGGTCGAAATCTGACCTCAACTACGCTGAGCGACACTGTGGTGCAGTGGTTGTTTTTGGTGGTGGTGGTTGTGGTTAGCAGGGTCATCTGAGGCCGACAGGGCCGGGGCTTCAGCAGCATGTTTCCCCCCTGTGTGTGTCCCTCCTCCTCCGCCTCCGGCTTCCTCCTCCTTCTCCCACTACGCAGCCCGAAGGAGAGATGCAGACGCTAACAGGTTAAAGTATGACTGCATCACTTGACTCAAAGTACATGTGCTTCTGGTCAAATAGCTACTGTATGCTATTCAAAAATATTACACAATACAAGTGAAAGTAGTCCAGTCATTATTTTAAGTTAAAAACTAATGGAGTACATTTGCTTAAAAAAAAAAAAAGTACGCAAAAGTTGTTGTTTTGCCAACAGCTTAGTGCTGCTGACTTTGTAGAAGCTGAGTAGAAAAAAAAAAACTTCTAGGAAGCTGATTGATTCAACAACTTTCATTTGGTGTTAAACAAGTATTAGCCTAACACCTTGACATGGACATGCTCTCCAAAGTTTTAAACAAGATTTTCTTCTTTATTTATTTAATTACAACATTTCAAACACGGATATGAATCATCATACCTCATCTGTATCACCACTGCCAAGTTCAGATTGAGCTGTTGTAACATGCAGCACATGACATTATGAAGGGTTGACTGAGGTTGTTTTTTTTTTAATCTCCTGTGTTATCTGGTCGGTCTATACTAGATTTCTTAATTTAACCAAAAGCCTTACTTCAAAATAAAAAAAAGTACTTGACTCAGAAATACAGTGTGGTATATGTGATATGTTTTCAAAATATATAGGCTATATATATATATGCTAACATGCATACCTGAAAATATGCTTCAGTACAGTACTCTCGATACCTTGCTTCCTTCAGAAAGATTAAGTAGGCCTATGACAAAGTCAATCATAGACTGTAGCCTATAGCCTATAAAAAATCTACTCACTACAAATACAAACCAAAGTGAGTAGCTTCCCCAGACAGTGCATCTTTGGGGCAATTCAATTAAATCTTGAAGAAAACACAAAATCAATAAAATTGGTTTTGCATTTCTCAAAAACTGAGTAATGAGGTGAATGGAGAGAGCTGCATTTTAGGAATTATGCTAAAACAAAAGCAGATCAATCTCTATCAATTAGGTTCTTGTGTGTGTGTTAAACATATTAAGTCTAAATTATGTTTAGGAACAATAGAAAATGCAACAAGTATTGAATTCCTATATTTTTCTGGTGCCCTCTCCAGGTGAATACTTCATAAACCATATCAACTCTCTGCTTTCTATACTGAAGCTCAAGTGCACCCTGAGCTCATCATAGACTCACTCCAGCAGACAACAACTGGCACTTCACTTTTGAGATCCCCTGGAGCAAAATGCCATCAGATTACTAGGAAGCTTTGAAAAAGAGCAGCCAACAGGAAGTGAAAGATGGCAACTGATTCACCTGATTGTAGGGGAGATCCTACCTATCTTCCCCACACCAGGGAAGAAACATCTTAGTGAAATTGCCAGGAAGATTGTTTCAATTTATCCTCCTGCTCTCAAGTTGTAGGTAGTGGTTACAACTCTCTTGCCAGGCAGCTACAGAGCTGGATTGACAGGTTGATGACGAGGAAACCTGAAAACCTCAAAGGTCAGGCATCCAGCACAAGCGAAGGATTTTTAGCCTATGATGAGGTTGCATACATACTGTATGGCTTTGAAGTCTCCAGTGTAAGCTACACAAGAAGAATTAAACAAATCGATCGAAAACTGTGGTTACATCTTTGTGACACATGCAGTGAAGGCTCACTCCAAATAGCTCACAGGTTTGGATGTTGACAGGGGATCTGTGTCAAGCAGAAGTTATTTCATACCTCTTGTGAAGAAGAGTAAAGCAGGGAACATCCTAGGAGGTATAGAGACTGCTAACACGAAGAAAATAGTAGATGCTGATGGTCCCACCAGTCTTTCATTTCAATGAAAATCCTGGCGGCAGGCGATGAAACGTGTCTGCCGTCTGAGATTTATCAACTTCCAAGCACACCATGCATCGTTGTGTTTACTGATTGCATAATCAACTGTGTAACTTCCATTTTAAATGAATAAATAATCTCTTAATATTTTAGTTTTTCAGAATATTGAAAAACCATTAAGCATAGGGTGGAAATTAAGTTAAGGTCAATATTGAATGTGAATGTTGTGAAGTTAATAATAATTTCTTGTTCAGCCATAATGGAAAGATACCCTAGTCTCATTGTGGTATTTAACATGATGTTTGACTGTTCTTTTAATTTTTAATGTGTATCTTTCCTCTGTTTTGCTCCAGGAGTTCTCCCCTGAAAGCTGACCATTTTGCAATTGCAATGGACCAAACCATCCAGAATGGCAGTGTTCCCTCATTTGGCAATAACCTTGCACTGATGTTCGCTGCACACCACTGCCTTGACATCATCAATCCACCAAGACCAAGAGCAGCTCTGGAGGTCTTGCAAAGGTGAGCCCCTTTATGGTTCTTAATGTAAACCCACCCAGATTTCAGATAAGATGTGGAGCTCATTGAATTTCAAACTGAGTAGCTGAAGTTTTCAGCCTGGAAAACAAGTACTGTAACAGTCCAATTTATGGTTTAACTTTATTTTTCAAAATTACAGATTTAATGACTGTAAGCTTTATTTCAAGTAAAAAATCAATTAATGACAGGATCATCCAATTTCAAAATGGTGTTTGTAGCACTTTAGTCACGTGTACCTCTGTGGAAACTGGTGCCTTTTCAAAATAAATCCAGACAAGGGGAACAAGGTAGAGAGGAAAGAATCTGAAAAACAGCAGTCCATTAATCCCAAGGTTCCTCCATTGATTCCAGTTGTTACAGACATTGAACGGAGAGTGCAAAAGGCAGCACACGTACACAAGAAACATCCCATCATACAGTTCACATTCATATATACCAGTGTATTTGTACCGTATATGCATAATTTATATCCCAGATTGGATTTCGAAATTCTGTCTGTCTATTTTTTTTATTTTTATGGACAGAATATAATCAATGTTGTTTACACAGCAAAGACATTTTAGAGATTGATTTGCCAACTTTATAAAAAGGTGGACCAATATCTATAGCTTCTATAGCAACAGCTGCTTTTCATTTGACATCTTGAAATACTATTATGTGTTTAAAGTACCGGCAAGTATTTTAAAGCCATTGAGCCATGAGATTGTGTACTATCCTGAACAAAATATTCAGTGTGTTGTCATGTAAAATCAATAATGGTAATAATAAAAAGGCATAACGTTTTTTTTGTTTGTTTGTTTGTTTTTTTAGCAATGCTATAACATTGTTTTTTTAAGTATGTAAATATTTTTGGGTAATTGCTCTAAATGAAAGCAAACATTAGCCTGCCTACAATTGACTAGACACAGGCAGAGATAATTAGCTGAAAATTTGTTAAGTATAAAAGATTTTGAATTAGTTTTACATTAAACTATAAATCTAACCTGAAGAATCAGACAAGAGACTGTCTTGCTCCTCCACATTACAGTAAGTCAAGAGCTTGTAATACACAACTTTTCACCTCTAGGTGTCACTGACAGCTCCCTATACTGTATATTATTCTCATCCAGGCACTGATTGAAGCAATGAGTAGCGAACATGGTTATTTAATGACTGGGTAAAGAAGTAAAATGTCATCAATGCACTTAGACAATGTAGTTTTTAAAAAAAAAGGAACAGTGGCTGAGGAGACCACTGGAAATGAACAAAATAACATCTGTAGAAATGTAATGCAGAACTAAATTACTCCAACAAAAAAAAACATCTCAAATCTAATTTCCCCTGTGTTTGTTTGTGTGAGATCATTTTCTGGCATTAAAATTGGTCCTGAGATAAAACATGAATTGTGAACACTCGGTTGATTATGCAGTCTGAGTTCAATTGGCTGCATTATGATCCATCCTCTCATCCGCTTTGAAGTTACTACAGCAATGCTCCTCCTGGATTGTGCCTCTGGTTTTCCAGACTCTGACTGATGCACAGCTTGATTAACAGATATAAGCTACATTGTGGTTTTGAAATGTTTTACATAATGCCGCTATGTGCCAAAGGTGAAATATTGTTTGAGTCAGAGTGCATTAGCGATAAAAGCCCATCGCTGACTGGTGCTGTGTTCCAACAAGCTGACAACCACTGCAACAACAGCAGTGTACACATGTGATATATGAATTCGCACCACAATAGTCAGTTCTGATGTTTTCAAGCTACGTCGGGGTGGTAGAAAAAAACATATTCTCCTTCGTCAAATGATGACAGTTGAGAATGAAACATGAGAAGACAGTACAACTTTCTTTTATTTTGACAAGGCCGCTCCGGTGGGCCTCAGTTCTACACTCAGTTTCATCATTCTACTCTGTCCATGAGCAGTGCACGTACAACTGATGTGAGTGATGTAATGTCTGAGAACATGGAAAACAATACCTGAATGTCACACGCTGTGTCTGTTGCACTTTGCACAGAGACTGAGGTCTAGACAACACAAAGTGCAGCAGCAGACGGGACTCGTTCACAGGGAAAAGTGCTTGTAATGCAGAGTTGTTTCTGGGCCTTGGATAGATCTTTGTGTGATTTCCAAAGTGTGGAGTTCAGCAGCCAATAACGATAGGAAAAAAGGGATCAGACTTCTTTGTGCTTGTGTTTTTGGGCAGTTAAATGGTCCTAACCTTTAAAAGTCACTGATTGCAGTATGTTTGTTGTTCTTAAAAGTGGTCCTTTTTAAATCCCAATGTGTTGTTTATAATGGCTTTCCTCTTTTAGATTGTCACTACTATATTATGCATGCACAGGAAACCACTGAAGCATTTCATCTCTTCTTCAGGACCAAAAGAAATCCTTGCAACAACACCACATATGTTGCCCATAAATTATTTTCCCTATATCACAAATGGCTGCAGCTGCTTTGCAATTCCATCCAGCGTCTCCTCATCTGGCATGCATCAGCAGTCGCATCCTTCCTGGTGTGAAGTCGGGAACGTTTCACACAGCCACCATGCCTGGCTTGGCCCAAACAAGTGGGTGCAGAAGACCATAGTACTTACTTAAGTGCTTACTCAGTGGCAATGTTCTCAACTGGTGGGTCTGCTTTCACCAGAAATGTAATAGGCTTTCAGAAGGGTCACTGCTTCAAATAGTTTGGGAAGCTTAAAGTTCCCCATAGGCGTGAGGCACAGTAAAAACCGCTGTAGGTAGGCACAATAAAAAGGTGTTACTATCCAGTGAAATCACCGTCTGCCTCAGGGACCAGCCTTATGTGTTCCAAGAAATGTAAAAGAGTAGCATGAGGTGGGACCGCATTTAAATGATGCATGGTTCAACTGTGTGATAAGACAACAGATGCCAAGATGGTTTTGACTCTATTTTTTTTTAAATTATTATTAATTATATGAATGGAAAAGTGAATCTCCTTAAATATCATTCTTCCCCTTGATAAGTTATAAACCTTTTCACTTACAGATTAACTTGGCCTGCATGAAGTAAAGCAGAACAGGGGAGGTCTAGAGCCGTGCTGTAAGTAATCTTATTAAATCCCTTTATACAATCTACTACATGCTTTAAATTCTCCTGGGCATAGACATTAGGTGGATAGAGCTGAGTGGGTTTGTGTTTCAGCTCTACGCATTCATGAACATGAACAGTGGAGGTGTAATCTTGCCAAAGTGCTTCCATCTGCACCACATTTAATGTATACTAACTACTCTTTTTTAAGACTTTTATTTCTCACTTAAATTCACATTGCGTGAAATGATATCAAAGGTAACATATTTTAGAGTTGTTTGAGACGCTAAATTGTTTTAACCACCTCTTCATCTTTTTATTGATATCGCACCATATTTAAAATATAGGAATCAAATATTCAGTTCACAAGTGAAGAGAAGTAGAAATGGACATTTTGCCATTAATATCTGAACTGAAAGCAGTTGCACTGCTGAGCTGCAGCCTTTAGCAGACACGCCATTTAACTACTGCCTGGAAAGCCTTTACAAGACACAGGTGGGGAGTCACTTTCACCACATTACATTTGGGTCTTAATTTCCCATGGTGTGGCCCCCCACAGAGTCACAGTGCCTTGTCTTTGCTGGTTTTCTTTAAAGACTTCCTCTCCGTCCTTTTGCCTCACAGACCTGCAGCAGGGCACTGACAGAAAACATCTTTCAGCACACGAGGGAAACAAAATCAAGAGGATTTACAACATTTGTTGGCTATTAGTCATAGGTGAGGTTTTTAACTAAAGAATCATGTCGCACTTTTTTATTTGTATGTGCTTGTTGCTGGGATTCTTGCTGATATATTACACAATGCTGTAATACGATGATGTGCAATGATGATTCCACATTCAAGTCCATGTGAAATTACTCATGGAAGAAACTGATAATGGACTGAGAGGTACAATATATCAATTCAAATCACCTCTCACACCATCTCTGTGATTTAACAGTGGTTACAACAAACCACCATGAGGATGTATCCACCTGTTTAAACAAAGACAGAAGAGCAGGACAATGCATCACACAATGAATGAACAGATAACATTAACGCCCGCTGCATTAGGAGGCCCAAGTAGACAATGATGTCACAATCACTGGCATCATTTTTAATGAAAACTCTCAAGAACATTAAGTCTACGCTATCGTCAAAAGAACTGAGGCAAGAATGACTTCACTCTGCTTGGAGAACAAATAATAAACATGGACTATTAAACTTTAAACTTTAATTTAATATTCCGAGTGTGAAATAGAGAAAGTGCCCATTAGGTAGATTATTAAGAGGCAAGGTTGCAGTCAGTGGGCTTGGGCAATTAGTAGTGGCATAAGTCACCATTCAAACATGCATGAATGAGAAATTACAACAGTGTGGAGTGCAATTACCTCCCCCAAATCAGTGCGTGTCAGATGACATTATCTTGCAGGCTGAGAGCCATTACTGCACTGAGGGTTTCTAGCCCCAGAAGAGCAAGAGGAGGTCAACTACTGTGGGGGGAACAGGCCATTTGGTCTCTCCCTGAAACATGAGGACATCTCTCTGGAGTCAGAGGGCCTCAAATGTTCTAAACCTACAAGGCATGAAGCATTTAGGGAATCATGTCTGTTAAATTTTATTACAGTGATTTATTTTTATGTGGAGGTTGTTGAAAGTAAACAATTCAGAACTGAACATAGCACGCGAAGTTATTGACATGTCACAGAGGATAACATACTTCTTAAGTAATAACTGTCAAACTGTTCAGAGCGTTGCAAAAGACATGTTAACTGCAGGTGGCCATGGGTAATGCGTGTTATGTAATCTCGGTCATTTGTACGAAGTCTGTGGAAGAAGGACTCGTGTCAGATTTGAATTCCTTTGATGGTGATTGTACATGCTCACCAGCAGCTGATGGGTGTTGCTCGGGTGCGTTAGTAAGGCAGGGCTGCACAGAAGAGTGACAGCAACTTCCCTGGGGATTATCCAGCTCCGGGGCCACTTAGCTCATGTGTCCAGGTTATTAATGATCATATGAGTGTGTCAACTGCAAGTTGAACTTGTGTTCAGTGGTCTTGCATCATACATGTGCTTCCTGTATATAGGGGGCACAACATAATTGAGTCCGTACAGATGTCATTGGTTTGAATTTAATGAGGCAGTTGTTTGGTAGTGCATGGACCTGCATCTCAATTTTTGAATATTTAATTTTCAGTGCTGACAAATATATAAAACAATTGATTGATTGATTGATTGATTTGGGGGATTTTTCAATGAGATGGGAGATACACTTGTCATTCAATCACAACAAACACTTAATATTGTGTGACTTGTGCAGCTGTGCCTATGTCTGACTATAATGAACAGGGAAAGCCAATAATGAGGCCACTGACTCATCTCTGTCATTGATTAGTCAAGGGAGACCCCTGAAACAAAGTGGTCAGTGGCCCCCTGTGCCTGTCTGATCAGTCTATTCATCCAGCCAAGCAGCTTTTGTCCATATTTACTCTCACTGGCGTCTCAATGAAAATGGATCACGCTGGATTTTGAAAAGATAAAATCCACTACAGTCCCTTCAGACAAGGCGCTTAGACCACGTGTAGTATATCTAATTCCAGTAGCTGTAACACGATCAACCCATCGAAAAAGGCAGTGTTGTCAAACATCACAGACATCATGTAACGACTAATGAGCTCGGTTTATCAGTGCGAGTAGGGCAGCATATGTTGAAATGCAAAGAATGAAAGCAGTGGCTTATTCACAGTGATTTGGCTGTGACCATATGAGTAAGGACATTTGTGTACAGTCATATATTGTGATATAGACTTTTACACAATTTCCCGTAAGAGTTTCACAACCATTCTTCTTAAACACGCTTCTAAAAACAACACGGGCTGTTTGCCAATGACGTCGTCGCATGTACTGTAGGTCATTTCTCGCATTTTGGTGCAGAAAAGGGGAACTGAAAATTCCTGAAAAGAGTTGGTTAATATCTCTATGGAAGTTTGTCCCGCCCCCCCAAAATAAGGGACCGAAGGCACTTCCAGCCTCTGAAGTCAGAATCAGGGCTTCAACTTTACGCACGAGTTTTTTTCTGCAGGATCACCGCTGCACTGAGAGATCAGAGACGCAAAGGTAGGTAACATGACTTTTATAAATAAGAAATTCCCATGGTACAGTTCTATACACTGAGCATTTTTGATTTCCACTTCCACTTGATCCCTGTTGATAAGATGACAAATATTGAGATTATGTGATGTGGATAATCATTTTTGATCTTGGATGACATTTCTTTGCGAGTTGCTTTAAGTTTGTGGTTGTGTGGTCTCAGTGAGCAGAATGCAATCAACGCTCAGTACAGTACATGAAGTTGAGGTATCTTGTTCGACACGCTCTGAGATACTTATGTGTTTTGATCATCAGTGATGGAATATTGAAACGTTCATTTCACATGTGCGCAATTCCCCGCATCGGTTGTCGAGTCTTTGTTTAATTCATTCCCCGTCGCTGAGATCTCAAAGGGTCGAAGTTTCGGGCTTGTTTTGCACGTGTGTGGATAGGCTACGTGCGTGCGCGTGCGTTTTACCGTGCGCAAAAAGCACAGCTAAAGGTCAATTTTTGTCCAGTGGGATGGGAAGGCACACAATCGCTGTTTGAAATACCTTGTAGGACATTCCCTGAACTGATAGCTGAACAAACAACCCCACACACTATTTTCTCCCCCACAGAAAACAGCCTCTAATCAGGGTCTCCAAAAGGTGCAGCCACACGAGTTTCATGTTCATTCCATCAGATTTCCTTGTCACCAAGTGCCCCCCCTCACTCCCCCTCACTCCACTTTCACTGTGATAAAATATTTTCCCTCTCACTTGCTGTTAATGTGGACAAACACAGAGTTTGAGTTTTGGTGCTTCTGGAATAAGTTCAACGCTGTTTAAAGCACCATGGCAGAAAGACTGAAAGATCTGGTAAAATGATTTTGTATCCACAGCACACAAAGACATCATTGATTCTCTAAATGGAGCTGCAGGGCACTTTGTCTTGTTTTGTGGGTTTGCCTGAATGATGAAACAAGGCAGCGCTACAGATGTTCCTTCTTTTATTTGTATTCTTTTCTTGCTTTTAAATACATGCATTGCTTGTTTTTTGAAAAAGCAAAATAGTTAGGCAATACATTTCTTAATTTCTGTGCATAGGTAGGCAGAATAACCTTGTAACTAGAGAGGATAAGTCATACCTAACTACCTGTAAGTGCTCTATGTTGTAACGGGATCTCCTGGCATATACGAGAATGCTTGCATGAACTGTTTATATTGTAGAAAAAGTAATATGTAAACAGCTCTTAAGGTGGGAATCTTTTCCAAGGACATGGAGTAGAGCGCATTTAGAGAAAAATTTGATAACAGTAGCTGTGGAGAAAGCGCCACTGAAAATGTTTAGTACCGCTTTCAACAGGAAATGTCTAAGGTTTGTCATGCAGAACGATTTTGAGCTAATGTCCTATTTTGAACCAGATTTTTTTAGTATGAAATGCCATACAAGTCTCATGCGACTGGCATAAATGTGAGCAGCGAGGGGAAAAACAGGAACAAGTAAAATAGAAAACATCTGGTTTTCAATGTGCTCTCTGATTTGAAGTCACATCACTTGCTCACAGGATAAAGCCTATCGCATTCTGACTTTGTGCTGCCACTGTCTCTATATGAAGGAGAGCTCCAGAAATCTCTTCAAATGCATTCCTAGGTTTACTTTATATTGCTTATATTAAAACATGTCAAATTTACTTACAGTAATACCTCTGATAGTCTCTGCAAAAACACCCTATACAGCAGTTTGCTCCACCGGTCATTATAGAACGATATTAACAATAGACTGAGAGTACAATATTTGCACATTGCAATCTCTCCATATTTCACGGAAGCAGATGATTTTGTGAGAATGCACATGCTGCAGATTGATAAACCATATAAGCAGTTCTCACAATCAACACTGTTTTTGTATGGCAAAGTAAAACATTGTCGTAGAGGGAAGGGTTTGTTATTTTATTGTAGTTTTTTCAACAAGTGACAATTTTTGTGGGGTTATTATTGCACATATTTCCCTCAGTCAGACGTACTTTTGGCCAGATTTCCATGCGCAATCAAATATAAATCACAGCTTTCATTCCTTGTGGTGCCAAAAGAGTAGGCATGGAAAAATATACAGTTGGCAGGTGGTCAAATTAAAGCAGACAGGTTGTTAAGTTGAAGCATATGTTTTATATAATAACTTTGGAAAAAAAGAAAAGAAAACAAAATAACAAGACGTTGATTATCAAGCTGAGTGCCATATAACCTTCATAATGCAAATATATCTTACTGTTTATCTTCACAGGCTAAAAGACACAAAGTTATCTCTCATCTGGAATAAAATCTAGCCCGAAGAGAGGCTTACTTTGAAGACCTAACTTGGAATACTTCTCCCTTTTTTTTTTCTTTGTTTTTTTTTTTTTTGTAAAATGAACCTTCAGAAGGCACCATTGTTTCTATGTTGGATGCTTCTGTGCATAGACATCTGTCTAGGCCAGAGAGACTGCACAGGTGTGGACTGTCCAGTTCTGCAGACCTGCATCGAAACTGTTCTCGAGAAGGGTGCATGTTGTCCCACCTGTACGCAGAAGGGCTGCGCCTGTGAGGGTTACCAGTACTACGACTGCATCCAAGCAGGCTTCCGGAAAGGGAAAGTCCCAGAGGGGGAGTCTTACTTTGTGGATTTCGGAAGCACCGAATGCTCCTGTCCCCAGGGAGGAGGGAAGATAAGCTGTCATTTTATTCCGTGCCCTGAAATTTCCCCCAACTGCATTGAAATTACACAGCCTGCAGATGGATGCACACAATGTAGGCGAATTGGCTGCACCCATGGCAATAAGAAATACGAAGCAGGTCACACCTTTAAGATAGACCAGTGCCAAGTTTGCCATTGTCCGAAAGAAGGTGGAAAGCTAATGTGTTCACCTATCCCCGGCTGTGACCTCCGTAGTGTTAATAACCCCACATGGGGGACGACCATTGAAAACAATAACCCTTTGAGAGACATTACCAGCCGTCATGACAACCAACAAATGAGCCCTGTGGAGCCATTTTCCAAGCTGGCAGTGGGAAACACTCTACCACTGTATAAGCAGGACCCACCCAGTTTTGGCACAGAGGATTATGACTATACACTGGCTGAGCCGACGTCTTCCTCGATCCAAGATCTGGCCCAGCCGCTGGAATCTACTACTGTACCACCAGCTTACCCAGAGTCAAGCTCCACTTCCCTCAGCTCCCATGATGACAGGAGACATGAGCCGAAAGAAACACAAAAAAGCCCAAATGCAGTGAGGAGCAGCGAGGATGAGGTCACACACAACATCGATCCAACCACTACAGGGACTCAGAGCGAAAAATCAGCGCCGCTAACAACCACAACCACACAGACGGTGGCCGCAGAGAACCACAGGCCACAGCAGGAAACTGGAGAAAGAACCGTCACACATAGCAGCGACAGAGCCAGAGTAGTGCAGGACACAGCATATGCAACCCACGCCAACAAGGCAGGCAGGCACGTGGGCCACCACAAACGTAGTCACAGTGGCCGCACCGTGAGTCATGGCAGCTCCTCTTCTGTGGGTCATAGGGGGCAAGAGAAAGTCACGGCAGAGCACAGGCAGACTCAGCTCAATAAAGAGGAGCAGGGCTTGTATCCCTCAATACAGTTCAGCCCCACCAAGAGAGCCCCAGTCAGGCTGAGGGAGGATGGTGAGCAGCCTCATAGACAGCCCCAGACCCTCAACAACTACCAGGCCCAGGATGTAGAAGACACAGAAGGTAAGTTTGCATATTTTAAAGAGACTTACTAAATCCTGAACTTTTATAATCAGCTGGATCCACACTGAAAAAATAAACAAATGAAATTAATTGATTTATTTGACGACTACATTGAAATACGTCATAATGTGACCATTTATAGGTCAGTAATGGCCATGTACTGTTTCAGAGGACATCTTCCTTTTCCTCCTCTCGCATCCTGTCCTTTGAGCGGGAATTCATAATCACTCCATTCAAGCTGGCGCTGGACCAGGAAAAACAATTGTCCATGGAAAGTCTGTTTTCCCTAGATAGCATTTATCTACCTTACTCAGAGGAGAAAAGGACTGTACTTAGTGTAGGTTCATTGTCGTGCATTTAGGTTTAGAGAATGTCATATTCATTTCTCTAGGGGTTTGTAAATAGCAAGGAATTGTAAAGCCAGTTCCATGCTTACATTATCAGGCCTCTAATACATCTAATAAATCCAGAAAGAGCAGCTGAAATTGCAAATTCTCTTCCTACTTTCCTCCGGTGAGAGGACTGGGACTGTGCCTCCTGCCTGTGTCCTTCATGTGATTATCATGAAGCACGTTCTCTAACAGATCAGCCCATGTCATGGCGTATAGGCCAATCTACTGCAGGCAGTGGGATAGAAAGCAGATAATGAGGTGATTAGTCGAAGATGAGCTACAGTGCCCAGGAAAATATGAGGCAAATACACCACGTCTATTCCAAAATGTGAAGTCACATACTCTACATATAATCATTTAAAAATAATCTACACTATAATCTTAAACTCACACCATGCCATATAAAAAATAAAAATTTCTGTTGCTTCAGCTTTAACGAATAATATGATTTTATGCAGTTCCATGAGTGATGATTAAATGATTAATAAAGTTCCTCCTGCTGAGGAAAACCTGATTAGATCATAATTTCCCCATACTTTACAGCCCTATGGCATGGAATAGTCTCACTTTATTTCCTCAGATGTAAGTGAACTAAATTATGAATGGGTGAAATTTATTAGCCTTGTCATTTCATCCCTGTATCCACTTCAGTGTCTGAATTACTAAAGAAATAGGTTCAGTATTTTGAGAACTCTCTCCTATTAGCAGTGTTTTGTCCAGCAAACCACGAACCCAGGCTGTGTGGTTAACCTACTTTACAACACTATGATTTTTGTTGAGACCTGTCAGGACTTTTCTTTCCTTTCAGCACCTGGCGTCCATTGGTATGTATAGTATATGCAGAATGCATATGTGAGTTGTCTCCGTGGGAGTGAGCCTCAGAGGTACCTGTCAGGTTAATTTACCAGCATAAAGTTGGAGGATATAGGCTAGAAGCTGATGGTTTGTTGCTGTTTGCAATGACACTTCTTTACTAAGGAAGACTACAGACTTAGGTCAAGTATAGAAACTCTTTTATTTGCCCAGGGAAAAAGCAGATATTTGTTTTGACAGACGTCCTCAAAGGTTTTCCACACTGTCTATAAATGCATTGGGATGAAGTCCAGCTATTCAATTGTGAATTAAAGCTTCACGGTAGAGAGTTTTGAACAGGATGGGTTTTTTTCTCCAGGGGATAAGGAGCTTGAACTGAGCTTCTTGGATGAAATGGCAATGGACTGTAAGGGTTCACTGGTCAAGGTCATTGGACAAAGTGAAGATCTGCAAAGCACTGACATGTTATAGCCCAGACAGGAAGCCTCAGCTGATAAGGGCTGTGACTAATGCCTGTTATCAATGCCATTAGCTGAGTATGCCAAAGTTGTTTGGAGAGGAAAAGGAGAAAAAAAAAAGTATGGAAAACAAGCACGCTACTATTTTTCACTGAATATAAATGGTTTTCCTTTTTTGAGCAACACAGCCAAAGATAAATGATTTTTTTTTCCTTCAGTCAATAACTCCCTCTCATTTGCCCTCTTTCTTTCAAACCAGACATGTGTGCGCTCAGAAGGGGGATGGGATGGTTTAGGCTTTGTGATGCTGGGCTGGACCTGGTATAGGATTTCTTGGGGGTTGTACCTGTGAGCGGCATAATACCCATGTGATGAATGAGACCACTGTTGTGGCTTGATTGCCAGACGCTACTCACTGCTCCCTCATGAGCCGGTGTGATTACCCGTCTCCCGTGAGGCTGCTGGTTTCCCAATCTTCTTAGTAATCGTCTCATCTGAAGCACACCTCCACACATGCTCCTCTCTGAGACTTCCCCTTCCCCACTTTGCCAAACACCCACCGTAACGTTGAAGGTAACCGGAGGAATGAAAGTAGGGGTGAGCTGAACCATCACAAGCTCTTGTTTTTATCAACAGCTCTGTCACAACATGCTGCACATGGGAGCAAGTTGACCAGATATATAATTTTCCTTAGATTGAAAAGGAGGGTGAATTCCAGAGCTAGGCCATGTGAGAGTTTACTCCTACTATACCACTACTACTACAGTATGAAAAACATAGCTCATGCTGGTTAATCCAGGGTGGCCTGCAGGTCATCTCAAGGAAATTTGGTCTATCTCCCATCCACAACTCGTCCTTACCAAGAAAACCACCTGACCCACATATACGCCCGTGCTTATAAATACATTCAGTAAAATCACCGCCAACACCAGATGCAGGAAACCAGTCATAAAAGAGACCTACTGTATAAATAGAGAGGGATTGGTGATAAATTTTAACACAATAACAGATTTGCTTCTTTTTCTCATCTACAGTGTAGCTATATGCAGATGTTTTCATACTTGCAATACAGCAGTCATTTGCGTTTTCTTCTCCAATTAAAAAATACAGTAAACCTGAAATATTGTATGCACGCTTTGTTGATATAATGTTTTATAATGTAAAACTACTTACTTCGAATGGGATTTGTGAAACTTGCCAATTAGGTTATATTTTTCCTCGCCGTTATTTTCGTTCACCAGGTCCAAAGTCAGGATTTGGACGGATTTCCTCTGGCAAGCAATGAGTGAATTTCCTGTGTTCTGGTGTGTGAGTGAAACCTTGGAATATATAAGGGATAATGGGGCAATGGGAAACAGGTTCAAATTACAGGACTGTGGAGAATACAGTAATTGGCCAAAGGCATGCAGTGGAATATGCATTTATTAGTTTAATATGCAAAAAAGTTTCTAATGTTGATTATTTACAGCAAAACCTGGTGAGGGGGTGTATGTTTGGGTGTGTGCAGCAGAGTAACTTGTGCATGCAACATTAGTGACAAGTCCTAACCGTGTGTGTTTTAAGTCTTTCATCAAGGTCCTCTGACCACAAATACGTTTATTTGGATTGAAGGTTAAAGCCAGCAGGGATTGAGGCAAGCCTTGAGGCAGTTGAGACAATTCAGGGAGATTAAGACAGAAGTTGCCATTAATTGAAACCTGAATTGGCTGCTGTGGATATGAAGTCATGGCGATAGCAGGGGAGCCCTCCCTGTTATGTCACAGCCAGCCAGCTGTTCTTGGACAGTGATTATGTGTTTCAGACGACACATTATCTCTGCAAGTACTTATGTCGAAGGTGAGAAGAACATAGTGTCACTCCCTCCCACGCAAGCAAACACACACACACAGGCACACAAATATTCCCAAACTCAACATTCTTGTAAGCTCTTAGAGGCTTTCTGCTTCAATTATCTGACATGTTCCACAACCACACAAGCTTGTACATTGTTCAACATTGTTGGTCCTGTTCTCCCCAGCCCACCTGTATTGTAAATCACCGGCAAGTCCACAAAAGAAAAGGCACACGAGCCTCGATTAGTGGCAGCACGCTGCTTCATGACACCTCCAGACATGTCGAGAGTTGCCCCATCTTTTGGTTGTTATTCTAGCTCCATATTTTCAGAGGGTGTGATGTCACCACTTTTGGATGTGGACAAGAGTAAAGCATGTGACGTTAATGGTAGTCTAATGGACAGATATAATGACAGGGTTGGAGCAGAGAGATGCTCCTCAGCCATCTTTCGAGTGTTTACTTCAGATCCCACATTGTGCAAGCACAATAAATCAGCTTGGCTAATTATCACACAGCTGAATGAGGCAAGTTGCTATATGGGTTTAATTAGAAGGTGTATCAGAGAGACAGGAAAAGGCCTGGTTAGACTCAGGCAGCCTATAACTTGGACAAAATAGTTTATCATTGTTTTCATCTAGTACTTATTTGGTGAAACACAGTATCTCTCTGTAATGACTGCATCATTTGTAAACATAGTCATGAACTGTATATAACTTTTTAACTCTGTGTACATCTCACATTGTGGACACACGGCCCAAATTTGTGTGATCTTCATGACGAGTGAACTGATTCCAGAGAAAATGAATAGGAAGCAAAATAGGTAGGGTGAATAATTACGCTGTCTGTCTTTTAATATACATTCACTCAGGTTCAAAGAGAGTTGTTTATCTGCTCGGCTGGCACGGATACTGTAGTTATGTATCAAAGAGCAATTGTGTCTTGTGAGGTTTAGATTTTCTCATTTCCAAGCCTTTGAATTATGCATGCTGCAGTCGTCACTTCCCCTGTTCTGAGTAATTGCATTGATCTTGATATATATATAGGTGCGTTAAGGAGAAGTGTTTCAACCAGAATAAAAGGAATGTGGAAGTTAAAATGTGAGAATGACCTTGGATGCTCTCAGACTCTCTGCTGAGCTTCATCAAGTTAGAATTTCAATAAGATTTTTACTTAGTCTTTATTCTACTTACTTTTCTCTGCATGACCTCCAGCCTCTTGTAAGGCTCCCAGCCTGTTCAATCAGAGACCAATTAGAGCTTATAGACAGTTGTTTGTATCATTAGGGTTGCACCAGCTACTCTTCGCATTTACTATAAACCTCAGTTCTTACTGAGTGATTCTAGAATAGGATTTCTATAGGATAGAAGGATAAAACAGCATAGGGACACCTTTCTCTCTCTGGCTAACTTGATCCACTTTGAGGTCTGCCTCCACAGTAGGACAGCTGAACATTTACCACTCATACATCACGTCACTGCTTGACATCATATCACTCTGCCGATCTTTTACATACAGGGAAAGTGGATAATGTAGTTTCAAATCTAAATATGGGAACAAAATACATTACATTACACATGTACTGTAGCTCTACTGTAGTTGCCATGACTTCAGTTCCAGTTTCCTCAATAAACCAGAGGTAATGTTCAAAATAACTCGTAAATCTTACTGTATCTTCTATTAGCAACATGGCTCTCGGGGTGATAGCATCAGTTGGTGCATTGGTTGTAACTTTTCCTCTAGTAGTAGGAAACACTGTATATTACCAGCAGACATAATCATTTTAAGATAAAGAATAATCATAAATTCAGTACCCAGTATCATCGCATAAACATACAGAAAAGACTAACTCAATTTAAGTCTGGGTCTGGTTGCATAAGTGAAGTTAAAGTTAAAACGCTCAACAGACAGTCAACAAATTGGATTTTGTGTTGATCCAGACTGAGGAATATTTTGTCATGCATGGTGTGACTTACTGGGACGTCATGGATGTCATGAGTTGTGTCTTCTACTGTGGTGCAGGAGCTACAAATCAAAGCTGGAATGCACTGCCCTGTTATTGAAGGAACACGTATATATATTTTCCCTGTAAACTGGATAATGTGTTTTTGCCCTGTCTGCTCCCTGACCCAGTTTGAAACGAAGTGCTAATGTGTTACTCTTTCACTCCAATCCAGCTCCGATTAGCCAGAATGTAAAAGAAAAGGACAATTTTGGTTTGAAGGTAATTTTATAGAGTCTTGGGTTTCATGCTCCTCCCTGCCAATGAAAGTGAGCGCAGGGTCAAGGAGTCTGAAAAGAAAAACACAGATTGTACTTGCTATTCTCAGCATGCATCCACCAAAACCGGCTCTTAGTCTTTTTCTATGAGGCAAGTGTTCGGCAAAGGATGAGGTTCAGTTCAAATATCCTGTAACCAGATTTTATAGCATCTCAGTGATGAGATTCTCAGCTGAGTTCACATCATAACTATTCTTTCATGTGATTCGCCTGAAACGCCGACTGCGCTGGGTGGGATAAGTCTGAATCTGGGTATTTGTGTTTCATTACAGTATCTGCCAAGGAACTGGTGAAGACCTGCTGTGAGACAGGGGAGAAATGGGCTTCAGTTAATGGTCACTGCAACAACATGGAGCCACCCACCAGGGATAGACACTCCATCTGCTGGTAAGAACATCGTTAAACGCCCTTTCATGTTATGCATTTACCTGGATTTAACAAAAAAAAAGAAAAGAAGGTGGACTTGAAGATATATTGGTATGGTGGCATTGCTAAAAAAAAAAAAATGTTTTTCTGCTCAAAGTCAAAGGAAGTTGAAAACACAGTGCAGTCAGCCCTGTGGCACTCATGGGAAGAACAGTCAGCTGGATTATTGTTGTAGGGCCACAGATGCAGTCCAAACACTTGTGCACTCCTTTCTAACATATCCCTCTCTCTGCCAGGACTGCCCAACAACAGTGCTGCTTGGGTTCCCTGAGAGAAAACCGGTGCCTGGCCGGAATTAATGCAGCGAGAGCAGGAAGCATGTGTGAAGAGGGTGCCAGGGATAAATGTGGAATCGATTCCTACAAGGCAAGTATCTGTGACAAGATAGCACGGCAAAGGGCAAACAGAGTTCACGGGGTTCACAGTCGAACTTATTGACATTGTAGATTTCTAATTAAGGCTAATACAGTCTGGTTAGCGATTGGAAACTATATTGGTCGCTGTAGAATTGAAAACATGTGTAGATGGTATTAGTCTGTATCCAGTGAGAGTCTCTCTGTAGTGTTTAAGCAACCTTGTTCTCGATATCCCCTCTGAGGATTATCGCTTCGGTGCCAATTCCCTGTTACTTAATTGCCTTATTTAATTTAGACCTAATGATTTAAGCCCAATTACAATTGAAGATTCCCTCAGTTCTAAAGCTTCACCGTCTTCAAAGCAGAAGTCTGCCGTTTGAATTGTCAGAGGTCAGTTGTTTGACCTTTTTGAAATTGTGGAAACACAGACTGATAATTGATACGATAAAACAGTGGCAGTGGCCGATGGGAGACTTTTTATTGCAGTCAATGAGAGTCAAGTCATGGTGAGTGTGCAACTGTCTCTTATTATGTTCATCCTGATTCCCAAATCCACTCATTTTCCATCTGACCTGTGCATTGAAAGATACTAACTCACCTACTCAGGGGCCTTTGAGCAGCATGGGGGCATTATTGACCCTGTGCTGCATTACAGCTGTTAAATATCGGCTTTCACCACCTTTCTGTCGAACCCCAGTAGATTTAGTAACATTATGCCATCTACAGCCACTCCACATCACAGCAGCCATTACTTCAGTTTTATGTTTCGCCATGCCTCGCGCACTCTTAACGATGATCTCGCTGAGAGTTACAGGGAAGCGGAGTGAGAGGCTATGAGCAAGGGGACAGTTGCCCTACATTAAGACTTGGAACTATTCAGAAAACAGCCCAGCTCTCAGCAAAATTACAATATCAGCATGCTTACATACACTCTCAGTGACATGTGGATGTTTAGCAAGTGATGTTGGCCATATTATCAACTTTAATGATGTGTATTAAAGTACTAACATCTGCTAATAAGCAGTAAATGCAACAAATAGCTCAGAATGAAGAACATTTTAGGAGAAAAATAAAATTTGACCTAGTGATGGCATTAGATGAAAAGTCATGAGATCACTAAACTTTTTAGCATCAGTCCTGAGGGAACCATGAATGGAACATGAATTTCATGGCAATTCATCCGCTAATAGCTGAGATTTCACGCACAAACCCAAAAGTCAATCTCATGGTGGTGCTTGAGAAAAATTCAGAGGATCTTCCAAGTCGTTATGATTCATCATCTGGGAACCATATGTCTGTGCAAAGTCTTTGCCAGTCCGTCTAGTGGATGTTACTTCACTGCATGGGTTAAAGTCAATTACACAGAAATTCATCCAATATTGAGTCATTCTACTTTTAAGAGACAATGTCGACCTCATGGTGGCACTAGAGGAAAATCAGGGGATCTCTTAAGTCAGCAAATAAAATTCTCTCCAAACCACAATGAAGATATCATAGCTGGGACATTTCATTCTGGAGAAAAGTGTGGAAACAAAGTGAGGGATGAAAATTGCCATCCAGACTTATGATGCAAGTATGAAATAATGAACTAAACTAAACAAAAAAATTAATACAGAATGGACCATGTTGTTTTTAAGGGTGAAATGTTTTTCCCAGCCTAGTATCTGCACTATAGATGTTGTACATGATGTATATGATCCATGACTCGCTATGTGACTTGCAGGAGTGCTGCGGCTGCTGTTCACTGGGGCTGCAGTTCCGCAGTGAGGGGCATCACTGCGAAGCCCACCACTACCTGAGCTACCACTGCAGACACGTCTTTCTGAACTGCTGCAAGGGGGAGGATGGGATGGCTCAGAGCCAAGACGGCTGGCATTCTGTCAGAGAGAGGCCTCCCTTTGACGCCAGTCCACCACCAAAAAAAGGTAATGTCAACAAATACTTGCACACAAATACACAATCCTGAAATGACTGTTTCATGCCAAGGTAGGCGGATGTTGTTGGGCGGGCAATTGTAATACACACCGGTGCACTGCCAGGGAAAAGGGACCGATTTAAACCAAAGAAGATCAATTTTCTTTACGGAAGCTGCTAAAAGGAAGCATTGTGGCAAGATCCCTGAACAACATTGCACCTCATGGGTCTCGCAGAACAAAGTATAATGGCCCAGTTCACCTCTGTACTATAATTCGATGAAATCTAATGCCCGTCTGCCTGTCTGAAGTTGGATTTATGTCTGTTTCGCTAAGCCACTCTGTAGCTAGAAGTGCTCTTCCACCGATTCGGTCTGGCTCCTATAAGATGAAAAACTGATCAGCCGTGTAGTCACGGGTGATCTGCTACCTTGCATTAGGATTTTTATCTATTTTATGGCTCTTCAGTCAAACACTTCCCCTCCCATTAAGCACAACTGTGATCGAAGGCATGTTTGAAATACAGAGGGACATCTGGTGGTAACCCATATACAAAGTAAAAAGAAAGGCATTCCCAACATTTACTTTTATTTTCACTTGTATTGATGCATTTGCTGCATCCCGTCATGCTGGATGTGTATTTTTTAAGAGGCCATCAAGGGAAACATGTTTAGGATTTAAATGATGTGGTATTTGGCAGTGGTTGAGGCTGTGTATTTAACTCCGTAAAAATAAACAGAGAGAAAACCTCCTTATCATTGTGGCCATTGTATCTTCCTTGTAATTATTATCTGTGTTTCCCTTTTGGAACAATGATAAAAGTATTTTAAGCTGTTTGTGCACTAGTCACACTGTTACAGTATCATCGCCAGTGAGAACATTAACCACTTTCTCCATGTGCTGTAGTGTCTGACAGCCCGTACCCTAACGAGGCCTTCTCCATCGGTGAAGAAAGGGATGGGGAGAACGCGGTGGAGGTTCCTTTGGATGTGGAGGACATTGACGAGTGTGTGATGTACGAGGACAAGCTCTGCCACCACAGATGTGTTAACACGCCAGGCTCTTACCGATGCGAGTGCTTCCCTGGATACGTGCTGCAAGAGAATGCTTTCTCTTGTCTGCCAGGTAAAGCGGAGACCACCAATCTTCCTTTGTCACACAGAGCCGGCTTGATATTTCCAGAGATGCCAGAAGACAGGAAAACAACCCTCTGTGCCATTTTGCTCTTTGAAATGTGATTTACAGTCTGCATTCCTGTCAGGACGACCCCATTTGTCGTAGTTTGTCTACACATTTACAGTGTATTATTTTCCTGGTTTCTTTGAGTTCCTTCCTGTCTGCGAGGCCTGATGCTGCTTAATAATAGTTATTCTAATCAGGCACTAACATCCCTTTCCTGGACTGACAGCAATGCCCAACTAATCACATTTCTGTGGATGTCAAAAAGCTTTTCCTCCGAAGGCAAATAACTCGAAATCATGCTTTGTACAAACTGAAACCTGAACGTTTCCTCAGATGTGTGTTCAAGTAATGCTGTGTGACTTTCCTGCTGTGCACCAGACTTTAATCAACGGTGGCTTTCACCAACACAAGCCTGTCTCAACAGGATACTAATGTCAGAGCTCTCAGCAAATTACAGTGATGGGATGGGGCTCACTAATAAAACTGAATGTTTGTCTGCAGGCTGTGCTTTTTCCTGTCTCACCTTCACTGCTATTACAAGTTTCATCTGTAGCTATGAGCCTCCCATCATTGGATGAAGATGCAGGGATTGCACAAGGTTTTCAGTCTCTAACTAAGACGGCAGTATAGGTGGGCAGGTGGAATTCAGGATTACACTGTAATTCATCGCTCCTGTGATGAAATTATTCATGTTTCTGCAGAGACGGTGGACGAGGAGAACCGACTGAAGGAGGATGACAGAGCAGCGGTGGAGCCCACTGCGCCCTCCCTGCCTCCCTCCCAGCCCACTGCCCCACTCAACCCCTGTGAAGGTTCGAAGCACACATCCTACCCACCCACTTTCATTCACCCTCACAACTTAATCAGACAGCAGCATGCATCTTGATGCAGTCAAATATGTTTAGAGGAGAAGCCAACACAGGCTGCTGTAGATTGACACGTTATTATTTCTATCTCACCCTTTCCGTGAAATGTAATTGTTTGCCGCAAATGTCAAACACAAGCAGCGAGATGGTATCAAAGGTTAGTTTGTTTTCAGCATCAGCTACTCATTCTCACGAGTTTTTTCATATTATAATGTGTGCATGGTCACATTTTGTTTCTCTTGTTTGGTTTCCATGACACCAGGGTGGAGGTCCACCACACTGTGGGCCAAAAGTAGGAAATACAATATGAACAGGTCAGGGATCAACCTGGAAAAAGGAAATGAGCAAACGGCAATGCAGTAAATAGTTCTCAGTCTCCCACGCAGAGCCACAAAGCCCTCCTCTGTTTCACCCTACACACTGTTGTATGGAGCAGTATAGTACAGTATATTTCACACAACCTCAATATACACCATCATTTTTTCAGGAAACGGCCCCTGCGAGCAACAGTGCACCCCAGTGGGAGAAAGGCCACAGTGCTCCTGCTTCACCGGATTCTCCCTCAGGGCTGATGGACGCTCCTGTGAAGGTAAGGAACGAAAGCCTGATTATGATGCACACAGAAAAAAAAAATAATAATTTGCATAGGCAATGTGGAAAATTAGCGCAATCATACAGATGTGAAAAATGACTTGCAATTCCAAGCCCCTCATTTCAGTGTTATTTTTCAGCCAGAGGAGTTTGGTTCCAGTTGAGGAGAGTTTCTTGGCAGGAATGTCTGTTAGTGATTTGTCTCTTTGTCTCATCAGCGCCTGTAGATTTGCTGGGGAGATACAGGCCTAATCCCCTTCACTCTCAGCATCACACTGTGACGCAGACACAAAAACGAAAATATAAATGGGAGACATTCATTTCATCTTGCTCCACAGACTTTCTACCAGAGGGATTATCCCAACTATCCATGCACTATCACAATATATATCTCTCCGACTGCATACCATATATACCCTTTATTGTCATGCCCACTCAGAAAGGCTGTGGGCTCTGTGTGTGTGTGTGTATGTGTGTGTGTGTTATCATGAGGCTGATCAACCGCTGCTCTGTGTGTCTAAGCTGTCCCCCTGGGGATATAGTATATCTTTAAGTTAAGCCATAACTAGTGGTCTGTCTCCTGCTTGACAGAAGCAAACTGTGGCAGTGACACAGAGAGCAGCTCAGCGTGGTGACAAATTTCTCACAGTGTGAATGTTATACCCAGCGGCCTTGCCCCTAATCTCTCTCCCAAAGGAGGGTCTGACCTGTCTCCTTAATCTGCTTCTTACTGCTGACTGTTATACACACACCACGGATCAGCTGACAGCATGTTTTGTACTTCGGCTTGTCTGCTTTCTGTAAACCTCCTCATCCAGCATCTTCTTTTTTCGACTCTCTTTCTTCTCAATGACACATTTGCCATTTCCTCTTCCTCTTCTTTCTTACCCAGATGTAAATGAGTGTTTGTCTGCGCACGCCTGCCAGTTGAACGAGCGCTGTGTGAATACTGCAGGGAGTTACATCTGTCAGAGACTGATCACCTGTCCCCCGGGCTACCAGATCAACAATGACATTTGTGAAGGTACACCACAGCTTATCAGCATTAAGCAGCATCAAAGTGTTCACCTCCACCCACAGTGACCGTGTTGTAAATACCAGCAGGAGGCCATTTGTATTACTACATGTTCACAATGTAAGGAAAGCACATTGTTCAGGCAAACAATCACTTTTACCACCTTTGAGAATAACTATTGAGTCTTTCTTTTTTCTTTTTTGCATCCAGTGATTATGTAATTTCACATGTGAGCACACAGACAAGGGGGAATAATTAGAAATATGACTCCTGAGAGCTATTTCCATGTTATTTGTTAGCTGTTAATTCTCAGTATGAGGAGCTGCCTGGCTTGTCTTTGAGGGTGGTGCCCGACTTTCAGATGCAATTGTAAACCTCCCAACACGTCTCATTATTTCCATGCACCATAAGCTGTTCCTGTGCAGAGATCTCATTCATAAAGCAGCAGTGGTCTTGAGGAAGAAGCACCCCTCCCTAAGATGAGTCTTAGATGTGCTGTGAAGTGCTGTTTGCCGCCGTAGATGGGGGTTTCTCCGGGGCTCAGCCAAGGAGACTCGGCTAATCTGCAGCTCCTTGTGAACTTAAAGAATGTTCAATCAGGCAAAACGAGCATTTAACAAGAAAGCGTGTTTTAGCGGTAAGCCTCCAAACAGCTGCCACTTCAGGCCGCTGGCATAAGTGCTGAGAGAAAACAACATCTTTGTGCTTTGCTACCTATTTTCTATTCATGGCTTACTAAGAGGCTGTAATGAAACTCTCCTTTTGCCTCCTCTCGCAAATGAAACAGAGTCACCGAATTGTGTCTGATTCGTCTAAACAGAGTGACTCGGTTAAAGCAATTTTGCATCAATCCTCACTGTAACTGAGTGTGTCAGAGGAGCTGAATGAATCTGACCACTCCAGTCAAACCAGGATGCACAGAGGTCACACAAATGCCACCAAAACCAGTGCAACCTACTCTTCCCACTTGTAGAAGGTTATTTAAATACCATCCAGCTGTGTGTCTGTTTTTTACATTCAAGATTAAGAATTGCTCGTAGTAATTGCAGCATGATTTTCTGTGTTGCAAAAATGAACAAAGTCTAAATAATAATATGACATGAAAAATGGAGCTCAAGCCAAGCTGACAGCTCGAACACCTCCTGTTCAAATCATCCAAAGTGTGATGGGAAACAAAAACAAAACAAAACAGAAATGAAAAAATCAATATTAACCAGTTTTCTTGTCTTATATTGTAATATATTCATTTATATTTCATTCCGGTGCACATATCCTAAAAAAAACCTGTAAATAAAGGGAGTGAAATCACAAAAAAACAAAACAAAAAACAACCAAACAGCTAAGGATTCAAGGGGTTAAATTCCCTCCCACAGTAAGTTAACTCTACGACCTCTCCAGGCTCCTTGAGCTCATTGTCTTCACTGGGAGGTCACTGCTCTTCTCCTACACATTTATCCTGTGTCCTCCTGGCTTTTCCCCCTCTGTCTCCTTCAGTGTCAGGCTCACTCAGCTCTTGTCGACACTGCCAGGCTTGTGTCAGGACCAAGATGCTCAATCACTATCTGCTGTTTAGAGACCAACCCCGTGTCCGCAGGGCTCCCTGCCAGAGCTGGTTTAAGGCTCCATACAATAATTACAGCGGTGAAATCCTGCAAACCTGCTTGAAAACAGAGGATGCATACTGATGCATTATGCACACACACACACACACACACACACACACACACACACACACACAATATGCGCCACCCTCCAGCTTCGGTTCATACTATGGCAACAGATGTGGAAGGCTGATTGACAGGAGGTAAATCCCTTAGTAGACAGGTGTTGGAGGACTCTTGGGGGGATATACGGGAATGTTTGCTCCCTCACTGCACAGGAAGGCTGCTGCATGTGACTTCTGCTGCTTTGACTCATTAATCTAGTTGAAATAATAGACTGTCATTCAGGCCATTCTCTTGTAACATACGTGATTAACATGGATAAGATCCCTACGTTGTAATACAATTCTTTCACACTTGATTAACCTCTGGAGTGCTGAGAGGGAGAGCTTTACTACAGACAACAGAGAGGAAGCGTGAGCACCTGTACAATCTGCCGTTTAACCACAGTGCCATCCAGTGGTGGAACAAGGCATTACGTACATGCATCTTGCAGCATGCACTGAGGAAATGCGTGGAAGATTCTCAGACTGAAACTAATAATGTTTGATTTGCGTTTTATTCGCTTCCATTGGTGCTTGTCAGCTAACTTATTTATCTTCTCTTTCAGATATCAATGAGTGTGTGCAGGGCGGCCATAACTGTGGGTTTGGCTTTGAGTGTGTGAATACCATGGGCTCATTCAGGTGTAACCCCAAACCTAACTGTCCTGCGGGCTATAACCAGGATGCAGAGGGCAACTGTGTCGGTAAGGGGCATCACTTTCTATATGAGATGATTATTTAATTATTAATGTATGGTGCAGCAGTGTTTGCAGTGTTGGGCAAAAGCCAAATGTATTAATTGAATGATTGCACCCTGTTTTCTCACTGAAACTGTGCTTATAGGGGGTGTAATTAAGTTGTTAAGTGAGTGAAATGTTGTTAATCACTAAATTCAAAATATTAAAAGGCTATAAGCTCTATATGTGGAACTGATGATTAAGGTATAAATGTATAAATGACTGTCTAAAAGGACTTAACCAAGGATAAACCGTCTACAGCCCTGCAGTGGTAACGAGACCATACAAAAGCATAAAGGGCAGATGTGTTTAGCATTACAGTCAGTGTTATTTTTGTTTTGGAGATTGCGTATCTTGTTCCCAAACACAGATGAGTGAACTAGGACAGACAGACAAACAATAAAAAATTTCCCCACAGGTGAATCAGAGTCTCTGCGTAGACGCATGGTCGAGCTCTGTGCAGGTGAATCAGCAGGGCTGCAGTGACAGAGGGGTTAAATGCCACACAGACAGGAGATCACAGAGTTTGCTGTTAGGGGCTGCAGAGGGGTGGATAAAAGCCAATCCTCCGTCCTCCTCCAGTACAAACTGATGCTGTGGAATTGGCCCCCAGGGGCAGGAACTGGGGCATGTCGAGGCAGCCGACGCCACTGTAAAAAGGAGTGTAAAAGAAATGCTCTGAGAAATGAGAAAACGGGGAAAATGTCAGATACACACACACACACACACACACAACAAAGTTATCCAGGGGAATGCATCTGTTTGATGTGTGTTTGCTTTGATATGTGTGGCAAAAGAGTTGCCCTCTGGTCCCCAGTGGCCCCGCTTTTATGCCTTTGGGTCTTCCCTCGTCTTCTATCTGTCTTCACCTTTATCTCATCGCCGCTCTTTCTCTTTCTCTCTGAACCAGACATTGATGAGTGTGGTACTCTGGCCCAGCAGTGTGGCGCAGGATTCAACTGCATCAACACAGCAGGATCCTACATGTGCCAGAGGAAGATAATATGTAGCCGCGGCTATCACGCCAGTCCCGATGGATCCCGATGTATCGGTAAGTTTTGGAGTCGCTACACATGAAGATCGTGTAATCAGATTTGATACACACAGTGAGGACACCGTCAGAAGCAGATGTGATGCAGGCATGAGAGGTGTGAGTTGGTTTTGTCCCTGCACTTGCATTGGAAACCAAATAACATTATTTCCTTAATGAATAAATAACACATAATTACATAGGAGATTAAAACTCCAGACCTGATAACAGACATTACATCCATGATTGATGCTGTTTGCAGACAGACGCAAAGTGGCGACTGCTGAGTCTCATTATTGTCACTCCATTGATTTTTTCCGTCTCTTCACTGTTCTCGTGTGTCTTGTAGACGTGGACGAGTGTCAAGGCAGCCTGCATCGATGTGGAGAGGGCCAGCTGTGCCACAATCTGCCTGGGTCCTATCGCTGTGAATGTCAGACAGGCTATCAGTACGACTCCTTCAGGAGGATGTGTGTAGGTATGTAAGAAGAAGAAAAAGTACATGTGCAAAGTTTTAAAGGAATGAGACAGGAGCTTTCTTTATGTTCTTCCTTCCTTTTTTATGTCCCTTCCTGTTGCCCTCCATCTCATTTCTCACTCTTACTGTACAGCTCCCCCGTCTCCCTTTGTCTGCCCGCTCTGCTGCTCCTCTTTATTATTCTGTGGTGGGAGAGCTGCTGCTGTTTCTCAGCCTGTGCTCTGCCTCCACTGGGCTACCGATCACGTCTCCTGCTGCAGAGAGCTCCGTCCTTCCCCTGCCACTGCTCCCTCTGTTTGTGATTCACTGTGTTGTGACTCTCATAATAATGGACTCCGCTCAAGTGTTTAGACTATCAGCAGGCAGCTGGTCCCCCCTCGCGGCCGCACACTCCTCGTCGACATGCGCGCAAAACCTGCACGGGCATGCACACGTAACGCGGCCGTGTGCAAACGCACACACACACACGCTGCAATACACACTTCCAGGGGTATGATGATGATGATGATGACTCTGTTTCTTCCTCTCAGATGTGAACGAGTGTTGGCGCTACCCAAGTCGTCTGTGTGCTCAGACCTGTGAGAACACCCCAGGCTCCTATGAATGCTCATGTACCTCTGGCTTCCGCTTATCCGGCGATGGCAAGAACTGTGAAGGTGTGTGTGTGTTAGTGTCTGCCTGTGTGGGTGTGTGTGCATCCATGTGAGCGTGTTGATGCATGTCGTTGTATGTTTTTGTGAATTTGCGTGTGAAAATATGCCCGTGTGTGTGTGTGTGTGTGTGTGTGTTTGTTGGTGATCCAGGGTTGCATGTGTGCATGAATAGTGCAGGTTCCTATACTGCGTTGATATTGAAGCTGGCCTCTGGTACACAATATTGCTAAGGACGGGTGGGTAGAGGCATAACCGTGTTGTACTATATATCATGCCATGCCTTCAAGCATGAACCAGTAAAAACATAATTGGCTTAATAACAACATCTTGTTTATATGTTCCGTTAAAACCACTGAGAATCCTTTGATCAAGTGAATTGTGACAGTAATGAGCTCTAACCTCTAATCTCCAGATGTGAATGAGTGTTTGGCCAGCCCATGCAGTCAGGAGTGTGCCAACATCTACGGTTCCTACCAGTGCTACTGTAGACAGGGCTACTACCTCAGGGAGGATGGGCACACCTGCGAAGGTGCGGTGCGCTCTATTACACATCACAAGCCCCACATTTATGCTGCGCTTGTGTTCGGACAAGTTGTGATTCGGTTTCACATGTTTTTTTACATCCCTCCCTGTCGCTCAGACATCGACGAGTGCTCCCAGAGCATCGGCCACCTCTGCACCTACAAGTGCGTGAACGTTCCTGGCAGTTACCAGTGCTCCTGTCCTGAATATGGCTACACCATGTCTCCAAATGGACGCTCTTGCAGAGGTGAAACCCTTCCCATCAGATAAACAAAACAAGAAAATCATTCAGCCACACTCTCAGCTCAGTGAAATAGATTTTCAAAATGGCTTTGCACCCATTTCACTCTACATAGAGCCTATAGTAGCTGTTATGCTCAGATAATTATAATTGGTACTTTTACAGTGCCTCAGTAATTACACAGTCTATAAAACTTTATTGGCCTAAAAATCTTGTCTCACTAATTTGAAATTTTTACTTGAGCAATTTTGTTCCCTACAAGGACCACTTTTTTTTTTGTCCTTCTCGTTTCAGCAATGAGGCCTTTCCTCAAAGTTCATTTGTCCTGTGACTAACACACATTTCTTCCTGACTGTGTCTTTCAGATATTGATGAGTGTGCCACCGGGGCCCATAACTGCTCTCTAGCCGAGACCTGCTACAATATCCAGGGAGGGTACCGCTGCCTTTCCCTCAGCTGTCCACCCAACTACCGCAAAGTGTCCGACACGTAAGCGGTTTAACATTGGTTTAATGCCTCATTTATTTTTTACAAAAGGAGGATCTGATTCCTGAGCATTCCCTGTGTTCCCTGTAGGCGCTGTGAGCGGATCAGCTGTCCCAACTACCTGGAGTGTCAAAACTCTCCTCTGAGAATCACCTACTACTACCTCAGCTTCCAGTCCAACATCGTCATCCCCGCTCAGATCTTCCGCATCGGACCCTCCCCCGCCTACTCCGGAGACAACGTCATTGTCAGCATCACGCAGGGAAATGAGGAAAACTACTTCAGCACCAGGAAGCTGAACGCCTACACGGGTGCCGTGTACCTGAACCGGCAGGTCGAGGGTCCGAGAGATTTCCTAATTAACGTGGAGATGAAGCTTTGGAGACAGGGGACGTTTACCACTTTCCAGGCCAAGATCTACGTCTTCATCACAGCCAGCCCACTCTAACGGCTGGGGCTGCTGATCTGCGGCCACTATGGACCTTAACAAACTTTTCACATCACTATTTAACGATGCCATAAGATATACCACTGTCATGATTGGTTTCAGTAGTTAATCTTACTTAATGAATATTAAAGCATTGATGTAAGAGTAGTACAATGAAACTGTCTGCTATCTGCCAGATTCTGTTTTCACTGCGACTGTAGAAGAACCTTGTAATTCACATTTGAATTGCAAATCACGTTACTAATTTTCCTTTGATGTTTAAAATCCATTGACATTTGAATATGAAATTATATATATGGAGATATAAAGATATATATGATACAGTAAGAATGAAATGTATTGCTTTTGCATCGATTATCTTAAACATGACAATAACAACCTCTAGCTTCTGCTGGGGGATTTTTATGTATTCATCTTAGTTTTCCCCTGTTATCAGATTATGTGTAGTTTGATGACTATTGTGAAAGCAAAGGAAACAGTTTTCCATCACAGTGCCCAAACAGCTTTGTCTTTTATCTCTTGTCCTGTGCTGCTGTCTTTGTTTTGTCTTTGAGCTATTGTCAAGCCTAATTTAATGTTACTCTCTGTGGTGTATTTTTATATCCCTGTAATCAGACACATTATAGATGGTTGTATCATATTTTTTATGCTAGATTCATAAACTTCAAAGTATTTTAGTAAAATATATAAGTCTGAAAAAAAACACCACTGTGTTGTTTTGAGTATTGGCTAATTGTATTTATAAAGAAGAATATTGTTTGTGGAGGAGGAGCGTGTGATGTGTGATTTTTGTTTTCTGATAGTTCCCCGGCAATTTTCTCTTGCCAAACTTGTCATGCGCCAGTTCTTGCTCATACACTGTATATGATGAACATTATTCCTCGGCAGATATAATCCAATAATCCACTCTTGTCGGGACACGTCACACGGTAAATATCCGTTCCTATTTACATACCTCCTCACACCTTCCTCGTGAACTCAGTGTGAGCTTCATCCATCAGCACGCAGCAGTTTCACTCCGCTCATTTAACGATGGATCATAAAAACAAGGATCATGTAAGTGTGTGATACCTGAAATAAAAATGTTATAGTCACCTTATATTCATGTATGTCTTGTTATCTGCATAGTTGAGACGCACTCGCTGCAATTTGTAACATAGGAAGAGTTACACTCCCACCTACAGGGTGAGTGCAGCCCTGCATTTTGAAATACTGGCTTTCCTCCAGGGAAACATGAGGTGTGTTATACAACAGAGCACTCTTAAAAACACATAAGGCAAGGTGCACATACTTCTCATTAATTCTGTAGAAATGTACATTAATTAAAGTATAAAAACTGACAAACAAATGAGACTATTCTCTTTTTTAATCAGCTCCGCTTTAAGCTATGATGTGACCTGCCGCCCCTGCTCAGAGGTCAGCCAACCTCCTGGACCTGGTGTAATCATCGGAAAGGGTGTGAGTGTGTCTGTGACAGCTGTATTAATGCATGCTGCACATCCAAACAGAGCTGCTCGCCAGTTTTCTGTTCCCTGGGATGAGTTATACTGTCAGAGGTCGTTTCAACAAAAGAGACTGATTTCTATGATTTCTGCACTAATTTTAGTCCTTTACCTTGCGCTTGGTGAAAATGATAATAGCCGGTCAGTCCCAGAAACATCAAGGAAACAATCAATACAGCTCCCGTCTGAGGCGTTCCTCCTGACATAACTCACAATAATAGCTATGTGTGTGTGACTGACTGGAGCTTTTAAACACACCCAGCGACTGAGATGCCACTCTTGGTATGTACAATACATAACGAGCCCTAGAGCTGTGATTGATGTCTCTTTCCCCTAATTAGCTTTATCTGCTCTTCAAGATTAGGTGGTGCTGTGTTTCAGGGACAGTGAATCACGCATCCCAGACAAGGGAAGATACACACATCTATTATGGGTTTAGGGACGCTGACAGGAAGTCTTGAAATGTCCTGCACTAAGGAGGGACCGCAGCTATAGAAGACACAGATACTGTCCTGGAAAGTCACTGTACTACAGAGACTTGTTTTCAAAATAGTAGATTACATTGGCTCTTCATTAATCTGTGATATCTTTGAAATCCCCCTTTAAAAAAAGGATTTTATTATTGTCATTGTTAAATCCCAGTGATGTGAGTTTATTTTTACTCCGCTGTTAACTGTTTAGTCTTGACAGTGCTCACTTTGTAAACAACGATGATTGTTACTGTTATTACCTTTATTGCTAATGCTGCAGAATTTAGGCTTCAAATTCATTCATCATTCATCTGTGGCTGCAGGGGATCTGAGGGACGGTCGGGTGAAAATCTGGGTTAGGAAAATGAATGGGGAATGCTCTCCCTTCAGTCAGTAGTAAATGATGACATGCCCTTGAGCAAGGCACTCAAATCACGTTGCTCCAGCAGAGATCCTCTGGAGAAAGACTATGGGTTGTTATTTTGATTAACATTCACATTACGATGTTTCCACAAACTTTGCAAATATCGTTTTGTCAGTGTTTGTTACTGACCAGGCCACATCTGACACGTGTATGTGACAGTGTTACTGTTAAATTCAACTTGATAAAATGACTTACTGGAACTGGGTCAAGTCCAGCTGTGGACCTCAGTGGGACGTCATTCCTCAATATCAGCTTCCCGTCATCCTTGTCTTTATGCTGTTAAAAAAAAGGCATAAAATGTCCAAAAAATATGAAATATTAAAGTTTGAAATATAGTTTAGAAATCTATGACACCCTTTGTCCTTTATTGTTTTACCCTTCGACTCTCATTTTTTTGAGTCAGGAAAAAATTGCTTTTATGTGGAAAAATAAACCGAACAAACCCCAAGAAGAGTGACAGAGTTGGGAGGGATCGAGAAGGAGAGAAGTTCTGGTGAAGTTAACAATAAGGTTAACTTTCTATTTCTGTGACACAGTTTCTGCAAATTTTAATATATTTGCCTAAAAAAAATCCCAAAAGTCCCATTCATCTCCACTGTGTTAGAGTGTGACAGAAATCTCAAACTTTCTGGCCTTGAAAAAATATTTTTCTGTGTGTTTGAATGAGTTGACCCTTTGAAGCCAAAGGCCGCTTGACTCATATTTAAATATACAATGAACAGTATGTCATACTTTGTGTGACGACTCTCAATCTATGCTGGATTAAAAATGATGATCATGACGACCACCACGTTGATGATGAGTTGATGCAAAATCGAATTACTCTGAAAAATGCTATTTTCGGAGGGAAAAGGGACTGCGGCTGCCTACAGCATGTGTCTGGGTGGAGGTCGCGGGGTGGGGATGGAGTGCGATGAGAGGGGGAGGAGGGGGAGGGCGGTGTTGCAGACACGCTTGCCTTTGATAGCTCAGGTGGTCATCACCTGAGGGGGAAAAGAGCGTTAATGGGCATTCTCAGGAGCAGACAAGCACAGGCTAGTGCTCCCTCTTCCCTGGCTGCCATAAACAGGGGGAAGTATGCATCATTAGATCAGACTCCAGCTAACTACCTGCAGTCAAGCCCACTACATACAGTAGCTAGCAGTGTGCAGAGAGCACAGGCTCGACCTGCGGCCTCCTGCTGCTCAGTATGATTGGCTGGGTCAGATGTGGTCCTGAGGCAATGTAGTGGGATTGGTCAGTTTGTGGAGTGATCGCCTGCATCACAGGAAGTGTTATTGTTAGTTTCATTTTTTCTTTTTCAAGACAAGAAGTTTGTCACACCTTTGTTAAGAGTTTCGGCGTGTACATCCGCCTTCTTTAGAAATGTGACAGTTCTGAAGAAGGCGGGTGTACACGCCAAAGTTAACAAAGGTATGAGAAACTTATTGTCTTGAAAAAGAAAAAAGGAAACTAGGCTTATTATCACACTCAGACATAATGAACTTTCATAATGTGTTATTGTTATCGATTATGTTATGTGTCGACATCACATCACTCTATTATAAGCAGTTATATTGTCAATAGGGTATAATGATTTACTACTTACAGAACATCTTAATTTGTTCATTATTAGGAGACAACGGTGATGCCTATCAGTGCTCAGTCTGTGCGCTTGAAGAGAGTTTATTAAAAGGTAAAATCACCCTGCAGCAAATATTATTTCCTTGGGTGGATCACATTATCGAGCATGAAAAGACACTTGAAGAGCATGAAGAGCGTTTCAGGAAGGTTAAACCACAACTGGTTGAAATAAGACCAAACAGCAATACAGTGTAAGGGTTTGTCCTAACATAAATGTAGAAGGAAAACAAGCAAAAAAAAAAAAAAAAAAAAAAAAGGAGAGAAGAAGAGTTGGAAAACAGAGAGAAAGACAGGGAGAGGAATTTGCCTGAGAGGAGAATGAAGGAAGGTATGTGAGGTTGCCTGTCACTTTGAGGCGCCTGATAGCTCAAACTAGGTGTCATCTTATTGCACTTGAGTAGATAGATATTGCACCACATCCCTGATATTTTTCCTCCATGAATGGACTTGATCATACAGCATCCACATAAATAACAAACCAGGGCCCAGAAAATGACATTTTTACCTGCAGTCTGACCTGTGAGAGGGAAGAGATCCACGAGTGTGAGATTCAGCCCTCAGGGCAGATCGAGAGGAAAGCGAGGCTCATCCCCGCAGGAGTGGATTGACCTGAGGGGGAAACTCCTCTTCGAGACTCCCTGGGTGGGAAGATTTACTGGAGTCTTAATCACAGGTCGACACCTCAGCAGCAGGTTCTCTGGCCAATGGGAGAGGAGCCGTGGATGATCGCCTTGTTAACTGGCGTTTTTGACAGAATGTAATGCAAGACATCTTCGGCATGTGTGACTTTTGACACCACAAACCGTGTTTTCTGCTCTCTGAATCTACTGTATTGACTCACTCATAATTAGGGTTACATTTGTAGGAATGCATAATAGGGAGGATGCCATTAAAGGGTCAGTTCTCCCAAATTACAGAGACATATTTTTTCTCATTCACCGCACATGGTATGAAACCATGACAGCTTGCCTGACTTTGTTTTCATCTTGTGTGTGTCTGTGATTGTGGTAAACACCTAAATACACAAACTGTCACAGGAAGGAACTAATTGGTGGTTAGTTGGTGTTTGTCAGTGCAGATATTGTCTATGCAATACAACCACAATGGTAAAAGATACATTTCTGAAACTCTACAGGTGTGTAGTTGTAGAAAATGAAGGCCAAGATCAAAGACTGGTGCGGTACATCCCATGAGATTTGAGTCGGGACCAGCATCTATTGTGTAGTTTTTCAATGATGTAGGCACAAACTAAACTCTGTGACGAGGACATACAGTACCAGCCAAGCTGACCATTGATGAACATGTCAATGTTCTGACACATGAGCAATCAGTAATACTCATTTAAAGGGATAGTTCAACATTTTGGCAAATTGGCCCATTGCCATATCCCTATAGTTTTAGGAGTAGGTTCGTTACCTTTAATTGTCGGTGCAAGCTGTTTGTAGAACGGCGGAGCAGAGACGCAAGCTGCTCAGAGCTACTACGGAGGCTAATGGGATTTCTTGGTTTCCCTTATCAAACTCATCAAATACACAATCCAACAACTCCAAAACGCTCTGGTGGACAAATTGTGACCTGCACATTCACCACGCTATGAGATAATAACGGAACAATACGAAACAGAGTTTTTTTTTCGCGGTAAATGCAGAGACTGCTTGCTGAAATCTGCCTCAATTTTGGGGCAAAAGCAGAAGCAGTTTTGCATGAATTTACCTCGAAAACAACTACGTCTCGTAATGTTCCGTTATTATCTCATAGCGTGGTGAATGTGCAGGCCTTGAAATTTGTTATAGATATTCACAATGCCCAGAGAATAAACCAAAATTTTACAATTTTTTCTCTGGTGTTAATGTAAACTTGACAGTTTTTGAATGACATGTCTCAACAACAGGATCAGATGGGCTGCCGTGGTGCATCCATCCACTCTGGTGCCTATTGAAGATGGTTTGTAAAAATATTGACTTTGATGATTTTTCATCAGCAGCAGCAATCTATTCAGTCAAATACTTTCCATTTAGTGTTCAACTGATACTAAATGATGAAAATAAATGTTAGCATCTTGGCGTTGTCAGCACCTTAATTGTACCTCTAGTGACCCTGTGTCACAGAGTCACAACCATGGCTGCAGAAACATCAACAGAAAAACACAGTTAATACTGTGTTTGCACAATAGTTAAAACTAATATTTACCTGACTTCATTATTTGCTCCTTTATCTATCATTCAACATCTACATACTTATCATCATTAAATACCTATCATGCTCCTTTAATTGATGATGGCAGTGATAATAGAGATGATGGTGATGATGCATCAACACACTGGGGTATATCAGTGAAGATCATCTGTAATCCAAATCATTTCTGTTTATCTAACCGTATACCACCAGAGCCTTGAGTTGTGATGAAAAAGAAAAGGCCTCCCCAATTTAAGCGGTGAAATTTCACAATATTCAGCAAATGAATTTGCAAGATGCAACAGGTACTGCACTGCTTTCATGACTGTCTGCATACCAATGTGACCGCAGTCTAACTATTACTCTCTTTATCTCTGCTCCCTCCGGCACCAGGGGAGAAAACCCTGTGTTCTCTTTCCAAAAAAAAAAAAAACCCTTCTTTAAATCTTCTGTGGGATATGTACATTTGTTTGTGTTTACCCCTACAGCAAAGTCTGTTTTTTATGACAGGGGTTTCATTTATAGCAAGCAAAGTGTGGCATTTTGAAAAGTAGTATTAGGACAATTCTAACTTCTTGAATGATTAGATGAGACTGCATGTACACTGGATCTGTTGTGGTAGCAAAGACAACAGTCTCTCTCAGTTGCCCACCACCTGAGCACTGGCAGTGTTTTTGTTTGAGAGATTGATGCCTGTGTGTTTATTTGGTGTAAATCCTGTTGTATGTGGCAGCGCACATGTTTCATTGTGACTGACAGCTGCTCAATATTCGTATTCATGAACACAAGCAACAATCAGCATAAATCATGTCATCCACTGCACTTATAATACGCTTCAAGATTTTTTTTTTTTTAACGACAGGTTGATTTGTTGTTATTTCTGTGTAATTGTCTAACTTGTCACTGATGCACACGCTTATGACTCACAACTAACACGCCCACATAATGGTCTTGTTTCAGTGGGAAATTTCCCCAACTCTTCCCAGTATCTTACAGGTAACAAGGAAATCAACTTCAACCTAACTTAAAGCCATTTTTTTTCTGGTTGACAGCGAGGAGTGGAGGGACACAAGAGAACCAGTGGAAATTCTCATCATGTTAAAACAGTGTCACTGCAAAGGTATGAAAGAGAACGAGGCCTGAGTCCTGTCAGATCTGTTTTGTCCTCTGACGCAGAGTCGACAATAACATCAAATGTTATGTGTGCATGTTCCATGGAAAATGGGTCATGGCTAATGTTAACTAAATTCAAACCTTGGTTTGCACAGATTACAACACAACACATAACATTATCCTGACCTGTTCACTGCAGTAGCATAGAAATGCATATAGCTTTGAACATGTTTTGAGATACCTGAATCAATTAGTACTTCTACAGTAAGGACATCTTGTTGTTGTGGAAGCAAATATCTTTCTGACTTTTAATCTGGGGGTTTAAATCCCATTTGTGGCTACTATGTTGAGAGGGCAAGAGGAAGAAAAAAATGGCCACCGAGTATTCCTGAAAAAGCCAGAGACAGTGTAGCTAACGCTCCCGTGGCTTTAATTAAAGCAGAAGTAAGTGGTCCGGTCGTTTTCGCTAATGCTGCGTTCCAGGCAGGCTTTTGAAATCGTAAATTACAGCTTCAAGTCACAACTTACGACTTTGTAGCGTTCCAGGCAACCCACTCGTGTTTTTCCGACCTGTTTTACCGGTGAAAGTCACTATAACGGCCACTCGTAACTTCCGACCGGTGAACTCGTACCAGATCGAACTGGTACCACTTCACGGTCGGAAAAATACGAGTTTCCTTGAATGCACCATAACAGTCCTCGTCCCTACGTCGCCACATTCACGGCGTTCCTTGGCTGCACACACAGCCCTGCATGCCGTTCTCTCTCCTCATTGGATAAAAACTGTAGGATACGATAAATGTTTTCTCTTCGGCTCAGAGCAGAGCAGAGGGACTGAGAGACCCGTGTTTCAGTCCAAACACTCTATGTAAGTGATTGCTGTTGGAAGATATAACTATTTAAAGGGATAGTTCAACATTTTGGCAAATTGGCCCATTGCCATAATCGCTATAGTCATAGCAGTAGGTTCGTTACCTTTAATTGTAGGTGTAAGCTATTTTCAGTACGGCGGAGCGCAGCAGCTGGCTGCTCAGAGCTACGCTATGGAGGCTAAGGGAATTTCTTGGTTTCCCTCATTAAACTCATCAAATTCAACATCCCAAAACTCCACAGCGCTTTTGTAGACAAGTTGTGAGCTGCACAACCACCACGCTATGAGATAATGACGGAACGATACGAAACGGAGCCGTTTTCCAGGTAAATACAGGGTAAATACGGAGACTGCTTGCTGAAAAACTGTCCCTGAACGCAACGCGCATCAGCGGTTTTGTATGAATTTACCTCGAAAACGGGTCCGTTTCGTATCGTTCCGTCATTATCTCATAGCGTGGTGATTGTGCAGCTCACAACTTGTCTACAAAATTGATGTGGAGTTTTGGGATGTTGAATTTGATGAGTTTAATGAGGGAAACCAAGAAATTCCCTTAGCCTCCATAGCGTAGCTCTGAGCAGCCAGCTGCTGCGCTCCGCCGTACTGAAAATAGCTTACACCTACAATTAAAGGTAACAAACCTACTGCTATGACTATAGCGATTATGGCAATGGGCCAATTTGCCAAAATGTTGAACTATCCCTTTAAATAGTTATATCTTCCAACAGCAATCACTTACATAGAGTGTTTGGACTGAAACACGGGTCTCTCAGTCCCTCTGCTCTGCTCTGAGCCGAAGAGAAAACATTTATCGTATCCTACAGTTTTTATCCAATGAGGAGAGAGAACGGCATGCAGGGCTTGCAAAATGTTGAACTATCCCTTTAAGACTTATATTAACACAAATATATCACTTACTTCTGCTTTAAGCATTAAATAAACATAAATGTGAGGGTGTAGAGGTGTAGAGGTGTAGAATTCTTTAGTTAGAAAGCAGTCTGGCAGAGAAGACTTTTTTGGGTTTCCAAAAACAGCAAGAAGGCACAGACGAAGTGGGTGACAGTTGCTTCAACTGTTTGCACTGATTGATTGATATGATGACGTCATTCACGCACCTGGGAAACTGAATCCTTCTGCCATTCATAACAGTTGTTAGATTGAGATTATACAAAAATGTCAGTCTTGCATTGGTGTCTTTTTGAAAATTAGAGCTACCTAAACCTGGTGTATAGATTCTAGTGTAAATATTAGCGTGCGCCAAGTTTTATGTGTGATTTACGAAAAGTGTGTCGGCTACATTGCCGCTTTCGGTGTAGAACCAGCATGATGTTGATAAATCTGGTGACTGAAAATGACCATAATTAAATTGGCACGCCCCGATATATTCCTGCTTTAGAAGCCTCGTCCTGCCCAAAGATATATATAAGACTAGATGACTCACCTGACGCTGCTGCCCAATGACACTGCGCCACCACAAGGCCGCCATCTTGGCTCAGTCAATTCGCTACCTCAGAGCATTAAGCCTATGGTGCATCTTCTACTATACTAACCAGAACTTGCTCAGTTTTTGACTGATTTTCAAATGGTTTGGTTTGTTATGGTTTGTTAAAAGAGTGAAAGTTTTTGTGATTAATGAAAGCGTAATCATTGGTGGATGGAGGCTGGAGGCTGCAGACACTGTCTATCTGTAGCCTACACATGGCTTTTAATTCACCTCAGCTGTTCAAAATAAAAGCGGAGTTAAGTTTTTAACACAGACTTGATGAACTTGTGGCTGTATTCCGTCTTTATTTATTTATTTATTTATTTATTTAAAGCAGAAGTAAGCGATCGGGTCGTTTTGGCTAACTTCTTGTCAGCCGATGGAGTTAGCAGTCCCCGCCCTTGTCATGGATTTTTTTTTTATGCCGTTCTCTCTCCTCATTGGATAAAGGTTGTAGGATATAAGGAAAGTTTTCTCCTCGGCTTACAGCAGAGCAGAGTGACTGACAGACCCGTGTTTCAGACCAAACACTCTATATAAGTGATTGCTGTCGGAAGATATAACTATTTAAGACTTATATTAACACAAACATTCCGCTTACTTCTGCTTTAACTAATAAGAACAGTAACAACATGAAGTCTGGATAAATAATCCTGCATGTTTTACGCTGGTTCAAATGTGCATACACCTGGTCAGATCTGGCATGAGATTTTTGCGTACCGTGCGCTCACGTTCAGATTGCCGATCTTTGTGTTTTGGCCTACACGTAATACACATATTTTTTTGGTGTAGGCACGTTTGATAAATGATAACCCATGTGTTTAAAACTAATGAGTCACTGATAATGCTCCCTGTGCCCTGGTTGGTGCCCTGTACCTCCACCCCCTGCCACAGGTGTGTTCTTTCACATGCAGGTACAGTGTCAGATATGTAAAATACATGTCACTTTACAACAAAACAGAGTCGCCTTCGCTTACATGAGCGCTCTCGTTACAGATATGGAGGTCAGGATGACTGCTGCTGAGAGTTTGGTTGAGGAACTGCAGATGGAGAGTGATGGTACGGTGCTGTGCTTTGACACGTAGTAGAGACCAGGGACGGTTGTAACATGGCTCAGCTGGAGAATGTCCAATTTCAGAAACAAGTTAGAAATTTAACTACCTGGACTCTGATATGTTTCATGTTTTAGATCAAACCAAAGAGCTTGCAGTCACCCAGCAGACGCTCAGCGCTCTGCAGCAAAGGCTGACACACAGTGAAGGCCGGGTGGAGGAGCTGGAGAAACAGCAGGAAGGTAAAGATTTGCTGCTGCAGGTAATGAGTTGTAACTTTTGTGCATATGTTAATGACTGTGTGTGTGTGTCGTCATTCAGGGCACAAGGTGACAGTACAAGAGCTTCAAGATATCAACTTAGGTAAAGAACTTTTTTGGGTTTCCAAAAACAGCAAGAAGGCACAGACGAAGTGGGTGACAGTTGCTTCAACTGTTTGCACTGATTGATTGATACGATGACGTCATTCACGCACCTGGGAAACTGAATCCTTCTGCCTTTCATAACAGTTGTTAGATTGAGATCATACAAAAATGTCAGTCTTGCATTGGTGTCTTTTTGAAAATTAGAGCTATTAAGTGCTGACTAAAAAAAGTTTAGCATCAAGTGGGGCGGCAGACGCTCAGCACTCTGCAGCAAAGGCTGACACGCAGTGAACGCCAGGTGGAAGAGCTGGAGAAACAGCAGGAAGGTAAAGATTTGCTGTTGCAAGTGTATGTGTAATGAGTTGTGTGCATATGTTAATGACTGTGTGTGTGTGTCGTCATTTCAGGGCACAGGGTGACAGTACAAGAGCTTCAAGATATCAATATCAACTTAGATAAAGAACTGTTTTCTCTTTGTTTGTTTGTGTATGTGTGTAGAGGAAGTAATGCAGAGGTGTATGTTGTTTTCTAACTTCACTACAGCAAGTCAAGTGGCTTTTTCTGCCTCACTCCGGACATCTGGTGAAGGAAACACATACAGCAAAGACCATGTTACCCTCATCTACAGAAACATCATTGCCAACATTGGAAACCACTACAACGTCAACACAGGTCAGTTTGATCAGACTTATTTATTTGACAGATTTACCATTTTATTATCAATAACTCCACTTCTACCAGTTGTAACGGATCTTCTCTGTCTGTAGGTCACTTCACTGCACCGGTCAGAGGAGTCTATTATTTCAGATATACCGGTCATGTTGCACACACTGGTAATGGTACAAGGCTGAGAATTGTCAAGAACGGACATCCCATGGTTTTTTCAGGAGACAAAGCCACGGCTTATTCCTCAGATGCTGAGGACAGTATCTCTAATGGGGTCGTGCTGCAGTTAGATGTGAGAGATGTTGTTGCAGTGCAACTTTCTGGAGATGTCTGGGACGACCAGTACCACAGAACAACCTTTAGTGGCTTCCTGCTGTTTCCTATGTAATCAGTATCAACTGTGGCATTTTTCATGTTATATAATGAAAAATAAAAAGGTTTTATTCACCTGCCATCTCTAACCTCTCTCCTGTTTTCTTGTGCTTTTTTCCTCCTTCTAACACCTCATCATCCAAAAAAGGCAGGATCTTAAAAAGAAGTTGAAACAGATACTATGACATTGTCAAACTCCCCTGTCTGTGAAAATACATCATCAGCCTAAGGTTAGTATTTAGGGCTTTTATGCCTTTAATTGATAGGACATGAAATGGGGAGACAGAAAGGGGGGATGACACGCAGCAAAGGGCCGGTGGGGGATTCAAAGCCTCTGTATATGGGGCACAGTGACATACAGTATATTATGCTCTAAGAAATATATTTTAACAACAGGTTTATTTGTTGTTATTTCTGTGTAATTGTCTAACTTGTGACTGATGCACATATTTTTGACTTGCAAGCAACACGTTCACATGATGGGAGAAATTCTCATTCTCAAATCTCATTCATGGTTAGAGGGGGGGAAGGGGAAGAAAAATGGCCACCGAGTCCTCCCGAAAGAGCCGGAGACAGTGTGGCTAACGCTCCATGGCTGTAATTAAGCATTAAATAAACATAAATGTGAGGGTGTAGATGTGTAGAATTCTTTATTTAGAAAGCAGTCTGGCAGAGAAGACAAAAAATGACCCTTCTTCTGGTTTCACCCAACTGTAACTGGCCTATACCTTCTCATTCTTCAGTGTAGCTGTATTATTTCACCTCGTCGTAGCCTCTGTCAATAAAGATTTGTTGGGTTTCCAAAAACAACAAGGAGGCACAGACGAAGTGGGTGACAGGCTAAACTTTGCTTTAACTGTTTGCACTGATTGATTGATATGATGGCATCATTCACGCACCTGGGTAATTGAATCCTTCTGTCTTTCCTGTCAGTTGTTAGATTGAGATTATAAACATCAGTCTTGCAGTGGTGTCTTTTTGAAAATTAGAGCTAATTAAAAAAAAAAAAAAGATGCTCGATGCTCGATGTGGGACAAGGGATGAAAATGCTGTGCAGTCCGACACAAAGCTGGACACCTGGTCACCCTAAACACAACTAATGAGTCACTGATAATGCTCCCGATGTGCCCTGCACCTCCACCCCCTGCCACAGGTGTTCTTTCTCATAGCCTTTGCAAATAAATAAGCACCTGACACATCTGACCTTGATGCCACCCATAAATTGCCAACCGAGTGCACAACTACTGATAGCAGATCAATGTGTTGTTAGTAAATCACATTTGTTTGAGTTTACCCCCACAGCTCAGTCTGTTGTTTTATGACAACGATTTCATTTAGAGAAAGCAAAGTGCAGGATTTAAAAAGTCGTATTTAGGCAGTAGCTATTCTGCCTGTTCTTGAATGATTAGACATGAGACCGTACGCTGGATCTGTGGTAGTAGTAAAGACAAGAGTCTCTCTCACTGTGCTGGCAGCGTTTTGTTAGAAAGACAGATGCCTGTGTGTTTATTTGGTTAATGGTAAATACACTTCCATACTTATGACACTTACAGCGCTTTTCTAGTCTCTAGGCTTTACAAACTTTACACTGTATGTTGTATTCACCACACACACACACACACACACACACACACACACACACACTGCGCTAGACATAGTGGTTGAAAACTGCATAAATTGGGGAGGGGCAGGTGTGGGTTCAATGTCACTTAAACATGCAAACTAGAGGAGCCAGGAATTGAACCATCGACCTTCTGGTTAGTCAAGAGCCCGCTCTACCTCCTGAGCCACAGGTGCCCAATTTATAAATCCTGTTGTATGTGGCAGTGTACAGTTCATTGTGACTGATAACTGCACTTACTGTAATACAGTTCAAGAAATAAACACATGTGTACTGTGTGTGTGTGTGTGTATGTATATATATATATATATATATATTAGGGCTGTCAGAGTTAACGCGTTAATCGCGATGAGATTAATTAAAAAAATTAACGCGATTAAATTTTTTAATCGCGGCCCATTTTGTCCTCTGTCTGCTGGACTGGAGGACTGGAGTGTGGGACCTCCAGTCCAGTAGGTGGCGGTAAGCCACCTTCAAGTTAAATATACACAGTCTAACATATATCCACAGCTCCATCCATTGATTTTTTGACGGCTTTGTTGTAAACAAATGCACATGGCCATGTATTGATTTTTTTGACGGCATCGGTTGTCAACAAATGCACGTGGCGATGTATTGATTTTTTGACCGTCTGTTGTCAACAAATGCACATGGCCAGGCAGAGACGTAGCAAAGTAAAGGGCAATTTCCACTGGATGCAATTCGTTTCAATTCTGTGTGAGTTTCATGCATCATGTGTTATGATTAGGTACTAGGCCTACTAGGTCTGGTCTAAAAGTTGTTTGTCTAGAGATTATAACACTTTGGAGTGTTGAAAGTCCAAAGCGCCATATATAATATTTTTAATAGAGATTAATCGCAAGTTAACTATGGAAAAAATGCGATTAATCGCGATTAAAAAAATTAATCGTTTGACAGCCCTAATATATATATATTCTAGGGCTTCTATGACTTTAATTAATAGGAAATTAAATGGAGAGACAGAAAAGGGGGATGACAGGCAGCAAAGGGCCGGTGGGGGATTCAAAGCCTCTGTACGTATATGGGGCACATGCTCAACCCAGTGACATATACAATGCCCTAAGAAATATATATTTTTTAACAACAGGTTTATTTGTTGTTATATCCGTGTAATTGTGCACATACTTATCACAAGCAACACACCCTCATGATGGGAGAAATTCTTATGACGTTAAAACATTGTGACAGCAAAGGTATGAAACAGAACCAGACCTGAGTCCTGTCAGATCTGTTTTCCAGTGGACAAGTGTTGTTCGTGACAGAGAGGAACTCGCACACTGGCCATTTGAAGATGGAGATGAAGACTCTTTTGGTTTTCTCGCTGCTGCTGACATCAGGCTGTCTTTGCAGGTCACAAAAAACCAACAATGACAGCGTTAACTTGCTTCAAACTGAGGATACGACTGAGATACAGAGGCCTTGCAGTGAGACTAAGGGAGGTGAAACCTTCCCAGAGCTGAACAGGCTGACAAATATGGTGGTGGAGCAGAAAGTGGAGCTGAGGCACCTGCTGGGGAGAGTAACAGCTGCCGAGACCTTGGTGGAGGTCCTGCAGAGGAAGAATGCTGGTACAGTGCCACATATGTTAAGTACATTTCACTTTACAACAAAACAGAGTTGCCTTGGCTTACCTGAGCGCTCTCGTTACAGATATGGAGGTCAGGATGACTGCTGCTGAGAGCTTAGCCAAGGAACTGCAGATGGAGAGTGATGGTACGGTGCTGTGCTTTGACACGACTCAATATCAAGTTTTTTGGGTAATGTTGCATTTCACCTCAGTGTCTCTTCCGACTATTACATTTCACTCCTCGTGGTTGAGAGTTCATTTTGTGTTCCAGATGTACAATAATAGCAGACATGTTTAAAGAGCTTTTATTAAATATGTTAAATATGTTTGGTCCAACCCCCATCATAGAAAACTGCTTGGCACCCGCCAAAGGGAGTTACACGTCGAACCTGCTGCACTGCTCTTGAAACTATTCTCCACAGTCGGGCCATCCTCCACCACCAGGACATCACACTGACGTTTCTATTGATCAGTATGACATTTTTTCTCATGAAGCAAAAACACTCCGCTCAGCAGCCGTGTCTGGAATGTTGTTCCGGCTACGCATTTGCCTCGAAAACAACAACGTCTCATAATGTTACATTATTATTTTATAGTGGTGAATGTGCAGGCCACAACTTGTCTTCGAGAGCATTTCAGAGTTGTTAGATTGTGTATTTGATGAGTTTGATGAGAGACTGAGGATTTGTACCATTCACCTCCATTGTGTTCGCTGAGCAGCTCTTGTCTCTACCCATTTCAATCAGGACAGACTAATAAGGAAAAGAGAGTCAGACTGAAAAGTGAAATTGCATTTATTGTGCATACAAATAGGCTTTGGCGCTTAGACGCCGGGGAGTAGATCATCGTGGAGTACTGATCTATGGGTGATAGCTTGCATCTGAAGATGATGATCCCCCCCGGGCCTAGACACTGATGGTGGTAGACTTGGATGAATTAGATGAAGAGGGCGGAGCGAGAAGATAGAGGGTGAGCTCGGGAGAGGCTGTGTTTACAGTAAGAGATAGTCTTCCTGTCTGAACTTTCGCTTAGCTCCATTTCTCTAAACAACATGCACCGATGTTGAAAGGTTATGAACCTGGATTATGGTATTACTGTAACTGAATTTGCCAAAATGTTGAACTATCCCTTTAAATATTGAACACACTAACTTACAGTAAAAGAGCTCCACAATATAGACAGAAATGTAAAAGATATTACAACCGTACCTGGTCTCTAATATTTTTGTGTTGACTGTTAAATAAACTTTTACACTTTATGTTTAGCTCAAACCAAAGAACTTGCAGTCACCCAGCAGACGCTCAGCGCTCTGCAGCAAAGGCTGACACGCAGTGAATGCCAGGTGCAGGAGCTGGAGAAACAGCAGGAAGGTAAAGATTTGCTGTGGTAGATGTATGTGTAATGAGTTGTGTGCATATGTCAATGACTGTTTGTGTCTTCAATGTGAATGTCTTAATTTCAGGGCACAAGGTGACAGTACAGGAGCTTCAAGGTACCAACAGAGGTATAGAACTGTTTCCTCTTTGTCTGTGTGTGAATGTGTATGTGTATGTGTATGTGTGTGTAGAGGAAGTGATGATGTGTGCTGTTCTCTAACTTCACTATAGCAAGTCAAGTGGCTTTTTCTGCCTCGCTCCGGACATCTGGTGAAGGACACACAACGACCAAAAATTTTGTTATGCTCGTGTACAAAAACATCATTGCCAACACTGGAAACCACTACGACTCCACCACAGGCAAATCTGACCAGGCTTATTTATTTGACAGATTTACCATTTTATTATCAATAACTCCACTTCTACCAGTTGTAACGGATCTTCTCTGTCTATGTTTTAGGTCACTTCACTGCACCGGTCAGAGGAGTCTATTATTTCAGATTTACCGGTCATGTTGCACACACTGGTAATGGTACAAGGATGAGAATTGTCAAGAACGAAGATCCCATGGTTTTCGCAGGAGACCGTGCCACCACTACATCCTCAGATGCTGAGGACAGTATCTCTAACGGGGTCGTGCTGCAGTTAGATGTGGGAGATGTTGTTGCAGTGCAATTTTCTGGAGATGTCTGGGACGACCAGTACCACAGAACAACCTTTAGTGGCTTCCTGCTGTTTCCTATGTAGGCGAAGATATTACAACTGGCAATAAGAGAGCTGTATTCAATTAGAGTGAGATTCACCTGTGGCATTTTTAATGTCATATACAGGATTAATAAAAAATGAAAAGGTTTATTCACCTGCCTTCTCTTATCCTTGCTTTTCCATAACTCATCATCTGGGCTGGGGTTCACTGCAGAATTACCTTTAGGTGCTTCCTACTGTTTCCTTTGTAAGAGGTTACAACTGGTAACAGAGCTATGTTTAATTAGTATCAGCTGTGGTATTTTTCATGTCATATAATGAAAAATAAAAAAAGGTTTTGTTCACCTGTGTTGTCTAATAGTTATTCTGGCTTCTGCTTTTTCCCTCCTTTTAACACATAATCAATCAAAGAAGACTTACAAGTTTGAAAATTAAGGGCAAACAGACACAATGACATTATCAAATTCCCCTGTCTGTCAAATAAGTAATCAATAAGGTTGTACTCTGCATGCATGTCACCATAACCTTAATTAAATGTAACCTCTTCAAAATAAATAACAATAAAATGATCATCAATAGGATGATATACCAAACAAAAGAATAATAATAATAAAAAAACGAATATCAAATGATAATAATGTATCTGATGGGCCTGGCACCAGGCACAGGTAGAGGCTTCATACTATTCAATTATTCAAGGAAAATATGACCTATTGTTTTAGGGAGCCTGATATCGACTGACAATCAGCTTCCAAACATTACGTCACAAATTCAACTCGCACAGACACGTTGTAAACTGAGACCGATGAGGGGAGCAGAGACATATTTTTCACCTTCAGTCGAATAATGTATTACAGCCTTTTAATGTCAAACACATATTTATCTTAGTAAAGGTCAAACATCCAAAGTGCAATATGCAAAACACATTTTCAAGAAAAAGGAGGGCTGTGACCAAACAAGTGAAGCTCAGTACCTGTATATGTAGCAATGGACGGTAGAAGAACCTGGTCCGCACCAACCAGGTCAAGCTCTCAAACAAAGCCTTTCTAACAAGGGTCACTTTGGATGAGGTGGACACATTACGTTATGAAAAAGAAGAGGGGGGAAAAAAACTCAAAAATTCCTCAGATAAACGTGGAAGAAAATGACATCTCATGAATGTGATCATTGTTTCCTTTCCTTTGGTGTTTCACATCATAAACCTCCCGGAATGCAGCTGCATCAGCGTTTGAGCTTTGACTAAATCCATTCAGACTCTTTGTTGTGCAGTCATTCAGATCGCACTCACACACACACTCACACACACACATACACACACTTATACAACACCACACCTCAGTTATCAGTCATCTACTATGGCTCTGATAACCACGATCAACACACAGCACAGAGCCGTGCAAGCTACACCTCCTTTCACTGTCAGTGTCTGTGGTGAATTCTTTCTCTCCTTCTCTTTTTGCCCCCTTTCTACATTTCCCACAATGCACAGAGAAAACTATCAGTTACAACCCATCTACAAACTATCAGATGCCCTCACGGTGAAAAAATTTCACACCCTTAGCTGGAAGATATAGCGGCGTTAAAACACAGCGGGCAACATTATTCCATATCTTTTGTCTTTCGGAAGAAAAATGGAGGCCAGTGCCGAGCAAATGAGCTCAAAGGAGTAATTCAGCTGTGTTTATGGAAAGAGCCTGGAGTGAACTGGAGACGCGGCGTCTCCTTTGAATCTGATGAGGTGTTTAGATCAGACCTGCAGCAATGGTACGGCTAAAGAGCGCTGTTAGTCTGATCAAACAGCTGCCAATATGAAAAAGACTGCCATATCCTCTCAGCACCCGGGGCTGTGTGAAATGAATACAGCTTCTCTGGTTTCCCTCTTACAGGCACCTCATGGGTTGGAAACATTTTTTCATAATTGCATTTAATTCTATGTTAGGTGTCCCCACAGTGCCACTATTAAGGTTAAGGCTAAGCTGTCGGAGATTTTCAACCTTTGTCATCAAGGCTTTTGCTCATTTAGAGGGAATATTATTGATCTGACTTTAAGAACACAAGAAAACACAAAACAGTAACTTGTATCCCTGTTATTTTCAATATTCCAATTATTCCCATGAACACAGGGAATTTTTAATTGACTGTGTGTGTGTGTGTGTGTGTGTGTGTGTGTGTGTGTGTGTGTGTGTGTGTGTGTGTGTGTGTGTGTGTGTGTGTGATAATCGTGACACACCCCTTTGTTTTGGCATCATTTATAGCTGATGAATCAGGTGGCTTGGGAGATGGATCACAGTTCAGAGTCTATAATGAGAGAATCTGAAAACCTACTGTACGTCTTTGTTTCATGAAGGTACTCTTTCATTTGATCTTTTTTTTCTCCCTCTCTGGGAAGCTTAAGGAGTGAAGGCTCATTAAAGCTGTGACAGTGCTGGGAAAGTTGCGTGCCTCTCTTTATCTCACTTGCAGCCTTTTCCAAGAAGATCTATTGAACTGTGAATGTTTTGGTTCGGGCTGAGTTGACCAGAAAAGCGCCATGTTAAGTACAGGTTGTGGACATCTTCTTGGCGGGTCAGGAACAGCCGGAGCACATGCAGCTGCAGACCTGATCGAAAAAGTTAGTGAAAGTGTAGAGAACGCGCTCATGCCTCCACTTGTACGCGTGTATTCCCACACACACAACAAGGGAATGACAGTACTTCCCTTGACTTTAAAATTAAAGGACAGATTCATTATAGGATTATAATGTCAGCTCTGGGAAAAAAATCGGCATTTTGTGAGATTAGTATCAAATCTTCATAGAGAATTACTAATGATGGGGTAATTTACGGCAATAACATTACAGCAATTGCAAAGTAAATTAAAATAAAAGTCTAAAGTCGAATGAGAAGTCTGATTACAGCCTATTTGACCTATTTTACAGCCCGGTCTACCCTTTTATTAGCACATTTCCAGTGTTACTATTCACAGCTTGTTAGTCATTTGTGTATGATACCATAAAAATATTAAATTCATCTCATGATTGGACTTGAAGGTAACATAATGGCAGTTTATGATATGTAGTTGTATGCATGCAGGAGCCCCCAGTTGGTGCTATTAGTCTTCTTTTCTGAACTCCAGAAACATGTTTGGTGCAAGCAAAGGCCCCAAGGCGAGCTGAGAGTACATGTGCATTCCTTTCTGCCTGATTTAAAAGAGAAGTCTCATCTTTTTTTATGCACTTAGTTGATCAGAGATGAGCAGGAGGCATTCCTTGATCAAAATCCTGTCTCTTAAAAGGTAGAAGTCATGTGACCATTCTGGAAATTTACCTTTAATGCTGATTCCCCCCACTCTCTGGTGCTCGAGGGAAAGTGGGAACATGTTGAGAGACACAGCTCAATGTGGAAGATTTCTATTAGCAGGAAATTAAGCTTTGTTTTTTATCTCTTATACATGTTTTTGCACTGAGCTGAACACAGTGCAGCAACACATAAGATCCTGGTAATAAATGCTCCGTTGCTACCAAGTGTTCTGTTTACACGGTGTTCCTCTCAGTTTCCATCAAGTTTTGGTGCAGGCAAGGTGCCAGAAAAACACACACAAAGAGCCACACACACATGCAGTGGCTCATGCACAAGCACAGGTATGCACACAGAGGGCAGCTCTGAGCCAACAATTCAGTGGTAATGAAGCCCTGCACAGAGGCCAAGGCCTACAGATTTATATCTACCAAGAACCCTGACAACACCTGATTGTGCTCAGATTCAAATGCTGAACATCGTCAATGATCAGACAATAGGTAGCTTGCACAAGATGAAACACACAGGAATGTTCGTACTCAAGTTAAGTAGTTTGACCTGGAATAAACTGCACTGTTAGATTTGATATGAAGCTCATGTCTATGAGGTAAACTCAGGGGGTACAGCAACATGAGAGGTTGTTGACAAAGCCGAGTGTTAATGTGAGTCAGTTTACAGACTCCTTGGCAATGGCCTCACATATTATAGTGGTTATAGTGTCAATTTATGCTTTTTACAAACGTTTTTAAAGAGGACTCATTGATGCAAAACATCTGAAACAACCATGGTAAGCTGGTATCATCCAGTTGCAGAGCTGCACTGCCAGCAGTTTCAGACCTGCAGCTCAAGACCTGCAGTTACACTCAAACCCGCTCACCTTCAATAAGGGAAGTTTACACCTGCAGATGCAGACGTGCCAGTGTCCACCGTCTCCACTTAAGAAGAGTCCTAACCATAACAAAAGGAGGCAAAATAGAAATATGTTGACAAGATGCTGGACACGTGAACTTTTTTTTTTTTTTTTTTTTTTAAAGGGAAGCATTTAAAATAATAACATACAATCCTTTTTTGAAATGATGAATAGCTGCACTAGCAACATTTCCACAGATCATTACCGCTTGCAGTCATGTACATGATGTTCTGGTTAATTTGATATTCCAAAAAAAAAAAAAGTATTAGATTAGATTAGATTAGATTAGATTAGATTCGATTAGATATTGGATTTATAGCTGCAAGATAAATAAGTGTATTGTAATATTGTAACACTGTTTTGTGATTACTGTGACACAAAGTTATTAAATTGTTACAACAGTATTGATTTTGTTGTTTATTTCAGCAAGTATTAAAAACAACTGTTAAATGTTTTTACTATATGTATTGAGTTTATGTGTGACATCACATGTGTGCCGTGTTTATGTTACCAGTGTCAGGGGGTGTTTTGTTGTCATTGATTGTGTTGCGTGTGTCTGCATCTGCACTGACATTCTTTGCGATGAAGTTCCTAACGGAAAAATAAAGTAATTTTGACTTTTGACTTCGAATGTAAAACATCACACAGACCTGCATCAATCGAACAGAACTACAGTGATGGACTTCATGGATTGGTTTCCCATCAGACTTGTTCTCAAAGCAGCGAATGACTCAAAATGATTTATAAGAACAATAATGAGTACATGTGGTTGTAAAGAACTGTATCTGCTGGAAAATTTGGCTTGTTTTTTCTGCCAATAGTTTGATTATAAGTCAGAGAAATAACCCACAACATGCCACTCTCCCTCACACTTTTGTTTTAGCAAGATGTTCAGTAAACAAGAGGCAAGGTAGCTTTTTACTTCGGATAGCCCAGACATTGTGCTGAGCTAACCTACAATAAACACCTGATGAGATCTCAAAATATGGAACAATTCCCTAAATGTCTTTATACAGTATAGTAGTGTCTGCAGGTCTATGACTTCACTGTCTTGTACTGTAGGTGGCACACTGACATCTCCTGCTCAATGTGAGTGAATGAATGGATGAATGAATCAATAAGAGTTGTTGTCATCGTCCAAGACAATGAAATGATAGTGCGGCTCTTGACACATGGCAAGATAAAAAGGTAGGTGTTGGAAAAAAAGAAAACAAAAAGAGACTCACGAAATGCTTTGCATCCGAAAAGAAAGACGACAAGGAAAAAACAAAACAAAACAAAACATTGTGACGCAGTCTTATTTACTTTGGCTTGGTGCTTATCTACCTTGATGACATTTGTTTGATGAAATACAGTTCTGGGTGGCCCCAAAAGGTTCCTGAAGTCAAAACCTGGATACACAACTGTGACTATCTACTCTATGTCAATCTCCATCAGGCTTTGAAGTTTCAACTCCAGAAACATTTTGTTTATTATGTTGTGTTAGTTCTGTCTTTTAAAATCAAGTGACCTTGTTGTGTGTGAGGCAATAGATCTTTCACCCACGGTCAGATATGTCACCCCTGACACAGGAGATTGTGTTTGGTCTCAATGACAAAGTATCTAGAGTACATCTAGCTCTCATTGTAGAAAGCACGGGCATAACCAGGAGACTCTGTTGCATTCACAGTGCATTTTCTTCCCGTTTCGTCAACATTTAAAGGCACTGCCTTACCCATTCCTTGCACGGTAGTCTATTCAACCAGTTTCAAGCTTCCTTTTACACGAGTATTTTTACCTGCAGGGCTGTGTTTTCTGTGTTTTTGTTCTACTCTGCCTCATTGACTCTAATATGGGCTTCCTGAATGGGTTATCTTCAGACTTGTTCCCACAGGAGCTGATGACTCAAAATGATTTCAAAGATGCATGATGAGAATGCAGATCTTTGTGGTCTGAAACAACTGGATTTTTTGCGATATATCCAGACCTTAATCAGAACTTCAAAGAATCGCTAAAAGTTTCGAGGAACACTGATTACTTACAGAGAACTGCATGAGGACAGCTCTCTTGTCTCTACCCTGTGCAGATTAGAAGCCCTGGGGTCCTGAGACAAGTGCGTTCCCCAGTCCACACCCTGGCATGTTCCCTCCCTGTCCTATCAGTTCTGCAAATAACGCAAGCTTCTGGAGATAAGAGAATTAGTATGTTTATTAGTAGTTAATGAAAATGAGAGTGACTCTAAAACAAAAATGTCAACATGAGCGAAATATGGATTTTTCACTGTTGTGACTGTGAAGGTCTGGAAGGCCATGACATTTCATATAAACATGCATGTTCCCAGAGGATAAAGCCGACTGTAGGCTCACCATGAGATTACTGGTTTTGGTTCAGCGTATAATGTCAACAGTTAATAGTGGAATTGATTGATGGTCCTTAAAACTGTTGTAACAAAATCTATCCCTGTCCAATAGGCTAGTTAGTTAGCTAAATGTTAGCATATTCATATGCTGAACTAAGTTGGTGAACACTGTAAAAATACTTAACCTACTAACATTATCCTGCCAATGTTGTCATTGTTACCACTTTAGCATGCTAACATAAGCATTTAGTTTATGCACTCTTTAAAAGACTGCACTTATTAAGCAAAATATGGATTGTTCACTGTAGACATGAATGTGGAGGTCTGGAAGGCCATGACGTGCATGCTCCCCAGTGGACAAAAGCCAACTGTATTTTCTGATCAGGGCCGTTTCATAGGGGAGAAAGGTGATGACAATAAAGAAGATTTTCTTAATTGCAGCCATCTAGTCCCCCTCAGAGAAAACTGAGACAGTGTGGCCTTGGGTTTGGCCACAAGCGTTATTACACAGACAGAACACAGTAATTACATAGGAATTGTCTAAAACATTACTTAAAGGGATAGTTCACCCAAAATTCAAATTTCACTCTTTATCCTCATAGTCCTCCGTGCCTACTCTGAGTTACAGCGGGGCTCCCTGCTGCACTGCATGTCCATGACGGTTGCGAACGGAGCTCACTTTTCTTCGTCCAAAAAGACACACCAAAAAACATCCAAATACCTCCATAGTGCTCGTCTGTAATGTCCCTCTGGTATTGAAGCCCCAACATGAGAAATTGTTCCGAAAAAAATTAAATAAGTCTATATTTTAAGCTTGTTTGTAGCGGAAGCTCCCAGTGTTGCTCTGCCGGAATCTCGCGCGATTTGCGGAGCCGTGAACTGGGTGTCAGTGCAAATTGCGCGAGATTTGGACGGACCAGGAAGAGCAGTGCTGGGAGCTTCCGCTACAAACAAGCTTAAAACATATACGTATTTAATTTTTTTCGGAACAATTTCTCATGTTGGGGCTTCAATACAAGAGAGACATTACAGACCAGCGCTATGGAGGTATTTGGATGTTTTTTGGTGTGTTTTTTTGGACGAAGAAAAGTGAGCTCCGTTCACAACCGTCATATGGACATGCACTGCTGCGCCGAGACCCCCTGTAACTCAGAGAAGGCACGGAGGACTCTGAAACTTCTCCCAGCCCTTAGTCGACATGAGGGTGAGTAGATAATGAGTGAAATTTGAATTTTGGGTGAACTATCCCTTTAACTTGATGACTAAACTCATAATAATACTGGATCATTCCGCACAGTACGGGATCATCCTGTATTGAAAAATAAAATGTGTTGTCCCTTTGAATCAATACAGGATGCTATCCCTACTCTAATGCAACATTACATTTACCTGTTATGGCATTAACAAGAAAAGCAAAAGTTTAATGGAACATAGTGGAGAAGTATCAGAATGAAAGGCAAGTTGTCTGTTACTGTCACTCACCGTTATCATTGCCCTGGTTGAGATAATTAAAAAATGATATTAGCCTACATAGTCTATGAAAAATATGGGGGTAGGGGTCCACTTAAGTATTTTTCCAGGGGGGCCGGCGCCCAGAATTACTACCACTGACCTGTTGGTGATGCCCTGACTTCACTGGAGTCACCATGAGACGTGGTTTAGCAAAATGTTCAGTTAAAGGGACAACGAGGAGTTTCTCCATCGGCAGAACGAAAAATTCTGCGACAATAAAAAAGTCTCATATTAATGTGGATGAATCTACGTTACCCACACTTGTTAATGGGCCCATTTTCGATAAATATATCGTTTTGTCTCTATCGTTATTTTGTTATTATTAGTGGTGGCGGAAATGCTGGGCGAGCCGACCAGCGTTTCCTTACTTTCGGTTTCGCAGACGCTGCCCGGCGAGTCATGACAATAACGCAGCCGAATCGCAGTTTATGGTCGGAACTACGACAGTATCTGATCGCCTTCAAACCTCTGACTTTAATTCTTGATGAATGAAAACATGAGTCTGTCTTGCGCCGGTCAAAGAATTTCACGGTGACCGTGCGCGTGTGAAAACCCTCTTCCACTCCACACTTTTCCAAAACTCCTCGTTGTCCCTTTAATAGTGAAATTGATTTATATTGATGGTGCTGACAGGAGAAGAGCGTAAATCCTTAACACTTGTAACCTCAAAATGTATAGCTATATGTCCAAAACTCTCACATAAATACCTGTGTAATTTAGCATCAGGCCTATATACAAATGCTAACATGTTGAACCTATTGACAACATTTACACCAATGAATAGCTACTGTCATGCTAGCGTTCCCATTGTTAGGCATGTTAGCATTGCTAACATTAGCATTTAGTGCATGTGATCTTTTAAAGACTGCACTTATTAATCCACACCATCCATTTGCGATCGAAAGCCGTGGAGGTGTGGCTTCATACCTGACATCTCCTCAGCTGGCGTTAGGCATTCCTCACAAACAGCTTGGTTCTCACAGCCAAGGACTATGGAATGCATACTGTCTGCTCTAAGTGGATTTCAGTGACGGTAATAAATATTCTGTGGGTGAGCAACGGGCAAAGTTGTATAATGATGAAGAGTTGAGGCTTGCCTTGGAAGAAACAGTGTCACCCAAGTAATGAGCCAGCTTCAAGTGTTTGTTATTTCAAAAGACATTTTTCCTCTTCAAGGTGCAATCGTCATACGGTTGTGGACTGTGCTGTGGCATGTTGTGCTCAGGAGAAAACGTGGCAAGGGATTCTTTTTTTTCTTTCTTTCTTTTTTTTTTTTTTTTGGTGTTCTCAAATAGACTGTCAGTTAAAAAAACAAAAAAACAAATCCAAAAATAGTATGACTGAATATGAAGCTGGTACATGGTGTGATCTGGGAGATTTGCTGCTGGTTGACCACAAATGCATTTGAAAATAGCAGGTAGATTTACAGATTTAAGGCCTTCTTTAAAAACCTCAGCTCACCTGGATAACATTGAAAATTATCCCATCTGTTATCCCTCCTTATAAATTTGGAAACCTCCTTTTTTCATATAACTTTCTAGCATTACTGATCTACATTTTCCATAGATTTCTCTTTGCTCCTGGTTTATCGCTGGAAACAGAATATTTTCTTATTTGAAATCATCAAACCTTGAACAATTCAGATTTTGTAGCACACAAGAACAGAAATCATTACATGTGGTGAAGAACACACTTGCAAACATGGATGTTTTCATTAGAAAGATGGTGATAAACAATAACAAATAAATAAAGATGTTTACTACATTTTAATCAGCGTTTGTGGATGTAATGAGCATCTGACAGATACATCCTCAGTGTGCATGGGCATTTATCCTTCCCACAAAACACAGCACAAGTCAACTTTCCTAAACACCCGGGGCTATTACTGTAAAAGCACACTGCACATCTTCTCTGCACTATACTATATGCCTCTTCAGTGTTGCCACATGAGTCGTTGATTATAGCATGAGATACACGTCATGACTGTTTGTGTAATCTGACAAGTGTGAAACAACATGACTTTTCCTTAAAATACGACACCCTGTTTGCCTAAGCCATAAAGTCATCAGGCAGCGTGTTGACTGTTTCCTTCGCTTTTCCCAGCAGCATGCATGTGCAGTTTTGATTTTAAATCATTGTGTGCTTGGGTGTTAATGTGGGAGGATTAACCTGCCATCGCGGCAGCCCATTTATTGCTGTTCTCCTACACATGAAACGAGGCTTCCATGTGCAAATACAGTTATGCAGGTTGGCACAGAACTCTGAAGGAATGTGTAGCTCTTCTTTTTTTATTGAATACATAAATTCAGGAAGTCCAAACATCAGGCCGACAGTGCTCACTACCTCGGGAGAATTCTCAGAAAGCATGTTACAAAATGTAAATGTGCGCACTCAGTCAGTCCAACTCATCCATGATGGGATACTTCTGTCAGTGTGGCCCTCTCAGATGGAATTACTGTCATAGTTGGCAGGATGACTCTCTTCAGGTGATAAAAGAGGTGTTGATACAGGAGCATCTGGCAGGCTTCTGAGCAACAGACAGATTCTGCTCTCACCCACACTCACCCAAATCTATCAAGCCACAGACAACATCTGTGTGGGCCGTAGATTAGCCCAGTTAGCTGTTGCTGCAAAATTTTCAATCAGCTCGTTGCTTGTGCAGGAGAAAATATTGAATTTGTTGATATAACTTAGATGAATTATAACTTTTACAGAGGAGAGGAGGGTTCACAGTCATCTTCAGCCTCTCCTCCACAGCTCTCAAACTGCAGGGTTTTTCCTGAATGTGCAGCCTAAGGCTTGTTTTCGAAAGGTTTTGATTGATCACCGGGGTTTAGAGAGGAATCTCACACAATTTAACACAAATCACGAAAGACTTTGAGAGAAAACCGCAAGGATGCTCAAAGACAGTGGCATTTAGAGCTGCACATGCATGGTTTGAAGCAGACTGTGACAGTACAGCCGGTCTCATTCTCCATGCTGACAGATCTGTTAATTGAGATTTGACTGATGTCAGTTTGTTAACTTTACTGACTGTTGTGTACTTTATATCAAAGACACACTGACAGCCAATTAGATTGCTATGTCAGATTAAATTTATGAAGCCGGGTCACAAAATTAGAGCTGACCACTTACACATATTAACCCTTCACTATCTTCCACCTAATGTCAGTGTTTCTCCTTCGTATTCCCAGCTATGTTGCATTTAACCCTAGAACACTAACGTCGGGTGCTTTTCACCCATGAAATTATTGTTTCATAATTTTCATTATGTTGCTGTTGTCTGAGTTTCGTGGGTCCCTGGGTAGCTTCATACTGCTCAGTGACGTCATTGAAGGTAGGCATGTTACCCTGCTCCCATCCCTAGTTTTTTCAGCAGGCACATGTTCGGGTGGATTTCACCCGACGTTAGTGTTTATGTATCTAAATCTGGCGACCATTTCTGGTGATGCTGAAAATTCTTCTTTTTTCTTTTTACTCCACCAAATAAGGCTCAAATGTCCCACAAATGGGTGGTCTGAAGGACAAAGTCCCAGCTCCATTAGTTTTTTTTTAAGTTTTTGTTAAAAAAAAAACAAAAAAACACAAATTTTGGACATTTTTTTATAGGGTCACCATGATACCTTTTTTTCATTTTGTGAAACATTGTACAGTGGAAAATTAAGGAAGTGTACTTCAATTTGCCATGTATTGTTGTATTTTAATATACTTTGGTGAGAAATATTTTTTTATGGGTATATTATATCGGGTAAAAAATACCCGGCGTTAATGATGGTGTTACTTTTTGTAACGTTAGTGTTCTAAGGGACAACGAAGAGTTTCTATTTGGTTATAAAAAAGTCTCACGTTATGGATGAATCTACGCTACCCACACTTGTTAATGGGCCAATTTTCGATAAATATATCGTTTTGTCTCTATCGTTATTTTGTTATTATTAGTGGTGGCAGAAATGCTGGTTGAGCCGACCAGCGTTTCTTTACTTTCGGTTTCATGGCGAGTCATGAGAATAACGCCGCCGAATCGCCGTTTATGGTCGGAACTACGTCGATATGTGATCGTCTTTGAACCTCTGACTTTAATTCTTGATGAATGAAAACATGAGTCAGTCTTGTGCCGGTCAAAGAATTTCACGGTGCGCGCCGAGGCTCATAAATGTAGTGTGAAAACGCTTCGCTTTTCCAAAACTCCTCGTTGTCCCTTTAAACAGGTGACTTGTCTTAATGCTGTTACTATTTTTTAAATTGATATTATTTGGACTGACTTCAGACATGAAGAAAATAACTAAAACTACAAATTAAGTTTCAAAACACGATACATAATAAACTCTTAAAACAGGTCACAGATACACCATTCACCCATAACAATAAAAACGGTTACCTGTTTTAATCTTACGGCTGATACACACACATGTACGGAAATACACTTCTTCTGTCTCTCACATGTGGCCAAGATCCTGAGGGACCAAAGCCATTTTTCATGTAATTACAGAAAACCTGCCTGACTGGCTTTGAGGCAGCTCGTGAAAGGAGGGACTAAGTCTTACTTTGTACAGTACATCTAACCAGTTACTATTAGCCGAGGGTAATTTCACTTGTTTCACTTTCGATCATTGGTCCAATCCTGTTGGTGCATCTAAGAGTTGCGTGGCACTGGCACAGCATATTTATTGGCTGAACTGCACAAGTGTAATGACTTTGGCATTGCAGATATTCACCACCTGCTTAAAGAATAATTTAGTGCTTGCTTCATGTTTAATTTGGCTGCACCAAGTTGTTTTGTCTTTCTAGTCTTCACCTGCACTACACCTTGTCTGGTCCTCATTTCAAACCTGCACGTGTCCTCCGTTGGAGCTCTACAGTTCAAGCATGTGTTCACAATAGTGGAATTTTTTTCTGTTATTGAAAGACACAAATATATCATCATATGACCCAACACTGACAACTACAGTCTGCTCAGAGAGGGACAGTAAGAGAAAGGAATTTCCCCCAGGACAGACTCGATGAACTGACGCTGTCTTTGGGGTGTACAGAAAGTCTGCTGCAGCAGTAGAGGAGGCAGCTCTGAGGTAATGTTTGTCTCTGTCTCTCTTCAAGATAAACCTGTCATTAGAGCACTGACAAACTTGTCACATTCTGACTCTGTTTTCCTTTTTTTTTCTTTTCTTTTCTCTTTTTTTTTTTTTTTTAGAAAAATTTCTTCTCAGAGGAATCATCCCAAACTTTACAAGACCGCTGAAAGTTGTGATTCAGTGTTACAGCAGGAGAGACTGATTGTGATCGATTCTGGTCCCTGACTGAAGGGGGCGACTGTTACTTTGGATTCTCAACACACTTGACCATTAGTCTCTCACCTAATGATAACACATCATTTGACTGAAGAACAAAAACAGACAGAACTGGTCTTAAAAAAAAGAAAAGAAAAGAAAAAAAGATACTCACTGAATATCATCCAGGTTCTGTGAGCTCTTTATCTCGTGTTCATATGCAAATCCATCAGAAAACAATCTTCTCTGCCTAGTTGCAACATGTAAATAGTTGAATCACATCTGTTTTAACATGTATCTTCCCTCAGGTTTTATACAGTTAAAGACATTGCATTAATATTTGTCAGTTCATCTCTCTGAACTTTACTAACCTTGATGGTGCTTATGACTTTATATGGCAGCATTCAGCCTCTCTTTATGTTGCAGCACAGTTGTTTGATGTCTTAACATGTCTCCCGCAACATGCATCAAGCATCTCAGTTTTCATCAATATTTGATCATATCTATAGTTTTTTTTTTCTCTTTTTTTCTGTAAGGCAGTAAATCAGATGCTATTTGTTTTTCTGCTGCCAATAATGGTTTTGTATAGGAAGCAGGTGTTGGCAATTGTTGCATGACAAGAGCTTCAGCCATCACTGTCTTTACAATACAAGCGAATAGCCTATATCCACTGAAATAGGTGTTAGAGACAACATTTAACATTGGTGTCTCTTTTGGACACAACTCTTGACAAGTGAAAAAATTTAAGTTTGAAGCTAAACTGGTAGTGTTTCCTCCAGACTGGTGATTTAACAGCCGTTAATGCTAACGTTGGCTATGTAGCAACTGCAAAAGATTTGTTTCATCCCAACTGCTCAACAGCAGACACAGTTAGCAGCCAAACAGAGCCAAAAGTGAAGAAAATATTGGCAACATTCATGATGTGTCCAGAAGATTTCATCAAAAGAAGTAAGCGATCTGGTCGTTTCGGCTAATGCTGCGTTCCAGGCAGGCTTTTGAAACCGTAAATTACAGCTTCAAGTCACAACTTACGACTTTGTGGCGTTCCAGGCAACCCACTCGTGTTTTTCCGACCTGTTTTACCTGTGAAAGTCACTATAACGGCCACTCGTAACTTCCAACCCGTGAACTCGTACCAAATCGAACTGGTATGACTTCACAGGTTGGAAAAACACGAGTTACGGGCTGCCTTGAACGCACCATAACAGTCCTCGTCCCGACGTCACCACATTCACGGCATCCCTTGGCTGCACACACAGCCCTGCATGCCGTTCTCTCTCCTCATTGGATAAAACTTGTAGGATACGAGAAAAGTTTTCTCCTCGGCTCAGAGCAGAGTAGAGTGACTGACAGACCCGTGTTTCGGTCCAAACACTCTATGTAAGTGATTGCTGTAGGAAGATATAGCTATTTAAGACTTATATTAACACAAATATTCCGCTTACTTCTGCTTTAATGCATAACTGCAGATGTGTAACCAGGAAAATGTTTGCCACCTTAGATTTTGCCTTAAACTTGGAAGGGAGAGTGAGGATGTAAACATGTAACAGTTTTCCTTAATGTTGAACGGCTGGGGAATAGGGCAAATGAAGATAATAAGAATGTAAAAATACAGATTCCTTGATGTTTACATGTAGCCTCCCTGCAAACTAGATTGATCTAGTTTATAGCTGCAGGTGTGATAATCAAATGTTGATACATTTTTAAATATCATACCTTCAAAAATAATAAAACTGGATTTGATATCACAGTTTAACACTTAGATACAGATTGGAGTCTTATCTTAATATTTTTCCAGTGATAAGGGAACAAAAATCACTCCCAATATTCACCATTGTGTACATTTTTCTTCTTCAGGCTCTGATAATATCAGGCTGCCTCCGGATGAGAAAAACTTGTCTGACAGTTTTCCGAAGAAAGCCCTTATTGGAATGCATCCTCATCCTCCCCGTCTGCTTTGCAGGTGTCCTCTAAGCAGAAACCAACGGACGAGGAACTGCTTCAACTTCCTGTGAGTTTCTGTCACAGCAGACGCAGCCGCTTTGTTCAGCCTGTTCGTCCCGTCACTAGACACCTATCCTTTTGAAGAGCTGTGATTTATGATGGAAGTGATCGCTGTGGTATCTGTGCCAGCTGACAATGCTCCAGCTGCTTTTGTTCTCTCTGCAGTAGTTGCAGGTGACATCAGATCATAGTCTGGATCATGTTTACTCTCTTCCCCTTGTGACGACCATAGGAGGTACGTCTTCTTCTTTAGATGATCTTCACAGAGTTTGTTTCTCTACATGTCCTACTAATATTACTGTCAGTGCATGGCAGGGTCATTTATTGGCTACAAAAGAGCAAAAAAAAAAAAATCTAAAGACTTCTTGCCAGGAACCCTTTAGGGGTGTTTGTCAATGTTTGGCACAGTATCAGGAGTCACTGCCCATTAGGCTTTCTCTCTGGATTTAACTAGGCCAAGAAGAGACACTCGCTAATGAATGGCCAGCCAAAAGAAAATCTCATTTGTATTGCCTGTTTTCACCATTGTAAAGACAAAAACAGCAATATAACATTACAATAACCATAAATCAACATACTGTAGGTATAAAGCCTCTGTAAAATCATTAAAGGCAACTGAAAGTGAGATTCTCTCCCCTTCATCACTCTCTTTATCCCGTTTCCCCTTTGTCCTATTCTTTATCTCATTACCATCACTGAAGCCGAGCATCCAGCTGTGTTCCCCTGCCCTACAGACAAACCTCTGACCCTGCGCTGAACTGCAGGATCATCTACCACTGTCACAGCCTCATCTACCACTGTCACTGAATGACCTCCATGACTCTGAGGTCATTCGGTGCACATTACCTTCCCGTTTCAATTCAATCCTTTATTCCTAAAGTCGGGCAGAGACATAATAGCGATTGTGCATGAATTGCAGGGGGGGAAAAGTGATGAATGGAAAAAAAAAAGAAACACGTTCACAGGAATGAACAGAATGACCTGAGATACCACCTGTCAGACATCTCTACAGAGGCCTTTACCTTGTTTACAGCCAACACTGGCTATTATTTACAGGGAGCCACAGACATAAAACTTCATACAAGTGGTTATTACAGTTCATGACACTGATGTCATGAACTGTGGGTGAAGTAAACCACATTCAAAGGCCCGTTTGTGACCCACACACACAAGGTGTAAATTGTGCAGAACACGTTTGCAGCGTGTTGTCACAGATGAATCAAAGGCTTGTCTGGAATATGCATTTCAGTCCAGCAGCAGGAAATGAAATGAAGATAACATGATTGAAAAGGACCGTGGCACTGACTTCAAAACACTTTTGTCACCAGCATTGTGGGATAAATATCAAAAGAAGTACTTTCAGGTATCTCTTTACCTCTTTGGGTTGAAGGTGAGGGTGTTTCCATATCTTGTCAAAGCATGAGTGGAGAAAGGGAGAAGATTAATGATATAATAGCTCTGACCACACGGTTTAGTTATTTAAACTGGCAGCATCAGCTCAAATTGTTTCATGGCTTTCTGCAATGATACATTTAGGAGCGTGTCTGGACAGGTTACAAGATGCTAGAGGAGAGAATTCATTGCAACTCCCTCTGAACTGTTCAGCCAAAAGACAGGAGCTTGGAAGTTATGACACCATCAGTGAAGTACACGCAGAATGTTTGCTCCCCAACAACTTGTTTGTGCACCTTTCCTGTTGACAGGCTAAGAAATCGAAAATTAAACCGCCATCGGCATTTGACTAATCTATCTATTGCTAAATATTCAGATGGGAGAAAAAAAAAACATTCTTGGCAGTGTTTCCACTTTCTTTTCAGTCCTCTCCCTGTCCTTGTTTAAAAGTTGTGTCTCGGTGAAGTGAGCACTTGTGAGTAAAAGGTTTCGTAATCAGGAAAGAACGAAAAAAAAAGAAAAGTGAGAGGAGCTGAAATATGAAGCTTCATAAATGAGACTCTGTGGTTTATAATGAACCTGCCGCCTTGGCAGGCCAATGAGAAACAATTAAATCAAGGAGAGAAGATGCCAGTTTCTTCTTTGAAAGGGCAAGGAGAAGCTGTCAGGTTAAGAATCTGTCCGGCTGACTGTCATGACGGTGGATGAAGATCAGTGATTGTTTGCTAAGCGTCTCTGGGTCTTATGGGGTTGTAGTGAGTTTGGTGTTTTTGTTCAAAACATCCCGTGTCAGGACGCCCGAGACGTCGGAGGATTACTGTAAGCTTAGCTCAGGTGACGTCTACTGTGGAGGGGAGGGTGGAAGGGGCGGGGGGGTTGTTGGTGGGGTATGAGGGCCCTCCATAACTCTGCTCCAAACCACTCTAAAAACATGGAAAAGTATCATATGGGGCGCTCAGATCATTCGAAGATACAACACTATGCGCCATCAAAGGAAGCTTTTAACATACTCACTCAAAGTTCTTATTGCCCCATTTCTCAAACGCATTACTGCTCCATGATTACATATTTGAAGAGCTTTAAATGGCAGGTTAAGTGGGATGGTATGTTCATTCAAATCATTGTAAACGGCTCCTTCAAAATCCCCCCAGAGAAGCAGATCCCGCTTGTGTTCTTACCTTAATGCCCCTGACAATACCTTGAAGCTATTTGACCACTGTGTTTACTCGTAAAATCAGATAGACCATGGGAAGTCAGATAGACCCTGTGAGGGCCAAACAGTTGTGGATCTCTCTTGTGGGGAGTGGATATTGTCGGCTATCTTGGGTTTCCATCGCACAGACTCAAACAGAACGCGGTTAAGAGAGTGCATGAATGAGCTCTGCACCCATACAGTATCTCTGGAATCACATAAAGACAACCTTGTGCTCTGCAATTTACTGTGCAGCGCTCAGGTGCTTGTGCATGTCTCAACCAGAGCAAAAACAAAAGTATGACTGACATAATCATGTGTCAGAAGATTTATGGTCAGAGAGAGCGAAGGGGAGAGAAAAAACTGGAGAGCGCATTTTCTCGCTCCTCCTCTTTCTCCTTCAAATTATTGTCTTTAGCGCTGTCCACTCGTTTGAGTGAAATGTTGGAAGCTGTTGAAACCGAGTAGTTCACACACCCCCACACACACACACACACACACACAGACCCCTGTATTGACAAAGCCCCCGTAAAACACATGACTCTTTTACTGTGAAATTATGAGTCATTTCCTTATTCACTGCAAGGTTTGACAGGTTTTGCAATGAAAGCTAAGAGCAAGATACTATCTATCAGTGTTTTATGTGTAACTTTAATTCTGTGATTAGCTGCCAACAAACCCTTGTGAAGAAATTGGACCGATGTGGACAGTGCAATTAGGTGTGGCTTTGTAATATGAATTGGAAATATATCCAAACTCTGTCATTCCATTCACTAGCGTCTGCATCATCAGGTAATTTTTAATTTCAGCGATAAATTTGGTCACTGACAAGCCAATCTAATGATAAAACGGAAAGCAGGATGGGTCTTGCTTAAATATGTTTTAAAAGACTCGTTGTTGGCTCTGACACTAATTGCTGGCTGGGGCTCACTGCCGGGCTGCCCTGATGTAACAGGTCATGAGAGCAGATAGGGAAGCTGTGGCAGGCCTCCAGCAATAACACAGGGAGCGAGCCAGACTACCAACCATAAATCTACAGCTACCACCAATTTCCAACCACCACAGGTGATGGAGTGTGAGTGTATGTGTGTATGTGTGTGCGTGTGTGTCTCTCTCTCTCTCTCTCTGTATGTGTTTATAAACAAAACTCCAAAGGGTAAAGCAAACCCCACTTCAGAGCAACATGGATATTACACCCCTGAACATCTTGGCATGGGCCTGCTCCTGTTTATGGAGAAACACAGCTAAGAGTATAATTAGCATCTCAGTGATCCTGCAGGGTGTCTGACTTAGGCTGCGATATCAAAGAAGGTGGTATTTTGCACTTGTGACTCAATGGAGATGAAGTGGCTTTGGCCTCCGTGTGATGGTGTTTTGCACCTGACTGGGAAAACACTGCAGGTGGATTATCCCGAAAAGTATAGCTAAACAAGGGAATATTATACTATAAATAAAAGCACCAAAGGTTTTGATGGTGTAAATATTGGTTATCGGTCCAAATTGGTGAAATGTTTGCGGTCACCTTGTTCAAAGTGTGAAAACAAACCTGTGGTTTTGCCCTTGTCATTCAAAAGTTAGATTACTGCAGGTGAAAATAAATAAGGGACGCACATAAAGACATGTTATTAGTTTTGTTCATGAGATAATGTGATGTATGTGTCACACACAAAACCCTAGTTTAGGTTTAACCAGATCTTTTGGAGCAGCTGTCTTTTCTTATGTGTGAGTCTTTTGTATCAATATTATGAAAGATGAAAGCTTTTGCGAGACAGAGACAAGCCTCTATTATTATCCCCTTCACGCCCTTTTCTCTTTATTCGGGGGCAGATTATCACTGCCGAAGACACATGATACAGCTAATCTAGTGTAAATTAAACCTGATTTCTCATGTGTGTCAGCTCAACCCATAGGAAGCGAAAACAAGGGGCCTTCACAAGGAAAACATCCCACACAGAAATGATCGAACGCTCGGCACAGGTGAAAACTTTACAGGCCACATTTGTCAATCCCAGGAGATTATTGGGAGCAGGTTTTCCGTCAACACCTCTGGGCCCGTCTCCGACAGCACTTCCAGGCCAATGAGAGTGGAATCTGTAACGACTGTGGGCTTTAGCATCGTTAACATTTCCCTGACACGTCGGCCGGCCTCTCTTGGAGACTGCCCTGCATTTTCTCTGCTGCACTGGAGTTGTTGTAGCAACTAGTGGCCCAGGAGTGAATGAAGCAGATGTGCGAGTCATCTATCACCTGACAGCTCCCACTCCCCCGACTGAGCAAGTCATCACCGTGACAGTCTGCCCGACCAGTCTCATCAATTACACTGGTACCCTACCATTAGAGCACAAACACGTTTCGCCTTGGACTCATTCAACTGCTTCCCAGTCTGCAAGATGGGCCCTCAATTAAGCCTGAATAACTTTCTCCTCTCAAAGAGCAGATCTCTTTCTGTGGCTGAGTATTGCTCTCATTGTGCTTGTAGGAAAAGGCCTTCGAGAGCTGATTTATCTCCATGGTGACCGTATGACAACTGAGAGCGTTTATCTGTATTTTATGACACTTTGCAAGTGGCTGATGATGCAAACCACAACATATCTACTATTAATGAAGATTTACATTCATGTTCATCTGAAAGTAATGGCTCTATCAGTTAATTGATTCCTATTTAATGAGCCATTAGGTTAATTTATGGCATAATGTTCAACAATGTTTATGGCAAGATAACAGCAGCAGCTTCTTTCAGATTTTTTGGATTTTGACTCTTTGTCATGAGTTAAGTTTGACTTGCTGGCTTTACAGTACATTACAAAAGCATGTTTTATTCTAAATAAGAATATTCTAACATTACACCATTCCCATTTGTTCTTTTGTCATGATGAGAGTGAGACTTTATGTATGAGGAAGCAATAAAGGAAATCATGCTTTGCTAGTGTTATTCTGTTCCTGTATTCCATCAGTAGTAGTCATGAAATGCAGTAAACACAGACGTTTGAACACAAGACACATATAAACAGTTTCTATCACTTACAATATACAACTATGGCAGTGACAGCAGGGGCCAACTTACATTTATCAGATTTTTTTTTCATAAGGGTCTCAAAACAGGTGTCAGGGTCAGAACTTGACATTGAATATGCAAAACATATAAATAAGACATTCATATAAAAATAGGCTTTTACAAAATATACTCTATTAACCAATATTTACCAAAAGTGGAAAATGTGCCCATGTTTTTGATCAGTGAATAAGTCAAGTTAAGCTTAATGAGCTTGAAGTGAGCAATGCCATTGAAGACAGTCAGTAGAGCGTACAGCCTTCTACCTCAACAAGTGGGATTCTCTAGTCTAGCAGCAAACAGAGGGAAGACAAACTCATGAGAAGGTCAGAAGGTCAGTGTGAGTAGCCTACAGCAGTTTTCATCTGGAACAACATTATTCTACACAACAACTTGTTATTCCAGGCAGGTTCAAATCCAGTGTGTTAACCATGGACAAGTTTCGGTTGCTTTAATAAACTAAAACCTCCCAACATTTAGTTACTTTTGATCCAAAATGGATTAAAAATCAGTAGTTTTTTTTAATAGAATAAATTAATATTAATTATTTTCATTCTCTAAATACAGTATGTTAAATATTCCAAATGGTTGTGCCATTTCGTCTGTGCACAAAGAGTGAGAACTACAGCAGTGTGCTCTGCCCAGCAATCACATCCACCATAATCCGTCCGTTTTTCGCAAAGTCCAAACAGTCAAGATGTCAGTACTCGTCCATATGTGTAGCTTAAAGTCTTGACATTTTGCGTTGGTGGTACACACACACACACACACCGTGGTTACCAAGTCCCATTTGCCACGGTACAGTTTTTCCCCCTCAACACAACACAACAATCCAAGAAGAAGAGCGAAGAGCTTTGTGTGCAAAAGAATCATGACGCCCCATCTTCAGCTTACTGTACACACAGTACAGCAGTTCCTCATTACGTATGAAAAGACTGCGACGACAGCCCTCCTGTTTAGTTTAACAGTTCCAGTTTGTCCGTGACGATACAAACATATGAACACGCATGCTCCCACACGTCATCATCACACACGCTCACACGCACACACACGCCGTCCAATAAATATTCTCATTTGCATGTGTACACCTCTGTCCTCTCGCTGCAGGTGTTGCACTTGACGTAGCAGCACCACAGGAACTTGCAGTTGCACTGCCACACGCGGGAGTACTGGTGTGTGTTGTATCCGCGGCCGCAGCACATCAAGTCACAGCCGCTGATGTGCTGCATCATAGTCTTGTTACACACTCTGCCCTGTGTCCCCAAGCTCCCAGTCACAGGGTCCGCCTCGCAGTAGTTCGGCGACTTGTCTATGTACACCAGGTCTGTATCCATGGGCTTGCGGTAAGAGTAATTCTTCTTGATCTTGAGGAATTTAGGGCGCTTGTTGCGGCTGGCTTTCACCGGCTCTACGTGCACCGCGTGGGCATACTTCTCCTTGAGAATGTAGCCGAGCTCGCGGAACTTGGGAAGTGTAGTCCAGCAGGTTTTGGTGGTGCAGGAGCCCGAGACGCCATGACACTTGCATTCCAGTCGCATGTTCTTCTCCAGGACCTAGACACACAAAAACAAGTTAGTAACGTAGTCACAACCAGCGACTGTAACAACACAGTGGTGATGAGTGATTGTTACGCTCTCATGAATGAGAGTCATACTCCATCGTTAAAACCAATTGTCACGTATGTAATGGTTTTATCACTTACGAGAAATATAATGTCATGTTATATTTTTCACGACCATCGAGTGACAGTGTTTATATACACTAAAACCTGGGGTACTTCACTCCACGTTTCAACTTTTGAACTTCAGGACAAGTGACAAATGTGCAACTTAATAACAATGTGATTGACAAATACACTACAGTTGGGGATTAGATACAGCCCCAACATATAGCAGTGATACCATATACACTACACAGAAGCCAAAATAATGTATCAGATTTCAGGCTGTGTGTGTAGTTACCACACACAACACACAAATGTCAAGAGTGACTGTACAAGGCGTCGAGTGACTGGATTACTGCTAAACCCTGAACTGATGACAATGAGAAGTGCCATTGACTGAAACTGGAATTTTCGTTAGCTGCAAGGTCAATTGCAATTTGCCTTTGCTCGAAAATGCTCGGTGTTTGGTATGCGATATGGTGTCCTACAGCCAGTGACAAGATATTTATGCTTCTGTGTTCTTGGCAAGCAAACTGTAACAATAAAACCCCAAATACAGACATGAGAACAAGAAGCACAAAAAAACAACTTTCCCCCCCAGAGCAAACCACTTCATAAAACCCTTGGCTTCAACTCCCTAATCCATCAGTTGTTCTGTGACCAACACTTGTGACAGCCTTTGTCCTGACGTCTACGACCAGGGAGCTGTGAACGGCGCTCCTGCTCAGTGTCACTGCTTTTGATTAGCATAAATAAAGGAGGAGGGGGAGGTAACTATCAAAACAGAGAGTCTATTTATTAGCAGAAAGAATGGGAGAGAAGCAAAACTGCTCGAGGTTTGAGTCGACAAGTATAGCCTTTTTTTCCCCTGGGAGGCAGTTCAGCCGTCCAGATAAGCCAATTTGAATTCATGGTCCTGAGATGGACGTAGAAAATGATCATTCTCAGCACAATTGCGTGTGAGGAGGCTTTTCAGCCCCCGTGTTGGACGTGTTGGTTTTGTGAATGAGCCTATTTTGGCACTGGGAGATAGAGAGAGGGGATATGAGTTAACTTGAGCAAAGCTGCTTCTTTTATTCTTGACTAACTCCAACCTCACATCAGCTGTTGGCCACATTACTCCACTCAATCTCTAACCTCTAGACTCACTGGAGTCTCTTTGCCACTCCGCAGCGCTCTGCAGCCATGCATGCAGAGAGAAGCAATCAAAGGAGATCGACACACCTTGAAAATAACCTTTCCTGCTAAGTTTGTCTCATTTGCATTTTATTGTATTTTTGTTTACTCTCTTTCTGGACTTTCTTTGTGTTGCCACTTTGAAACTTTTCCCCGACACTCAGGCTTGTTGTTGTAGATGGAAACGCAGACTACCCTTATATTAGTAAGCGTGGCAGGTTGAATGGTATATGAAATTGATTATGACTTGAGCAAGATGATGTCATTTATCAAACTGCTGTCAGGTGGAGTAAATGTACCTACAGTACACTCTTCAAAACAACAACAGAAACACACACTACTCAGTGATGATTAAGCACAGAAACCAAAAAGCAAACACCCGTGTTGTGCACGTACAAGCACGCTGCACCTGATGTGGGTTTATGATATTAGAGAAATTGTGGGCGGGGATTCTTACTAAGGTAACTGTATACTGTCCCAATGGTGCAAAGCATGGGGGGGACTGGGCTAATGCCTTTTTGTACAGTGTCAATCTGTTTTCAGAGCAGAGATCTGGGTTGTAATCAAACCCTGCCACTTAGACAGCTCTTCCCCTAAAAGCAGCCTTTTATTCCCCTGCTTGTTTCATCTTGGCCCCATTGCCCAGATCCTTGGCAAGGTTCACCCACACAACAGCGTGGCAGAGACTGTTGACAAGAACTTAGACCGGCATCAGACCCAGTTCCAGTTGAACATCACATTTAGTCTCTGTGCCTTGAAAGAATATTGGCATGTTGAATATAAAAAAAAAGATGTAATCCAGGTGCCGATCACTTACCTTGCGTCCCACCTCATTATTATGGAGGTTCATGAGTGTTCTTGCGTTCTGTTTGACCTCCCGCGCATCGATAAATACTTTTGAGAAGCCCAGGCCGTAGCTGATGTCTGCCGAGCAGCCTCCCCATTTCCAGCCTTGGTCTTTGCTGTAGAAACCCTGCTTCTCCTTGTCACAGCTACAGTCACTCAGGTTGCCCTGTGTGCAGGCGGCGGTAATGGCATGGGCCACCCCTGCTGCAATAATGGCGTAGGTGAACGCAGCTTCTTTGCTACCTAGAGGAGCAAGGGGAAAAGAAAGGGTGATGAATAAGATATAGCATGTATAGATTTAGATGTAGTAAGGTAGAAAATGTCAAGGTGTTTCACCTCCAGTTAAAGGGAAATACAGTAAGAGGTAAGAGGATTTTAAAAAACGAAAAAGGGATTAATTATTAACAATATGTGTGCTTACATCACAGTCTTACTGACATATCACTCAAGGGCTGCAGTGTTTTGAAACCCGACCTGGAGACTGTCCTGTCCGTGAACCAAAATGGCTGCTGGCGGTATAGTCAACAAAGCAGCATGAATAAGAGGGTTGTCGGCAAGGAAGGGCTATTGATCCGCTCAGAAACTGTCACATTCTGTGTAAACTCATAAGGGACTGACATCAGGATCTTCATGCTGCCGTTATCTCACCCAAGTCCAGCTCACAAATCATTTACACACACACGGAAATATCGACAAATCACTAAAGGTTAATCGGACAGGACTTATAGAAATATCCTGAAGCAAAGTTCTCCAGTCAGAAATTAAGCCAAGAAAAAACACTATCAAGAAAAAACTCCAATATATCTCATTCAAACTGACATGTAATGCAAACAAAAGCAAACAGCCTACAGAGAGTGCGTGTGCATATTCATAAGAATGACCATCAAGTTTTCAATTTCAGATCTGTGATTCATTGTAAAGCAAACAGGAAACTGTTGACTACGGCATCCATCATGTGTAAATAAACTCCTCTTGTCTCTGTTTGTCCAAAACAAACATTATACCTTCTTTGTGCTTCCTCCTGCCACCCGCTCTGCTATGTCAAGCTGCCATGTTTTTGATAAACATCTTCAATGTGTGCACTTGCCATTGAAAAAAAGGGGGGAAAAAAACTCATATTGAGGCATCAATTATGTGGACGTTTTTATAGACTCGATGGGCTCGGAGCCAAAAAAGAAGGTGTGTCAGTTCTGACTGTACCGTTGTTAATTTTTCCCCTGCAGTTCTGAGTGCACGGGTTCACCACAAGAGATGGTATGAATTCTTCATACCCTTGTAATGAAAGGTGGAAGATATTAAAAGGAGAGTGGACAAAAGCCGGTGTAAGTTGAACTGGGAGTGCCAGTTCACTGTTCTTCTGCCACATTTTGTCTCTCTTTCATCTCTACAGTGTCTCAATGTGCTGCCTTTTTATGTGGAACCTCCTCTCTGCAATTTAGTGCAACTACAAAGTTCAAGTGCAAACTTAGTCGAAGCCTTAAAACACCAAACGGCTCAACGCTGATGCACCTTGCATTACCCCTCCTCTTTGAGCTTTATGTCAGTTCACTGGTCATACCTCCCTTTACTTTAAGAACAATTGTGAGCTCCACAGCTCCACTTAGAAAGGGCATCAACAATGGCATTCATTTACAACCACTCGCCTTCTACGCTAATCTGATCAGTGAAACCAATCTATTTGGTATGGCTGTCCAAACCATAGACTTAAACTCTTCTCTTGGAAACACAGAGCAAATCTCTTGATGGGCAAAAACTTCTCATTCATAAAGGAACAGACTGTCAAACACCACTGTTTTCAGTTCAACAGTATGAAGAGATAATCCTCTCTTTCCAATAGCAGCACGCAACATGGCCTCAAACAGCTGGTCCAAGCTATTGACCATTGTGCTAAAGGGTACTTTGGGGTTGTTTTTGTTTTTATATATATATATATATGTGTGTGTGTGTGTGTGTGTGTGTGTGTGTGTGTGTGTGTGTGTGTGTGTGTGTGTGTGTGTGTGTTTCAATAGCTCTGGTTGAAGTAAAGTATTTTAAAGCTCTTGTAAGGTTTGTATAAAGTTGTTTTACAAAGTCACCTCTGGTTATCTAATAAAAGATATCATTAGATTTTTTTTTTTTACTTGACTAAACCTTATTCAAACCAAGTCTTATTGGCTTCTTCAATATTTGACAGTTGTTAATTCAATTTACCAGTTCATCAGAAAAGCAAAGAAACCAGCCACAAATCTATGATTTCAATATTACAATGTTCTTCGTCTCAACAGGAATTAATTTGAAATAAATTGTTTCTCTAATTTAGTACTTTCATGTTCTTGCTCTCTTCTTGGCTTTTCCCCACTGTAACTTATACCCGTGGTAAGATCTACAGTCCTTACAGTGGGAGCCACAGCACCCATCACTAGACGGGATAAAGACCAGTGAAAATGTGTCTCCAGAGGCTCTGTCAGGCTGAAAAGAAAGGCTGCCAACATTCACAAGAGCTTTGTTACAGTGCTGGCTTCAGAAACCTTTTATACATGCTCAGAAAGCCCTGCTCATTGAAAGGTCTGGGGCAAAACTAAGCCTGATGTAAACGACACTGGTTCCTTATGGGATGCTCCCTATCCTATAGATGCAGCAATTTAAAGCAGATAATCATTTATCTGCAGAGGAGGTTTATCTGGTGCAGATTTTTGATCAAATGCACCAGTGATGTAAGTCACATCTTTACAAACAAATGTGTTTTTTATTTCTTCCATAAGACATCATGACATTTTTTTTATATTTACTGTAGCGTTAGATATATTTACATTTTGCGTTTTGTGTTATACTGTAGTGATATTGAAAACTTCTGAGGGGAAATCGCACAAGCAGCCGAGAAATTTTACGCACGATGCGCACAAATACGCGTAAATACGCATCGAAGTACGAGGTGATTGAGACAGTGTGTTTTAAAAAAAAGAGTTTCAACTTGTAAACAAACGTTAACAGACAGCAACATACCCACTTTCAACTCTTTTCCGAAGACTGTCCTCTCTCCAAGCGCAGAGCAGTTCCAGCGCCCGTTTTTGAACTGAAACTGACACTCGTTGATGCCCATTTGGGCTCCCTCTCCGATGACGATAATGGCATCGGGGCGACTCTGACAGATAATCCGTTGTCTGGGGGCCAAACCGGGGATCTTGTTACAGATTATGCTCGCACCTAGGGCCACCACCGACGAGAAGCCACTGTGAATGGAAGATGGATATGATTTAGAAGAGCCAACTATTTGATACTCAAGCCTGAACTTTTTGGATTATTCACTGCGACCTAAAAATCCAGTGTTTACCTGAACAAAATTATAGAGACTATTTTATCAATAAAATGTACACACGAAAATATCTTTATTAAACATCTTAGATGTCTAACCTGCACCATGATACATATTTCTGTGTTACAGGCTGCATTAATTAAGGTTGTAGATACTTTTAATGTTTATGCCAGTGTGATTTTTACCAACACATTGCAGATAGGCTATGATAAAGGAAATGCCGTCAAGTGATAAGCGCGCAGTTGCCACAAGTCTGAGATAAGTTGACGCTCTTCTCTAAACGTTTTATCTGTCATTAATGAAATCAACAACCTGCTTTAGCGCAAACGTGGTGTACTCGTACTACAATCCGACCGACAGCAGATGAAGCTTTTTTTGTTCCTTTGTGTTGGGAGAGTAACAAACTAATAAGAGGCCAAATATACGCAGCTTACCCAATTTTCAAATAAACAATTCCCAGACAAAGTAAAACTCTTAAAATCCAGCGTCGTGTTCTCCGACTCATTGCGGCCCCGCTCTCAGTTTCATGCAACGATCTGTGGAGCTGATGAGTAACTTATGAGCGACGCTTATTCTCCGATCGATCACAGCCCAGGTAACTCCAGCAGCGGAACTCCAATGAAATGACGAAAAGCATCAAAAACTAGTAGGACAGATCAGGAAACTCTGACAAAGTTGCCGGCTATAGGGTATCATCCAAACTCCCTTGACTTGGCCCCCTTTCACTGGGCCCTCTTGTCATTGCGAGGGTGTCACAGGTAGGTAACCCGTGGGGTGAGCAAGTGCGATTATCTCTTTCTCACAGTTCCTCTGCAACCCGCAGGTCTTGGCTATATATCTGGCTCATCTATCTGGGGCGTGTTCACAGAGACATGGGGCCCTGCTGAAGAATCCCGCCAGGGCTGAATCTCAACACACACTCACACAGAGTGTCTCTCTCAGATACACACGCACACACACACACTCCTGTGCAGTGAATTCACCTTGACTGATTGGGATGGCTGGCTATTTATTGGGCTATTAAGTGGGTCAGGCCTAAGATTAATGTCACCATCCGTTTGTATTTTAGGGAAACTTCACAAAGTTAATTTCACTGGAATGATTTTTTTCCCCGCTTCTGACACACAAAAAAAATCTGAATAAGTCCCTAATGTTAAACCAAAACAATAAATTTTTATTAGATTGGTTATTTCCTCAAAAAAGTAGTAAAACTGAAGAATAGACTCTCCACTCTGCCTGTTTTCATGATAAATCACAAAGATGAAATGTAATATGAAGCCGAGATTTATGGACTTCTAGTTGCTTTTCCGTCACAACATATTTAATCTATTCCTCACTGTGTAATGAGTATGAATGGATCTGATGCGCGTTATCAGCAGTGCGCCTTCGTCCTGATCGCTGTCTGGATCCCCTGCCTTTTATTATAGCGACATCTGGTGGACCAAATCGAGAATAGCAAGCAAACACGCTTAACAACAACACCCCGCGTTGTCCCTGTGTTCTTTCCGTAGCTTTGCCAAAACTTGTCACTTCCCATAGACCGCGGTGGCAGGAGGGGAAGTTATTTTGGTGAGTGGGTGCGAGATCACCAGTGTCAGTATGGACCCCCACCACCCGCAGTACCTGATCGGTGACTGTCTGATTCATATTTTTACATTCCTTAACGAGGAAGATTTAAGCATAGCCTCACATGTGTGCAAGGTAAGGAGTGTCCAACTCGCGGAAGTAGCCAAGACACAAGTCTGTCAGTGAGGAAATGTTTCACCAAAGTGTCTCACCTGTTGTCTCTGACCATAAATTCATATTTTCAGGATTGGCATGAAGCCGCAGACACTCCCTGGTTATGGAGGTGAGCTGTCCGTACTGTCATCTCTCTCTCCAGCGTCAGTATATCCATGAAATAGGCAGGGCGATGCGCTCAGGCTCGGGAATAATAAGCATAATATTTCTTCTGATGGGATAATAGAGCAATAACAATAACAATCAGTCCCAATGCTGTGTTTCACCTTCAGGAAGCTGTGTCTGCAGCGCTGGAGCTTCTGTAATCTCGCTGTGTTGGGGTCGAGTGAACAGGAGACTCTGTCGTGGAAGACATACTTCCTGCGCCGGTGCCACTTAGAGATGAAGATGACGTCAGGACGGTCAGGAGGTTACACCTGCCTAAGTCTCAGAGGACACAAAGGTACACACACACACACACACATTCGAGTATTTAAGTTCATTATTTCCCATTCAGTTGTTCTATATCATTTTCTGTGTTTCCTCCATCAGGCAGGGTGGTGGGGTTGGTGTACCTTCAGGGGAACTCAGCCCAGCTTCCTGACCTGTGCAACAGCAGTGCCACAGTGTGCAGTGCCTCTACTGATGGTACAGTTCGAGCATGGAACATCCAAAATGTCAGTGCAACTCATAAATATATCATTATGAAATGAATTTGATAAGTAGTAGTTGTTGTTGTTTTTTTAAATCTGATTTAAACTGGACTTTTGACTTTCACAGAAACTCTTATCTAAGATGCTGTAAAGTGAAAGTGTTTGAGAGTGGGCCTCATCATACCTTTTTATCTACGCTTAATAAGTAACATGAATGCAGGTTTCATTCTAGCCAAACCCTATTTAAACAAATTTCCTCCAGTACTAGTTCCCTGTTCCCCCTGTTTGGCTGAATGTTGCTGGTCACTGCAACAAATGCTCCTCCTCTAGGCATTAATCTGATGTGGCAGTTTTTTTTTTCCCTCAGGGTGAGCTTCTGTGGTGCAGTGCAGTGCAGAGTCCTTTGACGGAGATTGTAAGTGATGAGCAGCGCAACGTTGTGATCACAGCAGACTCCACGGGCCTCATTAAGGTGTGGCAGAGCCAGACTGGCCAGGAGGTGGCCTCGTTTTCAGCAGCATCTCCACACTGTAAATTAGTCCAGTACAACATCAACAACAATTGGTTTCTCACTGTGAGTAACATCAGAACTCCCTGTGCTGTGAATCTTAAAATAATATAAAAAGATTTTTCTTTAAAGGAAAGCAAGTCATGTTTGTCATTGTATCTTTTTCCAGATTGGAACCAGTCAGGGATCCCTGTGTACACTGGCTGATTTATCTTTGACTAAAAAGTCCAGCATAGTGGTGTGTGACACCTTTAAAGTCAACATACTCCTAGTTTCACCTGACAAAAAATGGATCGCAGCTGGAACCAAGGATAATGATGATTTAAGTCCAAAGGTATTTCTTGTTGTCTTTGACAGTCTGGCTTCATGTTTGCTTTTCCTGCCCAGGTCTGTTCGTGTGCATTTTCCTTTACCACATTGCCTCTGCCCACATGACACAGTGGGGAAAAAATAGGTGTTCCTCGATAAGAACAATGAAGTATTTTATACACGTTTTGTAGATTTTTCTTGTTTGGTTTGTTGCCAGGTGATTTACACTGAGAGTTTGACCTCTCCGTCTGAGGACGAAGAGCCTCTGCGCCAGTCTGTACCGGTCTCCGGGTGCCAGGCTGCTGTCTTCATACCCACCCAGCCTGCCAGACTGGCCATCATCCACCACAAGGAGAGCTCAAACAACAAAGCCCTCTCTGTCTTTGATGTCAGCATTAAAAAGACTAAGTACAAGTCAGAGATCCAGGGTGAGGACAGAGATACGTGTAGATTGAATAGTAATATGCTTTAGGTCTGACACTGAATCTCATAATAGCCACTAGATAATAACAGTTAGCTGCTGAATCATCCTATAAAAACCCACTTAAACCACAGACACCGTGGAGAACAGCTGCTCTTACCGAAATTGCTGAGTGTGATCTGTTTTCCATTGTGTTTTGCTGTGTTCTTTTGGATGACTGACATGCCGACACTTAAAGTTATTTCCAATACACAGCTCTGACTGTTTTCTATCAAAGGCTGCTTCCAGGAAATGTAAAAAAAAAAATGTAATAGATGTAAGCTAAGATGATTGAGTGAAAGTAGGTACCCATTGTCTGTACATGACAATGTACCAGTAGGCTACTGAATAAATCTTGCAATACAGTTTGGGGGATTATAAGATTAACACTTCTTTAAAAGTTTGATTTATGTTGGTGTAATCTTGAATTTCCTCTCACATTAGTCCAGCAGGTGGAGTCCTTTGCCTTGACACTGAACCGCTGGTCCCCAAACATCCTTCTAGAGGCAAAGGACAGCAACTGCTTAGTGGTGGCAGCTAACCAGGAGCTTTGGGTCTACTCTCTGAAAGGAACCCAACTGGCTTTCTTTAATGACCACACCCTGCCCATCTCCTCTATGTGTTTGGTAAGTTGTTTTTTCATGTGGATTTCAAAGATATCTCTGTTGAAATTCTTTGTTTTTTAGGGTATAATATTGTATAATTGTGTCTTCACATTGACAGGATAGCTTTCGTGTGGTGACAGCATCTCAGGACCTCTCTTTAAGAGTACTGACATGGAAGAATGACACAGACAGTGGTTTGTCTCTGGAGAGCAGATACCACTTACTGGGAGGCTCCCACACAATGTCCAGGTACTGTATGATGCTGTGACATATTAGTATTTGTTTGCTGCATTAACAGCAGCCAAGAAAGTGTATACATATACATGTACAGTAATAGTATGCCAATACTTTTTTCTCTCAATTTGACATGACACAAATATCACCTGATATTTGCACCTTCTCATCTTCCCTTCATTTACTAACGCTGTGATTTCATGTTTTGTGTCCTGTGTTTTAGAGGGTTCACTCATGTGGCCTGCGACTACACCAGCATTGTGGGCTCAGTAGAAGGGAAAGATGGCAAAGACGTCTTAAAAGCTTTTGTTTTCACCTCATGAGCTTCGCTACCACAGAAAAAAAAGTCTGTACACAGTTTACAAAACCCATTTGAAGGAGAAGTATTTGCTTTTATTATGAACTGTTTGTCATGTATATTCTTTGTGTATACTGTCTTCTGATGTTTACAAAAGAGAGAATGTCCAATACAGATAAGAAGCACTATATTACTGGAAAGGCAGTGATACATGCTTATTGAGAAAATGTTCTATGACTATGCTTTGGGGCAGAGGTAGTGTTGAATGTAACCATACTTAAGGCATAATATATTGTAAAAAACAAAAATGACTATGGTGATCTGTTCTTGATGTATGTTGTCTCCACTCACTACTCAGGTAAGATAACACTGAGGCAAGTTAGTTCTGTGTTAGTGGAAATAAACTACATACCAAAGATATTTAGCCCACATTGACAAATTATTTATCAAATCGTTTTCTCCAAAGGCACAAAAGCATCCTTACAACCTCACCTACATGACAGGAAGTGCCTATGTTAAAGGGAATGGAGACAGTGGCTCCTGATCCTCTTCAATAGCCTTGCATCGCACGCCTTCAAGGATGCACCGTAGGACTGGAGTCATTGACTCATACACTTTGCTCCCAACCTCTGAGGTACTTTCCATCTGTTGAAAAGCAAGAACAGAATTCTGACATTGTTGAAACAAAAAACAGTGCTGAGGCAATCAGTTTAGATGAAGAAATGAAGAGCAAATAATTAGACATATTGTTTGTCTTACCCAGGTGAAAGCCTTAATAGTACGGTTCAGAAATGCATTTTCAACCTCTTCTGGTACTGTCAGCATATGAGCCATACAATCTAGTATGCAGGTTAAAGTTTCTCTAGGAGCCTGAGAAGAAGTGGCAGGGAGTTCATTGTTAAGCTTCATTCAGCGTAGCATTGTTGTTGTTGTTTCAAATGTTAATCACCAAAGAATAACCGCTGACCTGGTCAAGTGTGTTGAGGACAGTCTGAGTATCAGTGTTGTTGGGGTCCAGGGCTTCGACATCCTGAGTGGAGATGACTGGCTCTTTCAGCTGCTCCAACCATGCCCACATGAGCCCAGCGAGGATGAAGGGGTCTCGCTCCATACACAGCCTTTCCCACGCCCCACCGTGGTTCAACTCTGCCTGCACACAGTCAGTCATTTTAGACCCGGTCTTCTTCTATGTTACAGGAACAACTTATTCTGATATGTTCTGTTAGACCTGCAGTATGATTTCTATACTATTACACAATATAAAGACATGAGGTCTTTTCTAATACAACCAACAAAAGTAGAACACTTTTACATGTATACATTTAATTTCTGTATCATGTATCAGTCACTATATGCATCTGTTGATGTGGGTTACGGTTATGTATTATTGTTCTTAATCTTAACTTCATTTTGTTGTTTGTCATTTAGGAAAAACTCAAATTACCAACTCAAAATCTTAAGTGGTGGAATGGACCTAATGGATTTTGGCTAAGCTTGGTAAAGCTGATTTAACAAATATTTTAGCACAATGTTATTCTTTGTGGTGGACAGATTTTAAGCATTGCATAATTTTGTACGTGCTCTGTTTCTACGAATACCACAAAACCGGTGGTACGGATTGCTTACCTGCCAGGCTAAGGCTTTGCTCTTGTGCTCTTCTTCCCCATCAAGAAAAAGGTCCACTGCCAAGGCCTGTGCCACCAGCATCCTCCTTGCATCCAGGGACAACTCTGACTGCAGGGTGATGAAGGGCACTTCTGACTTCTCTGATTGATCCTCACCTTTACCATGAGAATTCTTTGCATACTCATGTCTCCGCTCAGTTTTCCATCTGGATAAGATGTTACCCTTTTGTTCAGCTTCACTGTGCCCCACGGACTCACTGCGTTGCATGGTTTTCCGCTTGACTTTCTTCAACAAAATGACTCCATCTTTATGGTTTTCATCATTCTTGACTTTCCACAGTGAACCTGTTGAGCTGTGTGAAATATCAGATGTACTATTCGAATCATGACGCTTGGATGTAGTGAGAGTGGATTCAGATGGGGAAACAGTCATTTCAACATTACTCTGGGACAGAGATCCAAGAGGTTGTGTGAGGAGATTGAGTTGTGAACCCAACCGTCTCAAGTCGGACTCACTGTAGCTCAAACTTTTGCGGTGGTAGAAGATGGGCGGCTCATGGAAATGTCTGGGCAAGGTGGGTGCCCCAGGTAAACGGGGCACCTTTGTAAATATTTCAGGGCCCATCTTCTCAATGACGCTGAGAGTCATCTCTATGTCATCGATATCGGGGGCCTCCAGAATGTCCTCCTCTATCACCTCTCGATTCTCTGCTATGTCCAACAGCAGTTTGCACACTAGCTGGACAATCTTTGGCAGGTATCTCAATTCCTTCCTCTCATAGCCATGCAATATGTGTCTCTGTCGGTTCAGGTACTGGCTGAGCGTGACTGGGTTGAATCGAGGCTCAGCACAGGAGAACACACTCCTCAAAGGGGCAAGGAACTGGACAAAGTCTCTGACACAACGTAGCTGACCTCTGGTTTGGATAGAACCAGGGCGTTTAGCACGTACATATACAATAGCCTGGTTAGCCGTCATCCTGGTGGCATAGGCCAAGAAAGATGCCAATAAAACACCTGGAGGGAAGAGCAGAGAAAGACATTGAAATATTAGTCTGTCCTAATTAGTCTACAGCTCTTAATAAACTATTCATTATACTGTAAATTGACCTGTCCTGCCGAGGCCAGCGTGACAGTGAATTGCTATCTTTCCCTCCTGCAATGCGAAGGCCATGACCTTCACCATGTCCAGTACAGTGGTGAGACTGGCCACTCCATAGTCACTCCAGCCAAAATTGTAGAAATAAACTGAAAAGGAAAGATGCGTTCAGATACATTTGTGCTTTACTGAAGATCTGTAAAGAATTACTGCATAAAGCGCTTACTGTTGTTTTCCATGAAGACCTCTGGGCGGTACGAGAAGCCACTTTCTGGCTCAAGAGGGTTTCCACAGCTGGCATGTTCACCAGGTATCTGTAGGTTGATTACTGTTTTAATACCATTCCTTGACACGCGCAGACATAAAGAGAGGAATGCACACTCAGTTATTGTCATCTCCACATATAGTCTTCATGGTCAGAAAGCTGCTGAGAGTCACCGAAACAACATATACCTTTTGAATTGATCAATAATGTTATATTTCTCAATGATTTCAGTCGAGGGTCTGGACATGGCAAGAAGATGATCCGTGACCCTTAAATGATAGAACAAGAAGGTGCATAGTAATTGTATTGTTTTAGTCCAAGTCACGTGGCGTCAGAAAATAAATCAACTGTATTTGACTGAAATAGGTCACTGTTATGTGCTTTGTGTTGTTGGACTATCACAACTACTTAAGTAGAACAAGCAGGTGTACCAGGATGAGTAGAGGCCTTTTATAGCCTGTTGAGCTTCACTCCAATAACTCGGGTTGTCATACTTGCAGGCTAGACCTCCACAGCCGATTGAACATTGCATATGTCCTGGGATGACATATCGTATAGCTTCTCCTACAATTGTGTACTTTGCCCTTGGAGCTGTGACTGTTATTGTTAATATGGAGGGAAGAGAGGAAGAAGAATCTGATTACACATATAGCCCTTAATCTGAATTGTAAACATAATGAAATTAAATGAAATTTCAATATAATTTATGCCATATTAATAATATTTAGTTTATTCTCAAAATTTACATTGAACCAATTAATAAGTGGTTTCTGAGCACTGTAGACATGAAAAGGACTGTTAAATGCTCAAAAACTGTAGTGCAGCACAAACGTTGAATCAAATGCAGGCTGGTCTTTAACACCTAAATAATTAAGATCATCAATGGTTAAGTGCTCACTTAGAGGTGTCTAATCCTTGTCTGGCATTACAGCTCTGTCCACAGGGCTTTGCAGTAAAAATAGCTGTTCTTTGGAACATTTGAAATACAATTTAACACTGCTTTTGGTAAAATATACACCTGTAAATACATAATGACCATTATTCATTAACAAACACATTTTATAAGTTTATCTTTATCAATTTTACTTACGGTATTCCAGCAGAGCTCCACCTCTCGTCTTTGTGTGGAGTGCCATGTGTACAGTCACTCAGACTGACATCCACAGTCATAGCAGAGCCTGGACACACATATCTACCTTGTTACACCATGTCACATACTCTGTCATATGCTTTCTGGAAAAACGTGATGCAGATGGATTTACTTGATGCCTTAAATCAGTACTACATAACCAGTGTGGAAACTGCCATTCCTAAATAACCAGCCCTCTGCATTGAATTTTACTTTTTTAATCTGAAATTTTGTGACCGATAAGTTTACTACATGACATTAAAAACTAGAACTACTTCCAAATACACCGTTTAAAATACACATCACAAGGGCGCCGAGTGACACAGTAGGTTGGAGCAGGCCCCCCATGTTTAGAGGCTACAGTCCTAACTGCAGGCAGCCCCGGTTTGAATCCCACATCAGACGACCCTTTCCTGCATGTCATTCCCCCTCTCTCTGCCTCCCCATTTCCTGTCTCTCTCAACTGTACTATCAATAAAGGCATGAAAAGACAAAAAATATATACTTTCAAAAAAATACACATCATAAATCATAAACATCACAGATCAGATTCGGGCACATGTAAAGCAGACATAATCCATTTTAAGGGAATGGGTATCTGCTATTCTTAGCTTAACGTTTTTACTTTAGTACCCCATCACAGTATGAAATTCATAACACTCAGTGAATAAGCAAAATTATCAAGAAGTTTGGATTAGCTACAAAGGAAAGAAAGAGTCCTACAGCTAATCTTACAATAAATACTACAAAGTAAAATATAAAAGACATGGATTTACCTGTATTAAATGAGACGTGATGTTTGTGCCCACCATCTCAGAACACGAATGGCTCACAGCTGCATTTGCCAACATTTCTGACATCAAGCTCCACAGCTCTGACGTTGTCGTTCTCTCTCCAGCTCTGTGGAAAGTCAATCCTGTGGCCTCGCTTGATTTGATTCGTCTCAGATTATCTCCGTGTAGCCGGGTGGGGCGACGCAAGTATCCTGTGTGCTCCTTGGTGGAAAGCCATCTATCTCACCAGGATGACGGATCAAGTATGGGATTCAATTAACCTCAAGAATGTGTTGAAAAGTTGCAGAGATTCTGTCCGTTGTTATTGCCTCCATGCACAGGTTACTCCTTCTGCTCTTGGGGGGGGGGCATGGTGCTATTCCTGACTCCTCCTGGATTAGACTACTAATCTTATTACTGTACGGCTATAAAATAGAGCACCCACTCCTCAACAAAAACACACGTACTAAAATCACATTACTATTGAGTTCAGCTGGACTGTTATAACATACAATGACTGAAAATATACTATGTTTGTTAATGCACATGTTGATATCAATTAACATCTGACCAGCTATTCACCTGAACAAATTCCAGTCATGTTGATTTTATTGATTCTGTCCTATTCATGCTATTGCTGTGATTAAGTACAGATAGGTTTTGGTTTCAATAACTTTCATTCAGTTTCTGAAACCCACACACAAGCTAGTTTCCTGCTGCTACAAATAGTGGGACCTCAGTGGCATTGCAAGTGGATCAAATTTGATTGGCTTACCTTGCACCTTGCTAAAGCTGGTTAGGTTTAGGTTACGAGGGAGATCAGTATATGATGTACAGCATTTGGAGAGACTTAAAAGCCGATAATCCCAAAGCAATACTGTACACCTTTTTAGATGTCAAAAATGGGTATAAACATAAATTGTTTGGCTTAAACAATCATCATACTCTCAACTTTGATATGGATAAAAATAAGTTAAAAATAAAATTGCTTTTTTTCTCCACAGTTGTTATAAATATAGACATGGATTTGGATTTATGCTTGTAGGCCCACTAATACTGTCTATATTTGTGGATTCTTGCATCATTAAATTATAAAACATTTTATCCTACATCTAAAAAACTCTGAGAAATGATTGTCTTACAAATTTAGAAATTTGTGCTATGATCAACTGAGGAGGTCAGTCTGGCTTTGAAGATGAAACAATCAGCAACATGATAAGAGTAACGGAGAGACAGAGACAAAACATTCTTTCAATGCAACAAAGCTAATTGCGCGACATGTGGCATATAGGGTGAGATAAAACCCAGAGTAAATCACAGACATGTGATTTTATGGCATATCTCACCAGTCTTAGGCTTCTAAAACATGCAGCATCCCTTCAAAATAAAAGCATGGAAATACAAATCCTTTTAAAAAAAGAAACTGTTTTTAACACCGTGTTGTCCTGCACTTTATCGTCATCATGTCTAAATGGAAGCGCATATTGATAAGTAATTTCATCAACTCACAAAAAATATTTCCCAGAATGCACCTCTTCACCTAAACTTCATTATCACATAATATCACATTATGTAAATTATAAACATATGAATCGCAGTGATTCACTCTCTCTGCTGCGACAAAGAACAGATGTTATTATGATTTATTTATCTTAGTTGGAGCAGAAACAGTGAAGATTAAAACGCAGCTGTGTTTTGATTAAAAAGTGATTGATTGAAAATCCTAATCAATAATCACAGACTTCAGGCTCCAGAGTCAATTTCTCTTCATTTGATGAGCAAAATAAACTGTTTAAAGACGTCGCCTCGGGCTTTAAGTTGAAGGATGGTTTTATAATTTTAACATTTTGTTGAATAATCCAATTAATAATAAACAAATGTATACTTTTAGATCATTTTATTCATTTGTATGTTGTGTTAATCCTATATATGCTGGTGTTGATGTATAATTAATTCAAATATCATGACAAGGAGAGTTTGAAGGTGATCCGTGACTAAATCTGAAGTTAATTCCCATCTACTGATTACCTTGTTTTAACCAGTCAACAGGCCTCCTGAGGTGTGTGTATATTAACCTACACCTGAAATACACAGCATCATAAAATATGCATGCACTTAAACTTTTATATGAAATAACAGGGTATCCACGGGGTCTTAAAAAGTCTAAAATTTGAAAATCTAAATTTTAGGCCTTAAAATGTCTTAAATTTGTTGAATTATTGTGTTCAAGTCTTAAATAATTTTAGACAGGTCTTAAATTTTCTTATGCCCACCATGGACGAGCATTTCACTCGCATTTGCCCCTAAAAAAAAATACATGTGTGAACCAGGAAAATCACAAAAAGAAAGAGCACAACCTGCGATTGGTCAAAAACTACAAATCCCACAATTCTCTGGCCTCAACAATAACAGTAGTTAGTGTAAGTAAGGGAGAGTGGAGCTGTCGGTGAAAAGAGGAAACAACGCCACGTCTGGTCCTGTTCTATGTTGTTCGTTCACACCGTCACCGTTTATTCGTTACGTCCGCGGTGTAAAAGGCCGTAACGCAAAAACGCGATTAGGCGCGAGACGCGATTAGGCGCGAGACGCGGTATACGCGACTTTTTTTTTTTGCGACGCAATACACGCGATTCTTTTTGTGCGACGGGACCCTCGCGTCTTCGTCTATTTCATCGTGTTTGGTGGGAAGACCCACAAGGGGCTTCCCACCAAACACGAGGAACGCTTTTTTTTCGCTCGAGTTGTGACGCGCGACCAAACGCGAGATACGCGGTTTGACGCTCTTTTTGACTCGTGTCACAAAAAAAAAATTCACGAGCCCGCCAACAACTTTTTTTTTTTTTTCAAAGGAGGTTCAACTGGACTTAGTTATTTGTCTAGGAAGACGTTTCACCTCTCATCCAAGAGGCTTCATCAGTTCATGTAGCATCTGACCAGGCTGGGACTGGTCCAACTAACTGGTCTGGAGACTCAGTATAAGTCCAGTTGCTTTCGATTTAACCTCCTTTGAAATACTATGACCTGGACAAATGAGAATATGCACAGGCCTACAACAACATTTCTGCTCTCATCAACCATGGTTGAGGTCACAACGCTGCTCTGTAGCTGCTCTGGAAGTCCGAGACACTGAGGCCAAACGCCGCCGTCGCTTCTGATCCATGTCGGCGAGTTCCGGGCTGATGAGCTACAGAGACTTTAGAGTCAAAGGAGCAGTGCGTCGCTGTGTCGGACTGTTTGGATTTAATGAAGAAGCTGCACAGAGTCAGGTGAGCAGAAGCTGCCCCCCCCCCCCCCCCTCACCGTGGAGCCGCTGCTGTCTCACAGCCGCCACCGACCCCTAGAATAAAACACCACCGACCCCTAGCGTGACGCACAGTATACTGTTATGAGACACATTATGCATCCCAACTGTCTTTTTTTTAGAGGATTTTTTTTTTTTAACCAAGAATGCGAAAAATCATGATCCAGGGGCCAAAATTCGAAACAAATATATTTTTAATCATAATTCTCATTATTCTCCTGATGTCGGTTTAATGTAAACAGATTGAGCTGATACGCGAGAGTAATGTGACAGCGGGGCAGTGCTGCAGCTGCTGTGCTGTGATGGACCTGATCAGACTGGTGGTGGTCCACAGTGAATCAGTCCCAGATCCTCCACCGTCAGCAGATCCCCCGAAAGCCCCCGCAAATAATACATCGACAAGAAGTTAAGTGGCAAGTTGCACCTTTTCGTCGGCTTATTATTTGCGGATTTTTTTTTTATAGCCTATATAACGTCACTGCAACATGCGGCTCTCAGTGCTTGTCGGTGTTGTGTCTATAAATTGTGAAATAACTTTTCCTCAATAGAAATATGAGACGTGGTCGATATGTTTCATTCATCCATGTTTTGGCAGACAATACAAATAACCAATGATAATGAGATTTCCACCGCGTCGAACCAATCATGTGGCTGGAATAGAGCCAGTCAACAGTAACATGTGCATTTGTTTGGGTTGCTGCAGATGTGCACATCAGCTGACACCGCCAGAGAGAGACACATAACAGCCGCTTCAAGGAGACTAGCGGACTTTTTTTTTTTTTTAATAGCCTCTTCATTCATCTTGGGCGGGGGGCGGTGCGCCGTCTTATAATGTTACAGAAACATGAACCGTGACAAACACAGGGGAGTGAAGAGACAAGCGCTACCCATGGGATTCGGGATATGACTCCAAACAGTGTGAAGCAGAAAAACTGTTTAAGACAACATAAAACACACACACACACACACACACACACACACACACACACACACACACACACACACACACACACACACAGTATAAAACAAATCAAATACACAGATATCACAACAACACAGCCTAACTTCAGGTTCACTCTGATAAGGATGCGTGGGTTATAAACAGGCAGATGCAAAAGATTTACTAATCTGCAAGATGAAGATACTGTCATCATCTGCAACTATAAAAATATGGAGGGAATTTTTAGGGTGAGGGTTTTAGGGTTAACCCTTTAAGGCCTAATTTTTAGGCTTAGGGTTAAGGTGTAGTCAGGAAAGTAGGATATCTGTGGGAGTGATACCACATAAAATCAGGTTATGATGTGCAACATTTAGGCTAGATAGACTCCATTATGAGTAAAAGATGTGCATACAAATATGACTGTTGTATCTGTTTTTGAATGGTTAATGCATTAATGTGGGCTAATAGCTAGCTAGCTAGCTACTGCTAAAAAAAAAGAGTTAAGCTAATGGATATCTAAATAAATCTAGAACTAAGTGTGGCTTTTAATGTTTTAGCTGTTCTAAGTGGAGCTAAATTAATAAATTGTATGCAATATTATGGAGTTTAAACTGTTACAATGCATCACTTTTTGTTTTGTTTTTACTTTCAACCAAGCTCATAGGCTATTTCAGAACACACCCACAGCCCAGTGTGTGAACAATGCTGCTAAGGCCAACTAAGGTAGCGAGCATGATAAATACCTTTGTCTGTAAAGATGAATTGATTATTTTTTTCCTACAGATGGCAGCAGATATTCAAGCGGCAACTTCCTCGGACGAGACGTCACCTGCTCTGTTATGGCTCGGGCAGTGATTTCCGTGCTCCACATAGGCAAATACGCAAAGCCTAGTGGGAAATGAGTTCTTTTCACCGCGTGTTTTGACCGTTGTCAATGCCTTGTCAGTCTTACAAGTACTACATTTCCCGGCAAGCACTGCTGCGCTCTAGGAGCTTGCCCAGCTGGTTGCGTATGTGTAAACGGACCGTTCAGCTGTTTCAAACAAGCCGGTGTCCACAGCGTAAAGCTGCCGGAAAACGTGAGTATGGACTTTCAAAATAAAAGACACTAGCTAAGCTTTGTTTGGAAAATATCAACGCATTTTAGCACTCTAAATATGCATCCTTAAAATAATCCTTATTTACATTTAGATATGTAAATAAGACAATAGAAACCCCCTCCTTCGCCTGTTCTGACACCTACTTTCGTCGACAAACGTTTTATTTTGAAAGAAGAAACCAGAAGCTGCATATCCTGTGTCTTTCCTTGGCAGTTGGTACTCCTGCTCCGGCGCTATCGCTCCGACAAGCCGGGGGAGAGGAGAAGGAAACGCAGGAGGACCTCTGCGATGGAGCATTAATAAGAGGCAACGACGAGCTCCCCCCGTCGGAGATAATCGATTGCAGTCATCTTCATGACCAAAGAAACAACAACAGAGGCTACGAGAGACGCAAGCGTAACAATCATGCAATTTAAATACAGACGAATCTGAGCAACAGCTTCTTCTTCAAGGTTAACACCGCTTGAAGACAGACGCCCCCCCAACATCCCTCCCTCTCCCTCCCTTGTCGCAGATCAGCTGGCGTTTAGTCGTTGGTTGATCGTCTCCGCCGGTACCGACCGACCACCACCACCACCACCACCATGTCCGTGGAAGAGCAGGGATACCCCGGCGGCGCTGCTGCTGCTATGCGGCTGCGGGAGGCCGGACCGGAGTGGATGCGGACCGAGATCGAGCGCCTCTCCCGCGACCTGACCGAGACCACGAACGAGAAGATCCAGGCGGCGGAGTACGGGCTGGCGGTGCTGGAGGAGAAGCAGCAGCTCAAGCAGCAGTACGACGACCTGGAGATGGAGTACGAAGGCGTGAGGCAGGAGCTCGACCAGCTGAAGGAGGTGAGCAGCACCGAGAAATCACAGAATATACATGAGAAATTATGATATCATCTTGGATTCATAGGCCATAGACGCATCAACCCTAAAACCATCAACCTTAAGTTATTTAAGATGCCATGTTTTCATCATTATTCTTGATGGAGACTGGGTTTGCTGTGACATTTGACAGGGTTCAGCCATGAAACAGCTATTGCCTCATTCTACAAGGTCAAAACTGAGATGAGGATGCTCCCCTGCCCCTGTAGGCTGCTGCTCCCCCATCCCACCCCACCCCTTCTTTATGCATGGTGTGTGTCCCCCCCCAACCTCATTCCACTTCCACCTTTCATTTATTTATACAGCACTCATCATGGCCCCTTCTTCAAGACATTCCTCTATCCCTGACTCACAGCTATAGTCAGACCATGTGAGTTACTTTCCACCCCCAGTCAGTCTGTAATGTCTCTGTAATCAAGAGTAGATCTGCCAACTCCACAGATATGGCCATTATTACTGGCAGCGATCTGCAATGCTTATTGGTTCATGTTTGGCATGGGAGATTAAAAAAAAAAAAAATCTCTAATCCATTCAGTGACAGTGATATCATGAGTTTTTTGGCTGGTTCTTGTTCTTCACTTGAAATGTTACACCCACATTTAAAATCAATTATGTTTAATGTGTATGACATGTCATTTCAATGTGTATTTTCAGCTTGTCTGGCTGTCTCCTCTGTGAACAAGAATTACTAGTTTAGCTGAAAGGGGCGGGAGGGAGTAGGTTTGAATTTTTGAAACTTCCCGCTCAGCTGAGAGAGAGAGAGAGAGAAAAAAAAAGAGAGGGATGAACAACTTACAGCGGAAAACAGACGAGTTACGACCTTTAGGGAATGGAAAGAATGTCGAGAGGGACAGTTCAAGCTGGGAAGGAGGCCGAGATAAAGGATGTGTCTGTTTTTTCCGAACAGTGTCCGGGCCTTATTCCCTGCTGCTGTATCACACTGTGAGACGTTCTTAACCAGAGCGGTAGTTTGTCATGGTGCCGTGATTTAGATGGAGAGTGTAAAGTATTGCTTCAGACTAGTGACACAAGGCAGAAAGTGCCGCCAACAGCTGAGGCCTTTCTGACACGTTCTGGAGCCCACGGTTCCTGCTCTGCCTCTGACGCAGGCTTGTTCATGGTTGTTGCTCACATCCTCCTTTTTCAGATACGGGTTCTTTCTGTGTCCTTCCACAAGGCCAGGCAACCCGACAGCTGACAAAGCTTTACTTGGTGGTAAACCCCTTCTTGCCATGCCAAAAATCTGCTCATCAGTGATCACTCCCCTTTGGTTTTTGTGCCTTTTAGGAGAGAGAGACACACACACACAGTGAGAGAGGTTTTCAGCTCTCTGCTTTTCCCCTCTTTTCTCTGTCTGTCTTCCAGTGGCCCTCTGTCTCTCTCTCTCTCGCTCTGTCCCTCATGGGGCTGTTATTGCAGAAAGGAGGAGGACTCAGGGCTGTCTCAGCAACTCCTGCTTAGATTCCCATGCATGTCTTTGGCAAGGAGGCCTATAGCTCCGCCACAGAGGAATGACAGCAAAACAACTCTGAATAGAAGAAATGGTTAGAAAGAGTCACCATGACAGTAACAGAAAGTGAATATAAAGAAGTTGGGACACTTTTTGTGGATTTCTTTCTTCTTTTTTTTTGGTTTCAAAATATATTTGTTAAAAAAAAGAAGCTCTTGTGGTGTGTTGACTCTTGAGTTGTGTCTGATCTTTTGCCCGAGCAATAAACCCAATTGTTTGCTGTTGTAGAGGTTTTCTCTTTTGCCTTGGGGCTGGGGGGTTATACTGGCTGTAGATCACTGATCAGACATTTGAACGACCATAGCTATGGTCCTTTATCCTTCTACCCACCCCCCTCTCTCTGCCCAGCCTCTGTATGAAGGGCAGAAATGATGCTATCACAAGAGAAATACAAACACATTCTTCTGACATCCCTCTCCACTTCCTCTTTATTGTCTATAGGAGAGCAGTCAGTAAGGGAGAGCAAACACAAGATAAGCTACTGTCGCAGCAGGGGCTGAAACGACAGCTTATCTCAGCGGTTGCTTTCCACTTGAAAATCCAAATGTATAATTCAAGATATCATGACAAGACAGTTGTCCCATTAATCAGCGTCCCAGCCCTGTTCTGATAGTTGGGGGGGGATGTTTTTAAAGGATGGAGGTGGGGGGTCAAACTGTGACCGGTGTGACTTTGCCTGCAGCTGTTGTTAAAGCACATAAGACAGTTATTTGTTCGGTCGGTTACAAAATGCCATGTTGCCTTAAGTACATGGCTATTGTTTACACAATTGGCAGCAGTGTTTGGAGAGCTCTTGTCTTTTGGTGAACGTAGACAGACAGACTGGGATGGATCGCCTGGGAGATTTACAGGGTAGCTCAACACAAGATCCTCTCCACAAACATCTCCCTCCACTTAAACACAATAGAAAACAGTGCAGATTTATGTGTATAGATACCACTCTCTCCTTAGTCTCAACTTGGACGGAGACAATCGATCAGAAATCATCATGACAGAAGGGCAAACCTCCCCACTGGACAGGACACTGATTTCCACAGTCAAACATACACACACACACACCCACATCCACCACACTACTCCCGAAGCAGGAAGATGGAGGAATTCTGTGCAGTGCTGTTGCTTAGTAACCTCCCAGCTCCGAGCCTGAATTGGAAGAGCCGTGCTGCTCCCTCAGCAGGTGCTGCTTTATGAGCATGCACACACACAGCTGCGCTTTAACAGAATATACACACACATGGTAAATTGCTGGAAGTAACCATTCATTGGTTAATATAATATTCATGGGATGTTCCTGTCTGTTCTCTTATGTGTTTATAATACATATAATAAATACCCCCTGTCTATGTGCAGTCTTATCATTGGTCAGCTGCTGCATCTGGGACAACGCCAGTCCCATTTCTCCTTGACTTTATGACCGCCCAGCTACAAAGTTATTCCCGCATATATTTTTTATCTTCTCCTGTATATGTTGACATCTGTCACCACGGTAACTGCTAAGTTGATTCCCCCATAATGTTATCCATCATCTCCCTCTTATCGCTCCACTGTGCTAACCTGGCAGTGAGATCCATCTGCTGCTACATTATAGTGAATACGAGTCACTTGGCCCTCTATCCACTGCTGCCATTAATATACGAGGTTGTATATTATAATTATGCAACTTCTCGAAAAATTTATTTGACACGGTACATTTTATCTCAAAGTCAACAGCTGATTTCTGCATGAAAGTGCTCATTCTCCAAACAGTGCTCAGATAGCAGCACTTTTGCATGCCTGCTTGCTATTCCATATACCATTAAGGACTTATAGCCAGTTCTCACACAGGCAGCAGAGCACAGTTTCAGGCACAAGGTAAAAGTAGCTAATGACATTATATGGCACTGAAGCGGTGTAAGAGCGTGAGGTGGTGTTCCCTCAGCTGTTGTTGATATTCTTAAGTTAAGCCACTCACAGATGACATCACGCGCCACACCTCCAACGCTTTAATGCAGTTGTGAGGGACGTGTGAGACCTGGTGACGTTTTGGTGTCTCTGCTCTGCTGCCTTTCTTGCATTTGAACACGGTCGCCACAGAGACATGATCCTCAATCCAAAGACAACAGACCTATTACGTACCTCAGTGTCCTTTTTTTTCAAACAATGAACCTTTATTCAACAGATATTTGGACAGTGGCACTTAAACAAAGGCCCTTGAGCTCTAAGGGTCCTTGTGACATTGCGATTGATTGTCGGAGGCCACGCTGCAGTCATTCAGTCACCCACAGACCCTGGAACCGTCCTATCAATGTGGCCGCAGCTGTGTACTGCGTTGTGTGTTGTGGAATTCAACCAGACAATCAGAACCCTAAATATTGTTAAGCTCAGTAAAACCTGCGCCCTCTGTACTCCTGTATTGGCCCTTTGTGCGTTTGAGTCCACTGGGGTTAACAGGTCTTGGGTGTCACAGATGAAGAGAGGGTTAAACGCCAGCAGAACACAGTGTATGACAAAGGAGAATAGTGAGAGAGGCGTTCCATTGTGGTTACATTTGAAAGGATTGGTCACTTTTGTCCCTTTTGAAATGGCAGATCACTAAAGGATATATCCCAATGTCCTTAAACAAAGATATTTAGTGTGACTCTAAGCCCTTTCTGTGGTGTTAAATGGGTTGGATGCTGATTGGACGTCAGTTGAAAGTAGAAGGAGACACAAAACCCATCTGGTCGCTTGTATGAGGAGTCATAAATAAAGTCAGGCTCTAATATTTGGATCGCCACACTTGGAAACATTTCATCAACAGCTCGCCACCTCTCTCTGACTCTCATAATCCGTCTTTTTCCTTACTTCAGCCATTCTTCTGGCTTATCACAAAAACTCCAAGTCCTCTTATCATTATCATTCAAGACACTGCACTCAGCCATTGTCTGTGTTCACTTGTGTTTTTGCCTGTACTTGTTACTTAGCATCCGCTAAACCACTCAGCATTGTTTGGGGTATCCTGATCAGCCGTTTTTGTCGGTAATGTTTTTTGCCGGACGACAAGACTGCAGTTAAAGGGTAATCTTTTCTAAATGGCACTAAATAAAGTCCCAAATCCCTTACCCTCTGGGCCTAAGAGGATGAATCCCGGCCACTATGCACAGGGCTTACAGAGGTCTGGGAGTCTGCCAGGTCCAGCCGTGCTCACCAGCCTCCACAGCCAGGGACAGGTAGGTGCGTTTTGGGGTAATGCTGCACAGAGGCTGTCAGGTGCTCTTGGGAAAATGCCCTGCTCCCTCTCACCTGGCCCAGTAGCCTACTCCAGCATCTGCCAAGCCGAACAGTCTGCTCTGAAAAGCTGTCAGGCCGGCCGATCTCCTATATAAATCTGAGCCTCAATATGGACGTGCAAATGATTGCCAATGTCCCCTTACACAATCATTTTGCAAAGATTTGTCCTAAAGCATCCAGACAGGCCGGTCTATCCAACAAGATCCACTCACTGAGTCTAATGTAGCCCTCCATGTCACAGAAGGACGGCCATATGGTATTGCAAAGTAATGAAAGACTCATTCCGCCTACTTTTAGGTGTAGTGGCTCACTGCTAATCTGTAATGTTTTTAAGAGCTTTTGTCCGCAACTCTGACGATAAACAAAATACCATCGGCACCCAAGCACGGTTCAAGTAGAGGCCGTATTTACCGTGGAGCATAAGTGGGTGGCTGTGTTTGTGTGCGCTCCAGGTCTCAGTTAGAGAATTGTTTGGCCTGGTCAAAATGTTTTTGGGTGTTATGTTTGTAGAGTGAAGTGTTGGTGTGGTTTGTGTGTTTTAAGTCATGCATAAGGAGTGGGTGGTGCAGAAGGAACACATACAGCACTCATGGTATGTAGGAGTTTATTGGTGTTACAGACATGACTGAGATCTCGTAATCAAGCTGCCTGTCAAAGGTTGTTGTTGTTTACTGGGAGAAGAATAGAGCATTTTGTTAGTCCTGTTATTATATCATTTTGTGTGCGTCATCAGGTCACACTCAGAGACTCTGCCCTTCGGCTACAGTAAATATGGATGAAGATATTGAGTGATATAAGTGATGTAATCCAAATAAAGTGTGTCCATGAAACTGAAGACAAACATAGTTAAACAGCAATGAAGTGGAACATTTCAAGAATTTCCTGTACTTGATATTGTAAAGCCAGCATTTACAGCTATTATGCATTTTTAAAAACCTTATACTTTGTGCTGCTCCTATCTGGTCGCCGTTATAGGTCAAATTCAGCAGGAGCTTTGTCCCCTCTGCTATAACAGCTGAACAGATCATTGAGTCGCTAAATGTGTGTTTTGTCTATTGTTATATGTGGGTGATGATGTGTTAATGTAGGGTATGTGTATACTGTATGTTGCATCTTGAGGATGTTTTGTACGGGTTGGTGAAAACAAGTTTCCTGCAAAGGACACATAAAGCTGAATCTGAATCTGAATCTTATATACAAAGTTTTTTCAAAGATTGACAGAAGTCAAAAGTGCTTGTGGAGAAGCGGTATGGCAGCCCAGCAGGGTCATGATTCTGGCAGTGTAATCCAATTACTGAAGACTAGGGGCCGGATCAGGCGGGAGTCCAGGCTAAAAGCAGGGGATGAGGTCATAGTAATGACTGTATGCCTCTGACAATACAACATGGTTCACTCAGGCAATAGGCCACTCTCCAGTTTCCATTCACCTACACTGCATAACGACGATAAACTATTATAAATCCATCAACAAAGAAGCCTGTGTGCACTCACGTGAGTAGCCATTGTGTGCGCAAGAAACACAATGGCTACTTATCCCTATACTCCACTACATGTCCAGTTGTCCTGTGTAGTGTCATTGTGTCTCTCGCTTTTGCATATTTCACTTTCGCCAGCTGATTAAACCAAAACGAACCCATTATTTTACTTAAATCAACACGAATAGGACATTTTTAGATCTGTTTAATATCTTATTTTTGGATTAAATTGATCAGAATGATTTGTTTTTGGATTTTTCATATGAATATTTTGTATTTGAAAAAATACATAAAAAACACAATACCCTAGGCTGTGTTAGGTAAGTTTGCTCTATCGTAACGCCGCACATGCTTTTTGTGCTCAAGTTACATCATATGCGAGGTAGATACCGGTACTTCATTTGTTGATACGTATGCTCCAGTCCACTGTAGGTCTACTTTTAAAACTATCTTTACCAGGTCAAATCGGGACATATTTATTTGTACTCAGACTCTGGTGTCTTACATAAACAGATGAATCAGCCCAGCATGTGGGTAGAGTATAAGCTCAAGTCTGCATTTGTTCTGAACCTTGACTGCTTCATCCCTTTGATATAGTCTTTAGACAAAGTCTGTGGGCTGTATCATGTTATCCACAAAAACCCTTTTATCTTATCTGCCTCAGAATCAAACCAACATGATGGGTGCAGAATGACATGAAATGTGTCTCTATTACCCGTAGGTAAGGCTTTGTGTTTTTTGATATAAATCTTAGCTCTGGGTAACCATATGGGGTCTCCCGCAGTGTCTAAGCAACAAGCAACCAGATCTTCCCTCTTCCGTCTATTGAAGTCAGTCAGGAGTCATCCCCCCCTTCCCCCTCATGCCCCCTGATCTGCATCCTGTTTACTTGTGAGGAGTCTGGCTTTTTAGCGGATGTGGAAGCATATGAAGTATAGCTCTGTATATCAAACCGGATATCTTTTAGGGGATCAGAGGAAATGACCGCATGAGGGTTCATCGTCCAGGTTGCCACTGTCATCTGTGTTGAACAACAGACAAGGAATACCTCTCAACAATGAACATGTTGGGGTTTTTTTTTTGTTTTTTTTCCTTGCCTTTCCTGCTTTGTTAACATCAACACTCATTATCCTGCATTTCCTTTCACAAGCTTCTGGACATTACCACAGCAATAGAGGCGGCAACTGACATTCACTATAACCCTATAGAGTCACCAGCTGTTTTATTTTCTGCCACAAAACTGACAGTTTATGTCCGTGTGTGTGATTATTTGAATTGTGACGATCTAAATAAAATGAGCTTGGTTCATCTGTGGATTTTGCAAACATTTAATACAATATTCATTGAAAACATTTGATGAAATTTGATAAGATAGATTTGCATGTGGCTCACACACACACAGCACATAGTAGTATAGGATGTTTTTTTGCTTTCCAAGCTTTTTACATGTGGGCTATTTTAAGTTTTGCCCTCAGGGGTATTTTGAAAGCATCTTAAGTTGTGGTGAATATCCCTAATGGGGGTGAAATATATTAGCATATTTGACAAGCAGGAATAAACTTGTGGTGGCGGACAGATGGTGCCCCCCCCAAACCCCAGCCCCTACCCCACCCCTTAATACACACACACACACACACACACACACACACACACACACAGACGCATATCTGAGCAGCGTGCCCCACCCATATCCTCCCACTGCTGTTGTGCGGTTTCTTCTCTGTGGTTCGTAGTACCAGGGCATTTTCCAGCTCTGTGCAGCAGATGAAGAGAGATCGGGGTCGAGATGGTAGACGCACAGTGTTCTCTTTTTACACGACACACCCATCTCTGGTTCCCCTGAAGATCTACATAGTCCACTCATCTCAATTACCCCCCCCCCCCCACCCCCCCTCCGGCTGGCAGAGGAGAGCCTCCCCATCTCACATAAATTAATTAAACCGGAGGGCAAATTTTGAAAAGCATCTCCTCGTTTTAATAGGCCATCTATTCAGACATTTAGCAAACCCAATTTCAAAGGGTTGCCCCTTCACCCCGGGGGTCCTTCAACACCACAGTGCAATCACAGAACAGCAGCATGTCTATATTCTTCTCTCCACCACACCCAGCCCAGCCACCATCACCATCACCCGCCTCGCCCTCCTCCTCGTTCCCCAGGCTCCTTTTGTAAATAGGCTAGTGGGCCTGGGTCCCCCTGTCGCAGTGGACCCAAGTCACACGGGGTGCACGCTTTGAAACCCTCAGGCAGGGGAGAGAGAGAGGGAGAGGGAGAGAGGGAGGGAGGAAATGGGAATAGAAAAGGGGAGATAAGAAGGCAGGAGTTGTATAGTCAGGCAGGGGGCTGGCTCAACAGCAATAACAACATCAGAGTTTGGGCTCAGGGAGAGAGCAAGAAGAGGAGGGGTTTTAATTGGATGTGTGCCAGTCTCTCCGGGGTCCCATGGAGAAACAGGGATAGTAGCAGACACAGAAAAGGAGAGAGGTTTTTTTTTTTTTTTTTTTTTATGGGAGGGGCAGTGGGCAATGCAAGGCTTTCCTGTGGGAACCAGTGTGCTCTCTTTAAGATGGGAGGAGAACAGGGGTTCCTCTATCAGCTGGCTTAATGAGTTTAAAGAGCTGAATAAAAAAAAAACACAACAACCAGCTTGTAGCTATGTAACATAGCTTAATAAATATGTATCTCATCAAAGAGCAGTTGGCTTTTTTCCGCATCGTGTGTGCAGCGTTCACTCCACAGGTCATTGTGTTTTGGCTTATCTTTCATCTTCCTCCAGTATTGTTCCTTGAATATGATGTTGTTGGTGGAGAGAGATTGAGGTATTGTAGCAACGAATGAAAGAACTCATTGTTAATGCAAACCACAAGACAATATTTGTTGTGCTGTATTCAGATACTGTTGGGTAGCCTACTGTATGATCCATTATGAACCAGTAGTAGTGGGGCGACTGAGCCTCCACCTCATTCTTTACAAACTGACACTGTCTCATATGGAAGGTTTGCCTCCCTGACCCGAGAGTTAACCCCACTACGGTCACATGCAGGGTTTAATTACTGCAGATGGGAAAGAGAGGTCATTACTCTCCGTCTGGCCGGGAGCGAAGGCAGGACCTGCCCAAGAGACCGTCCTCTGCTGGGAGGGCCAGCGCAGAGATAGGGAGAGGGGGGTTCCAGTAGGGACGACACGTGGAAGAGATTGGGAGATAGGCTACCTTTAGCCTCGTTCATGACTTAAGTGGTGGAAAATTGACAGAGTAGATCAGGGATGATGAATGGTTGACTTCAAGTGGCAACACAGTGTGGTTAGACTGGAAAAAACCTCAGAAAGAAGGCAAATCAAGTTTCTGCAGGCCGTCCCCCCACCCCTGTCAATTCCTCACCCTGATTGATTAGACATGTCTGGGCACTAATGGATGGGGCTGCATGGGGCCATAAGGTAGAAAATGCATTATAGGGTGTAATATACAGAATTAAAAAAACAAAAAAAACCTCTCTCCTCTAACCCAAGAACAAATACACAAACAGATTTCATTGTATTCACTTCCCCCGTCTTCCTGCAGACCTGACCTTGGACTTTCGAAGAGAATGTAATCACGTGTGTGTGTGTTTGAGTTCATGATTATGTGTTTATGTGTGTGCCTGGCCCCAGCTGTGGTCTCCAGCTGCTCCCCTCCTCTGTCATTTATTTCAAAAACAAGAGGTTGTTCAACAGTAGAAGTCACAAGTAAAGGGTTCTAGTACGTGGAGTGGAGCACGGTGTCTTTTGGGAGATATGCTTTAACATGCACCACACAGGGACTGCTTGTTTATTGCCTCGCAGGCTTGGCCAGGTAGCAAAGGGATAAAAATAAAAAAAAACAACTTCAAAGCAACGTCAGACCAGCATGCTCTTTGTGCAAACACATCTCAGATCGGGAGAAGGGATGGGATGGGACACGGGCGAGGACTGTAGTTGCCAGAGAAGGAGGGATGAGAGCGGGCTGAGCTCTGCAACAGCCATCTGTGTCAGTGTCACCCCCCCACACCCTGCCTTTACCGAGTGACCGCCTCCCCGCTCGCTCTGTCACTGTAATTGGCATAGCAACCATAACGACGGCTGTTCCCCTGGGGTGCAGGCGAGTGGGACCCAGGGTGTCAGGCAGGGAAGGGGAGAACCGACAGGCTGACTGCAGGCCAGGCCAGGCCAGGCACCGATAAGGCTGACTTTGCATTGCAAATGACTGAGGTTGTGAATGGCCCAAAACTGGAGCTGGCACGGGCCAGTGCCATGATATGAACGATGATAAAGAGCCCAGACTCCATCTAAGACGCCGATATGGTGCAATACATCAGGCCTATTGAATCTCTGCTCTCCCTGGAGATGCCGGCTTTTTTTTTTTTCTCCTTTCATTCTGTAGGACATTCAGCAGCTGAACAATAGACCCGATAACCAGCCAGGAGAAAACGGATCCCTCCTCGTGATTAATTTACCGCTAAGATTGAATACTGACGACAAGAGGAGATTTTAAAAGCCTTGTTGTTCATATCTCATGTTGCACGAGACCGGGGAGGCTGTTTTTCATTGTGACATGGGAGAGAGTAACAAAAACAGTAACCCAAGTCAATATAAACCTGCTCAGGAAATACTTAACCCCACGGAAATCTTTCTGTAAATGTTGATCGTGGAACGTAGTTTGTTTTTAAGCTCACCTTGTATCTCACTCACGAATGGCATTAAAATGAGCTTAACTCATTTCCCTGCCTATTCAGTATCATGGAAAAGCTGCCTCCATCATTGTATTACATCTACACTGAAGGCTAAATAAACTGTGCTCAGATCCGTGCTTCCTTAGTTCACTGCCAGGGGCATAATGACTGTTTCTACCCTGTAATAACACAGGAGCCAGTCTATGAACACGAACAGTGTGGAGCCTTCAGGCCGACTCAGACACTGTAATGGACAGAGGACGGCGGTTTGTCCTCCTTTTGCAGGTGTTTCACCTTCTATACAGTCCATAACGTCTCCTGCCTTTGTAAACGCGTAATGAATATAGATTAGCAGCATGTTTGAACACGAGGTTTCATCTGACCAAAGACAAACTTCACACAGAATCTCAAATGCAGGCTTCAGATTGGAGGCCTATGTGTGTGTGAAGCTGGAATAAAATATGACACATGTAGTTTTCCCCAGACAGGCCTGATGAAAGGATGAACTAACGCTTCATCATTACAGCCTGATGTAAGCAGGGAGAATTTATGTAGAGATTTAGTATCACTGAGCTCCTACAGTCCAATTAAGCTACTCTGATATTTTTTGATGGTTGAGGAGGACTTCTTCACCAAGGCATGTAAAGGCCCTCATGAGTCTGATTAGTGCATCGCTCATGTGCAGAGACCTGTGTGATGTATGTGTGATTTAATTGCATGTTTCTTTTTCTTTTTCCCAATGGCTCCGTCTCTCTCCATCTCTCTTGTCCTGCAACTGCAACTCAGGAGATCCACAGTCTGGCACAGCTCTGTGGTTGTGTCTAGGTAGCTCCACACCCTTTATATTTAAGTCTCATGTTGAAAAATATAACTTACTTGAGGCTAAATAATTTCATTTCAAGGAAATACACGTCTCGTAATCTCACATGTGGGTTATGTTTCTTTAACCTTTGTTTTCTTACTGTAAATTCTATGTGGAGTGTTTTTTTTTGCCTTTGGCATGTAGTGCATCTTCTCTGTGTGTGTTGAAAACACGAGGTGCCTGCACTGCACCCCTACAAGGCTCCACCTCCAGCTCCTTTATCTCTGAAGGGAGAGCAAGCCTCGACATGGCTTTAGAGTGCCAGGTGCTGCAGTACGGCTGACTGCAGGGCACAACGGGAAAATTGGAAATGGCATGTATATGTGTGTGTGCGTGTGTTGAGTCTGTGAAATTGTCCAGGCCTGTGTGTGAATAATAACCCAGCAGCTCTCTGTGCTATGCAGTGAATCAATGTGGCTCTGTGCCAGGCAGCAGCTAATATCCCATCCTTCCCATTCGCACTTCTTTTTTTTCACCCTCTCTCCTTCTTTCTCCTTCTGTCTAGCACATATAACACACACACATTTGCATTCCTCTAACTGTTAAATATGACGGTTTTTCTTATATCTGTGTGCAATAATAACAGCGCTCAGTTAACTAAAACAAGCTATACCGCCACGTGAGATGGGCAGCATTCCTCACAGAGCCAGGTTATGTTATACAGCCCGTTAAAGCAGAAATAACACAGTGAGCTATTAGGTCTCAAAGAAATAAATAAAGTAGGTAGTGTAGTGAGGCTGCTCAGTGAAGATTAGTGGGTCAGTCTGCAGTGCTAGGTCGCACATGGATGTGTGACATAGAAAGCCACAGGTTCACCAGATGCCTTTTAACCTCATAGCTCTAGAGATTTCTATTATGAACAGTTGATAGTGGACAGCTAAATATAGAGTCAACACACACCTCGGAGCTATCTGTCCCTGCAGCCTCGCTGGCTGCGCAGTGGCCTGTGAATGGAGATTGAGAGAGATTGAGAGAGAGAGACGGAAACGGGCAGAAAGACAGCATGTCTCTGTTTATCATCACAAACTGTGACTGCACGTGAGCTGCGGTTCACGAGGCAGAGAAACAATCCAGTGGGTTTTTTTTTTCTTTTCTCTTCTCCCTGCTCCACCTCTCTTCCTACGCAGTCGCCTACAGTGACAACTCTGATATCACTGACCAGCTTTCAGTGTTGCTGAAACACCGCTTTGGCATCCAGGGTCAAGCCCTTCACTCCGGACCAACTGAATGAGTAATTAAAATCGATGTAAGCTAAACGACATAGTGTTTTATTGTTCAGCAGCTCTCATCACAAGCTGTCTTTGTCATAGCAGAAGAATGCTGCCGAAGAGACTCAAACTTCTCGGCTCAGAATCTGCCCACGCTGTGTTTGGCGAGGACGTGTGAGACCAAATCTCATATCACATTTCTGCATCTGCAGGGTGTGTGTCATCTGGTGTCTCACAGAGGACATGTCCTGTTGTGCCCTGTCTGGCATCATCTAGTGAGATTATCATGTCAGCAGTGTGCCTCGAAATCAGTGTTTAGATAAGGGATGGCATCTCAGCATCCTTTTTTTTTTAAATCATTCTGTCCTGTCAGATTCAAATGTCACTTTGTTGGCCTAGTTTTTTTCTAGTGTTATTTTCTCCAGAGTTACACTCTCCACAGTTTGCCCTTCCTCAAATTGTCAATCCTTGTCTCCAGGTTTTTATCAGTACACATCTTTTTGTTTCATTGTAGTATAATTTGTGGATGTCAATCAGCCCATTACAGATTACAGTCTGTGGCTCCCTGAGACTTACCATTAAAGCAAATCTTCACTATCCCATCCACACATGATTTCATTAGGGAAAAGTGAGTTTCTTTTTGATCTGGCTTGTGCAGCCACAAAGAAGTTTCTCTCTGCTCCTCCTCCTCCTCCTACTCCTCGTCTTTCTGCAGCAAGCTTTACTTTTCCAGTAGAGCTGGGCAATGAGACCACAGGGGGTTAAATAGAAACTCTAACAATGAGCAGAGATAACTGAATCAGACTTCACATCCAAAGACTGTTCTAACTGGGTTTTCCTCCTAAGGCAGGGCTTTTCAAAGGGACTCACTAGTATTGATTCAAATGCTGCTTGCCTCTTAAATCCAGCCCTGTGTACAGTTTGTGTATGTGTGTATGTGTGTGTGTGTTAATTTGAGTGTACCTATCGGCTTTATCCTTCACTCTAGGGGGATCCACAGTAATCATATCTCTTGAGACATCTCACATCCCGCTCTCTGTTCTCGCTTCACGCCACACCAACACGGCTCTCCACCGGTGGAACAGGAACTGAAAATATAAATTTAGATTCGGCCTCCACCGGCTCCACGGAGCCTCTGAGACCAGCATCATTGATCTGTTTGTTACCTGTCAGCGAGCCCAAAGCCCATCTCCCTCGTGCTCTTGACTCACTGGATTAGAGGAACATGCGCAGGAGGATCCTGAGCTGGGGAAACCAGAGTGCACTCTGTGACCTGTATCTCCTCTCTGCTTGTATTTCCTATAGGTGTTGACCATGAGCAGAGGTGGGGGGGCTTTAACCTTCACAATCCAGTGTTTAGCATTTCAGAACAGGGATCATGTAGCATAAGAGAAGTGGTTGACCGTTGTGTCCTCATTTGTCCCACCGTCTAATCAGTGGACTTTGGGACCTTTTGAAGGCTGTGTCTCTGGTCAGATTAGAGGACAACACAATGATTAAACCATGTCCAAACTTGCTTTGAACACAAACACAGAAGCAGCCTGTGTTGAATCTAAGTCCGTCCTGTCAAAGAACTCAGTGTTGTATAGCAACATTTGTTTTTCAGATAGCTGAGTTTAGTTTGTGTATAATAAGCCTCATTACCAGAGAAACCAGCGTTTCTACAGGCTCTATTCTAAAACGCAGTCATAGCAACGTGCTCCTTCCCTAAATTAGTTGGCATGTTTGCACCCACGCAGACGCCTTTATTTATACTTTAAAGGTTCCCATGTGTTAATCATATGACTAGATCCTCGCTTACGGTTTGAGCAATGTTTGGGGAAGTGGTGAAATAGTTGTGATGAGGTGCCTTGTCTCATTTGATCAACTCCTGACTCACATGATGCTTTTGATCAGAGTCATTGTGCTCTGATCCTCTTCATATGGCAGCCCAGATTATAAAGCCCAGCCCAGCAGGGGTGCCGAACCTCCGCCCACAATGTATGCACTCATCTGGAATCAGAACTCACGGTCTGCAGAGCGATAAATCTCTTACATTATTGACTTTTCTGTATGTAGCTTCATAATGTACACGATCTGTGAGGAAATCCGGTCTAGACCTAGACGCCGTGCTAATGACCAAAGACCTGCCTTTGATTAGCTTTACAAGAGATTAATAATCCATGCTCACATGTCCAATGTAAAAAAAAAAAACTGCAACATATGGCGAGCTAAAGATGAATTATAAATTGGGTGGGCAGCTCACTGTGAGATTAGAGGCTTGGTCGCGTGCGTCCCCAATTTACCCTCCCCTAAAAGTAGCCTAAACCCACGCCTGGGGAGCTGAGATTAAAGACCCTGGGTCAGTGGGTTTTGGACATGGTCTCTCACTTCCATGTTTGAAGGATGGGACTCTTAGATTGGATTGATTGGAGTCCCTTCGATATCCACTGTGCTCCAACTAGATTATAATGATGGGATTCCCCCTGATTTCTGATTGGGTTAATCCTGCCCCTTGTACTGTAATGACTTTCTAATCAAATGCGGACTCTTGTGGCGTGGGTTTTTGAAAGGAGCTAGGGAGGAAGGTGTCGGGAAGTGTTATTCAACCAACACTCTTATCTTAAGTTACTGACAGTGGTTGTTTATTGACATGTTGGCTGTCAACCTTGGTTGTAAAATAACTTATGCCCTTCCCAATGGTTAGACCGTCAGTCCAAAACAATAATTACTTCACTGTCACATAGATCAAATCATGTCATCTGAGTAGCTGAAACAAATAGTATACATTTTTGATAAATCATCCAAACAGTTGATTTTCTATCTCTGGATTAATAAACTAATTTCACACTGATCTACTATTTAGTTTATTATTAATGTTGGCTCTTAACAGTTTATCTGTTATCTGAAAAAGTGTTGTGACTTCCTTTTATTACATTTGCCCAGTAGGCTTGTGCATTATGTGGCTGCTCACGAAAAATTTTACCCATAAAAAGATCTTTCTTTCTTTCTTTCTTTCTTTCTTTCTTTCTTTCTTTCTTTCTTTCTTTCTTTCTTTCTTTCTAAATGAATTATATTTAGCCTGAGAGAGTTAAACTGCTCCTCTTTGCCATCTTGAGCGTCATCTTTCCTGGAATGTGAGATATAACCTCCCACCATCATGCACGAGACATGATGTCACGCGCTTCTGTAACCCATTAAACTACTTTTACGCATTCACGTTTTCATCCTGCAAGTAGGTCAGTTTGACTGATACAAATTTCCAGATTTTCCTTTCTCTAAAGGAATTACTGGGATTAATACGATATGCAGGGAAAGAGAGAAAATCCTGCAGCAGCAGCCCCAGCCCGGTCACGTGCAGATGTAAGGGGGAGAGAGAGCGTGGGGCAGATGCAAACAAGGTCAGATTTAGTGCCTCAGGTGATTTCAGATTACAGGCTGCACTCGAGCTGGGAGGTGAGATGAGAATCAGAATTTCCATTGGATCACGGGTGGTTCCAGGTTTGGAAATGAACTCTGCAATCATTGGGATGGTTATTTAGAGAGAGAGTTGTATAACCTAGATTCTACTGCAGTGATGCTCTCCCTCTCTCCATCTCTCTCTCCCACTGTCTCTCCCTCTGTGTGTCCATATTTTTTGTTGCTGCCTTGCAGACCATTAACAAATTAAGGTCAAATTAAAGCAGCACTAAATATAGTCAAATGGTATTTCAGTTTGCACAGTCACACTAAATCAGCCTTTCAGCAGAATGTTCCCCACTGAAGGAAGAGGCTGCAACCCATGATGTGTCATCCATAATTATTTATTCCTCACCAACTTCTTCCCCCTCTGCCTCTGTCTGTAAACATCAAATAATATCTGCTGACCTTCCTTTGCTCTGCTATGATCTCCTGAGGTATTAAGAGCATTAGAATATACAGGCTTCTGGTGATCACCCGGACACTAGTCCGTTTGCTCTACTTTTCCTGTTTGGTTTTCCCATCTGTGGAGTCACTGCAGAGCACGTGCAGGGAGGCCAACATCCTGCGGCTCAGGAGGGGAGGGGGAGATGGTGATGGGGGGGGGGCATGGGGGAAGACGGGGTGATGCAGCCCAGATGGAGCCTGACTGATTATCTCTCCAGGCAAAGACAGTATTTTAGGAGTTTTTTTTGTGCCCCTGTCCCCAACTGAACCTCAGTAGAGAGGATCAGTGTCACTTTTAACAACGTCAAATCTCTTGTGTGGCCTAGTAACAATGCAATGACCACAAAATTCTCCTTTACTTTTTTTCTCCAGGCCTTCGGACAAGCCTACTCCAACCACAGGAAGGTGGCAGCAGATGGGGAGAGCCGCGAGGAGTCCCTTATCCAGGAGTCGGCGTGCAAGGAGGCCTACTACGAACAGAGGGTCCTGGAGCTGCAGACCGAACTGCGCCAGACACGCAACATCCTCACCAACACCCAGTCTGAGAACGAACGCCTGAACACCATCTCCCAGGAGATGAGAGAGGTAAGAGAGCCAAAAACCCAGTCAGAAACATATCAAACACATTATTTTGCTCCCGAGCTGCAGCAGGTGTTAAAATTGACTCTTTTTAAGTCCGGTCAGCTGCAGCTGTATCACAGGATGCTCAGAAAAAGCACTTCATTTTCAATTGAATATTTCTTTTCATCAGAAGACGTGTCTAACGTCAGCACTTTGAGAACAAGCTCAGGTCGGGAGTTGAAGCGGAGGATGGTGTCTGCACTTATCCGCCTGCAGCTATCGAGAACAAGGGCTGTGTTTGTTGATGCTATCATCTGTTGGGTTTTTCTATCCGTCTGAAGCTGCAGAAAACATAATAGATATTCATGGATGATCAATCTCAAGCCCTGTGCGGTCAGCTCAGCAGTTTCTCCTTCCCCATGTCACCGGGTTTTTTGGGAACTGTTGAGTTTCTCTCAATAATAAAAGAAGGTCTTGACCCCTTACCCTGCAAAGTACCTTGAGATTATGATTTGATGCTATACAATTAAAACAAATTGAGTTGAAACTGGGCCGCACCGCATTCAGTATTTAATCCTACATTCATTCGTCTTCGATACATTTAATATTGCTGTGCCAGCCTGTCTGATTTTGGGTGTGATTGCAAAGTCTACATCTTTGTGTTTTTGACATGCTAAGACAAGACTATAATATAATAACGGCTGATTGAAGCAAGCAACACCTTACCTTCAGGCCTACCGTGAAGGACTCCACCCTTATTGTGATGCAGGGCGAAGTCAGAACCACAGATTGGGGAACACAACTGACAGCATGAGTAATTTGTTGTTTTATAACGGACAAACATAATCCCACATGCATGATTGATTAATGTTATTAAGTTTGTGAACTTCCGTGTGCTTAAACTGTCAACGTGAGCGACAAGACAACCTCCACCCCAGACGAGCCCTTCGCCTGCCTGCCACTCCCCTAAATCCCAGCATACCCACACCCTCACGCATTCCAGCAAGCACATTAATATTCCACTCTCTCCAGCTTCCCCAACTAACTATCATAACGCAAAGCTTTATTGTCTGCGCCCCACTTTGGACATTGTTTGACCTCGCTTGTTTGCTGCCATTTACATACACTCAACAGCTAAGTGACCTGATTAAAACAGACAAGAGGGAAGTGCAGAGCGTGGATCGGCGATTCGGCGAAGCCTTTGCCAATGGCAGTGCATGTGCGACGGTTCAAGTCACACTGACTGAGAGATGTCTGCAGCTCCGAGGAAGCCCGTTTTGACACAAAGACAGGAAGACATAAAGGAGGTGAAGAAAGAAAAGATGAACACAGTCTGACAGGAAGGCACAGGAGGCATCTCACCTTTATAGATGGGTGTCTTTGATGCAGAGGTCCATGCTCCCTTGACAGTGAAGCAAAGGTTGGAATAATAAAGCGAGGAGGTGGGGTTGAATGAGCAGCTTATTTTAGGAGTCTGGAGATGCGAGGAGTAAGAAGTAACAGACCACTAATGGTAGATTTAACCCGACTTGACACGTGCAGCTCTAGTAAGGTGCACGCTCACCTACAGTATCAGGCAGCAGCTATGTTGCTGCATCTTATCAGTATTTTGTGCAGGAATTCTTTGGCCTCAACAACAACAGATCAATGTTTTCATATTCATTCCAAGCATGCCTCTGCACAGAAGCACCAAGAAAACTCTGGTACTGTTGCTTTGTTCAAGTCATCAGCTATAGGCGTATACATGTGCTTTTTTTTGGGTGGGGTGTCTCCATCCCCCTCTTCCCTGTATAAGGCTCTTCCTCCTCAGCAGCTAAACCCGTCACCATTGCAAATCTTCCCTTGTTTGTGTGAAGCAGATTTAGCTGGGTCTGCTGTTTTTGCAGGTCAAGTTAGTAATTCCAGGGTAATTGGTAGGGGGGGTGAAGACCGGGCCTCCCCTCTTGAGTGGAGTCTTAAGTGTTTGGCAGACAGAGGCAGGATTTACTGCTGTTTTCTGTCAGTCACTGCTCGAGACAGATGTCGGCAGCATTTGTAACTGAGATTAGTAAAAAAAAAAAAAGAAAAAAAAAAGACTTGGTCCCTCAAAACGACTTAAATTCCAGAAAGCTATAAATTCCACCATAATTAGGTCAGCTGCTACTCAGCTCTATATGTTGGTATAAGTTGGCGCATTATGGAAGCCAGATGTGTGTCAGCAGACATGTTTTTGAAACCAAACATGAGACTTGACTTTCTGCAGTCATCCAAGACACAGTTTGAACATGATGAAGACATGAAGGCTCCTAAATGTCTTAGCTAAGGTTATTAACTGCTGTATAGAGAAAAGGCGATACAGTGGTGTGACTGGTGTTGCACTGGTGGTGGGCGGCCATCGTGGCTTTTCTGCAGGTGTCATTCCCATTATAGCCGACCCCATGGGCCCCCAGCCAGCTGTAATTGGCTAAATAAAAGAGGCCGGAGTGTAAATCGCCCCATGTATGGGAGATAATGACACCCTTCTAATGGCACTTCTGTGGGTGCTAGGAGGAGTGTGTGTGGCAGGCAAATGGAGGGAGCCTGGGCACTGAGGCTGGCATTGTGACCAGACTGACAGGGCTGAAAGAGCGCTTTGTCTCCCAGGTTTCAAATTAGCCCCAAAAGCTCTGGCTGTGAGAGGAGGGGAGGGAGGGAGGGAGGGAGGGAGGGGGGGCACCAGGAGACGACGAGATTGGTGCGAAAGAAAGGAGGAGGCCTGAAATCCGTTAAAGAAGGAGAAAAGCTTAATGAGAGTCAATTCAGTGCCCGTGGTGGTTGCTGCGTTCCTGGGACGGCACGGCTAATCATATTGAGTCAGGAGGGAGATTGAATGACTCAATTTCCTCGTGGAATGTAACTGACAGTTGGGCTGCAACTGTTTCCTTTTGTGTTAAGTGTTTTTTTTGTTGTTGTAGTTGTTTTATATTCACTCAATATTCACAAGGTTCCATCCTGTGTAAAATAAAGAGTTTTGCAAAAAGGGTTGAGGAGATGGAATTTGACGGTTGTGCTGCTGCTTACAAATGGAGCAACAGAAAGTGTTGTAATTCCACAGATCTGGAAGCTTCACTCGCTGTGAAAAGGCTTTTGTCTCTGCGCAGGGCCCGTTCATTCACAACCATTTAGCTGCAGCATTTCAGCCGGTTACATACAACACATTTACAGTAAAACCTCCCAGGCTGTAGCTAGCTATCTCATGCCAAAGACTAGAAATGTTAGCCCCCGAGCTGCGCTGATAAGACGTATTTCACTGTTATGGTTGGGTCTACAGGATTAAAACCTCCACAAAGAGCCAGTTACATTGTAAGGAGGCGCAGTCTAATAGGCATGACTTCATTAAATTCAATCTCATGTCTGGGGAGGAATGTGCCTACAGTGATGGCTGCCATTATCCACGCAGGATGGGGGATTCCCATCGCCCGCCTCGCAGGAAATTATCAACCAAAGCAGAAGATAAAAAAAAATAAAACGCTGAGAAATCTTATCACGACACTTCAGTCTGGCTATTCAGAAAATGTAACTATGTTTCCACCTTTAAGCATCAGCACATGATCGCCCGCAGTGCTACCATGATCCTACATCTGCTCCATTCACGATGCAGTGTTGACACGGTGACTGTTGTCTGCCCTACGCTGCAGAATCACCAGCCTCAGACCTTTTTTACTCTCACAGCCACATAAATGATGGTTATTGTGGCTTGTGTCAATCGCGCTAATGTGGAAGCCATTCAAATGTCAAACGTGATTGGGGTTTTTTTCCACCTCATTGACACAGTGGCTGGAGCTTAATTTAAGTGCCGCTTCAACTGGCTGGATTAAACACCTGACAGACAAGCGAGAGGGAAGGTATCGGCACTGATGGGATGAGTTTAAAAGGTTAGTAGAAGGCAGGGGTTTAAGCTCATTGCGAGGGAGGCCATTGTTGCGATCGCAATCAGAAGCAATTAGTAGTGCTGCGGAGTAGTTGGTCAGTGGAAAAGACGGACATGGGCGTAGAGTTTCAGTCGCGTCGAAGCTTTACCTTGATTATTGAAAGGTCAGAGTTGAGTCGTAAAGGGATCCCAGAGCGGTTTGCTCTTTGTTCTTCTTATTATGGTCTGACGTGAGGCTAATGTAACAGGGCTCTTAGAGGGCTCAGGGGTGTCGATGTCGAGCACCTTATTATTTCTTGTGACATGAATGCCAAGACGGATCACCTCCTGTCCTGCGGTAGTTGAGAGACTGGGGGGTGGGGGGAAGTGCAGTGTGGAAAATCGAGATGGAAAAATTGATCTTCAAAGGAAAGAACTGATTGAAACGACAGAGGATTATAACCGGAAATCAAAAAAAAAAAGAAATCGGACATGTGCTACATCAGTTTTATCGCTACTGCTGTCGCACATGACCCATAACCTTCTCTAAACCCACCAGATGTTATCTGAGGTATCTACTTCCAGATGTTATCTGCTCGTAGCACCCAACACACCCTGCTAGCCGTCTCCTCATGTGTGTGTGTCTCAGATTTATGGGTACTTTTAAGCCTCAAGACAGTTGGAAGATTTTCCATTAATTCCTAATGGTGTTTGTCTTTTTGTATCAGCTTTAACTGAGCTCTGAAAATGTGTCCCGTTTGATTTAAACCCCAGGCTCACATCACCAAAGAGGTTTTCCATGCCTGATCAATGAATCCTGATAAATCAAGAACACACACACGCAAATAGTGCCCTGCACATTGACTTGAACTAATAGTTTTAAACATGCTCACGTGCACATTTCTCCACTTCCATCAAAGTGACCTCGAAATCACTAATTCACTGTTAAGTGCATGCCGACACGCTTTCACCCGGTGGGCTTTTCCTTTCAGCTGCCACACACTGGGCAAAGTACGAGCAGCCACGCAGTCACAAGCCACGTTTTTTTTTTTTTTTTCTATTTTTAATTGTCTCACTGTAAAGCGTGATGGTGTTTTCTCTCTCTAATGGAGTCTGGGTAGGACGCTGAATAGGATGACAGTCGCTCGCAGACAAGAGGAGGATAAAAGCAGATCTGCTTTCACCTACTTTCTCAGCTCTGACAGCAGCAATAGGCCCCTGAGCGTCATTATTCCTTTGCTCTGTCTAAAGCCACGCTGAGGGGGGGTTTGAGCTGCTCTGCATCTGTGATTCACTTGGCGTCTCTCCTGAAGGTCATCCTGAGACGCTCCTGGCTTTGTAGAGTTAGATTTAACTTGGGCTGACGCGACCTTGACGTGCTCCATTGAAAGTTTTTTTTTTTTTTTTCCTCTAATCAGCTCACTGAAGTCCAAAAGGTTCTCTGTGGAGTTCAGCATCAGTAGAGATCTTCCAGCAGATACTCTGCACACTTTTTTTCTGATCTGATAAGTAGACATGATGGAACTGAAGCTCAGCATGAAGAAAGGAAATCAACTGTGACGGATACATGTCCTCTAAAAGCAGTCATCACGCTGACACAGGGGAGGTGAGGGAGGTGGGGGTTGGAAAAATGAGCCCAGTGGTGCTGTTGGTGAAATGGCAAAATGGAGGTCAGTGATATCAGACAGAGAAGCTGAGATAGGGAGAAAAAAAAACAGTATTGAGCTGGTGTATACTTGGTGTCCTGCCATCTTCCAGCACTTTGCACTATGCAGGGTAAAAAAAAACCTTGTGCATGTGCATTTTAGTGAAGTGCAAAGTGAGCGGGATGGAGGGGGAAATGAAGGTCAGGGGAGTGAGAGTATAGAGGGAGGTAACACGGTGTGTATACACTACATATCAATAATACAGAAGGGTACAGATATGGATGTCTGCGCAGCCCTTTCTAGGGAACAAAACAGGAAGAGGCAAAGCAAATATGGATTTTATAAAAATGCGAGCTGGATTCTGTGGGAGTTATGGAGCAGCAGAGCCTTTAATAAAGCATTAAAACATTCCTAATCTACACTGTTTGTTAAGCCTGAAACTTTGCCACCATGGTTTTACTAAGTGATGGAGGTTACAGCGGCTCAAACACATTGAGAAATTCACTCAGAGCTTTGGTGGGATTTTAGCAGGCTCAGCCTCACTGTGCTGTCAAAAGCAGTTTACTAGTGAGAAGAAAGCTTTAGTTGAGTTGAAAATGAGAGCTCGCACAATTGGAAGAAGCTTTGACCCATAGAAATGTGCTCTCATGGCAATTTATTTTCACCAAGAGGGACTTCATTAAAGCAGGAAACCACTGCTGTTTGTTTTTTTTGATACACACACACTAGTCCTCACTATGCCCTCAAACATCTTCCAGTTTATATCGTACTGGTACCAACCCTGCAAGTTTACGAAAAGGCAGTACAGTCTGGTGTTTTCACTACCACCCACTTTGCATGGAAGTGACACATTTATCCATGTGTGTCTGTGTCTGTGTCTGTGTGTGTGTGTGCTGTGTGGGTGGGTTCAAGCAGCTGTCCAGACGTCACCTGTAGTGACAGCAGGCAGGGGGTAATCACTTACTATGGCCATGAAAGGCTTCTCACCGACTACCTCTCTGTTGGTGGCGGCTCGGACGGCCTTTAGGCTATCACACTCCACTGTCTGACCAGCCACACACACACACACACACACACACACACATTGTCACAATTTTAAATTCCCAGGAGAAGCACGTGCTCTATGTCTGATTAGATGTTATTCACACTTGATAATAAAAACACACATGGCCACTACAGCCCCTGGTGAATTCACTCAAATCAACTCCTGTCAGGCAGCACTGTGGCGTAACCCTAACTCCATCCCCCTCCACAGTCTCTGAGGGGGTTCAATGCTAGCAAAGGATGTGGAAATGAGGTTAAAGGTCAAAACCCTGGTACGCATTGTAATCAGATTGGAGGAGGATCTTAATCAGTTTCAGTGTTGGCCTGTATTCATCGGTACCAAACAGCTCTGACCCTCCAGCTGAGGCCCAGTAACCCTGACACACAGGAAGAGACCGGCGCGACCAGATGCTGCAGCTCCGTAACACCACAGATTACTGTTGGGATAATGTTCAAAATCTCTATGAAATAATTCTGTCTGTGCTGTTCGATTCTCCAAAGCTGACAGCCAGAGTAACCGAATCTGTTAATGTTTTGACTGATTCCAGATTTTCTTTTTTTCCTCCCCGCTTTAATTCAGTTCCCCCTCTGAAGTCAGGACCGCTGTACGCGGGCTTAGCGCTACGACTGATCTGTGTGTCTGTAAGCTCATGCATTATTCAGTAATGCACCAACATCCCGCCCCCGCTCATTAGACATGCGCAATACGCTGATGAATATTAATGCACCTTCAAACGTCAGCCTCCACCCAGCTCTGCATAAAGTGATTAATAATTTCACAGAGCAAACGAGCAGCATGTGCACTTCATCAGTGGGGATTTAGCAGCGTAGTACTTGTCAGAGCGTTCCTCTTTCAATGAGCCCAAAATAAGTGAGTAAATACCAATTACAGAGAACGCAACAAATACAGATGTGTTGTAGTCTCATGAGTCGTATTAGTTAAAAATTTTGAGCGTTTATTATTGTTCATTATTGTAATTTTATAAAGCCATGCTAAATTATGAAATAAATTCAACCTTACATCACAGAAGAAGGCCCAACCTTCTATCCATTAGCAAACCTGTCACCACCAGTTTATTACCTACTCTACTTCAGTGAGTAATAATACTAATGTTCATTCAGTCTCAAGGCCGTACTGATATGAAAAGGCCTGCGCGGTGAAAGCCTCTCCACATTGACTTCCTGTTGTCACTGAGAGCAGGGATTGTGATGCGGCCACGCGGCGACAGCAGGAGAGGAAGGGGCCACCTGGCCAGGGATTGCAAGGCTAATTGTCCCTCTGGTATTATGTTATCTCTGCCAGCTCTTCTCAGAGAGAGAGAGACGCACATCACACAAACACACACACACGCACACACAGCTACAAACACCCATGCAAATGCAAATCCAAACCATACTGCTGACCTCTACACAAACACACTCTATAAAAGTTACACGCGCACTTGCACCCATGAACATTAGAGGTCAGCTCACACACTGCTGGACACAGATCTATTTCACATGCTTTTGCCACCTCTTTCTCATATTACATTCACACACACACACACACACACACACACACACACACACAAACGTATGTTGGTTGATTCAGTTCAAAGACAGAGAGAGGCCCACCCTCCGTCAGCGAGTATCTTCTTACTTTAGAGCTTTTATCCACTGTTTCTCTCAGAGCCGCTGGCTGAGATGTCCCCCCATCACACACACACACAAAGGTCCTGTGGGACTCTTATGTGTTGGGATGTGCCAGCGAGCAGGGGCTGGGGGGAAAGGACACACCTCAAGAGAAGAGAGACATTGGAGGGCTGGACAGAGCAATAGATCAGGAAGTCAGGACAGAGGCGGCTCAGCGGGGCTGATTGGATCCGTCTGGCTTTGTGTCAGTATCTACAAGTGGGGGAAGGGCACTTCTCTTACTGCCCTCACCTTTATATAATTAATGACACCTCCTGCTCAGCAAGAGGACCTTTACTTTACTTTACTTTACTTAACTTTATTTGTTTATTTAGTCGGGAGTCGGGACAATGCATATTAATGAACAGTGAGTACTAGAGTACCCACAGTAAATACACCAGATTTAGCACATGTGCTAAATTACATCCGTAGTCCCCAAAACAATACAACAATTAACATAAAAAGTCCATAAAGACGGAGCACCAGTAGATAACAAAAAAGGTACATACCGTAGTTACAGGGTTGGGCATGATTCTTTAAATTGTAAAAAATATATATATAATCTATATAGCTGCGATTTAACATGATTCATTGAAATATAAAAATATATATCTATACAGTTGCGATTGACATGATTCAAACACAAACACTAGTGATGGCTACTCAATGAACACACTAGAAATATAAGCCCACATCAACTGAAAATGGACAAAAAAAATCTGATTTCTGGTTTGAATTTCCATCTTCTGAATTCTACAGCCCTAATTTCCTCTGATTGGTCCTTGGATCCTCCTTTACAGAGAATCAAACCTAATCTAACTCCTCTTTAGAAAATGAGACTGTTACAGAGCTTCCCGGCCGTTGACCTGGCAGCAGGAGAGAGATAAGCAGGCTTCAAGTCTCTCTGGTGCCATCAGAGCTGGCAGGCAGGCAGGCAGGCAGGCAGGCAGGCAGGCAGGCGCTGGTGGGCCCGATGCCCGGAGAGACACCTGGCACCTCCCTCTCAGACACACCAACAGGCCCACACACCCAGAACGCACACAGGGGCCGGTTTGTCCAGATGGGAGCCCTTTCTTATCTCTCAAGATTTAGCAAGTTAAAGAGCCAACGTGACACAAACGGTTACGGCGAAGCAAGGATATCCAATCAATCGGCGTCTCCCTCACACTCAGTCAAACGAGATTGTAGTAGTGGTAACTGACAGCTCTTCCTCTTCCTCCCTCTGTCCCGTCTACCCTCTCTTGGCGCCACAGAACAGCCAGATGGTGGAGCTCCAGAGGAATCAGCTGCGGGATGACATCAAGGAGTACAAGTTCAGGGAGGCTCGTCTGCTGCAGGACTACACCGAGCTGGAGGAGGAGAACATCTCGCTGCAGAAGCAGGTCTTGGTGCTCAAACAGAGCCAGGTGAGACGAGAGCAAAGTTTGAATCGTGTAAACCCTGAGTATGCAGAGGTTTTCAGTACAAAAACAAAGAGTGCAAAACACCCCCCTTCTTGAGAAATAAGCCTCGGCTGCTGGTCATCATCATGCAGCCTCTTCAGTGAGGCTTAATTAAACTCATAGCTTCAGGCATCTCATTCAAGTACTTTTTAAAACACACATGTACTGTACACTATCTCACAGTATCTCAGTAGGCCTACAGGGTTGGACTGCCAAAAGAAGCATGAGCTCAGATTCAATTACGATAATAAAAACATCCCCTGACACAGCGAAGAGATAAATAAGCAGCTTCTGTCGTTTTCTCACAGAGCCTGTAGACAGCGCTGCCGTCTCATATACTGTAGAAGTTTTTACAAACTCTTTTACAACCAACCCATCACTCTTCAGACCAGATATGTTAATATTTATAGGTACAAAACACATTTCCTGGGTTTATTCAAATGACTGAAAGGGGGAAAACACATCTGCCAACATACGTCAGAGCAGCATTTCCGTGTAGGTTTTTTCCATTTGGTGCCTGAGCTGTTAATTCTCTCCATATGTCTTTATTGTTTCGTTTTGTTTATTCATGAGAAGCGTGGGACAAACAAAAGAGGCTCCTTAGACAGCCATTAAAGGGATTCCCAAAATTCAATCAGCTTACTAATTAGAAAAGGACATAAAATAGATATATTCTTGAATAATGTCTTCCTTTTTGATCCAGTTGATTTGCCATCTATTTTCACTGGAGCAGCACCTACCTAATGTTATTTCTCTTGTTAAAGTGGCTGTTTGTCATCCTCTGCTCAGGTGGAGTTTGAGGGTTTGAAGCACGAGATCCGTCGCCTGGAGGAGGACACTCAGTTCCTGAACAGCCAGCTGGAGGACGCCATCCGCCTGAAAGAGATCGCAGAGCGTCAGCTAGGAGAGGCTCTGGAGACCATCAAGACTGAGCGCGAGCTGAAGGCTTCCCTGAGGAAAGAGCTCTCCCACTACATGAACATCGGAGACACTCTGTACCACAGGTGAACGGAAAAACACAAACAAGCCGCTCACCAGCTGCATGGCCACTATAGCACTTCATTCTACCTCTCTGTCTCTGTGTTTTGTTTGTGTTTTGCTCTGTCAAGTTCTTATTGTACTGTCTGTCTTATTTCATCTGTCAATATTGTGTCTGATTCTATGTCTGTCCTGTTATACCTGTGTCTTGTCTAATTGTTATGAAATCTTCTCTATGTAAACTGCCAGAGGACTGCGGGTGAAAATTAGCTACTTGCTAATCCCGGTACATTTACGTTGGGCTTCCTCTTTTCTCTTCCTTAAAAAGAGAAAAGAACTGATGTTATTAATGTACATTGTCCTTTTTAAATAAATAAATTAAATTAAATTAAATTCAGCACCATCTGTAACAAACACTAGATGACACCTCGTTCCCTTTGTTCTCCCAACAGCCCTCTCAGCATCTCTCTGGACGGCCTCAAGTTCAGCGACGATGCCGCCACCGAGCCGAACAACGACGAGGCTCTCCACGGGTACGAGAACGGCTTCGCCAAACTGGCCAACGCCATCGCCGACGACAACCGCATGTCCACGCCCAAGAAGGACGAGCTGTTCCGTCCCGCGCCCAGCCTGGTGGACGACCTGCTGAGCGAACTCAACATCTCAGAGATCCAGAAGCTCAAACAGCAGCTGATGCAGGTTTGTTGTGCTTAATCGCCATGGGAAACTGAAAACATCCACTTTCAGTAAATAACCACTCAATGTCCACGGGCAAGACAGAATCGATGAATTGAGGAGCAGATTGCTCTTATAGACTGTGACGTAAATGACTAGTGTCAGCAGTTATCGCCTGCACTTTACTTGTATTCAGTAAAGAGAGGATCGATAACAGGCGAGTGACAATCAAAACAAATGAAGCATTTAAACTCCTCCTGTAGATTTTTATTGACATAAACAGATTGATGAGATTTTTTTTATTAATTTCTCATGTCAATCAGATTTATCAATACTATTCTGCCCTTAAACCAAACCAGACTGACAGGAGTTAACGCTGAATAACTCAAAATGGCAGGACTATGCTTGTGGGAAAGTTGAAGGTGTATCTGAAGGAGTGAGTCAGTGAGTCAGTGCAGTGTGTGTTCAGTCTAGATTCTGGCCCGGGCCTCTGCAGAGATCTAAATCCCCTTATAGCAAAGTTAATCCAGGGAGGACGCACACACAACGCCCCGCAGGCCTCGACGGGGCGGCCAATCAGCAGGTGGTGGCACCGGAGGACCTGCCATCTGCTTGCTCATCACCCCATGCGTCCTGGGCCATGTCTGATTGTGCACCATGGTTACCAGAAAGTACCGGGAACCTGTGGATAATGATTGTTTAGAGGACCAAGGGATTTAAGATTTTTTTTTTTTCTCTTTTGGTCTCCCTTCATCAAACATAAACTCTGTAGCAGGATTAATGCGTGAACTTGACGTTACCTCTGTGTTGCCTCGCTATGGGAACCGTTCTGGTTCTGGTTCTGGGTCTGATCGTTGTAGTGGTGAAACTTGTGGCCCGTGACGAAGCCCCCATGTTTGATATGAGCCAGCAGCGAGTCATGCTGCCCGCGCCAAGTCATTCCAAAGATTCCCGGCAGGATTTAGAGCATAGGACACAAAAAGCTTCCTCTGCTCATCCAGCCATACTCTGTTCATCTCTTGCCTTATTATATCATTCTATTGATTTGGCCCTCAGTGATCAATCTCAGACTTCCGCTCCTCAGATATCGCCCTATTAGTCCCTGACAGTCTAGAGCAACATCTGATAATGGATGGTGCAGGAGGAGGATGGGCATCACAGCGACACAAAGTAATCCTCAAACCTTCTAAATATGTGAAAAGACAAGTGTTGGCTGTATTTGACACATGATGTGTGATGCAAACAAATGCAGCAGCAGCAGCCCACTCTTGGACATGACAGGCCATGTTGATTAGCACGCCATGGCTTCATTAGTATTTATTATGCAGTAATAAAAACTGCCTGCAGATGAGCATGACCACGATGCTTTTATGTTATTTACAGATCATCTTCTGAAATAGCTCAGTGCTTATATCAGCACAACTGTGTGTGTGTAACATGACCCACCTGCTGTCTCTGCCAGCGCTGAGCTGATCTGAGTCCAGCAACTTGTCAAGGTCGTCCTGACACCGCGATGCTGGGCTACTGGGCAATAAGCCTCACATACCTTGGCAGCACAAGGCTGATAGTGGGTAGAGTTACCACATGACAGATAATCCACTGATTTAATGTGATCTGTTGCTGAGCCCAGAGCAAGAGTCCCTCACACTATCAAGTGACCGAAAAATAAAGTGTGAAATTACACGCAAAATATGATGACCTGGTATGTCCTCACCTCTTTGTGCGTCCTCATCTAGATGGAGCGCGAGAAGGTCAACCTGCTGTCCAACCTGCAGGACTCCCAGAAGCAGCTGGAGCAGGCCAACGGCGCTCTGTCGGAGCATCAGGAGAAGGTCAACCGCCTCACGGAGAACCTCAGCGCCATCCGCAAGCTCCAGGCCAGCAAGGAGCGGCAGTCCGCCCTGGACAACGAGAAGGAGCGCGACAGCCACGAAGACGGAGACTACTACGAGGTGGACATCAACGGACCGGAGATCCTGGAGTGCAAGTACAAGGTGATTATCTGGTGGTGGCTGAAAATCGACAGCGCAAAAGGGCAGATTAAAGGGATAGTTCAAAATGTTGGCAAATTGGCCCAATTGCCATAATCCCTATAGTTTTAGGAGTAGGTTTGTTTCCTTTAATTGTCAGTGCAAACTTTTTTTAGAACGGCAGAGCGGAGCCGCGAGCTGCTCAGAGCTACGCTACAGAGGCTAATGGGATTTCTTGGTGTCCCTCATCAAACTCATCAAATACACAATCCAACAACTCCAAAACGCTCTCATGCACAAGTTATGACCTGCACATTCACCACGCTATGAGATAATAACAGAACGTTACGAGACAGAGTTGGTTTCGAGATAAATGCAGAGACTGCTTGGTGAAAAACTGCCCCCAACGAGAACGCGTCAAAATGTTGAACTATCCCTTTAAGCTTGTTGAACTATCCCTTGAAGCTTTAGATTGACAGGTAATTTGGGGTTAATTTGCGATCGATCTCGTCTCGCCAGGTTGCCGTGTCCGAGGCAGGAGAGCTGAAGGAGGAACTGAAGACTCTGAAGACAGAATACCAAGCCTGTCAGTCACGCTACGATGAGGAACGCGTCCGTCTGGAGAGCACAGTCGCCACACTGGGAGAGAAGCTGGCCAGTTTGGAGAGGACGAGTAACGTAGAGAGACAAGAGAAGGCTAAGATGGAGAAGGAGCTGCGTAAGGTGAGATATCACTCTCAGCAATGTTCATGTGTTTTAAAAACTGTAAGACAAAAACTAAATGGTGCATTTTCCCGTGTCTTCAGCTGAGCGACGTGGCGGGCGAGTCCCAGGGCAGCCTGAGCGTGGCCCAGGACGAGTTAGTCACCTTCAGCGAAGAGCTGGCCACCCTCTACAACCACGTCTGCATGTGCAACAACGAGACGCCCAACCGCGTCATGCTCGACTTCTACAAGGAGGGCAAGGGCGGCCGGAGCAGCCCCGAGGGCCGCGGCCGCCGCTCTCCCATCCTCCTCACCAAGGGTCTCTTCCCCGAGCCCGGCAGGAGCGACCTGAGCGACGGAGCCCCCTCGCCCGTCTCCTCCCTGCCTTCCCCCGTGTCCGACCACCGCCGCGAGCCCATGAACATCTACAACCTGGTCGCCATCATCAGAGACCAGATCAAGCACCTGCAGCTGGCCGTGGACCGCACCACCGAGCTGTCGCGCCAGAGGGTGGCATCCCTGGAGCTCGGCACCGTGGCCGACAAGGACAAGGAAGCCTGCATGGAGGAGATCCTCAAACTGAAGTCCCTGCTCAGCACCAAGAGGGAGCAGATCGCCACCCTGAGGACCGTCCTCAAGGCCAACAAACAGGTCTGTTGTTGTTGCGTCTTTGTCCTTTCTACTAGCTTGGTGTCACTACCACACTTTTTTTTTTTTTTAATTTTTAATTTTGTTTGGAAAAGGCATTTTCCATCAGAATCAACAGTACAAGTAGTCCTTTTCCTGTTTATGCAACCATTTATACATACAGGTGAGCAACAAGAATCAACGAAGGACACAGTCTGTGTGGTAAAGGACAGTCCTCCTGATCCCTAATGAGCACCCATTAGCACTTTCCTGAGAACATGTCCTTGTATATTCCACTAAATATAAAAGGTTTAGCACATTTACACACATTAAACTCTCTCTTCAACCCACATGCTTACAACCTGCATAGTTGCAGTTTATGCATCAACATATTAACAATCTTAAAAAGACAACTATACACATTAAAGTGAGGGAACTTGCTTATTGTTATTTCCATCAGGGATAGTAAGTTGCACTACCAAACATTTGTCAGTTTCCCTTGAAAGACAGAAAGTGTCGGCTATTTCAGGTCTATTCAGCTGTTGCAGCAAAAGCGTCGCAGACAAGATCAGCGACAACACTGGTGGAGACAGCAGTCTTATGGTGCCAGCTGCCCAGAGTTATCTGTGTGTTCAGGATTGAAGAACGGCAGCCCTCCAAAAACACACAGAACCATAACCAGAGTGACAGTGTGTGTGCAGTTGCTCTGGTAGCCCTTTAAAGTATGTGTGTGGTTGCATAAAAGCCCCTCATAAACCACACACCTAACAGTAACTAACAATAACAGGCCACATGGCTACCTTAATGACTTATGTGTGACTGAAGGAACAGCTCATAAGGTTCATATTAACAAAGCTACACCGGTCGGGACAGGAAACACACACCCCGACGTCTTCCAGCTGCTCTGTCTGACACCCCTTTTGTTCCTCTCGTCCACCCACAGACAGCTGAAGTGGCTCTGACCAACCTGAAGAGCAAGTATGAGAACGAAAAGGCCATGGTGACCGAGACCATGATGAAACTGAGGAACGAGCTCAAAGCCCTGAAGGAAGACGCTGCCACCTTCTCCTCTCTCCGAGCCATGTTTGCCACACGGTAAGGGGACACATACACACACACACACACACACACACAACCACCGACCAAAGAAATGTCTTCTCTCTCACACAAACATCTGTCAAACCTTACAAAGTGTTAACCCACTCCAGTGTTTTCCAGAAGACATCGCTTCATAAGCCTTTGTCTTTGTTGTTGCTGGTGTGCCATGACTCCCAGCCGTGCCTCGTACGCTGCTGCTTTAGATTATCTTGAAGAGGAAGTGCGAACACAGCAGACTTTGTGCTATTATTACACATGCACCACACACGATAAACCATAAACAATAAAACCAGGTAAGACAAAGATCACCATCACAATCTAATCCATATTTAGCTCATGTTATGGAGGATGTTGTTTGTGTTTTTTTGAGAATCGCGGCCATTAAGGGATTCTAGCGGCATTGACTCTGACTCTGGAGAACAGAAGGTATCTAATCTGGGTATCATTTAAATATGTCACTTAAGTAGTGTTTTTGACCAGTGTGTTTAAGTGTAATGTGTGTGTGTGTGTATCAGATGGGCTGACACACACACACACACACACTCACTAATCTTTTCTGATTCCAGAGAGAAGCCGGTCAAAGGTTCTGCACATAATCCCACCTCAGTTTGGTCTGGATTACACATTCACCCCTAAACACAGAGTAGACTAAGTGCTCGTGCACAGCCTGTGTGTTTGTTTATTGGTGCATGTGTGTGAATACTAAGGAAAGGTAGAGATATGAGAGATTGTATATCTCTACAGGCATGTGTTAGGGCTTTAGGTGTGATTTTTATTTATTTATTTTTATTTAAAAATGCAGGACGAAGAGCTCACTTTCTGAGTTGATTTTCCTCTCAGTTAAATTTTTGTCGGTGCCCACTTGACGTGTAAATATCAGCGCCGGTCCAGATGGCTACGCTGAGATGCTGAGACAGTCTTTCCCCTTCTGCATTTAAGACGCCTCCGCAATCCACAGCAGAGCTCAAGCTGTGCAGCGGGAGGAGAGGCGGTGGTGGTGGAGGAGGAGGAGGAGGAGGAGGAGGGGGAGGATGGAGACTGTATCTTATGGTATGAAGGTTACAGAGGCTGCTGGGGAATGTGTGGGCAGCTCAGCACCCCTCAGCTCACCCCTATACGGTAATTCAATACCTAAAGTGAAGAGTGTTTGCTGAGGTAATCCCATCTACCTGCAGCGGCTGATCAATTAGCCACAGGAGGAAAAACGCCTCTGTCCCGCTGTCTTGTGACTTTTTGGCGCACTGCAGAGCCAGATGGTGAGAGGATGGAGGTGTAATGCTAAACTATTTGGACCAAAGGCACCTACAGCCAACCAGAACCAGATCTCACTCCCACTAATTATTTTATCTTTTTGTCCTTTGAGGGCCCTCTGAGTTGTCTCACTTGTCTGTGTTATCCACCCTTCTCCGAACGTCAAAAACGTAAGCCGGTTTTGCTCTTCCGGTGGAATTTTATGTTTACATTTCCATGGTTTCGGTAGTCGCGGTAAATGCATGGATTTTTTTTTTTTTTTTCAATGAAAATCTGTAAAACGCATGGATCATCACACCGGCTTTTAACAATGGATATCACACAAATTGACATCCATGTTAAAAGCCAGCGTTAATAGATCCATGCGTTTTCACAACGTCTCTGGTTTGACGACTGAAAACCATGGAAACGTAAACGTACAATTCCACCGGAAATGCAAAACCGGCTTCCCGTTTTGACCATAGATGACGTTCGGAAACTTGTAGATAGCAGTGCAGTGAAAGTGTGACATATAGGCTATGAGGAAGAAGCAGATCCATGAAGAAGTATCTGTTTCCTTAAGCCTCTTTTTGCTGGAGAGAGGCTTAAGATATTGACAACACATTAGAACTTGTTGTTTATGGTCTGTGTTTTGTTCCCCCTGTGCACAAAAAACACCTCCCCTGATGACGATGACGATGACGATGATGAAGTTCTTGCGGCTCCGACCCCAGAAGTCCGTCACTGTTCTTCTGGAGCCCTTACATGAGTTAGATTCAGTGTGTTTATGGGATTCATGCATTGGTATGTAAATTCTGTCCTATACGGTGCAGAGTTGGGTCAGGGAACTCTTTGAGAGGCTGGGGGAAGAAGTTTCCCACACTCCCTCCTGCTTTTGTGTCCCCTCCACCCGTCCCCCCCTCCTTCCGTCCTTCCTCGCCATCGCCAAACACCCGGTTCTCTAGTCATCTGGAAAAGAAAGAGAGGAAGGGGGCAGGCTTTCAAGTTAAAGCCCCCCACTACAGGAGCCCTAATTTGACAGTCTCTCATGGTAATCGCCACTCGGACAAAGTTTATAAAGGTGGATTTCTTTCTAAGATGTGGAAAAGTCTTCAGATACAATTGTGTGGTCGTAGACAAAGAGGAAGAGTGTGGGATTGAAACAATGTGTGGTGTGATTCTGCAGCCTGTGTCTGTGCTGCAGCGTTACACATGAGGGTTACTTGAGATTTCTGAGTCTGTGAGAATTTCGCTGTTTTGCTAGTGTGTGTATGTGCTTCTCTTTGTGTTCCTGTGTGTGTGTGTGTCTCCAGCTGCAGTCTCTGGTGTCATGTTAACAGTAAGATCCTGCCTCTAACATTCCTCAGACATGCCTCGACATGCTCCCAGCTCCAGCTCATTTTGATTAACAGTCAAACCATTAGCTGGAGTCACGTTTTCTCCTCACACATAGGCTACATACTCCCTCAGTCATCCAGCTGTTCTCTTCCTCTCCTTCGTTTTATTTAGTCTTTATCATTGTTTCTTTCCATTCTGCTCTTTCGTCCTCCTCCTCCTCCTCCTCCTTGCCTTCTCTCTAATATCCATCCCACCATGACCAATCAAGCTCCAGACAAGACCACAGTGGAGGAGGTTGTGTGTGTGTGTGTGTGCTATGAAGGAAATATTGATTATGAGCCATGTCTGCATGGATGTTGCAGTAGCTGTGGATTCCTTGTGCAGCCATTAAAGCTATTGGTTCCAGTAAATCAACACAGCGAGATGCAGATAAAGTGCACGGTTGTTAAAGTGAATATGAAGACTGTTCATCTTCAAAAAGCCCCAGAAGCCCCCGGCCCCCCCTCAGCCATTGTGCCACCACACCCCATCAGCACGCCAAAAAAAAAGACTCCTATTGTATCCCCCCAGTCTCCAGAATAGACTTCTCTTGTTTTGCTTTTTTTTTTCCCGGGAAAAAAATGCACGCCCTCTCACCCCCCATGCAGGAGTGGTTGAGCCGTCTGAAGGCACCAGTCCCCCTCCTTTCAGGTCAACCCCCCCAACACACACACACACACACACACACACACACACACACACACACACACACCAGTATGAGACCCCATCTCATACTGGGTTTAATGAAGCAGCACTGATCCCTATTGTCTGGGTGTGTGGCCCACTGGGAATCAAACCGCATTCACAAAAGGGGAGGGTATGGTTTATGTTTGTGAGGTGGTCAGAGTTCACATGGCGCACAACCACGTGCAGAGCCACACACAACAAAAACATCTGCAGCTCATCGTGTTTTCGATCCCAGATTCTGCTTCCAGGACGATATAGATTATTTTAATTTTTATTAAAACAAGAAGTGGATTTTAATACATTAGTGCCTAATGTAGTTTGTCTTGTTGGAGTAGTTTTCCAACAATAAGTGTCCTTATCAGCCAGAGCAACTATCATGACACTGGAATATAGAAACTATTTAAAACAAGCTTATTTCTTTGGAGAAAAAAAAAGGCCAATTAATCTAATTATGCTGACAGATATATTTTCTTACACAAAACGTGACTTTATTACTCAACAATACAATAAACATATTCTAGGGTTGTTTGTTTTTACAATGCAGCGGTTCAAACAGTCACTAACCGCTGACTAAACATTAAACATTAACAGATCCCACGTGTTTACTGGAAAAGCGACAGCTGAAGGCTTTCAAACGATTGAATACAAGAGTTTGCAGACTGTCACCGCAGTTTGGGGCGTTTTCTAATAAAGTAAATTCTTTAATACCTTCTATATAAAAGAGAGCAGGGTTAGGCTAATTATTTGTGAATATTTTTTTTTGCTCTGTTGCGGCATAAGGACGAAGCTTACCGATACATCCATCCCCTGCCTTTATAGAGGCAGTGTCAGTCATTATGGAAGAAAGTCACTTTGTCAGCAACACAGAAAATAGGGATGAGCAAGATGGAGGTGGGAGAGAAAGTGACAGACGCAGGCAGATAAATGCAGACAGCAACGCAGGGAGAAAAAAAAAAGCTTGAGAGGCAAGATAAGAGCTGAGAGACAGGATGTGATTGAAAGAGAGAGAGATGAATGAGAGAGCAGGGGAATGAAAAGGCAAAAAACAGAAAAAGGCCTGTGCAGGAGAAAAGCATGAAAATGAAAGGTGAGCGTGACAGCAGATGGAGGATGGAGATATAAACCCACCCTCCACCTGAAAATCCCTGTTTGGTGACCTAGTTTTATACCTGTCCAGTCTTAGACACACACACACACACGAACTTGCCCATTCACTCACTCACACACACACACGCACAAGGGCACAGGGAGGCAGGTGATAATGCCGCACTGCAGCACCCGGTAAAATGAAGAAGCAGACAGACTTCATATTGTGCGTCCTTTCACACATCCAGAAGAGACGCACACGGACGTGATAGAGTCTCACTTCGTCTGGAAAAGTGGAGATCAGGTGTCACCAGCTACGGCTCACAGCGATACATTCCTCCTTTTTTTTCCTCCTCCTCCCCTCTCCTCAGTCGCTTCCACAGGTGACGCAGAAAGGATCTCCTCCTCAGCCACCCTGAGGTTAATGCGTCCATCTTTGTATGTGTGTGTGTGTGTGTGATCTATTCTTAACTTCCACCACACATACGCTGCTCTCACCATTCAGAGAAGCTGTAAGCTACGCTGAGATGAGAGCTCACTGAGATATCTTACCTGTAGCAGCAGTGATATAAATCCCCAAAGCATGGATTTGCATATCATTTTTGACAGTCTATAAAGAGTTTAAAGAAATGAAAAAAAGGGCAAAGGCAGAAATCTGAACCGGTGGCAACAGAGAGAGACTTTATCACTCAAAGCGACATTTTGATGTTGAAATGACAAACATTTCAGTGTGTGAACTTTGCTGGAAGGCCGTGAGATGGCTGACGAAAGCTGAAGTTAATAATGCAGAAGCTCCTCAGTGGAATCAAGAAGTCTGCACCAAGTGGTTCAACGGCTCCGCCTGCTGGTGGCAAAAACACCATGCAATCAGGGGAAAGGTCGTGAAGAGAGTGCTTTAATTTCATAGGTTTTTGTCTTCATAAGTGCTGCTGTAATAGTCTCAAATATACACCTGGAGTAAATGTGTGATGATCATTGTTTTACAGTCGCTTTAATGCAAATATATGAAGAAAAAATGCAACAATTTTTTTCCTCCATTGAGTCATACTGGTTTGTTTGTTATTTGAAGATGCAGCACCCCCTGGTGGTTTGACACTGGAATTTCCTGTTGGTGTAAAAACATCTTGCTGATTTTCCTCAGAGGCAGGTTTAAGTGAATATGTACACGTCTGACTCTACAGCTTTCTCTCTGTGTGTGTCTTACAGTTGTGACGAGTACGTGACCCAGCTGGACGAGATGCAGAGGCAGCTCGCCGCGGCAGAGGATGAGAAGAAGACCCTCAACTCTCTGCTGCGCATGGCCATCCAGCAGAAACTGGCCCTGACGCAGCGCCTGGAGGACCTGGAGTTCGACCACGAGCAGACCCGGCGGGGAGGCGCCCCCGGCCGGGCCAGGGCCCGCAGCAAGGCGGCCGCCGGCGGCACCACCGCCAACAACCCCCACGTAAGTCAGAGTCTCACCTGCTCTGGCTCCGGCCGCCCAGAGCTCAACAATGCCATGCCCAACGGCATCATGGGAGGCCCGGTGGTCTTTTGCAGCGAGAAGTACAAGATCTACTGCGACTGAAGCGGCTGAGAAGTTTTGCAAGGGACTGCTGTGTACAGAGGGGAGGGGGCCCCCGGGGGCCGAACCCTCCCTGCCTTAGTGTTTAAGAGCCCCACTCGCTCGCTTAGCTCCCCGGCCAGCCTGCGCTCCTCTAGGGACTGCTGTGTTACTAACCGGCTGCTTGTGTGTGCTAGTGTAAACGCTTAGGGGAATGCAGATGTATGTACAGTGTGCACTAGACGTTTGGACTGTAGTAGACATATACGGCATGTGGGTTATAAGGCCCCGGTTATATTGGGGGGGGTTTGTGGATATTATGGAGTGTCTATTCTTTCCGCTGTCATGGTGCTGTACGTATGATGTAAAAGGTGGCAGCTTCTGTGCTTGTTTGTTCTGGCCCCCCTGAGTGTAACAGTAACACATTGTGGGGGTGGGGACATGTGAAGAGGATGTCAATCCGACGCTCTTGTAACTACGTATGACATCCTCTGCTCTACGGCTCGTCTGTTGGCATCGGTGCTCCTTTGAAACAAAAAAAAAAGCCCCGTCTTCTCTCCCATTGCCTCTGCGTCCTGGTCCCCCCAGGACTGACCTGTGTCCAGCAGCCCCACTGTCTAGTCAGGTCACTCTTAAATGTTTACAAGAAGAAAAAGGAACTAAAATATGCAATCTCCCCCTGCTTCCTCGCAAGGGGAGCACAGTGTGATTCTTCACAGAAATTCAAAGACGCTCAAGTGGGTTTTCTGGTGGATTTGTTCGGGCAGAAAAGGAGCACCCGTGACCACAGGTGTTAATTTCTGGATGATTTTGAAGCTGTGACGCTAGCACACCAATACAATAGGGTCAGTAGAATCGCATGGCTTTGCAGCTAAAAACGCTTCTGAGCTTTTTAACTGTTTTTTCTGTTGTCGGATGTCTGGTACAGTACAAGACAAACTTATGTACCACACAGGGCTCTACATTATAAAAAAAAAGGGTTTGTTATTCGGTGTCTGGTGAGATACAGGAGGGCTATCTATTCCATGTGTGACCCATTGCGTTGCGATGGATTATATCAGAGCCATATTATAAGAGAGAAAGAAAGTCGGACAAATCGATCTCCACACCCAAATTAAGTGCACTTCAGCATAGGTGCCTCAGGTTCCTGCTTCTGTTTAAAAAAAATGGACATAATGATTACTGTGAACAGAGATACAATATAGTTTTGATCAAAGATGATTTTTTTAAATATGGAGAAAATCCTAGAAGAGCACAAATCAAAAAAAAGAAACAAAGGCACCAACATCCGGACAATAAATCTGCAAATCAAACCAACCGACCGCTTGGCAAAAGTGCCTGTCGACTCAAACACTTGATATATTTATCTATCTGTTGATGTAAAGCCCTGTCCTTGTGTCTCATCTTGAGCTAACTCTGTTCTCTCCTCTTCTCCCCCCTCTTCCTCCCATCTTCTGTCTCCCGCCTCAATTTGTGAGAGATGGCTCAGATAATTTCTGTCTGGTTCTGTGGCTAGAAGAGAAAAAAAAAACTGAACCCTTTCCTCATGTCTCTAATCTGTGTCTTGTCGCTCGGTCGCCATAACGACCTTCTCTCTTGTAGATTGTCAGCAGCTTGCTCCCCCACCATCGCCACTCACCCTTTAACTAGAATGAGGAATTGTGGGGAAAATTGCTCTCTGAATAATTTTCTTCAGGTAACGTCCTCGACATAATGTTGTTGTAACAATTATTTTTTTCTTTTCCCTGCCTGTGTGTACATCAGCGTTGAAGTGAAAGAGGCCCTCATGTGTGTTTATTACGTTTTGAACCTTTGCAAATGGAGGGTCGCTCAATTCTTTTTCTTTGTTGTATGATGTGTGAGGATGAAGCGACGTGCTGTTTTTAGCATCCACAATAGCTTTAACCCCTCGCCAAGCTATAGCGTTACGCAAATAGGAAAAAATATAAGTGGGGCTTGTGTTTAATAAATCCATGTATTGCTTGTGGATCATAGACACGTTAGCTTTATGATGCTAAAAGCAGGGTTGATGTGAGGAAATCCTGCAAGATTTCACAAATTCTGAGTTTTCTACTACTACTAAGCTATATATTATGCTCTATATTCTTAATATGATCATGTTCAGGTTATAATCTTGCAGGATCCTACCACAGTATTGCTTCCTCTCAGATATAATGAGGGGAGCTCATTTATTTGTTCTAAAAGCAGAAAAACATCAGCAGTCAACCCTGCTTGAATGTGCATCCGTAAGCCTCAGCACACAGCATGGAGACAAGGCTATCGTACACGTTAAGGGGAAAAAGAGAAGAAAAAAAAAAAGAAAAGAAAATGCAAACCTCCCGAGAGGTCAATCACTCTTACGTTTGAGATTCACTTAACTTACAAGTGCGATATATTCAGTTTCTATCAGTTTGCGCTGACAGAGAAAAGGTTTGAGGAGTAGAGGAGGGAGAACTACTCTTGTTGTAAAAACCAGCTTTAGAGAGACAAGATAAGAAAGCTAGACATGCTGGTGAGCAAAGCCAGATGTCGCACTAAGAGCTGACTGTGGAGAAAATGAGTCCATGGGGTTTCCTGAGGGGGGAAACACTTGGTAAACTTTGGAGGAAGAATTTTTAAAAACAAAAGGAAATAAAAACAGAATACAAGTTGCTCAATCAACCAGAGGACATTGATTCAAATTAGTTGGGCCCTAACTCTTCCCCATGTACAGGCTCAGTGAGATCACTGAGCAGTAGGTAGACCCCAGGATGTGATCGTTACTACGTAGAATCCCCTCTCCTTAGATAGGTGAATTCCCACTTTGCTCCGTCTAGTTTGAAATCAATGTCTGGCTTAGCTGGTGTGGTAACAGCATGCCACTGAAATAAAAAAAATAAGCTCCTCCTACCTCTGCTTGCAGGCTCCTCCCACTCCACCTTTAAGTTTTACTACACACGATGCATCGAGTTTCTGATTTTTTTTTTTTTTTGTAAGCCTGCATGTCAAAAACCCTTAACCCATTTTCATTAACTCGCATGGCATAATGAGAGAGACCCCCCTCTCCTCTGACCTGGGTGGCGGGATGCGGCTTCAACTCTGAATGAAAGATCATGGTACCTGTGAGTCATTGGCTTCCCTAACTGCACGCGCAAGATAAATGGTGGTGAATGTGCTTTCACATCAGCTCCCTTTTAGATACATGACGTTGATGTGACAGAAACGTGACATCAGCTGCCCCTAACATCGGCTTCTGTTGCTTTGACTAACGACAAGCCGCCGTTTTACCTTTTCTGTCTGTGTGGCCTCAGCTGTTGACTATGTTAACACAGTCGCTCTAAAAAAAAAAAAAAAATTGACCAATAATGCTAACGCTGATCATTTGTTTGTCTCTTCCATTTTGCAGTAAATTACAGTAGCTCTGCGCGGATTGATGACGTACCGACACAAGGTCCATTCTCGCAGCTGATTGAGTTCGCCGAAAAAGAGTTAGCACTGTAGGCTGTTTGGACTTGAAGACAAAAAAAATAAAATAGACTCAACGGCAAAACATAAGAGAAAAACATGCAAAATGAAAACACAGAAATCAATTGTCCTTCCTTTTTCCTTCTGAACACTAAAAAGCGATGCACATTACTCTACAGTAGGTGTCCTTTTTGCGTGCTGCTGCTGCTGGAAGCCAATTTCTCACAAGTTCAATGGAGCTGATGGACATTCTGAACCAATATTTGTTATTGGCTGTCACGTCCCTGCCAATGAAAAGCCAGGGGAGATGGGGTTTTTTTCTTCTCAATGTCAATCAACACACTTTTGTTGTTATTTTAGTTTATTGTTTTCTTAATCTGTGCACTTTCATTATATAGGACTATAACAGATTATTATTAACCTATAGGAAAGCGTGGTAGCACTATGGTTTGTGAGTTATTCAGTATAGGTTATAAGACTATAGGATTATATGTCCTCCTGAATCACCTAACTATTTACTCCATTAAGGGCTTCACAAACCACAGACCTACTATTGCGACTTTCTCCTCAAGATTTTATCCATCAAATAATCATTCTTAAATTGTTTTGTTACATCATATGTTATACTGTTGTTGTTGTTTTTTTTCTTTTCTTTTATGTTTGTTCTACTGCCATGTTCTATACAAAAAATCCAGGGTGATCAAATTCTGGGGTTTTTTCATGTATTTATTATTCCTAGGAATAGTTCAAAATAACACAATGAAACTTGACAACGCTCTGACTCAAATAGGTAAGTTGTGTTTTGGGAAAAATTTGTGAGTGACGTGATATGATGCTTTTCCTAGCTTCTTACCGAGGGCGTTCTTCTGAAACGGGATCACTGACTTTCAGAATTCTCTGCAAAGTGCGACGATTAAATTCCAAATTGGAATTGTTTAATTCTCTCTTCGTTTATCGTGCCAAATCTTTGGTACAACATTTTTAAGGGTTGAAAAGAATCGAGACTCGGAAAGAAGACAAGCCGTCACTGAGAAAAAGGTGTGAAAATTCGGGGCCATGGCTCTCCATGCGAGCGCCTGGGTTTTGGCTTTGTTTTAAATTTCTTTTGGGTTTGTTAAGTTCTTCGTTTCTGACCAGTAGTGCCTTTCATCGTTTCAAGGGAGAATCTTAGATTAGTGTTTTATGGTTTCATTCTTTTTTTTTTTTTTTTATAGGTGAGGACTTTGGGTTCAAAATGACTGTGAGCAGCAATAAGTGCAAAAGGGAACGTCCGCCCTTTCTGCATGAGTGAGATAGTTTTAAAATTAGCTCAATGAAACTGAAATTGCATTGAATTCTGCGGGCCAGTGATCCACTCAATAAATTCAGGGGTATTAAGAAAAGGTTGTTTTTTTATTTTATTTTAACAAACTTTGGGGAACCAAAAGAAATTGGCCTCCTATTATTGAACAAAATGCTCCAAGCATCTGTAATGTGTTGGGGTTGATCAGTGTACTATTGGAAAACATCTACGTATCTCTAGCTTTGTTTGGTGAAGGTAATGTGATTTCAATAGTATTGTTGAAAAAATGTGCAGAGAGCGCATTTTATCTTTTCTTTTTTTGTCCAATTTGAGGTTTGTTTGTTTTTTTATTATTATTATTCTTTTTTTTTTACTTCATCTTTGAGCATTATGTTTTCAGGAAACAGAAAACAAAATGAGCATCAACAAGCTTGAATAGTGCCATTATAAGCCAATGCTTGTTTGTTGAGGCGTCAAAGTTACCAATACGGACGAAAAGCTAAAAAAATAAATAAAGTGCAATTCCAATACAGTTTTACATTTAAAAAAAGAAAAGAAAAAGTTTTCTGTTTGCTGGAAGCGATAGCATTGTGATAATAAAATTAGCTGTGCAAACTTTATATTGTCATATTGTGTTTCAGTATTGATCCATAATGAGAGTTTGATATCTTTATATGAAATAACGACTTCACCTGTATGTTGGTATTTATTTGAATTGTCATGCAGTACTGTATTCTTATCAATAATGTGCATTATGATTAGTGGCATATTGATTACAGCTAAATGTCATATGCATGTTTCTCAGTCATGGGACCTTTACACAGAATTGAAAAACAAACATGTAAACTTGTCAGGGTGTTTTAAAAAAAACAGGGATTAAAAAAAAAAAGAAAAGACAAAAGTTAAAAGTCTGATGTATTACTGCTGAACTAATCCTATGAAAAAGTGTTTTGTTTGTTTTCCAGTAGAGAGGTGGTATGTCTGTGTAAAGGTAGTCATACTGGTTAAAATCAATAAATGTGACTTAAGTTCCAAGTCGTTTCAGTGTTGTTATTTATCGCTCCTCCTCCTCCTCCTCCTCCTCCTCCTCCTCCTCCTCAGCAGCAGCAGCAGCAGCAGCAGCACATGAAGGGTTAACCGGGGCAGTAAATGGTGTGCAGCCCCGGTGTCTCCTCAGAGCGTTCCCAGCTGGAAGCCAGGGGCAGGGGAACTTCCCAGCTGTCTGAGCAGCTCCAGGACATGATCGCATTTCACACAATGCACAAAAACACCCCTCCTCCTCCTCCTCCTCCTCCTCCAACCCTTCTTTCTCTCCCTGTCTTTCCTCTGCTCTCTCGCTTATTCCTCGCTCCTCCCTCCCTCTCTCCCCCTTCCTTCGGCTTTTCTCCATTTCCCGTTTCTTTTCCTTTCCTCCCCACTCCCTGCCTTCTGGATATATACGCCCACACACTCGGAGCCAGTTTCTGTTGACCTTTGGTACACCCACCACTTCCTGTCCAGGCTCTGGAGGCCGGCACTCTGCCCAATTAATATCACACTGATTTTCTCTGTGAAATGCTGTTGGCCTTTCTCAAAACAATACAACTCATACTTATATTCATATTCCTAAAAGTTTGCTGGCATCCCAAAACTGATTGATATGGATACACAGAAGAAAAAAAAAACATATTTTAGTATTTATAAGGATGGGTTTTTTAAGATTTCCTCTGGCTCAAGAAGCAATGTGAACTTTAACAGCATTATGACACAAATGTAGACCTTTTCAAACGTAGTTCAGCAAAAATGTTATTCCAGCAATTCATAGTTATTTTCAATATTTTATTCAATTTTGTAAAGAATTGTCCAAATTAAAGCAGAAGTAAGCGATCCGGTTGTTTTGGCTAACTTCTTGTCAGCCGATGGAGTTAGCAGTCCCCGCCCTCGCCCCTACGTCACCACATTCACGCGCATCCCTTGGCTGCACACACACTCTTACTTGTTTTACTTGTTATTATGAGCTTTTACTAGGTAGATTGTTATGTAAGTTGTGTCTTGAAAGTACTTAATTGTTGCCCCTTTTTTTTGGCTTTTAGGTTGCCTTTAACATCTGGCCAGGGACAACGGACGAAAACTAGCCTTGTTGGCTAACTCTGGCCCACTTACAGTTTTTCTTTTAACTCTGTTGATTAGTGGTGCACTCACTGTCCCTATGAAATAAACTAATAAATGAATGAAATGAAATGAAATGACCGCCCCTTTATGCTGTTCTCTCTTCTCATTGGATAAAGGTTGTAGGATACAAGGAAAGTTTTCTCCTCAGCTTACAGCAGAGCAGAGTGACTGACAGACCCGTGTTTCAGACCAAACACTCTATATAAGTGATTGCTGTCGGAAGATATAACAATTTAGGACTTAGCCTATATTAACACAAATATTCCGCTTACTTCTGCTTTAAACCAGCACAGGAGAAGCTATATCTCACATTTTCCTGCAGAGCCACATCAAACACTATTGTACTTCTCAAGAGATTAATATATTGAACTGTGTGTAAAATCGCTGCAATAATGATGATGTCACCCACACTCTGCTGTGATTTAGTGCAGCTTAAACCAGTTGCAACCATCGAACATATGCTACCCTATTTGAATTTGAATATCAGCGTATTAATGAAAGCCAGCAGGAAGAGGTCAGTTCACAGACAACCGATGACATCACTTGAGCAACAGAGGAGCCTTTGTTGGTGCCACTGTCTCTCCTCATATATCCTCCCCACCCAGGGCCTGCATGGCTGGCAGAGGAAATATGGGTCAGTGGGTCTCATTCCATGGCATCAGTGCTGCTGCTCTATTAATATACAGGTACTGTTATTATGGCCTGGCGGGAGGGAGGAAGGCAGCTGTTTCACCTCTCAGTTGATGTACTACTAAGATGCACCACTTGAGGTCCCTGTACTACAGCTATTGACAACGCCATGAGTTCACACAAGTTACCTTGAGGTCGAGTATTGGGAGTTAAAGAGAGAGGGCAGAAAGTGTTTGCATGTACAAAGAGTCTTCTTTATGTGTTGTTTCAGCCAGCGCTGTCATGTGATAAATCCATGTGGAGCCTGAAGGAGCATGCGGTCAGCTGGTGTGGACGAGCAGCACCAATCATCAACAACACCCACACATGGCTCACATGGATCGGCCTCGGACACGTTTCAGAACAACCCCACCGGAGCAGAAATAATACCTCTTGAGGATGTTAACAAATTTATGGCCTGTGGAGAGTGAGCTCAGCCTCATGATGCATTAAAGCATTCCTCAGGCCTGACACTGGACGCGAGGGGTGTGAGTGTCCTCCCTCCCTCCCTGCTGTGACTCATTGATCTCTCGGTATTATCTTCACAAAAAAACGGTTGGTGTGGTCCTGCAGCGACGGGTTACCAAGGCAACGTCTGTGTCAAACAACAGACAAAAGTGTTGATTCAATCAGTATGAGGCTTTAATTTACACCTGTAGAAAGAGTGAAGGAGTAAAGCCTGGCACCCTGCACAGGAGTGTGATTAGTCTTATGATTGGGGCTTTTACACCATCATGGGTCCAGATAAGTGTAAAAAAAAAAACCTCTAGGTAGCTCATCTCACACTTATCTGTGTCGACGTTCACACCAATCCATCAGCCGGGCTGCTCATCTGCCAACTCAGTTAATCCTAACTGTCTTTTTTCCATACAAGCCCCCTCTGTCTCTCACCTTTCCCCCTCTTCCTTTATCTCCCTCCCCTCTCTCTTTCTCCTCCCTCGCTCTCTGGAGATGCTGTTGTTTCGCTCTGCTCTGCTCTGCTCTGCTCTGCTCTGCTCAGCTCAACTCAGCTCTTATGAGTGGAGGAAGGAGCCCCAGGGAAGCGAAGGAGAGGATGTATCCCAGAGGGCTGTTTAGTGTTCTGCCTTTTTTGTGGACCAGCATGCCCCAGACAGGCTGACAAGCAGCTCCATGCACTCGGAGGCACTAGCAGGGGCAACGGGCCCCTGGTCTATTTAAAACACGAGTTCAGTCATCCACACAAAACACTTGGCCTTTCAGTCTCTCTGCACTGACATGTTCAGAATTATTCTCTAAAGCAAAGTGGAAAACGGTTTAAAGTAAGAAAAAAAAGGGAGGGTGTGTTTTCTCTTCTTGCATTTGCTTGGATCTGCAAAATGGGAGTCATGTTCTGCAAATTAAGTGATTAGAGTGCAGTGGGACAGCTGGTATAGAGGAGCTCATATACATATACTGTATACATACAGCTTATTAGAGAGGAGTACAGGTCAGCATAGTGTGGCCCTCTGCCTGGCAGGCAGCCAGACGGGGAGGCGTTATCATTAGAGACCCTGCTGTTGTGTGTGTTGATCTGAGGCAGATGAAAAGCGTGCAGCAACAGCTCCGCGCCACAAAAGGGCTTAATGACGCGTAGCTGAGTCGACACGGGTTTTCAAAAAGATGGAGGCGCCGGACAGACACAGAGACACAGAGACACAGAGAGGGGTACGAAGGGGTTAGCGACCACACAGTTGTGCTCCTGAAGGTTGGCTGGAAATAGTCAGAGGAAAAAAACATTATTGACAGACAGAGCGCCAGTGATGGAAGACACACTCAGATCTTTCACACAACAATGTGAAATCCACAAATAAATCAGAGCTCACATCATTATCAGCAAAATATATTTAAGTCTCAAGAGTACAATTACTAATTCTGCACAGAGATTGTTTTACATTACATTATTTTGATGTTGATTATTAAAGGAAACTAAACTCAACTTCACAAATCTATGTTTTCATTTTGGGACTTTTCCATCTGAAACTGTTAGATACATAAAACCATCCAAGATCTTTGGAGGTTAAATCACTTTTCTGGCTGAAAAACAAACAAATCACAGACACGAGAGGTGACGAAAGGCCTCAACAAAAAACCGCTGTTTAGTAGACAAAACACAACACAAAAGGGGCTGAGAATGACTTGTTTTACCGTTAACAAAGCACTGCACTATGAGATTATCACATTAATTTATGTAAATGTGTAACTGAGAAGCAAATAGTAAACTGAGCTGCCATAGGTGAGGTCAAAAGTACAAAATGCACCGCAGTAATGTAGTAGCATGGAAGGAAAATATATTAAAGCTATCTGAGAGTGTGTACAGTGTTACTTTTCTCTAGCAGTAAAGTTTAATATTCCTCATTACCCAGACTTTGGTAAAACATACACAAGCAGCAGAAATGACACATTATGACTATAACAATTTGCATTATGACTATAACGATTTGCAAATTCAAACATTTGTGTTCTCCAACTTAGTCTCTACAATGATTCACAGAGGCAGCTGACAGCCTCCACTCAGCTCCCTGCAAACTCTGCTTATAATCAATGAAAGGATCAGGAGAAAGCCTGCGCACTGACATGGAAACGCATCCCCAGTTATGTATTTGTCTTCCAGGCTCCTTCTTCTTCTTTTTCCACACTAATAGGCAGCTGTGGAGTTTTTTTTTTTTCCTAAGCAGAGCCATCTCTTGAAATATCCCTCATCCTTTTCATGACTTCACGTGATAACCCAAGTCATGCCTCTGTGCCAGCGGGCACAGCATGGCTGAGTGTAGGCTATGTAACATTAAAGATGCAAAACTACAGCAGCAGGAGACACGGGGTTAAAAAAAAACTAGAGTGGGTTGTATAGACTGTGGCAGCTGCTTTGAAGTGGAGTGGCAAGTTTAAGGAGAAAATTGTTTTTTTTCTCCTATGATAATCTTTCATTTTTGCTTTTACATTCAATGAATGGAATAGTCGTGGGCGCGCATCGCGTGGCGGGTACGCGCTTTTTCTTTTTCTTTTTTTTTTCCACCCAGCGGCTCAAAGCAGAGAGTTCTGTTTTTGGAGAGGGAGGAGAGAGGACTGCACGGAGGACCACCACACTGCTGCACACACACAAAATGACCCGGGTAAAAAACCTCGCGCGTCCTCTGAGGAAGCCATGAAGTGTCCTTTGGTGTGTGTGTGTTTTTCGGCGAACAGGAAAGGGGGGCTGTGAAGTGAAGAGGCGCTCCTCCGAGTGTGTGTGTGTGTGTGTGTGTGTGTAGTCCGCCGTACGCAGGAGCCACTGTTGTTGCCAGTTCCTCGGAGAGAAAAGGACGGGATCAGCAGAGAGAAAGAACCGGGGAAGAAGAAGTTTGTGCAAGATGCAGGGGGTTTCGGCTACGGGTAAGTGAACCGTCCTTGGTGATTACTGTAAATGCGGATTTCCCTTTCTGTGTCCTGTTTTTAAAAACATACAGTTTCTGCGGTTTTTCTCCAAGTTGTTTCCAAACGGCTACAGCTTTGCGTTGCGCACAGGGTTTGAATTCCGAAATGCTTTTGCCAGCTGTCAGCGGGGCAGCTGCGGCCCTGCATCAACTCCAAAACAACGTGAGGAGTTGTCTGAGCTCCACACAGACACTCTGAGGGCTGCGTAAATGCTCCATTGGGAAGCTGGAGCTGACACGGCAAGAATAGGAGCAAAGCCGTGCCAAACCCTGAGTAAAGGAGCTGTGACCTCACACACACACACACACACTCACACATGCACACACTAATACACACACATGCACTCACACCAATACACACACACAGACAGATATAGCTACTATCTGTATTTAACTGGAAATCTAATTTGACCCACAATGAGGATGTTAGTTCAGATGACAATCATTAGGATGATGAAGAGTCATTCATCCTGTGTGTGTGTGTGTGTGTGTGTGTGTGTGTGTGTGTGTGTGTGTGTGTGTGTGTGTGTGTGTGTGTGTGTGTGTCTGCTACAGTGTCCCTGTGTGGAATGTGATTTGAGTGGAGGAGAGTCTGTCTGATGCAGAGCTCATGAGATTAAAGCTATGTTGAAAGTATCTGCCAGTTTGTCTGGGAGGACAGCTGCTAGGAAGACTTATTGTTGTTTGAGGTAGACTGTTTGTTTGTGTACGTGTGTGTGTGTGTGTGTGTGTGTGTGTGTGTGTGTGTTTGTCATTGTGTGTGTGTGTGTGTGTGTGTGTGGTTTCCTCTCTGCATTACATACAGAGATATTTTCGATTGTGAGATAAAGTACTTCTCGATTTGCATTTCACCACGGTCACACAGGGACGGCCACTTTGGTGCTTTTGCTTGCTTGTCTTTCTTTTCGTTCATTATTTGCCGTGTCCAGGTCATTGTTCATGTGTCATGCGTTGTGTTTTAGCAAAGTGCTGCTGAGATGACAGATCTGGGCCATTTGGCTTAATATTCCTATCAACTCAACGCTATAAGTGAGTTAGTGTGAGAACCGGCGTCCGTATGAGTTTCAGCTAAATCTCAAGACCTTTTCACAGAAAGGCCACAGAATAAAGTGCTAGCATGCAGACAAAGAGGGGAGTGAGGGAGGGGAGGGAGGGAAGGAGGAGGGTTGGGGTTATGAGAGACAGAGAGTGATAGAGATGAAGTGCTGATGGGACGATATCAGGCTGCAGCAGAGGTGAGCTATGCAGAGAGAAAAAGAGTGTGTTTGTTGTGAGACTCTGGGGAGGAATCGATCTGCTGTCCTCCTGGCTGACTTTCTTTTTCCGGCAGTCCAGCGGTGTATCGTTTCTCTCCCCCACACACATTCATTCCCAAGGCCTTGCTCCCGCTCCCTCCCTCCCTCCCTCTCTTTTACAGTTCTCTCTTTCTCTCCCACACTGTCCCAGATCAATCTCTGCCCCCTCTTCTCTCCATCTGCATTAAACCCCCTCTCCCCGACACACGACTCTTTAGCGGTCACTGCAACTGCCATCAGATTAAATGCATGTAAAAGTTTTTTCCCTTATGTTCCCTCAGCTCTATATCCACATGGGAATCCAACCATCCCATGCACTCACCAGTGCTTATTTTTGTGTTTACGATGGGAGGGTCAAAGGGGTTGTAGGCTGCTCGCATCAAATCATTGGAGAATCTATTAAAATAAACCACATCACAAATAAACTGCGGTCGGATAGATAGCATGCCGCTCAGTTTGAATTCCACCTCAAGCCTCAGACTGGTTTTCCGACTCCATAAAGTTTTCTACACTCCCCTAATGCTTCCATCACATCTCGCTCAGATGTGGGTGAGTGTGTCTCCTCCGCAGATGCAGGACAATGGTGGTCCACGACGTTTTGGCAGAGGAACGCACCAGCGTGGATGTCCTGGCTGGCTGTTTAGGTTATTTATTATTAACAAAAAGCTATTGGAGCTGTCTGTGTTTAACCAAGCCAGTGTAAACATCTCCCCTCCGTGTTAGATAAACATAGAGCACGGGAGTTAGAGAGGAGGATGGTGAGAATATTATCTGCCCAGCTCCCCTTTGTTCCCACTTTTTTTTTTTTTGAGCTCAAATATCCCAGCTGTTAGTCTCATGATCAAAACTGTGGTTCATCTGCTGTCAGTGAAAGCACCGCCGGTCTGTTATTCACTTATGCATTAAGTCAGGAGGACGGAGGTGTCAAAATGATCAATGTATCACAGGCTCTATAACACTATAACACAGTGTTAGAGTGGAGAAAGAGAGAGATAGCAGGTGATTAGCAGCTCAGTCACGTGGATGCCATGATGTGTTGGAGAAAGTTGTTTCCAACTCACTGGACAGGAATGAATGAGTGAGATGGTTTGCATCCTCTGATACTGAGCTGTCCCAGATAAGATGTTAATGTGATGACTGATGGAAGAGACATGGTTCCTGGCTGACGTTTAATCCCTGCAGCCGTTTTTAGGTTCCATGTAGGCTAACACTGATATTTAACAATGAATTATTGATATTGTGTCAATAACACACACACAGTCATTTATGATAATATTGAGATGGCAGATGTTAGTCGTCGTGTATGTATCTGTAGTTATATCTACAGTTATGATAACAGACTCTCTCCACCTCCATTCACTCGTCTTTCAGCGTAATTATTTTGTCACAAAAGAGACAAAACACACAATAAACAAATATATGTATGTATGTGTATATGTATATGTATATGTACAGTATATGTATGTGTGTATGTACTATATATATAGTCTTAGTCTTATAGTCTTTTATCGGCCAGGAGATTCCAGGCCGATGACAGGCGATCACCGCTTTAGACTATATGGGATGTGCTCTAACACTCGACCACAAAGCACCCCACAATAAACAAAACTTTAAAAAAACAAATTAAAGGTGTACAGAAATGGCTGTTTGTCCTGTTTGTCGCGCCGAGTTGTCACGAGTTGCCGCACGAGTTTACCCGAGTAAGGAAAACGAATTTGATTGGTCGTTATTGAGCGGGTGGGATATTCAAAGCTTGGGGCGAGACCGAGCTCGGTGTGTGTGTGCGTGTCTCAGACATTTGATTGACAGATGACAGATCCAATATCAGTGGCTGGTGAATCGTGAGCAGGGTGTCGTATAATCCGTGCGCCTGCATTATCCAACGCGGAAAAAAAATTCCACACTTTCATCCCGGATTTAATCAAAAATAGAATTTTGCACAAAGTTTGGCCTACATCGTCTGATAGATGAGTTATTACACTAATGTTAGGAGGACCCACAGTGGGCTCAAATTTAGATAAACCTGATGATAACTTAATTTTTTGTCTATGACAAAGTCAAGAATCAAAACCGATGCTCATCCATAACATCTGGAGTTTAGCCAAAGATGCTGCACAGAAGAACCAAGCACATGTACAGATAAAATCAAAATATGACAAAATCTTCAGCTCAGCCTGTGCTCAGCTCATTTGATAATATCAGCTCCTCTGATGCACCAGTATACTGTAACATCAGTATCAGTACTTGGGCTAATGCCAGTTGGCTGCAGTTACTTAACGCAGTGATAGGAGTCACAGCACTGGAGCTAAAAGATCCGCTGCTCTACACATGGGTTGTTTTGATTTGACATTCTCAAGGTGACCAACAGACCAGTCATCCACCAAGTCGGTGTGTGTTCCCGTAAGCACCAATCTCTAACATCCCCTGAATACTTTACTCCTCCATGTCTCCGTCTCTTTCTGTTTATGTGTGTGTGTGTGTGTGTGTGTGTGTGTGTGTGTGTGTGTGTGTGTGTGTGTGTGTGTATGTGTGTAAGGGAAAGAAAGAGAAGGGAGGGAGAAAGAGACAGCATGACTCAGTTTCAGAGCCATTCAGAAGCTTCAGGCTCTTTCCTGTCCTGCCTGAGTGTCACATTGATTTTCCTAATGGTGGTCATGTGTGGGTCCTGCTGTTGCAAAGACTTCAGCGAAGACGGCGTTGCAGCTAGTGTGTGTGTGTGCGTGTGTTGAAGAGATCTCTGATGTGACCCCTTTTTCTGACGAGTCATTTTCAGTTAAAGTGTTTTTTTTTTCTGCACTGCTGCCTGGTGGAGTCCCATCTTCAAGTCTTTACCCATGCAGCTTCCTGCAAATGTCACGTCAGGTTGTCACAGTGGTTTTGTTAAATGACCTCATGCCTGCACTTGATAACACAGGAGTTAATTATGTTTGCAAGTCTGAGTGAGACACACACACGACACGTTTACAGACGGCTGGTTGAACCCAGGGTGTTAATCGAAACTAGTTTGTTTTAGATGTTGCTCTTGTGTCTGTGTCCAGAGTGAATACACTGTTGATACTTTGCTTTGACGCTCCTGTTTAACTGGTTCTTGAGTCATTTGCAGGAACGCTGCTTTGACAGGTGTGTTTTGACTTATTTGAATTGTTGTCACATAAATAATATTGTATTTTTTAATTGCCTCCTCCTATTAGGAAGAGTATTGTAAGTGTTATCACAGCCAGGTTGTGACCACACCTAATTGTTGCCTTTAATAGGAAGTAGCTCCAAGGCTGCAGGTTCTTAGGAACTTGGGGCGGTTCCCATTCCTTGTCAGTTGTGATGCCAAAGGTGAAATAGTATCTTTTGTTATGTTTTTTTTATTGTTTAGTGTGGACAAATTGTGTTTATTATAAATTCTTTGATTGTGTCGTTGCAGGATTGAAAGTGGAAACAGTGGAAGTAAACATGAAAAGTCAAAAAGAAAAGATGAATGTAGACTTTGTAGCACTTGTTTTGTTTTTGTTTTAGTAGCCCTTTAATCTTAGATTTATTTTGTGATCCCTTCAAGGACCCTGACCACTTACTTGGGAGCCATAATTCGAAAAGGTGACACCTTTGGTCCCACAAATTCCCAAAGATCAACTTTTTTTGATTGATATTGATGATCAAAGTTTGTAGAATAATTGCTATTTTACAGCATTTTCATATTTCTGTAGTGTTTGAATCCCTGTCATGCAACAAAGGAGGCGGTGATCTTATAGCTCCTTCCCACGGCATGGTGGCTGCTCAGTTTAAACTGAACTTGACCTGACTCTAGCTTTTTAGATTTCCTTTAGGCAAAAGGAAAACCTAAACCTCCACTTAGGTTCAGGTCATACCAGAAGGTGACATGAAAGGACTGCTAATCGGACTGAACTGTCACTGCTGAGTCATTGTTATTGTGCGCATAGTTGGCAACCTGCAAAACCAACCTTTGGTCAAAATAGGGATGTTCCTCTGTTTGGTGTTCCCTGTATTGTTTGTCATTGCTGAAAAATGGTGTCAAAGTAACTTTTGGTGTCATCGCCGTAGTAGCATGCGATGCCGGTAGAGTAACTGCACTGCATTGAGGGGATACTATCTACAGCCAGCCGAGTGGTGAAGCTGAGCTCTAAATTCCCTGACTCATCTTACACAGAAGTCTGTGACACAACAGTCACGTTCTTTCAGTAGAGCCGAGCTGGAGTTTGCAACAAGGAAGTGCTATCAGATTGTATATGTCAACATTAAAATGAGTATTCAGTAAATACAAAATGAGCCACATCGGAAGATCACAGTGACACTTGGGTTTTTCACAGATTAGTAAGTGTGAGCTGGAGTGTGACAGCCGGGGAGAGCAGCAGCGTTGAGTCAAATGCTGTTTGGTATTAGGATGTTTCTGTTCAGAGCAGCACTCCTTCCTGCACAATATGTTTATACTGGAGGTCTCTTGGCTTATAGTAGGGTTTGGCTGACACACACGCACACACTCACTCATGCACATACACACACAGAAGGCGGAAGTGACCTAGATTTCCTAAATGGTACCAACTGTTGAGGCCTTCTAGAAATGGACAGAATTACTTGGTGTCACCCAGTAAAGGGACAGCCATGTCAAATATTGAGCGTTACCCCAGAGACTAAATGAAACTCATCCTGGTCGTCTGGATAGATGGAGCTGTGTGTAAACCAGATGCTAGATTACGCTGCTTTTTAAGCTTCTGAGAGTGGGAGTTTTCATCAAGGGTCACTGACTGACTCTCCATGGCCTGCCTAAAAATGGAAAAAAACAAACAATCTGAGGGCATCGCTGAGATCTGACAAACAGAACCGCGAGGGGACCCAGTTCAGTCGTCTTTTAACACCCTAAAAGTCTTTGTTTGTTACTCAGTCACAGGATGAGAAGGTCAATTCCTCCACAGGCCTCGATCTGTGTCTGTATCTGTGCCTTCTTCTCCAGTCTGCTGTCTGTCTGTCTGGACTGGACCTATTCTGATGAGGGGGATTTTCCTGGGAAAGTCATATGGAAAGAAAAAAACAGAGCCTTAATAGTAAAAGCATGTTCCATTCTATTTCTCTCCCCCTTTGTGTGTGTGTGTGTGTCTGTGTGTCTGTGTGTGTGTGTCTGTGTGTGTGTGCATTTTATGAGTTGAGCTCCTTTCTAGCACACTGAAGGCATTGTGTTTTTCCTCTCTGATCATCAGAGGAGCAGGCTCTCTAGAAGCAGGGCTTCCTGTACACACTGGGGTGAGGCAGGAGGAAGAAGAGGAGGAAGAGGAGGAGGAGGAGGAGGAGGAGGAGGAGAGAATGAGGGAGATGGAGCCAGGTGGAGGAGGTCACCTCTAGGTTAGACAGTTGAGCATCTGCAGTCTGGTTCACAGCTTTAATGGCAACACAGATTCCTGTGAGTGAAGCTTGAAAAATAGTTTTACGACCAGAGCGCGACCGATACATCTGAACGGTCGATAGGGAACGAGAAACTGGGACATGATGAGATCATTTGGAAACAGTGTTGACAAGTTTGTTAAATATCTTGCTCCATGCACATTGTCATAGTAGCCAAATATGTGATAAATGTTCAGTATTCTTCTTACAGCCACCAGATCTCATGGAAAACGCACAGAAAACAACAATTACTTTATGAATATGAGTCTAATATACACTGTTCTTTTGTTCAGGTAACATTTTCAGAAATCTCCAGTGCACAGCTGGACGCATACATTCACAACCTCTTCATAAATATTTAAGTCTTCGGTAGGAATGAACTGTGTTTAGGCCGAGCTCCTCTAACAGGCAGTGAAAATCAAAAAGGACTGAGAGATGAAGGAAAACACTGTTGCCTTTGGTCTTTGTTGCATGTGATTTCTTGACAATATCACCAGTCTTATCCTTTAAGGGATCCTCTTCAATCTTGTTTATGTAATACATCTATTAATATGCTGATTATTGTTTGATTTTTTTTTTTTTTTTTAAAGAAGGCATTATTGATTCAAGCCTTAAAAATCCATATAGTATACAATATACATACTGTATTCCCTCCGTGGTATAAAAATCTTCAGCCTCTTATATTTTATCAAGGTTACATTTTTCATGTGGGATTCTGCTGGTTATGTGCAGGGATTGTTTTTGCGGCTGTGCTGTCAAGGACACTGGGCTGCTCCGAGGTGCAGAGTTAAAAGGCCAAACATGGACATTGTTTAAAGGAGTGTGTGAGTTTGGTATGTTCTTGCAGTTACACGGATGCTGTTTGTTAAAGCAGCCAATGTGCTTGCGGGCCGCAATGTAACTCTCTGACAATGAAATGATGATCGATCACCATTCTCAGATTTCAGGAAGCTGATTCTCAAACCACAGCAGCTGCCTGCAGGAAAGGAAATCAATCTGAAAATCTCACATGACATAGAAAATGGTCAAGAGTAATGCAACTGGACATGGTTTGACTTTCAAATATGAAGCATGTTTACAATACTGGCATATAAAATGGCATATTTTTATATTTTGAAGATCGGGGTCAATTTATTTATTTATTTTAATTGTCTTCATTTGGAATAGATCTCTGTAACAAAACAATTTTCCTCAGGGTATTATGTAATGAAGCGTTTCATTCTGGTCGGTAAAGTCATGATTACTCGTCGAGGACTTTATGTCCTTTCAGCTAAGTTTAGCCCACTACCCCCAACCCCCCCAGCCCCTCCCCCCTCTCTCCTAATCACCACACACACTCCGCCATTCACATTCACTCACCTGATGCAGCCATAAACCATGTTGTAAATGTCTTCCTAGTCTGGCTGATTGCAGCCAACAAAGGCGGCCTGTGTTGCATTCTCCACGCTCTCTCCCCTGGGTGCCCCCTCCACCCCCCACCCCCTCCACCCTCTGCCCTCCGCCCCCTCCCGCTCTGCCCTTCTGTTGTCATTAACCATTGTCTCTCTTTCCTCTTCCTTCCTTTAAGTCTGTGTATTATTGTAACGGAATAAATCACGCGGGGCGCCAGGTTTTCCTGCTAATATCCAACACTTGCATATTACGACCTTCTTAACATTTAATGGGACATAGTGGGACACACAGACAAACACACACACACACAGCCTCAGCGCCTGTCAGTTAACAGGAAACTAACTCTTCCTCGCTCTATTCTCCTTCACTCTACCAGTCTTAGCCTGACACAGATCAGCTCGTCTTTAAATGGCACGACTGTTTGAACAGGGCGCTCATTTAGTTCACTATAAGGCACTGCCACATAGTGAAAGTTGTATTGTGTGCAGCCTTTTCTGGTTTGGGTGCAGGCATTCACCATTCAACAGTCCCAAGTGCTCTGAGTGAGTGTGTTTGTGTGTTTGTTTGTGTGATAGTATACAGCTATATGAGAAAGATGCTGCTGTCAGTGGAAAAGCTCTGTGGTGTGATTTGTCAGTAATGTAGATTTATCCTCCCTCATGAGCTTTGAATCATCTTCTTCTTGTACATCTCAGCTCTTTTATTGCTGTCATTCTTCAAACGCTGACTCAGCAGCTTCAAATTAAAACAGGCGAACCAGCTCTTACAACCAGGTTTTTCTTCTCATCATTCAAATACCATTCATATTATCAGATGATGATTTTATTTCCCACTAGTCCCCCCCCCCCCCTCCCGGTAACAACAACAACAAAAAACTCTACTGTATTTTGTTATTGTCAATCCAAAGCTGAGTGTACAGCAGCTGCTGTACCACTAGATGGCACTGTTACGTTGCGCCTGTAAAGTTCCTCACAGCAGTTTTTAAATATAAGAGACAGGAGATTATCACATCACTTTCTCTTTAGTTTGAAGTGCAGCTATAATCACTAACGACTTCCTGCAGTAGGAGTGCACTTTATAACAGTGGATCCCAGTCCTGCTGTTGTAACTCCCACAACAAATGAGGTGTCATGAGATGATTTCAAGACCGGGAAGTATAGAAAAAAACCCACAAACATTTATCTGACTTGACTATTAGTTTTTGATGTTTTTCTATACACAAGTCTTTGGGCCAGGATAAAATGACTGAAAAACAGACAAAAACTCTTTTGGTTGATGTACTTAAAATTGATGGAGTGATGAGAGGTCATAGTAGACTAGACTGCTTTGTTTTTTGGGCCTATTATCTGTCATGAATATGTTTTCAGTGTGCTCCTGAACAGTGATGTATTTGTGTGTCTGAGTTTTGTGCACTCAGGCCATCACCACCACTCTCTCTCTCTCTCTCCCCCTCCAGCTCCCCCTCTCTCTCTGCTGCTCTCATTCTGGGTGACATCAAGGTGCCTCACACTGAAGGTCACCCTGACAGCAGCAGGCCAACAACTCGCCACCGTCTCCTCTCCCTTTTTCCTATTATAGTCTGCTGCACCACCCCACCCGTCAGTGATTTATCAGGCTATACTACACTGACTCTGTAATGACTTTGTGAAACAAGATAGCACTGTTTTATGGCAAGCGTCGAGATCTGGACTCTGACTTTACGGCTTTAATGGCTGCATGCGTTTTTTGCAATGACTTGCATTTTCACCAGAAGTGGAGGATCCCCCTCCCTCCTCGTGTCACGGTGTGTCGCCAAGATCCTGCCTTTGTTTTAAACTGTCATCCCGTGATTTGAACCTGTGAGCTCCTATATGGCCACTGCACTGCGCCTCCTCCCCGCTCCACTCCCAGCATGCCTTGCACCAGCCACAGCTCTCATCACAGGACAGTCGTAACACCCTGCGCCTAATGAGGAGATGAGAGGTACATCCACACAGATGGATCCTGTTCCTGTGGCCCCGTTGTGGGAACAGGAACAGCATTTTTTTTTTTTTTATTGAGGCCCTAATTCACTAACAAGCCCTTTCATTAGATTTACATCGATCCTGAAAGGTCAAAATGTAATAAAACAACCGACTGCCTCAGGCTGCTTGGCATCTGCATGTAATCCATGCATGTGTGCGTCTATGTGTGTGTGTGTGTGTCAGCTGATTCCCCGAAAAGCCAGCTCTCTGTGTGCTGCTTTAAACGCCTGCAGCTAAATCATTGTAATTAATTTCTTCCAAAAACATCCTTTAAATATGAAGTGCATGTACTGTGGGCTCTTAAACTGCCATCTATCACTTCACTGCTCGTCAAAGCTGAATGATGAGTCTCATTAAGTTATAGGACACACACATACACGGATGCTACAGTACGCCGGCCTTCTGTAGCAGGACTGCTGCTGCACTCCGCTTGCAGTCAATAAGTGATAAACAAAAAGAAAACAGCTAGATGCCAGTCATCCTTCCTCTAATCTACTTGACAGCTGGGGAGAGTGTGCCAGCAATACACTTATAGGTAAAGCACTCATAACCACAACAAGATTCAACCCTATTACAGTAAGTAGCTTGTGGTGCCTGCTCCTCTGAATGACAGTCGGTGGAGGATTGCATCATCGTTGTATCGTGTTCAGTGGAAGAAATATGACTGGAGTGAAGTGGATCTTGTTTCAGTCGGTGAGCTGTCAGTGTGTGCTCACTCATTCACAAGTGGAAGCTCTGGATGTTTTGCATTCTGCCTTTGCGGGTTCGCATTTTTTTTTAGGCTTTACATCGCATGCATGCGCCTGCAGCTGTGTAACAGTGTAAAAAGCTGTTGAGAGTTAGAAAATATACTGCAATAGTACTGAATTTTGTTAGAGGCAGACCTGAACCATTCACACAGATATCACTGTTGAACACATCCTTCAGTTTTCCCTCTGGAGGACACTCTCCCATTGGAAGCATCCAGAGTTAAATGGTGTTGGTTCAGTGAAGCGTTGGTCATTTTTCACGCTGCTCTTTTGGGTGTACTTTACTTGCCGTCGTGTGATCAATCATGTCAGATCACTGCTGGTGACAAATGTCCTCGTGTGAATTCCCATCACACATACACAAAGATGCACAGACCTTTGTCATCCATCACCTGCTTCCTCATCCTCACCTTGCACACCTTTTGCTCTTACATGTGGCCGACACATGAAGTCTGAGCGTCTAATTTTGGTCTCAGGTGTTCTGCCGCCAAGCTCAGAACTAAACAGAACTGTGGAAATAATGTTGAAAGTTGAAAGGTTTTATGTTTTTGTGCAGATGGAGGTGATGGTGGGGTCTCGGTGCATGTTTGCCTTCTGTTGATGCTAAGCTGGGTGAAGCAGGCCGCCCCCGCATCATCATCATCATCATCACCACCATCTCTCTCTCTGTTTTTCTTTGACCCCACGTACCTCGTGTTCTCATTTCATTTTTTTGTGCCAACCTTTTTCCTCATTTGAACCATTTATTTTTACTCTGTTTCTCTCTCTATCTCTGCTGCACAGTAATCTCTACTGAGCCATGCATAATCATAGGCCATCTGGGCGCTGTAGGGAGAGATGAGCTCGCCTCGCAGCTCGTCAGATGACCAAAAGCACCGTGGTGGTGGGTGGACACGCGCTCGCGCACCTATGCTCACACACTTCACTTATCCGTGCACGGTCACACCTTTAATAGTTATACAAACCGTCACGGGGATGCTCACTTCCATCGCACCTTTCAAGCCCATACTCAAGGACAAACAAAGCGTTGCAGTGATGAAACGCTGTGGAAATAAACAGCATCACATTTGAAACCAAATCACACTGTTTTCAACACCACTTAATGATGTTCCCCACACATACACACACAGTGTTGCACTTCAAAGCTGGTCAAGCACAAGAGAGCTGCAAGAAAAAAAAAAGGGTCTTTGAGAACAACAAAAGAAAAGACATTGTATGGAAATGTGAGTGGTTTATTATTTTTGCATTGTCCAGCCAATCTGTGGTTTACACAGAACACAATCATCTGACCTCCAGACAGGAACCCAACTCCAATAACAAGCCCACTGTATTTTATTGTCTGTTATTTCTAATACCGCTCCGCTGTCTGCTTCACCAACCGCTCGTCTTGTCTGAGCGGCTGCAGAAGAGCTCGTGGAGATCATTAATAGATTGCTGACTGCTGGTTAATTTAAAAAAAAAAAAAAAAAACCCTGCCCCTCTGGTTTCATAGATGCAGCATCGTGAAAATTGGATCACACGAAGAAGACTCCTGTAATTATATTCTAATTATTCCATGGAGAGTTATGTTTTGAACTGAGCCACATCAGCAAAGCAGCTCCCCTGTGAGTTTAGTAATGAATAAAACCAAAGAAGTTTTAACCTTCATGCCACAATAAACACCGGCAGCACCCGCAGTATCGACGCTCTTTGTCTGAAGTAGTGTCTTAAAATTGATCAACATCAGTCAGTACAGATTCTGGCAGCCAGTTCAACACCATAAGAGTAAGATTTTTTCACAATTATTCATGAGATGAGTCCAGATGATAGATGGTTAGATACTGATTCGTCCTTTCATGGTAATATTTTGAACTCATGTATGTATGATTTTTATTCTAAGGGATATAGTTTCTTGTTTTTACCTCCCCAACTGTTTCCTTTCTTTTTTTTCTTTCCACTTTATGTTATGCACCCACCATCTTTCCTGAGCCCCAGGCCCATGGGCACCCACAGGCAGCATGGGACCAGTATAGAAATACATTCTCCAGATCTCCCCACCACCAGTTGTTACTGCTCTAACAAAGTGGAACAGCAGTTCTAGCGCATCACATTTCTATCTGGGAGTAACATAGATAGTGGGATTATGCCTGGCTCCAGCCTCTTTGTAATTCAGATAAGACCTCTGTACCGCAGCAGATAGGTTTAAATATTAATAATGAATTAAAAGATTCTCCTCTGGGTGAAATATTAATGACTCCTTCTTTTAAGAGAGGCTTTGACTCCTAACAGAGAGGAGGGATGGCAGTGTGCTTGTTAAGAGTAATTTAAAACATCTCTTTGATTTTTTTAGCTGCTGAGTATTTGAGGAGTTAAGGTAGAGGAGAGACCTTCGGGGTCAATATTTGAGCAGCCAGACTGTTGAAGACACTTTTATTCGATGACGACAGATGCGCGCCAATTAAATCTGACACATAAGACCACCTGTCTTCATTCATAACTATCATCAGGCCTCATTTCCTTCTGAAAGCTCTAATTGATCCCCTGTATTGAATCTTTGTGAGTGCAATTCCCCTCAGTGAAAGCTGATCCGCGGGCTTAGTGGGTCTACATGAATGTGTGTCAGTAGCGGAGGAGGAAGACGCCGCCTGCGTCGAGTCGACCGTGTCCTTCCTCGACCTCTCTCCTCTGTTGATGTTTGTCTGGATGTTGTGTCTTGCTGGCTCTCCGGGACCTTCAGTGACGTGTGAACATTATAGTTATTCATTCTGTGTGTGTGTCTGAGTGTGTGTGTGTGTGTGTTAGTCTGAGCTAGAGAGTGTAGATTTATTCGTGTGCGTGCGTGTCTGTGTTGTCTTTTTGGAAAAAAAAAAAAAATCCTGGAGTCGGGTCAACATGCTGTGGAATGTGAATTGTCTCCATGACAACAGCCCAGTGTCCTCCTTCCGGCTTTCATCCGCAGGGTGCGATGCCGAGGCAGCTAAACCAAGTGTGCCATGGCATCAAGCCTCTTATTGATCTGAGCTATTTAAAAGACACTCATTTATATATAGTATATATGCAGATTTCTGTACCAAGTCCCCTCTGACTCTAACTGGGCTAAGTCCTCAGTGTGTCTGCAGTAGACCGGGACTAGATAAAGAGAGGGAAAATGTGTGTGTGTGTTTGTGTGTGTCTTCAATACAGTCCTTTGAAAGCCAGTTGACAGAAGTCTGGCAGACGTTCAAACAGTGCTGATGTGCAGTTTTGCATATTGTTGACGGGACTGTTGTGTGTGTACGTCTCAGTATTTGTTGCAGACCAGGCTGGGGGGGGGGGGGGGGGGGGCGTGGGGGTGGAGGTGGGGAGAGGGCGATGAACCGTGGCATCATATGCTTCAGTTTCTGGAGAGTGTAATCCATCGACAGAAGGGCAAACGTAGACATGTCTCTCTGCCATGTCTCTCACTGGCTGACCTTAATTTTTGTCAATGTAATGGTTGAAAGAAACAAGTGTCTTTCACGGTTTAAACGTCTGCGTTCAATTTTGATGTTAAACAAGGGAAAAAAAGTATACACATCCTTTTTTAATAATAAAACCAAGGCGATGAGTGGTGTTTTCCATCCCTGTGTGAGTAACAGAGGGATGGTAGGGGAGCGCGTGTGGTTGGCGAACCCACGGAGCAGATGTGTGACAGATGCCCTCCTCAGGTCAGTGGAGCAGAGAAGATTTAGACTAGTGTCAGTCCTCAATATTCCAGCGGGTTTACGTAGCGACGGAGACGGCGAATAATCGCACAGAGTTTCGTCTTTGTGGTCGGATGGAAAAAGAGATCATTGTTGTAATTAGTGAGAGTGGTAAAGGGGTGACAGAAGGGCAAGAAGAACTGTGCCAGCTTGTCTCATTTCCTCCTCTATCCTCTCTGTGAATCCATCTCTGTCTCTGGAAGCTTATGACACGTAAATCACAGACTAGTCCTCCTATAGTCGCCCCCCTCTGCCGACGTCAGAGCATGAAGTCTATACTTTGAGCAGTGAAAACCAAAAAGGAGGCAACAAGATGGCGAGAGGTTCGACATTCCTCCCTAAACCACAGCTCACATTCCTCTCTTTGGTGTAAAGAGGGGGCACGAGCACCATGCCTCATTAGATAACCCACAAAGGCGAAGCTCTGCTCTGATTCGAAATGGGTTTTTTCTTTCTCCCTTCACTCGGACGACGTGTCCCTCAGGGCGGCTGCAGCACCGATTCACCCATTCCCTATCTTGTCTCCCCCCCGACCCCCCTCGTGCGAGAATATTTCACCTCAGCAGGTCTGCTATGGGTTTGAGCAGCCAGCTTTATTGCGGTGGAGAGCAGCACCTGCCCCCCCACCCCACCACTACCACCCCACCCCAGTCCACTGTGATGCATAATTCACTGTGTGGCGAATTTCAATCAGTTCAGCCGGAGACGGCCCTGGCAATAAGCAGCTGCAGGTGAGCGGGTTCATCCAGGGGGACGGCGGCGGCTGTGTGGTCGCTGTTTCAACAGGAGGATCGATAAAGGCCTCGTCATTTTAAAACCCGTTCTCAACTCGCCTCACAATTTTTTAAGGCTCCTGCATTTCCTGAATCTAAATCGAACACAGCCACCCATCCCCCTCTTTACATTCTCCCTCTCTTCCGCTTCTCTCTCCTCACACACACACACACACACACACACAGCTTTAAAGCCCTGTTATCGTTTTGGAAACCAGGGATATTCCAGCAGTGTTTCCATGGTTATCGGTGGCATTCGTCTGAGGGTTCAGAGCCGGCGTCGGGTAATGTCACCCCGTCTTTCAGGCCGGTGTCACCCCAAACTATTGAGTGGGAAGAAGTGGTAGGTTGGGGAGGGTGAGGAGAGGGGGGGCAGAGAGATATGGAGAGGGGGGTTGGTTGTTGTAATTATATGTGCATATGAAGAGGGGCTGGAGCAGCTTGGGCGCGTCACCCTGGCAGCTTTTGTGATCCCCCCTCATGTCTGTGGGGGGAAGTCGCGCAGAGACACGGATGTACTCCCCAGAGATTAGTGGTAAAGTGCCTCCCCAAGGGAAACAGCAACATGCATTATTTACACATCAAAAATTACAAATTATTTTTAGGGAACAGCTATGATTGAAATGATCAGTCAGTTTTGATATTTGAAGTGTTTCAGTCAATTGTTGAGCAAAAGAGCCAAAGATTTGTTGATTCCAGCTCACAAATACAAGAAATACAAAACATTTTCAGAAAATATCTACTCAAACTAATCAATAGATTGATCAATAGAGTCATTTAAGAACACAAAAACAGTCAACATGTTGTTAAATCTGAGTATTGCATTTATTGTAATTGTAAATACAATGTTACTTTGAATTTTTTTAATGTTTGCTTGACAGAATCAGTATTCGAAGAGAAACTATGAACGTTTTTCACGACTTTGTGACATTCTGTGGACTAACTAATTAATTGATAACGAAAATAATTACTTTCAGGCAACAGAAAGATTACCTCTCCATTTATGTATTTGTGCACTATGTTTCCAATGAATACCTGGAAAAAAATCCTCTTAAACCTTCTTCCCTCCTCTCCAGGTCACTCATATCCACTCTTACACACACATACACACACATGCAACAACTGTGCCGGCACACCCACTCATACTCACACACACACACACACACACTTCCCCCATCTTTCATGCAGCCACTTCTTTTCCTCTCTCCCTCTCTCTCACTTAACTCTTCCCTCCCTCTCCATCTACCCCCCCTCACACCGCCCTACCTCCCTCCCTCCTCCTGCTGCCAGCCTGGGCCGTCATTAGTTTCCATGGTGACAGTTGGGAGGCATTATTGCCGGCTGAGAACTGCTCCCGGGTTCCTTTCAGAGCGGCGGCGGCGGAGGCATTGTTTAGTCCGCTGCTCTGAATGGTGTGGGGATCAGGGATAGGGAGAGTGCAGAGAACAGGAGGAGCAGTTTTCTTTTTTTTTTATTTTGGGGCAGGGACAGGGTAGAGGGTGAAGGGGAGGAGGAAGAGGAGGAGTAGGAGGAGGAGGAGGAGGGGAGGGAACGACTAGGAGGAGAGAGAGAGAGAGAAAGAGGGAGGGAGGGAGGGAGGGAGAGAGGCAGCGTGGTGGTTGGAGAGAGTCGATGAGGGAACAGGAGTAGTAGCAGCAGCAGTAGCAGACTCATGTTGCTCCCTGTCTGAGTGATAGCACTCGTAAAACATCCAGGCTCCTCAGTCAGCCTCCTCCTCCTCGTGGCTCCTCGGTGCTGGACTAGACCGGATCCTGCTCCTTTTCTTTTCTTTTCTTTTTCTTTTTCCTTTTCTCCTTTTGTTTGAATTTGTATTTCTACTCCTGTTTGTGCCGCACACAGCAAGAGACGAAAAAAGAGCCACAGATTGAGAGAAAAGAGAGGAAACATCAAAGGCAGATGGCAAACTGAGTTTAGCTGGTGAGTTACCAATGGCGTTTTCATCTTGTATCTGTGTGGTGCTGTAGATTTATATATAGGATAGCTATTCCTGTGGTGATGAACACACATGCACACTTGAGCTTTGATTGTATGTGTTTTAGTGTGTGTGAGTGTGTAGCAGGTGCTACTGCTGCTGCTGCTGCTGCTGCTGCTGCAAATGATAAGCTGCATGTTTTCCTCTACACCAAACCTCTGTCTGGGTTATGTTTGGGTGTGTGGGCTCGCTGCTGTCTGCTGAATGTGGGCTAATTCTCACTGCCCCCTGAAATATACATGGCAGTCTGAATGTTTTATTGAGAACGTACATTGGGAGCAATTTTCCGCTGCCTTGCTTCTTGGATTCCCTGCAGTGTTTTTTCAGGGAATATCTGAGTGGGACAGCGTATGTTGTGTTTCGGTTCTAGTTTGTTTGGTTTTCTCTTTCATCTATACCACAGTGTGTAATTAGGTTTGAGAGCCGAGCCCCTCTGGCTCCTTGAACAAGTGATGTGTGGTTGAGTAACGTAGGCTAGTGAGGGGAGAGCAGCAGTGCCAGTGTTTTTTGGGTTCATTGCCCTTGTGATGTCTTTTCCGATAAGGCCGCTCTGCAGACTGCTCGTGCTCTGACAATTTTACAACTTCCAGTCGATGCCTGCTCACTGTAGTGAATAAAACCGACACAGTGATGACCGCTACTATCTCGGTGATGTCATTACGTGGCAGCATGACAGTGATTTCGAGAGATGATTTAAGGCTTATCTCACTGCAACATCCAGCACTGGTGCGCTCTGTCCGTTACTCACCGCCGGTATGTTACTGTTTGTATTCGGTCTCTTAGGGTTGTTTTTTTTTGGCACACTATAATTTAGCTGACTAGGGAGTTGTCTTAAGGAGCGGGGAGTCTGAGTGTTTCCATGACGACCAGCAGCAGCAGCAGCTGTGTGAGCCGAGGCCGAGTGAGCCGAGTGTGTGGCAGACACTGTGGCATTGCCTAGAGACTGGGAGGCTCAGTCTAATCAACGACCTTTTGACCCAGATCAATGGGGCTGGTGCTGAGCCAGGCAGCTACAGGGTCTGTCTGACATACACCGTCGTCCGACACTGGTGTTGTACAGCTGTAGCTACAGCTGCTTACATTTCCTGGGTCATCGCAGGCTTCGCTGGCGACAGAGCGATCTGATCCTCTTAGATTGGTGTAGTATTTGTGCAGAAGCAGGCTTCTCATGTAGCAACGTAATCATGTTTATTAGGTGGATTTATTCAAAGTGTAATTAAAGTATGACCTCCGAATATCCATGTCTCTGTTGGTGCTGGATTTCCTAATCTGGCCCTCTTTGAAGTGGGGGTCATTTTACATAGACACTGGATGGACACAATCACAGAAACACCACATGAAAAAGGTTCTCTGAAGGAACCAAACCACAGCGGATAGAAAATAAAGCTGCACAACCAAATAGCAGCAGCAGCAGGGCGAACATCAAAACACACCTTTTCTTTGCCAGCGTCCAAATTATTGATGCTACAACTTTGCTAACAGCTACAAAAGTTTAATTTCATTTGCTGAAGGCGAACGGCAAAATCAAGCAGAGAAGAATGGTGGATCCTGGAAATGGACTGAATCAGCACCTCTGTGATACAGTCTCAACAAAAACAGTTTGCCGTGAGCTGTCAGTCACATTACGAATCCAGTTAGATGGTATTTATGGTAAGGCAGCCATGTAGGAACCGCCTTTTCCCAAGGCCAACACACAAAGACTCACACAGTAACCTCATGTGAAAGGCAAAATCCTAGCACCCCTGGGCAGTGGAAAAACTAGTGAGTCATGTTTCACCCTTTTTTCCTACGTCTGGACAGGTTTAGGTTTAGAGAAGGCCAAAAGGAAAGGATGCCTTTAGCCCACAGTGTCCACAACTATTTAATACAGGGGCGGGTCTGTTATGTGGGGGCAGCCATTAGTTTGGATGATTACATCTGTATTCCTGCATCTTTAAACTTCCTCGAAAACTTGAGTCCTTCCTTTCTTTTTATTCACCTCGTGTGGATTTTGTATAAACTCATTAAAGTCAGACTTGTGGTTTTTCTCTTCATTCCTCGGCTGTTTCAAGAGGAAGGAAATGCTCCATATTGGTCAGAGACGCTGGAGAAGTTGCGGTGACACTGACCAAGCCACACACAAACAGAGAAACACACACACACACACATGCAGATACCATGTTTAACAGTCATCCTGATTACTGTACTCCATCACCGTGGTAATTATACCCGCGACTTCCTCTCAACCAGGGGGCACCTGGGGTCTTCATCCACTTAAAGCTGTCGATGCCATTTCCTGTAGCGCTGGCACGGTAATTATAGGAATCAAAAGCAAAAAAAAGAAAAAGAAAAAGCCAAGTGATCAGATGATGATGATGATGATGGATCAGCAAACACCCGTTTACCATCTAACCAGGCTGATGTCGCAGCTACATAAATAGAGCCCAGAGCGCACTTCCTGTCTGTCTCTATGTTACACTTTCAGCTTGAACTTTCTTTTTCATTCTTCAGGTCAGACAGTGAAAAGAACAAGAAGCGTTTTGTCGTCCTGTATCTACTGTATGCCCTGTCCTTTGCGTGCACTGCATATGCTTGATGTGCGTGTGTCCTTTGCTTGTCCATTTGGTCTGGGCAGTCAGTCGGAAAGTGTTAGCAGCTCTCTTGTCTCCACTCAAGCATGTGTGTTGTCTTTGTATGAGCCTTTGGCATCACACAGGAGGAGAAATAGAAAAATCACACGCTGAAAACACACACGTTTCACAAACAACCACCCCCTCTTGACAAACTCAGTCAGAGTAGGTACTTACATCTGACCTCCAGGAGCCCGTTTGCATCTAATTGTTGTCTCATGTTTAAAAAAAAAAAAGTGCTGCTCACTTCAAAAGCTCCAAGGTTTCAGTTTTAATGTTGAAAGTGTCTTTGTAGTTGCGTCCTACTGCTTTTGGGAGAGTGAGGGGTGGCTGCCAGTGGCCAGTAACAAGATATTTAATGAATTTCTGCTTCAGGGCATAGCAGCAGCAGTAGTAGTAGTAGTAGTACGAGTGCATGTACAGTACATGAGCGCATCTCTTTTTATGTCAGTGTGTGCATGTGTGAATGTGAGCTACTATTTTGTGTGTTTGTTTTTTTAATATACTTTGCTCTAGGGATATTTGACTGGAAAATCCTTCCCTGCCGTGTTCACATTGGGGGGGGGGGGGGGGGGGCTTTAATGTCTCGTCGTAAAGTGGAAAGTTAGTACCTGTGCACACATGGTGCTGCTTGCAGTAACTGGGGAACTACCATAAATGGTAAATTTCAGGACAGTAAGCTGCTCTCAGTGATCTCCCCACTTTTGTAAGTTCACAAAGGTTGACTGATGTTTCCTGGCAACAAAAAATCTGGCAATGTGGAAACGGGAAAGAAAAGAAGATTGTGATTGTCTTGTAAGCATTTATGTGTTCATGATATCAGGTTAACTGAGGCGTAGCAGCCCTCTAGACAATCTATAAGATGTTGTGTCTGATCACACCAGGGATAGAAGCAGCTCTCTTTGCCCTGGGCTGTTTCTATACATCCTTCATTGCACCCCTGACGTTGACACCATGTCGTGGCAATAACGGCAGTCCCTCTAATTGGACACCCTTTGATCAATCCTCGCCTCGTCCCCCTTCAGACTCCTCAGACCCCCTTCAGAGACAAGCTGTTGCAGGTATTGCAGGTGACAGATGATGGAGCTCCTGTGGTTCTCTGCAGCTCATTCGATAGAAATTCAGCGGCCATATGAAGGGCAATACAACACCCTGTGTAGATGGTCTCTATACTGTATGTGGTGCATATGAGTTCTTGTGCATAATTGAGTGTCTATTTTGACATTTCCGTATAAAGCAGAAGTATCTGGTTTTGAAAGAGCCATGTGGTCACGATGTGACAGACCGGAGATATGCGTTGACAGTACAAAAAAACAACAACAATATCAATAATAGCAACAATTATTACGATAAACTTTATTTAAATAGCACATTTATAGAGCATGCTGCTTTCACCTTACTCTCCTGTTGTCTTGTTTTAATGAAGTCAAAGGAAATGAAATGACACCTGCCATAAACCCGACCATTTCCAGATGGGTCATGTGGTCGAGGTAATGAGCGACTGCTTTATCTCTCCTCGGTGCGATGGACACTATGTGAACAAGAGAAGCAGCAGAGGACTGACTCATGAAGAAAGTGGCTGTTAACTCTGTGTCACAGAGGCTTATCATTACTAGTGATTCATTAGCTGACCGTCTCCCTGTCTGTTCTGGTCATTCATCATTATCTACTGGAGTTTTTTTTTTGCAGGAGCCACTCATTAATGATTCATCAATTATCAGCTTGTTCTTGATTTGTTTCTTAACTCCTTAGCAGCTGCTTGCACCTTTATGTATAATTTAGTACATAATAGATTGTCACGATGGCAGATTATATTCTGGAGAAGGAGAAAATCTGTCAGCTGAGAGGGTGAGAGGGTGGATTATAGCACAATCACGATGAACTGTTTGATTTAATCTCCTTACGAACACATAACTGTAGCTCTGAAATATATTTACATCCAGCAGTGGGTCAGCACAGCAGCATCTATATTTCAGGCTCAGACAGTGATATAGTGTATGAGAGGCCGACCCGTTGTCTCCTGTGTGGGTACACTAACAGGGCTGTGGCCACTGCAGTGCTGTAAGGGGAAATACTGGAACCATTAGAGAGGAAATAGGAGCCTTTATTAGTCTGTCTAGTGTACACCTGGCTTCTATAACAGGCCTCTCCTTGTACAGTGATTTGTGTGTGTGTGCGCGCTCGTGGTTCTCAGTATGTCTTGGCCTCCTGCTCTCATGTCTTAGCTAATTCATCCCTCCACAAACCTCAGATTGAAAAGGTTTCGGTGATTTAGGTTTCCATTCAGAAGTCTCCCTGAGCAGAACGTTAATTTGGACCTTTTTTCCCTCGCTGGCATTTCAAAGTATTCTCAGTTTTCAATTTTGAGTGACTCATCTAAGACACTGCAGTCCACCCACCAGTGAACTGTGTGTTAAACACTTGGTTCATAAGTTTAGACAGACTTGACAGGAGCTGCTCGCCTCACATGCTCCTTCGCTGGAGAGAGACATCCCACTGCTGACGCTGCCGTTCGGGAGCCAAGTGACATTTTCGAAAAATGATCCTGACGTCAAAGAAGACGCGTCGGTGTTGAGTGCACAGTGACCTTTTTGTCTCTGTGTGTGTGTATGTTGGTAGGAATCCAGTGTGTATCAGCGCAGTGGAGCAGTGACAGGGGAGGAGACTGTGCGTTACCCCCCTTCCTCTTCCTCGTCCTCAACCCTTCTTTTTTCACCAGCCAGGCCCCTTTTTACGTCTCCACACCCTTTCTGGATTGGACCGAACGGATCGCACTGCACTGGACTGGACTGGACCGGGCAACACGTTGTTGACCTGTGCAGGGCAGGGCTGTCCCGCTCTGGGACCCTTTGACTGTCAGCAGCCTCACTGACACTCCCCATCCACATGCTGACATCCATCCTGCCTGGAACAGATGCAGGGCGGCGTGATGGGCACATGCACACACCTCACCTAGTAGCACCGCACGCCTCAAACACAGTGGAGCCTCATGCGTCACAACTTTGCATAAGGTTCATAAGAACCGACTGCATGTGGTGGGAAGTTGCATAAGGAGGATGTGCTGAAATAGTTACAAAATTGTCATTAAATACATTTCCTAATGAATAGATGTCCAGAAAGCAAAAGTGACTTTCATTAAGAAAAAACTCCAATCTATATCTAAAAGGACATATTTCTCGCTACTAATACAAAAACAATGAACTACTCTCTCTTGGTATAACTTCCTCTTTTCCAAACAGAACAATGATATCACTCGACGGATCAAAAGGATATTTGCATGTACATTTCTATATCATACCTCTTCCTCTGTGTGTACGGCTTACTCCATTGTGTATCAGCACGGAAAATTAATTGAGAACAGTTCTGATAGTCCATCACTTCAGTCCTTTATTAAGCAAAAATGCAAAACATCCTCATGCTCAAGCCTCGAAAAGCTAATCTTTAGTTTTAGCTGCTTTTTCATTGTTTTTACCTCCTAAACAAAACACAGTACCTTCAGATCAGGAACTGTTTTTTTTATGATGTTTAGTTTTCTCATGGTGACGTCCACAGAAGTCTTGTTTTGTCTAACACAACAGTCCAAAAGACAAAGCTATTCAGTGTATTATCATGTTTGACTAAGATAAGAAGTCAGTCAGTAATAAGCCAGTTAAATTTCTATTCAAAAACTCCTGTTCATTTTGTGACAAATGGATTAATTAACTTTAATGGGAAACTTGTGTAAACAAAACAATTTTCCACAACTAATTAAAAATAATCATCCGTTGTTTCCGGAGAGACACATGCACAGTATAAATATACACATCCGTGCTGGGAACGTCACCTCCTGCTAATTAATAAATACCTCTTTTCCAACAAACACGTCTATATGTAAACTGGAAAAGCTGAAGTCACTGACTGGACGTTCTCTGCATTCACCACTTCCCTCTGTTGTTTCTACTTGGGGCCGAGACTGGGTTTTCCAAAGGTGTAATTCTGTGGCCAGTAGAGGTGTGTTTTGGTCGCCTGTGACATGTTCTCTTGCTGTGGGTTTGGTTTTATTTGGGAAAGGGAGTGATTTGGTCCGCAGTGTTTTTGGTAGCTCACTTGAATGTTTTTCTGCGGTCGCAGTGGAGCAGTTTGCAGCTCGCTGTAAAAGAGTTAGCAGATCACAGTGTAACGGCAGCGATGTTGACATGAGTTAAGTGTCAGAGTAATTGTGCGGTCTGTTCTGCACATGGCTTTCTATAAAGTTAAGCGCCCAGAATAATATATGCATGTGTATATGTTAACTGATGGGCATGCGGGGGCTGGTGTCAGATCTTAGCTCCCACACTGCATTCGACGGACGACGTGCATAAATGTCTAAGTAATCAGTCAGTCACCAATAAATCAATCATGCATGTCAACCAGATGACTGGTTTTTGGCTGGTATTGTCCACCATAATGATTGGTTAATCCCACCAATCAATACATGGTAAAAAAAAAAAAAAAGAAAAGATAATCAATACATTCACACGTCAGAGGCCGTTCCTCAGCACAAAGAGTGATCAAGCCTGGGCCCAGAAGATTAAAACCACATAATCCTCATTACAATGTGGCTTTCTTTGGACAGGAGCGTGATTGAAATTTGTTTTGAAAATGCTATTTCAGGCTTTGGGTGCTGATGACTCATGTTGCAGACCTGTGTTTGTTGAGACCTAACCCCCACCCCCACCCTCATCCTCATTCCCATCCCCATCCCCCCCCTGTGGCAATGGAAAGAGCTGGAGTATTTTTCCAGCACCAGCAGTTAGAAATTCCCATCGCTACAGAAGGTGTGTTTGTGTTTTTTAGTAAAAAAAAAAAGAAAAAAGAAAAGGACTGACAGGAAAAGATGGGGCTCCTGTTCAGCTTTGCCCTGATTGTTGTGCAAAACTGCCAGTTGGGTTACACACACACACACACACATTATAGTGAAAGCCGCCATTGAGAGCAGCTACAGTAGGCTTCAGTAGTTTCTGGGACAGTCGGGTAGTCATCTCCACAGGCAGGTTTGTAAACCCCCTTGTTATCCTGTGTGTGTGTTGCCCTAATTGCCAATCTGCGGCTGCTTCCTTTACCGTAAATGCTCTGGGCTACTGTAGGCTACTGCACTGGATCCAGACAAATGGAGACTTATTTCTCTGCACTGTGCCTCATAAAAGTCCTGTTATAGCCGACGTGGTGGTTGTGTATGTGTGTGTGTGTGTGTGTGTGTGGGGGGGGGGGCGGGGGGGGTTGTGTGTGAATTGTGCAGGCAAGGCGCCAGAACTGCAAAGGGCACTCGCAGCGAGTCACGTGTTTTGATGATAAATTTTAATCATCCACTTGCTACGTCCTCACATCATTGTACTACTTACTGTAAACCGAGTGTGTCTGCCCATGACTTGTCTGTATCTGTGTAGTCGGGGGCCGGATTGCGAGGCTTTGACTCATGCTGTAGGAAAAAAGGTCAGTGACTGTGTGTGTCTGTGTGTCGTCTCTCATTCTGCTGCCTGCCTCTGGATGCTGCGTCTGATTTATTCCTGCCTTAATTCATTTGACATTTATACCTCCAACAAATGTCTGCACTCTGCGGCTGCTGAAAGAAAAGTAGTTCTTTATCGTTCATCATGACCTACCTACTATATTAGCAAAATAGATCAGCATTGTTGCCATAGCAATAGCCTCTTCTTCGTTTTCTTGGGGAGAGTGACTTGATTTGCTTAAAGTTTGAGCTCCATTAGGACGATGTCAGTCTTTTAATGTTCACCGTTCCCCACTTGTTGACAGTTACAGTGTATTATTATTACAGGGACTGAGAGGAGATGGGTCTATTTTTTTCCTCACTGCATTTACAGCTCCGCCTACATTTTACACGTTTATCACATTCTTACTGCTGGCACATCTCCTGCTTCCTATTTAAACCCACCCACTCAGCCTATAATACTTTTTCTCATTACCCCCCATATTCTTGCCACTCATGTGCAACTCTCTGTCAGTTTTCTGCTTCCACTACAGTAGGCTATGACTTTCATCCACACTTTCCAGCCATCTGCTGCCCCCCTCCCTCATCCTCTTTAACAACCTCTCAGTCTCTGCCCGTCTTATTCTGCGTCCAAAATCGCATGGTCCTAATCTGTGGGAGCTGGTGAAATCCTCCCACTTAGTGTGGGAGACATGTCAGTGTGCCTGCTGTGCCCACTGGCCTGATTTAGGAGGAGAGGACAAACCTAACAAGATGACTTACCCCGAGCCCCCCGCCCCTGGGAAGCCATGATACCAGTGAAACTTGAGGCGCCACTAATTCTCAAACAACACAACATGGCTAACGGAGAGATTGACAAAGAGAACGTGACAGGTTATGATAACGGAGTATGACGAGAAATAGATGAATATAGATTTGTAATCTGGGGCCAGATGCTACTCTCTGTGATTGCATAGCTGTTGATCCTTCTGTCCTTGTGATTGTGTGTGTGTGCGTGTGTCTGTAATAGTAATATACCCTACCCTGTGGTGAACAGTTAGTTGGAGCCTTGCGGGAAATCTGCTGATTGTCAGAGATTGAGGATCTGTGCTACTGTAGATCCTGGAGCAGCTGTTGTTGTACTGACACCATCATTTCCTCTCTCAGCTTTTATTAACTTTCTCAGTGTGTGTATGCCAGATAGATCCTGTTAAAATGATGCTCAACCCGCTCTTTCATGTCTTTATTTCTTCTTTCAAGTTAGTTCTGCAACAATAGGTCTATTGATTAAAAAAAAGATCAATAGAAAATTAATTGGCAACTATTCTGACAACAATAGTATAAATAGCATAAATGTTAAATGTTTCCTTTTTGTAGCTTCTCAACTGAGGATTTACATGATGTCATCCATGATATTCACTATCATGTGAGACAAAGTAAAGGACAGGACTGATGGTTGTTAAAAGTTTGTGGATTTGTTTTTCACTGATCTCTGCTGCTGCATTTAACCCAAATTCAGTCTGTCATGATGGATTTCTCTATTGATAAGTTTTGATAACGTGGAGAAAAGAATCAAAACATCCACAGCAGCTCCAGCGTGATGTCTCCTCTCATCAACTGAATGCTTTGCATGATCCATAGAGTCATACTGTATGTTGTTTCTAAACCAGGGCTACAGTAAGCGCACAACTTCTGTCTTATTAATCCTTATCCCGGCTCTGTCAGGTTTCATTCACAGACACATCATGCGTTAATGTTCACATATAAGTCTGACACCTCACAGTGCTTGAAAAATGTGCATTAAAGTCTTTGTGGTTCTCAGTGGATTGCTGTCTCTCTGGTTTTTAACTGTTGGGGTTATAATCACTGGGAAGCAAATCAAGGTCAGAGCACTCATTACTGTCTCCTGCTGCACGGGGAGGGTAGAGACAGGGTGAGGTGAGAGGACAGGAGGATGTGTGGAGGTTGACATGTTTTGCTAAAACTAATAGTGACAGTCGACCTCACTGTTATCTCCACCGCTCTCTCTCCTAGCTGCTGTTGTCTTTTCGCTGTCTCCCTGTTTTTTGCTCTGTTTTCTTTATCTGGACGGATCGAGCACTGAGGCATGCACAGTATGTGTGCGCCCGGCTGTGAGAGTTTAGAAGTTAAGTGGCTCGATGTCCATTAGAAATATAGGAGTCATTAGATGAGAGACTGCTCCACTAACAGACTGCTAGAACCAGATCAATACGGTAGCTATACATCGGGGTTGAGAGAGAGAGCAAAAACAAATACATGGACTCAGGCAGAAAGAGAGGAGCAGGGTGACTCTAACGCAGACAGAGAAACTGGGAAATTTGATGGTGATATGGGAATAATGAGGTGCCATACTCAGAAAAAGTGTCACTGGGTTTCAGCTCTGTCTTGGTGGGGAACTTGGGGGGGGTTGGTTGATGTGATAGGAGCAGGGATGTCAGCTCAGACTCACCAGGGGTTGGTGTGCACGGAGGAGACCTGATTGACTGGCTGCCTGGCTGGGAAGACTCTGCTGAATCTGAATGATCTGTCTCCCAGACAGCACCGGGGCGAGAGCACTGTACTCAAGGGATGATGGGTAATAAATGACTCTGAGGGGGTCGCCTCAGGGCTGACAGTGACTGACAGCCAGCTAGGTTTGTGCAGTTTTTGTGTGAGTGTGTGTTTTTGGTTTGTATCCCTCATGGGTGTTTGAGTAAAAGGAAGGAAGAGCGAAGAACATTTGTTCCCAAAATGAGGCAAAATAACAGCTGCTGTCTCGTATTAGGGAGTCTGCCATCAAAGTTAATGAAATTATGATGCAAATTTTGGGACTGTTTGGGGATGAAATAAGTTATTTTGTTAGGATTATTTACATTTCAGGCAAGGCAAGGTAAAGGACAGAAGCTGTAGGACAGTTTTCAGAAGACATCTAGCAGAGAACAGCACTTGTCCACAAGAACTACATCTAGTAACCACCTGAGGGCTCTGATTGGTCTAGAATATAATGGGGAAGTAAACCATTAATTGCTTTGTAGACTTTGAAGTTCAGTTTGTATTAAACTGGAATGCAATATTAGATATTTCCCATGATTTGATTTTTAAATTGCAAAATGCTGTAGGCTATTTATTTTAAAAGCTATTGATTGATAAAATAGATATTCTGACCTATTTTAAGTGTGAGCGAGTACTGAACATATAACTATCAAATTTAAAGTAGGTTAGGCTGTTTTTTGTTTTGTTATTGTTTTTCTTCAATTTAACATTGGAGAAGGTTGAAGTTTTTGTGAAATGAATAAGAGTCCCACACAGCCATGCTTACAGCTAGGCGCAGCAGTGCCATCATGAATGCTATCAATATGCTGCTAACCGTATGCTGATGTGTAGCAGCTGCACTCTTTAGCATGTTCATGTCTTCATTTAGCGTGTTAGCATGTTAACATGTTCTAATTAGCACTAAATTAATAGACCAGCTAAGGTTGATGAGAATGTCATTATTATTTGACAATTATTTTGTTGCCCAATTATGAGATGTTAGATGGAAAACTCCCCAGAGGAACATTCATCCTGAGGGGACTTCCGTATTTATATCTAATTTCATGGCAGTTAGAGATTGAATAGTTGTTTAGACAAGTTACTAAAAACACCGGACTGATTTGCCAACCATGCATGTTGCAAATGTAAAAAAAAAAAAAAAAAGTACCAGTTCAGTACAGCTGCACTACCTGCATGGCTAAAACGAAAGTTACAGACTAACTACGGTTCCTTGCATCCTGGATTCATAGGAATCCTGTATCCTCACAGAGAGGTGCGAAGTGTGCAACCAAAACTCAGGTGTGATATCGACACAAGTATCAAAGTATAGGCCCTAGTGCTCATCCTTGCAAGTTAAAACATGTCAAGCTTCATAATTTGACTGAGTTTCAGAAAGTATTTTATAAACAGAGCTCCAAGCGTTTACATTATCGCGGCTCAGAGAAAATCTAAAAGCAAAAAAAAAAAGGTGAAAGCACTCGAGCTCAGACACACAGACATATACTATACACTGCTTTTATGACATAACACAGATTCCTTAGGTTTTTCTCCTCTGACTGTGTCGCCAGATACTTGACAAGGCCTCGTGTTCTTTAGGAGAGAGGGTGAGAGTATAAGTTTCGAATATGTCCCTGTCACATACCTGAAGGTATCTGGATATTTCTGCAAGTTAAGTACACACACAGCTGTCCACTTCACTGTGTTTATAATAGCTTGTAATGCAGTTTTTCAAGTTACAACTAAATTTTACCATGCTTTCTGCTGTTTGTTCTGTTCACTTCCTAAAAGCGAGTTACATCACTAACAGGTAAGATGACAATTAAGTGATTTGTGATTTGGTTTTTCCTAATTGAAGGAGGTGTAATGAGTAATTCTGGCTAGCGTCTGCAGAGAAAGGTTGTCAGGGCAGCAGACGGGTGCGGTGGTGGTGGTGATAATATTTGTAATTCCTGTCTAATTGTCCTATTCATCCATCCCGTAGTAACCGGCAGGAAGCAAATGAAATTCATGAGCTCAGATTAGTCGTCTCTTGTGCACTTTCACAAAAACCCTCTTAAAATTACAGTTACAATATTAATCCCATCGCTCCAGATCCTTCAGAGTCCAAACCAATTAGCTGGCTGACCCGTAGTTTTAAACACTGTTGTGGTTATGTCAGCTTCGAAGCAATGACAGCATCTGTGATAAGGGCGAAGCTGCTGGCCAGCTGTAACAACTGGTCGGTCTCCACAATGACACACACGCACATACACACACACAGTCGCGTCACTTTGGCCCCGGGAGGAGTTAGTTGGATCAGGTTTGGCAAGTGAACAGACAAGGTGCAGCTCCTCGAATGCACCTGAGAAAGGATAGGTGAATATGAGTGTGTATGTGTGTGTCTGGGTGTGGGTTATGATGCAGGACCGAGCTTTGAAGGACTTTGGAGGGTGTGAGTGTGTGTGTCTTTGTCATAAAGACTAGTCTCGGTTGCACACGCGCACTGGGAGGGCAGGATTTGTTTTGATATTAACTGTGTGAGAGATTTTCCACTTACTTGTTCTTTGGACTTTGGATATGTGAAACTGAAGAGTTGGAGGCAAGGTAACGTTCGCTAACCAGCTCCCTTGTTTTTTTCTATTCTGATTTGTTGTAAACTTAAATGACAGTGAACTCTTGTGACAACTTGTCACTGGGATATGATATAATATAATATATATATTAAGATATAATAAGTTATTTACTTGTTTGTGTTCTGAGTCTGACTGTGTGTGTGTTCCCTGTGTGCCGGTTGACGGTTGATGTGTGGTGTCATTTTTTATTTTTTGCTTTGTGTGGTTGTAATTAAGAGAGACTGTGTGTGTCAGCTCTTCTCGCACACTGCTGTGTCGTCAAGTTCCTGTTTGGTAGTTGGGAGTTTCATACGGGGGCCCAGGTTTTCCTCTCGGGTAACCATGGCTGCGCTCAGTTACCATAGGTACCGGCGGCCCCTATGTGTCCGTCGTCTTTTCACTGCTGTTTGTTTTTCCCAGGAGCGACCCCAGCCAGTCTTAGGTCAAAGAGTTCCTCACCAGGCAGTGCTCTCTAGCTGAAGGACGTGCTTGTCCATTTGATCATAGGTCAAGGTTTTTCCTGCTCTGACTCATGACCCACGAGTCATCGCTGGTTTAGGGATGGTAATAACAGAAACCACAGCAAGACATTCACAATATTTCTGTTGCTAGGGACCAAATTAAGGGCAGTCACATAATATATGTAATAAGAACATAAAACCTATCCGCAAAACATGGATTTTGAAGAAAACACAGTTTTACATTTTCATCCTCTGTATTCTCTGGAGTTGTGGTAGATGTTTGTGAGCCTCATCTTTTCCCTCTGCCTGCTCTTATTCCCTTTTTGGTGCAGAGATGGTGGGAAAGCCTGCAGCGTGCCACATGGGGCAGACAGTGTAACAGGACTCATTACAGACTGAATTCTCTCCTTCCACCGCCTCAAGCACTGCTCAAAAACACCACATTAGATGTGCCAGGGCTCTTGTGGGGGCTCGGTGCAATTTCCAACTGTAGATCAAATCCCTGAGCGCAGAGGAGCGGAGACGTGTGGCTGTATTTATGCTTAGTTGTTGTCATAATGTGCAGGGAGACATCACTCATCAGATAACAATGCCAAAAACACAGAAAGTGGTCGGAGCACATTCAGTTCACACACACAAAAAATACTGTGATTGTTACAAATCCCAGATTTGTTTTCTCTTGACCGAAATTCAAAATTTCATGTATCCACAAATGACCACACAGGCTCACATTATAACTTCCATCCTGTGTGTTGCCTCTGAGGGTCAGCAGGGCTGTGTCTGTCTCCAGTTATCAATCTCTCTTTTCAATATATTAAAAAAGGGCAATGCATTGTTGTGCATAACCATCAGATCATTTCTGTTTTGTCACCACTTTATTTTTTCAACACTTCCTGTAACAGAGAAATATTCTGAGCTCTGTTTGTCACAAGAGAAGTTAAAACAACAACAACATGTGGGACATAAAACAACATAAAACAATGAGTCTAGGGATCTTTTTGATTTTTCTTTTTGTCAGCAAATTCCATTGAAAGATCAAAACAAGCACTAACCACAACTGTGGATTTAGTCATTAGCTTGTTGTACCATAAAGCTAAATTGTTGTTCAGGTGCTATTAGAAACACACCAGTGAACCGCACAGATAGATGCGTTTCATCATCATTACTGTAATGTTGCTCATTAGCTTGCTTTTGCAAATCTGCAGCAGAAAATGGTCCCGGAGAAACACAGTTTGAGTAACGCTTGCTTAAAACTACACATCAACTTTAAATTTCATCCTTCCTGATTAATAAAAGAAGATACTTGCAATTTACATCTTTGGCAGGAGTTAATGAGTTTACCACTTTTGGTTTGTGTGGGTCATTTTATAAATATCCTTGACAAAACCTAAATCAAATCAAATCAAAGCAATTTAAGCACATTTAAAAACAATCAAGGTTGACTGGGAAAACATAAAAGTTTTAAGATTGGCCTTGAAGGCGGTTGCAGAGGAATAACATCTGATTCAGATGGGTAAGCTTCGGGGCTGCAACAGCCTAAACAGCTAAATTACAGCCTTGTCCTTTAAATCAAAGTGCCTTACATAAAAAACAAATGCAGTGAAATGCAGTCCGCTATCTTCCAAAGACCAATCAGACTGATCGACCCAACTCTGCATTGTCCATCACAGGGCAGTGGAAACTTATCTGTGATGCAGCGTTCACACTCTTTATTAGGCTGCTTTCTCTCTCTCTCTCTCTCTCTCACACACACACACACACACACACACACACACACAAGCAACCTATTTACAGGCAGTGTCCAGAGAAGATTAGATGTAGTCAGTCAGATACAGGCCTATCAGAGAGCGTGAGAGAAACCAATACCAGAGCCTGTGCAGCTCTGAGTCTGCTGCCTCAGGGCTGGAGTCAGGATCGATGCTGCAGAGCTTCTCTTCTCCTCTCCTCTCCTCTCCTCTCCTCTCCGGTCCCCCCGCTCTCTGTCTGAGGGCACCGTCCTCAACTCAAGGTCACTCACCTACAGTGCTGCACACCACCGCAATGCTGTACCGGGATTTACGCCGTATACTCGTTGTGCATGTGCGTGTCTAGAAAGATCGATCGATAGCTGATATTGTCTTTCTTGTTGTCTCTCTCCTCTCCAGACCTCCCTGCCTCCTCTCCTCTGCAGTACCAGTGTGGATCCGTGGACTACCCGTGCTCTCCACGGCTGGCAAAGAAAGGTCCCATCCCCAAACCATGTCACGACAGGCCTGCCATCAAACCCCGGCCCCAGCCCTCCACCTCACCCAGACCGCCAACCGCACAGAAACCTCAAGGTAAAAAAAAAACACGGCGACAGACTTTGGCCCCCTTCAAGGCCACTTTTGACACAGGGGCCATCATTATAATTGAAAGGTGCAGCCGGATCAGCCCCCTTGCCATTGAGCTGTCGTTTATTCTGCTCTGACAACACATGGTGTGTGTCAGCTGTCTGGCCTCACTCTGTCACTCACACGGCTCAGTAGGTCGCCTCAGCAGGAGCGGCTGCTGTAAAGCAGAGCAGCGGCTCCCAAGTGTTTGTGTTTGGGCATCATTTGACTTGAAGAACGCTAAATATAAAAAAAACATGTGTTACGTTTAGGGAATTACTGAGAAACATACCAGGACATTTCACTTTAGACTTGGCCTCAATATTTAAAAGGCTCATTACCATTCAAAGTTTTTTTTTTTTTTTTTTTTGAGAGATGTTTCCAGAATGATCCAGATCCAGATCATCTAAATATCACCAGGGCTTGTCTGTGATGTTAATTTGATTAATATTTTAATACAAACAAATGGTTCACCAACAAAAAGGATGTTGGAAAGTGTTTAAACTGTTTCCTCATTTCGTTTTGATTGTGATGGAGGAGAACATTCATTGGTGCAAAACATAAACAGGGCTGCAACTAAAGATTTTTTGCAGGATCAATTTATCTTCCAATTATTTTCCTCATTATTGTTTTATCCATAATGTGATTTCCATAATTGTCATGTTAATATAACAGTGACCCCTAATTATGTTCTGTATCGGCTCTCAGGATGAATTATCTCTGGAATAAAGGCGCTATCGAAATGAATTACCAACAAGAATTTAAAGGATTTTTAAAAATGAAAATAGAAGAAGGTAATTTAGTCACTGAATGTAGGAAATACTTTAATCAGAATGAACTACCAGTGATGGTAAAAGGACAAGGGAACTCATCATATCGTGACTTTTTCTACTGAGCTTATTGGTGGTGCGTTTTAGTATGTACAGTATTTCCCACCTGACAGGATGAACTTCCTCTCCACAACGTTTTATTCCACTCACAGTTTATCCTGAGAGAGCAGCACTCTGGCAGGGAAGTAATAACTCGGGAGCAGGAAATTTTGGGGGACAGGAACTAAAATTGGAACTAAAAAGTTCCCTCTGGTCAAAACTCAGGTTCAGTAACGCCCTCTGAAGGTTTTTGGAAAAAGAAAAAACCCTGTGGTCACAAAATGTTGAAGCATGTAACTACACGATTATACAAAGGCACCTTGTGCTGTTTGCACATTCCTTTGCTGCTAGTTTATAAAAGTCTTTCACTTTAGTCACTTGTTCAGCTCCTGCTTTCATTTCTAACACTATGACAGAAACAAGGTGATAGGTTGACAAAAGTTGTTGTGACTGATAATCAATTTTTCACTCAATCCATTGTACTATAGGTAAAACCATGTCTTTACTGAATGTCTTTTATCATTTCATATATGGTTGATTCAGTATTTCTGCTTTTTGATATTTTTAATAATTTTAATTTTAATAATTTTACACTAAATGATCGTTGTTGATTATTATTGTTCCTCTTTTCTGTACAGTAGGTCTTTCTACCTCACTAGTAGAATTCTGAATTTATTATGAATGATTACTTAAGAGGTATCCTGTATTTTTACCATTTATATCCATCAAGTGACAGATGTAAGTAAGTTTAGAAAATAGACCAAATTTAGAAATTAAACAATGGAAACCTTCCTGTCCTTTCTCCTTGGTTTATCACGACACTGTAGTAGTGTAGTAGTCTCTGCAGCCTCTGCTCCGTATTATCTGACAGTGACACACAGACACAGAGGAAGTGCTCGAATTAACAAGTGTAACATCTCATCACATTTCCTGGTTCAGACATTTAGGTTTCCAAAAATGCAAATGCAACCGGCTCGACAGTCAAATTGCCCAATGTGTGCAGGCACGCATGAATGCTCTGTGCATTTTGAAGGGAGCTCTGTCCTTTTTTTTCTGTCTGTGCTTTCTTTTAACTGTAACTGTGGTGACTTTTTACACACAGATCTCAGCATCCTGTTCTCAAATCAGGAAGTTGGCCGATGTCTGAGGCTCAGAGCTGGTCTCGCTCGGCACGGCTGCTATATTGTCTCTCTTTTAAACTGTATTTTTCTTTTCTGTTTGGAGTTTTGTCTTGAGGATTTACGAGGAAACAAGCAGGCTTAGCTCATGGACCCAGCCATGGAGGTTTTCTCACTGGGATTTATACGCGTCACCTGATTTTGTTTTTGTGAATGTCTGGAGTCCTCATGCGTCTCTCTCGCTCTGCTCTTCTCGCCTCGTCTGGACTTCTGCATCTGTAGTGCCCCCTAAACCTGCGCACCTGCTCGCCCTTGGGCAAGACAAGAAACCCAAGAGGATCCCCCCAGCGCCCTGCAGGCCTCTGCCAGCGCCCCCTCCTCCACCGAAACCAAAGCCCACTCTAACGCCTCCTGGCCCGGGAGCACAGCCGCAGAGAGAGGCCCAGAAGGTCGGGCTGCTCATCGAGAGGTTTGAGAATTCAAAGTAAGGCGTCATCTGGAAAAAATCTGTTATCACAAATCTTGCTTTGCTTTGGTTGGTCAGATACGTTGTTTGCTGTGTTAACGTGTGTGGTGGTGTTCAAAGAGAAATTTAATTTTGTCTACTTATACTGTATGTGTTTCATTTCATTTCATTTATTGGATCTCCATTAGCACCAGCACATTAGCATACAGTAGCTATTTTTCCTGGAGTCCAAACATTAAGTCAAAATTGTCTACTATATTCTTCCATCAAGTCCATCAAGGAAAAAACAAAACAAAAACAGCTAATACAGTCACAACACATAGATACAATCATACAGTAGACGCAGACATACATATACTGTAACACAAGACATAATACACCACTTGTACAATACAATTAAGAATCCATAAATAAATACATGCAAGGGGAAAACAATATAGCAAAACATACAAACAGATACCAAAATAGTAATCTCACAGGACAGGGAAGAGAACAGGCACTACATCATATAACATATACCAACTCCCTCATGTGCACCTGCACAATTTAACTACTGCTACTAAATACTGTTTCTCATGTGATCTGCTTGAATGTTATTGCTTAAGGATAAAACCTGAGAAACCTTTTAATAAACCTTCTATATTATCATTGTATTTCCAGTGGGAAACAACAGAAACACAGATTCTTCAGGGGTTTTTTTAGAGAAGGTGTGACTGTGCCTTTTGTTTTCCCAGGGTCCCCATCCTGGGGGTGCTCCCACGGTCCCAGCTGCACCTGTGTCTGAGAATGGACTCTGCGTCTGACATCAGCTCCTCCTGTGGCCAGGACACCACAGCAGCCAAAGTTGCAGGAGACTCCTCCTCCCCTGTGGACAAACTTGCACTCGGCTCCTCCGAACGGACTGACGAGGTCTCTGACCTTCCCTGTCTGGCCGCCATGCGCATCGACGGCTCGGATGACGCCGCGCTGGACGATTTGCATGCGGAGGATGACATCACGCACGGCATCAGTTGCCTTGGCGATGTGGAGCGGGAGGAAGGCTCCTCCCACGAGCTCCTGCACAATCCGGACTCCTCGGAGCAGAACGGGAAGATTCCCAACCGGGACAGTGGCATCGACAGCCCGTCGTGCACCGCAGAGGGGGAAGTGTTCCCCAACGAGGACGCCATCGACGAGGAGGACCATTACGACAGTGTCACTGAAACGGAGAGTGTGTCCTACTGTGTTACCCTGGGCAACAAGCGAGACTCAACGCAGGATGAGGACAGTGACTTGGATGAGGGGAGCAGTGGGGAGATGCACTCTCTGACAGACACACAGACTGGCTATCTGACAGATCCATCCTCAGAGGCGTTCAAAGTGAGTACCTCGCATGCTTAAGCCTCATCAAGTCATAACCATAAACCTGAACGACCATAATTTAAAGTCTGAATAACCCCGCCTTTACCTCCAAGGTGGTCATTAGTGTCTCCCCGTTCCCTCAATCCCCTCACCTTCACTTTTTAATCTATATTTCATATTGCATCATAATGTTCAGGAACCTTTAATGGCATGTTTGATTTGAGCTTTAAAAGCTTCATCTCAGACAGCCAGACTGTCTTTCATGTTGCGGAAAAAGTGGCTTGTATCTATTATTATCCCGGGCCTGAGTGAAGAATTTCAAAGAATACTTCTGCATGAAACGTTAGACACTGCTACAGCCTCGGTTTGCTGCTCACCGGTGGCCGACCCGCCTCTAAAAGCAGCTCTGCTGTTACATAAAAGGATGAATACCTGCCCAAAAGCTGTAACAGGAGCTTATGAGGGCCGCTGGATGAAAGAGTCTCCCAACAGAAGTCTCAGTTTCCTCTTGTCCTTCAGTTTGACTATTGATTGTAAACAACACGGATACCTCAAAGAGAGAACATACTCTTCCTGGTGGTGGCCTATATATACAGTACTGCACCAGTGCTTCATATATTGAAAACCAATAGTTTCCGATTATCAGGGTAAAAAGCTTAAAATATCCTGGCACACCAGAGAGGATGAGACTCTGAGGGTGATGATGACAGGAAGATGAAACGGTGTCAAATGAGAAAAGACAAAAGCTCAGACAAACCGTAGATGTTCAGACAGTGCAGCAGAGTTTCAGTGATGTAGACCTAAATAGCAACATCTTTTTCCAAGTTGCCGCATAACACACACCCTGAACTCAACCGAATGTGAGATGAATACACAAAAAACAGGCGGCCTCTGCTGCTGACCGCCCACACCCTCGGTCTTTTGGGGAAAGGTATCTCTGCTCTCCAGTGCTTCCTGATCCCAACCCTGCTGTGCACAGGAAGGGTGTGTGTGGTGTTATGTGTGTGTGCATGGCTGTGCTCGTCTTTCTGTGTTTATGACTTCACAAAATGTCTCTGACGCTACAGCCGACATGTTGATGGTTATATGACAGAGGATGTGGGTTTTTCAGTGATGCATATTGCGAGATGATAAGAGACTGAAAGAAAAAGACAAGTTTTTGAACCTTCCTTTTTGCAAGATATGAACATTTTGGAGTTTCACTTTTGTTTGTATGGTATTAGCCGGTAACCTAAGATTTTATACAGCATACTCCCATCCGTGCTGTGTGTGTGTGTGTGTATGCGAGTGCAAGTGTGTGTTTGTGGGAGACAGCTGTTGTGAAACCTGCTTTGTTGCAATAGCCGCAGTGTTTCGCGACTCTGATGTGTCTTCTGTGTCACTGACGTGAACTTTGGTCAGCAACAGCATATTTCTACTTCGCACAATCTTTTTGTCATTGTCAAGTCATAATGAGAGAAAAGACGCAGCTCACCGGTTTCGCTGGATGGGATTAAAACGTACATTGGTGAGGTTTCATAGGTTACCACTGCTGACCTCAACCATTGACTAAAATAGAGCTTTGTGAACATCGGCTGTGTACGCTGCAGATGTTGCCTAAACCATAATACGTCTGCTAATAGTTCAGAGTTTTCCGAATAGTCAACACCAATAAGTTAATCATCCCTGTGTTGTCAAAGCCTGATACAGGTTATTTCACCATTGCATTGGTTGATGTGTTCCTTTAATAATGTGAATATGGGAACTGGAGTTTATTTTGAGTGAATCCCAACATGCACCATTGTGTTGTTTGAGTAAAAGTGGCAAAAAAAAAATACAAAGAGCCTTTTTTTAAAGATAAAATATATTTGTGAATCCTTATTAACATCTACATCTTCAGTACAAATGGCCTGAAAGCTAAGAGAGATATGGATCAGCTTGAGCTATTTGGGTTTTCTGTGTCACATACCAACCTACAGTATAATGACTGTCTTTTATCAGTGTAAGAAAACAAAAGTTTCAATAATTAATACCATGTTGATATTCAAGTCATTTTGATTGATTGTATGGGATCACCCGGTTTTTACTTTATTGATTCTTTCATTTAAACAATTTTTGATTGCCTAGAAAACAATAGATAGATGGGGAAAAAAATGAATGTAGAGATGAAACAACAAGTTGATTAGTTGACAGATTGACAGATGAAACAAAAAAACCCATTCCCTTTGAACTGTTATTTCAAAAGATGTCAGTCACTCTGTGGGTGAAGCTTTTCTAATGTGCAGATTTGCAGCTTATCTGTGTCATAAATCCCCAAATGCTTTTGTTGCAGCCCAATATAAATAAACTATGTGTTCAACATAAAGCCTAGAATAAGTAAATATAGTTTAAAAAGTATAAACAGTGAATAATAGCTACCGGTTACTGAATGAAATAATGATAATGTATTTTTAAGAATTGCAGATGTTGCTGTTCAGACTAGAAGGAACTGCTGCACTGAATCCCCCAGAGAGTCGGTGAAGATAGAACAATATTTTTCAGTCATCAGTTTAATGTGAACCTCATTTTCCCAGCTTGAAGGCACACCGTGACCTCAGCTGTACCAAAGTCATTGAGTTAATAAGGAAGCAAATGTCACAGCAAGTGGTGCAGTGCTTTACTGAAGGTACATGGATGTAGGACAGCAGCTGTAACTGGGACACAACACAGAGGCCACATGGCTGAAGAAAAGCATTGAAAAAACAGCCCTAAAAAAAGCCAGTGATATCTGTTTTAATGCAGTCTGTGTCTGTCTGTTACAGTAAATACTCAATTTATAGCATAGCAAAAAACATTTCATTTTAAAAACACAATGATACAGGCAGATTAAAGTTGAAACGGGGAAGGCAGCTTTGCATTGTGCTCTTTTTTTTAATCGACTGTGTTGAATAATGATGTGGAGCTTGTTTGAACTTCCATGACCGTGGAGCGTGCTTTTATTTTGAAAAACATTCTGAAAACTTCTCAAATACCAAAGAAACCGAAAGTTTCCCCAGAAATACATTGGTATTTAAGTGTTTATCTGCTCTTTGTTTGCCGCCTCAGACATAATCCCTGTTGTTTGTTTGTTCCCCTCAGTGCTCAGAGGCTCAGAAGCTCCTGAACATCGCCAAAGAGCTTCTCCAAACTGAAGAGGCCTACGTCAAAAGACTCAACCTCCTCGACCAGGTAGCGCTTTTCCCGACCTCTTCTCTCATCGGCGGCTTTGTGTTGTGTGATTTGTGTGTGTGTTTGTGTGTGGATGTGGATGTGGATGTGGATGTGGATGTGTTTGGCCCAAATATCAGTGGCCTGAGAGTCAGTGGTGATTGAGATCAGGGCTGAGCTGGATTAAAACCAGCACTGTGATCCACTGGACAACAACCCTTCCTCTGTTGACTGGATTACTCAGAGCAGTGTAAGCATGATCATGTGAGAAAATGTGTGTGTGTAGATGTGTTTGTGTTTGTGTGTGTGTGTGTGTGTGTGTGTGTGTGTGTGTGTGTGTGTGTGTGTGTGTGCGTGTGTGTGGTTTATATTTATAGATGTGCAGCATGAATGTGAGCATACGCATCAACTGTGTGTGTCTTTTTAAAGAAACACATGCTTCGTGTGTGTTGCAGTTTGTGTGTGTGTGTGTGTGTTGCAGTGTCATGGCCTCACACTGACTGCTCTACAACTATTTGTGTATAAATCCTGTGGATTAAAGATGTGTGTTTCCTGACTCCTAGCTGGGTTTATAATTAGACAGCGTGATGGGCCTGGCGATGCTGCCCAGCTTTAGTCATCCAGAGGAGGAGGAGGAGGAGAAGTCATTTTGTTTTAACACATAAAATACACACAGATTAATTGAAATGTGAATTATGCAAACAATAGAGTGCCGAAGGGGAAGCAGGAAGTAACGGCACCATGGGTCCTTCATTTGGAAAAAGTCTCCATACAAGTGAACGGGAGTCCAAGTTTTATTTCGTGATCCGTTTGAATTGTGCCATGAGAAAAAAATATGAGCTCTATCTGTTTAAAACACCCGTTTCATGCCGAGAAATCAGCAGTTTGTTGTAAAACTGTTGTAAAATAAAATTCCAAAGAATCCGTAACCAGAAAGACTAGAGGTCGCATAGGTGACGTCACACACCAACTGCCGCCCTTTCCCGTGTCAGTTGGTGATGTATTTTTTGTGGGACACCAGATTTGTAGTCCGCAGAGCGTCGTCACACAAAATACATTCTTCTGTTGCCGTTTTACGATAAACTGCTGATTTCTCGGCATGAAACGTGATGTTTTAAACAGGTAGAGGACATATTTTTTTCGCATGGCACAATTCAATCGGATCACGAAATAAAACTTTGACTCCCGTTCACTTGCATGGAGAGTTTTTCCGAATTAAGGACCCATGGCGCCGTTACTTCCTGCTTCCGCTTCGGCACTCTATGCTGTGGACCCCAGTAAGACTAGCAGTGCTTTAGGTTCACAGCTAATGGGGATCCTTACAGTGTTATTCTTAATGAATAGTACTTGATAAAAAACTAAATCCTATACTGTAAAATACTTTTTTGTTTTAATTCCCACAGTTAAAATGATGCCAGATTAATTTGTGATTGTGACATCCACACACTTCAGTTTGGCAAACTGGTGCAGCTTTAAGATTACGCAGAGCTTTGATTTAAGCTTATTTATTTATTAAAGCTTTGTTAAAAGGGTTTTCCATGGAGTTTTTCCTCAGTCGATGTAAGGGTCTAAGGACAGAGGATGTTGTTATGATGCCATGTAAAGCCCTTTGAGACAAACTGTTTGTAAAAACGGGCTATACAAATAAAATTGCCTTGCCTTGCCTTGCCTTGCCTTTGTTTGATCTCGCCTGTGGTCAAAAAACCCAAACACATTCAATGGAAACGAAGAAGAACAGGATATAGAAGTGAAGTGAATTTTCAATAATCAATCGACTGTTTCTGGTCTAAGTTCATAAGCCACCTCCTCTAAAATTCCCCTAATCTCACATAAGAGTCATGAGTCAAGAGTCTTATCCTGGTTTTCGTAACTGGGTCATCATCTTTGTTTCAGCCTGTTTGTGTTGAGACTCTGTGTTTGTGATGAGACTCGACTCCCGGTGGTTTGACTCTTCTTCCTCTTTGCTCGGCTCATGTGGTGGAGGAGATCCGCCTCTGCCCTATCACAGAGCAGATATGGTTTAGTCGCTACTGAGGGCAGAGGACCGTCACTGTTAACTTCCTGTTTTTGACGCACCACTTTCACACCATGGAAACAATAGTGCCCATCCGTTGTTGTGACTGGGAGGGAAGCGTAAGGTGAAGGAGGTCGTTGGGGGGGGGGGGAGACATCCTGACTTGGACCCCAACCAGAAATGGATGCTACATTTGTTGTAATGCAACACACAGTCGCTTTTTTTTTTTTTTTTAGCTTTCAGACACCTCCTCCTGTCTGTTTAACCCACAAACCCTTTTTTGAGATTCACAACTCAACAGTTTTACCATCAGGGTAATTTTCTCACGCTTGACAAAAAGTCAAACCGAGCCGCAGAGGATATCGTAACAACTGCTTAGTTACATGAATTCAGCTTTTCACCAACCATGACTCATAAAGCTGACTTTTATGAAGCATTTTCTGGCTCCATCTTATCTAATGTGATCATTTTTTATGATGTACCATTGAAAGTTATGAGAAGAGGTTGTAAAATGTCATATTTGGTAATTGTGTTGCACATTTTTTAATCATTTTATGACATTTAATAAAGGAAAATTTGAATTGAGGAAATAATTGGCACTGAAAATAATCATCATTGTCGTTGTTTTGCCTCGGGTCATGAAATTATTTTTAGTGTTTCTCATCGACAATAATTGTCAGTAGCTGCTTTAGAAACAAAGCTGACCTTAAAGTAACACATTTGTTTGGTTTATATTTAATTGTTTATCCAGGTGTGTCCCAGAGGAACAGGAGTGGTTAAGGTTTCAGCTTCTGGTCACACTTAAGAAGCCCAAGCTGGACGGCATTAATGTTTGTGTGAATAAACAACAACATGGAGATTATGTCTGTGTCTGTTTACATATCTGCTCCATGACTCGGAGCACAGATTTAGGGTGTTTGGAAATAGTCGCTCCAGTTCTTGTATACAAAAGTTGTGTCTTTCTTCTCTCTTTTGCTCTGCAGGTATTTTGCACTAAGCTCACAGAGGCTGGAATCCCTCAGGACGTCATTACAGGGATCTTCTCCAACATCTCCTCTATCTACTGCTTCCACGACAAGTTCCTGCTCCCCGAGCTCAAGATACGCATTACCGGAGAATGGTGAGGAGGATAAACACCCCGGCTGTTCAGCGGCTTTCCCGAGGCACCAGTGTGTGTGTCTGTGTGTGATGTTATTCTAGAGATGCTTTGGCTCAGTCGTGGTCAGTTAAGGCCGTTGGCGTTGGCTGAAACTCTCGGACAGCTGGGCGGCAGCAGGGGGTTTCATTGTCAGGTTTCTCAATGCTGTCAGTGTTGTCAGTGTGTCAGAGTTGCAGATCGAGGTCATTTTCTGTCTCTTCCTGCAGTGAGTAGGACATTAACCTCCGACGTGTGTGACTGTGCCAACATTAGCCACCCTTTGTTGATAATGACTCCTCTAGGGAGCCTTGTTTTTGGGAAATCACCTGTCACAATATTTTCTGGAACTCATTAAGATTTCATTGGCACGGAAAGAAAGACTTGAAAAGTGTTACATCTACACGACAAGTCAGCAAAATGCACCTGGGGAGGAAAGTTCAGACGAAGGATTCATTTGTGAAATCCCCCGAAAATAATAGTTTGTGGGATTAGTCTCATTTTATAAGCCTCTACTTGTGTCTCATAAACAACCGGTGTTGGATGTTGAATGTAAAGCTGTGTTTGTGAGAAGTCAGAAGAAAAGATGCGACTGAATGAGGTGGAAGAGCCCTTTAATTACAAACCTCATTTTCTTAAGCAGGAAACTGCGAGGAGATGGATTTGGATTTTCCTCCAAAGCCTCAGATCCGTTGTATACTTTGCACGTATAATGTGATAATGTGACTTGATTTACAGAGAAAGCCTGATTGATAGAATAGAAATTTAAACTATTTTATTTTATTTTATTTTATTAGCCTTTATTTAACCAGGTTGGTCCCGTTGAGATCCAAGGGTAGCCTGGCCAAGACAGCAGCATAGGAAAGTTGCAACAATTAATAGCACACAGAAACTCACACAGCAACACAGGTCAATCAATCAAATTAAAGATAAAAGCAACAGGACTAAGACTTCAGATTTACATTAAAACAAGAACAAGTGCGATATGAAGCTGCTCCAATGTCTCTCACGCGGGTTTTCAAAGTTGCAAGGTTTATGTTTATGTTTATTAAGATCCCCATTAGCATCTGCTTAGCATCCGCTATTCTTCCTGGGGTCCAAAACATATACGTACATGGAGACAATAAAAGAATACACATTCACACTGGACAATAGACATAGACATGAAACAACACAAACAAATAAATACAGATAATGTAACAAAAAAAATACAGACAATGTTCGATGAGCTCTTAATGCCTCTGCTTCATCTCATGAAACAAAATAAGAAACGGTGACACGCTTGTTGCTGTGTGTCGCTGCAGGGACTCCAACCCTCGTATCGGGGACATCCTCCAGAAACTGGCTCCGTTCATGAAGATGTACGGAGAATATGTGAAGAACTTTGACCGATCCATGGACCTCGTCAACACCTGGACACAGCGGTCTTCGCAGTTCAAGAGCGTCGTGCAAAACATACAGGTGAGAGTTGACTGCTGCTTAACTGATTGATCATTTTTTTGTATTTTCCCATGCTTAGCTGCATGCGCTGGGGAAGGATTTTGTGTTAATCAGCCTGATTTTAATCAGTTAAAATCTTTTGTTTTTGTGTCTGAAACAACAGAAACAGGATGTGTGTGGGAACCTGACGTTGCAGCACCACATGCTGGAGCCGGTCCAACGGATTCCTCGCTACGAGCTGCTGCTCAAAGACTACCTGAAGAAGCTGCCTGAGGACGCTCTCGACCGAAAAGACGCAGAGAGTGAGACACTTAACCCACTGTTTTCACTGTTGCTCCGGCTCAACTGATCACATACAGAGAAATCTCAGAGACACACTTTACTCCTCCTGGCAACCTGCTTTTTTAATCTCCTCCTCCTCACTGCCAGAGAAATAGGTCTGAAACTTTTACCTGTAATTGTTTTAATTGTGTTATTTGGTCATAGTATCACTGGTATGCCAATGTCTTTAAGTGTTGTCCATTATTTAGAATTACATAAGACTAAAATGTCTTATCCTCATCGATTTTGATGTAAAAAGATGTAAATTCATCCCACCAGGAGAAATAATTCATCCTGTTTTACAACTAGATGTTTAGCTACGTTGAAATAGATAAAGAAGGAGAAGAGTTTAGATGACAGCTCGATCTGTTTGGTTGGAAGCAATTTCTATACAATAATTAGATGTGGCATGAACACAAAGAGGTCGTTGGAGGAGACATGAAAGCAGGCGTACTACTGCAGATCCACATTCCTAAAAAGCAGAGATGGAGTAAAGACACGTCCACCCGAGTTGATAATGCACAAGTGAACATTTGTGTTATGAGACTCTGGGACTGTGCTGGGACTGCAGGAGGAGGAGGAGGAGGAGGAAAAAAGTGGAGAGACTTGTGGTAACTGGTCAGCTTTGAGATCAGATTGTCTGAGTTGTTTTACACACAGTTGGTCTCTGTTCTCACTGCAAACGACCACTTTTCCCCCCAATTGCAAAAACCACTCCAGCGGTTAGAAGGACTAAAGAATCCACTACCACGTAATGTACAGTATGTGAACACAGCTACTTTGCTGCTGAGCTCAAACTTTGTGTGGGAGCCAGTTGTTTAGATTTTACTTCAAGATTTTATGATATCATCACATTTTTTGGTTTTATGTAGTACAACATTACACACCTAATACAGAGAAATATAACATGTCGTTTGTTCCAGATTAGATTAGATTCCAGAAACTGACTTTCCTGAAACTGTGATTAACTCTTTATGCTTTAAAGGGTTTGTTTAATTTCATAACATTTAACATTTAAAATGTACCATGTGCAGAGAGGGAGCTGTGTAAAGGATTGTCAGTGTGGTATGGTAACACCACTTTCCATCAGAGACACAAGGAGGACCCACATAAATCATCTTAACTGTCCTGACTGACTTTATCTACTCTATATAAAGTCTGAGACCAGTAAACACATTACATATATGCAGCATAAATAGATAAATTAAATTATTGCTTAATAAACTGCCCTTATGTTGTGTGGAGACAAGTACCCCAGCCTCACTAATGCCCTCATTTGGGTTAATCTACTATATCATGGTGATGAAGGCAGGACATTTAGTTACACGTCTCTTAACGTTCACACAGATTCAATTAGGCATGATCCCCATGTCCTGATACATCGCTGTGTCTGTTGACCTGAGCTTTATCTTCCTCCCTCTGTGGTGTTTGGAGGTTTTCTCATCCACACCAACTGAAAAGCAGTTTGCCTCAGCTGTTTTAGCCTCATCGTCCCCCGGCTCTGTGTCTCCTCTGTTTATCTAGGGCATGATTAAAGTGACCGCTTCAGGTGATCGCTCTACTGGTCAGTCAGAGTGTGTATGTTGTTGAATATGTGCAACATAACACTGGATTCTCGTGTTTCTATGGGTAAAAAATAACAAAAATCTATAGTTGTAGATTCTAATAATAAAGGGTCAGTTTCGCTTAAACTGCATTGTTGACCCCTGATTTCGTGATAACCTGTTTTTTTTGTTTGTGTATTACAGAGGCACTGGAGCTAATCTCTACTGCAGCTAACCACTCCAATGCAGCAATCAGGAAGATGGTAAGACTACACATGATAACGCAGCTCTTCACTGTTCTGATTCCTTTCTAAACACTGTCTGTTTGAGCCTTATAAAAACCAGCCATGCGTTTCACAATCGGAGAGTTGCTGATGCTCGACCGTCAGTCAGAAACATTGCAAAAAGTGTTTGTCTGAGGGAGTGAACACGTTGAATTCGTGCAGACAGGAAGTTGCCGCTTCCTGCCTTCGAGTTTCACAGCTTGCAGAAGCCCGGCTGATCTTCTTTACTCAACACTCATCCTCCTCATCTCTTCCCTGTGTCTGGGCCATGATACTCTCTCTCACATCCTTGAAACAACTTAAGCAGACAAATGGTGTATGAATCAATAAAGAAATATAATACCTGCTCTCTGCCTTTCTGGAAAACACATGAATGAATGAGAGCCGTGGCTGAGAGAGAAAAAAAAAAAAGCTCAAACTCCCCCTGGTGGCGTTTGGCTTTCACAGCACCATCTGTTTTCTCTCTCTTTCTCTCTCTCTCCAGTGTCTGCTTATTTTTTATGCTTTTGCTTTTTCCTCACCATCCTGTCACCCCTGATGTTTTTTTCAGGAGAAGATGAACAAGCTGCTGGAGGTTTACGAGCGGCTTGGGGGAGAGGAGGACATCGTTAACCCGGCCAATGAGCTCATCAAAGAAGGACATATCAAGAAGATGTCAGCCAAAAACGGAACAGCACAAGACCGATACCTCTACCTGGTGAGAGCGCTGAGGTGTTTTGATTAAAGAAAAACACCACCACCATGCTGCTAGAGGATGTCTGCACCTTGCCCCCCTTTTCATCTGCACTGTTCATCACTGGCATTATCTCTGTCTCTGATCTAGTTCAACAATATGGTGCTATACTGCGTGCCTAAGCTCAGACTGATGGGGCAGAAGTTCAGCGTCAGAGAGAAGATTGACATCGCTGGCATGGAGGTGCAGTCCCTGCTTCTCATTCCCATTTGACATCTTTTCTTTTTCTTTTTCTTTTTTTTTTCTATTATTATTTAATCTGCTCGGGTGAAAATCAAATATCTTCCTGTGTCTTGGCCTCAGGTGCAGGAAAATGTGAAGCAGAACCTTCCTCACACGTTTGCCATCATTGGCAAGCAGCGTTCACTGGAGCTGCAGGCCAGGTAAAGACATCTGAAAGTAGCGCCTGTGGGGGCTGCACACACACACACACACACACACACACACACACACACACACACACACACACAGCGGTTCTAGTGTGGCTTTACTGTGTAATTGCACTATTTTCTGTGAAAATATGGAACAGCCATTTCATTTTGATGGCAAAATAATCTCATGATGATCTTTAATTTTGCTTTACAGGACAGCAGAAGAGAAGGAGGACTGGATTCAGGCAAGGATCACACACATGGCGACATACATACTGTACAGCTCACCCACACACAGTCTGTGTCTCAGGCTCACAAACAGCATGTTGGGTCCATGCCTTTAGTAGCTCTACGCTTTTTTTCAAGTGAATGGATTTAGCAAAGATTTTCTCCTCACACTCATTCAGTGTGTTTGGGAATATATTCTCTAATAAAGCCTCTCATTATTGCTCATTTAGCCCATTACAGCAGAGTAAAGCTGATTAAAACATTCGCACAAGCTGGAGAAGAGGGTGGGCTTATTGCAGAGGGAGGCTTGGGGGCTTTTCTGTGGGTTGTGAGTCTGTATGTAAAACATAAGGCTCTGAAATGAATAGAGGGAGAATTAAGGAAAGCTGATAGAGCGGTGTAATGTAAACTCAAAAGATTGTTTTAAAGAGGAAATAGGAAGATTTTTAGGCTCTGTTAGTCAGCCGTCAGGAGTAGGGCCACAAGGCTTTGGGAGGTGTGATGTCATAGCTGTTGCCATTTGTTTGGTGCATGCTCAGGCCAGACTGCACGCCACAGTCACTTGCTTTGTTTCCCGGTCAGGCAGGGGGGAAGGAGAGGTGGCTTTCCACCTCCTTTTATCTTTTTCTTTTAACTTGAGTGGTTTTAACTTGACATTAAGGATCAGACACTTTTGCATCATGCTCTAATTTGGCGATTTAGGATGTTTACTCTGCCTTTGGACATGAAAGAAAGAAAGAAAGAATCCATTCAACTCATGCACATGTGTCCTATCAATAATCCATCTCTTCTTTTTGTTTTCCCTCCTCTCTCCCCCTCCAACCCTCATCCTCCTCTGTCCGCCTCTAAATCTCTGCCGACTCTCAGGTGATCCTGGCCACTATCGAGAGGCACAAACAAAACAGCGAGACGTTCAATAAAGCTTTCAACAGCTCCTTCTCCCGCGAGGATGACCACCTCCCTGAGTCACCGGTCAGTCACCCACTCCTTCAGCCAGTCAGCTCATCGATCAGTCAATTAGTGGGCTCATCCCGTGCAATGAATCACGGGCGGCTATGTGTTCCAACGAAATGAGTTTGTCATAGTCTGGTCTTTGTCCGCTTGAACAGCTCTCCATCTATGGATGTGGCAGTATCACACACACAAAACGCACACATAGAGAAGCTCTGTCTTTTCCATCCTGACGGTCGCACACGTAGCGTCTGCTAGTCTCTTCTCCCACAACTCTCTCATGACCTAATAGGGAAAGCCCAAGTCAAAGTATATACAAAACTCTTATGGATCGGCTTTGACCCACTTTGGGCTGGCTGGAGCTGGACCCTGGCCAAACCTAACTTGACACAGGCCAGAGGATGATCGTCAGAAGGACCACACTGACACCTAGTGGTGGAGATCACTGACTGCAGGAAGGGAAGCTGCTTATTGGTTAACATTACAGTAGCAGGTGGATCTAATCTGTGCTGTCTCTGCTCCTCAGGGTCCCTGGTGCAGCACGTCTATGGACTCAGACAGTGAAAGGCTGCATGAAAGGGTAAGATACTGTTATACAGTAATAACACCTAATGTCCCCAGTGATGCTGGTTGTACTTGCAGGAGTACGAGCTTTAATGTTGTGACTGATCTGTGTTTTGTTTTGTTTTTTGATCAAGTTAAAGGGATAGTTCACCCAAAATTAAAATTTCACTCATTATCTACTCACCCTCATGTCGACTAAGGGCTGGGAGAAGTTTCAGAGTCCTCCGTGCCTTCTCTGAGTTACAGCGGGGCTCCGTGCAGCACTGCATGACGGTAGCGAATGGAGCTCACTTTTCTTCGTCCGAAAAGACACACCAAAAAACATCCAAATACCTCCATAGTGCTCGTCTGTAATGGTATTGAAGCCCCGACATGAGAAATTGTTCCGCAAAAATTCAAATAAGTCTATATTTTAAGCTTGTTTGTAGCGGAAGCTCCTAGCACTGCTCTTCCTGGTCCGTAGGAAGAGCATTTCAGGAAGCAATTTCTCATGTCGGAGCTTCAATACAAGAGGGACATTACAGATCAGATTTTTTGGTGTGTCTTTTTGGACGAAGAAAAGTGAACCCCGTTCGCAACCGTCATATGGACATGCAGTGCTGCACGGAGCCACACTGTAACTCAGAGAAGGCACGGAGGACTCTGAAACTTCTCCCAGCCCTTAGTTGACATGAGGGTGAGTAGATAATGAGTGAAATTTTAATTTTGGGTGAACTATCCCTTTAAGCCATGAAGCTGTGGAAAAAAATGTCCACAACAAATTCAATTTAAGGTCATTATTACTAATGATTAAGAATGAACACGGATCTGCATCTACTGCATACAGATCAACAGACCACAGATACACACCAATCAACCACAAAAACAGTAAACTGTTATAATGTTATGGCTTATCAGTGTATCTCATATCGCAGGTTATTTAACCCTACAGTCGACCTCAGGGCAAAGATGAGGCGTGAACCCCACTTGATTACCCTGTTTCTCCCACCGTCTGCAATGTGTATGAATTAGTTAGTTCCTATTAGCTTGTAATGTGAAAATGCAAATTTTTTAGGAAAATGATCTAGTTCGCAAAACTAGATTTTTAACCTCACGATTATGTAAAAATGCCGCTGTCACAGCAAGACCACCTTTATTGTTCACACAGCATTACCAGGCTAATTGGCAAATTAATGAAATTAACACAAACTAAAACACCATACATTGAACTTGAAGCCTTCAGGTCCCCTGAGGGTCTGAGGCCCTGGGGCCGCTGCCTGCTCTGTCTGGTTCACAGTGCAGTGTTTTTTTCCCTTAAGGCTTGTTATTGTTCGCTTTATTTAATGAAGGGAAAATCTTTGATTTTATCTTTTAAATTAAAACGTGATTGGCTCATTAGACTTATTTAGAGGAACTCTAGTGTATAATCAGCATCTCATTTGCATCATCTTTTCCTGCTGAACTTTTGTTCACCAAAAATATTTTTGAGCTGACCTCATTACAAGAAGACTGTATTCGATGTAAATTGCAGCGTTATGTGTCGCAGTGGGAAAACAACAGCTTTTGGATGTTTATAGAGTAGAATCGGTCAAAGAAAGGACGTCACTATACTGTATGTTTAAAACCATTATCTGTAGCAAGTAAATGTGGCAGAAAACATTGGTAATGAATACCCAGTGACATTTTTACACAATATATTTTTGCTTAGAGTAGCAGATAAAGCAGAGAATTAATTGTTGACTCAAGGTGCACATCTGCATTCATTTCATATAAGCTAATTTGGAGGTCCATGCATTGTATTGCCTCACTGAGACATTTGATGTGTTTCACTGGTGCTTTACCTGCAATAGCAACTGAAACTATCTTGTGGCAAAAACACACTTTGCACACACACACACACACTCATACTGCTTTTGATACAGAGCATCTTAGCAGGAAACAAGGAAAACGTCCTTGAACAGTCAGCCAGGATCTTCTGAGGAACTAAATTTCTTTCCTTGATGTTGTGAGACTGACCATAATTCAACTCTGTAACTCTAGGGAGGGAACACTGCCACCATATTTCCTGCAATCTGTCTTCAGGCAATTGATCTCAGTCTGGATGACAGTGGTGATTATAATGCTGGGTAGACAATGACAATGGAGCTATCTGCTTCTCTCATCCAAAAAAAGAGAGAAAAGCTTAAGCTGTTTTGCTTTCATTGACCGGCCCCTGCAAAAAAAAAAAAAAAAGACAGAGAGCTCTCATGTGGAGATGCATTTCTGTTTCTCCTGCAGTGGATCTATAATAATAATCGGACAGCCTGTACTGCAGTACACACCATCTGACCTCCGTATGAGTTGTTTAAGAAAGGGATAGTTTGTTTGTGTGGGCGTCTGTCATCCAGTGTCTTTTGTTAAAAGAAAGGTGAAATGAAAGGCAAACAAAGGGTAAAAACAAGACGAGCCGTCAGACATTCATATACGGTTCATCTGTGCTCAAAGTGAACAGCGTGACGACCGTGACATGTGACTCCTGTGTTTTTCTCTTCTTTACAGAAAAGTTCCAGGAAAAAGGACAAAGAGAAGCAAACATGTAAAGGCTGCAACGAGAGCTTCAATTTCACCAAGCGCAAACATCACTGCAAGTCCTGTGGAGCGGTGAGCACAGATGGAGCAAGAGAAATTTTGGGCACTGTGTAGAAATGAAGGGATGAGGAGAGAGAAGTCAAAAAAAGAAGTGGAAGGTTTCTTTCACAAAATGAACTGTTAGCGGCTTCTCAACGTTCTTTCTCTCTCTCTCTCTCTCTCTGTCCTTCTGCAGGCCATCTGTGCAAAGTGTTCAAAGACCTTGGACAACAAAACAAGTCGAGTGTGCCCAGAGTGTTTCGAAGCCAGCCTCAGCCTGGAGAATCTCGGCGTCGGTGAACAGAAGAGGAAAGCTGCGCCCGAGGTGAGACACACACATAGTTGGAAACAAACAAAAAAACATACACACACACACACACGCGGACACAGAGAGAAAGACTGAGCAGCATGTGCATGACAGTTTATTTTTCTGCTTCGATCCGTGCCAGTCCGGTGAAATCCATCTCTCCGTGTCGTACCGCTGCTCGGTGTCGACCGGGGTTCAGCAGCCAGACTGCAACCGATGGCAACAAAAAGAAAACACTGCAGTGTGCTCACTAAGTCCAGTACACTTTCTCTCCTTGAATACTTGAGGTCATTGTATACGCACAGGTAGTACACGTGCAGTATATGTAGGTACCTGTGTGAATATACACATACAGTATGCACATTGAAAGATCAACTAATCCTCCTCGGCTTAAGCAGGGCCAGCCGTCTCTGCTGACTCAACAGTCTGACGGCTTCAGGTGCCGGCCCGAGAGTCTGCAGGTGCATGGACACTCTGCTCCTGTTACACCGAAGACCCAACAGAAGCATATTGATTGAACATTATATTTAAAATGTGCTATGAATCAGATTCAGCCTTATTTAGCCCTGTGAAAAAGATCTACTACAAGGGGGAGAAATCTAACCTGCAGTGACATTAGTCACCACATGGAGGAGCTGTAGACCATATAGGGGTTAGACATGGGGCAGCAGGAGCTTGAACACCTGTCCATGTACAAATCTTACTGTGTCCTACATTGCTGTTATGTAACGCTGAAATGCAAAAGACCTGCGCCATCGTTTGCTCATCAGATTTAAATCTCCAACTCATTACTCAGATGGATTTCAATGAGAAAACTTATTGAAGTCAGGAATAATGATGATGATGATGATGATGATGATGATGATGATGATAATGAACAGCATTTTTAAAATACTTAAGAGTTGCAAAGAGTTGTACGTGAGAAAATCAAGATTAAATTGAGCTATTTGGTTCAGTGTTCAGTTTTCAGTCCGTTATGCAGTCCATAAGTCACTGAATGATCAATGGTTAATATGTTTCTATATTATTGTGTCTTCTCAGAGACAGACATCTCTAACAGCGGAGAACTGTTTACTGTGCGGCCACCTCCAAGTGCAGGAGAAAGGGAAGAGCTGGACCAAGATGTGGGTGGCTGTCACCAAGACTGAGCCACTGGTGCTGTACTTACAGAGCAGTGGACAGGTAAGAGTTAAACACACACACACACACAAAACATTCAGCCTTTAATCAGTTTTGGGGATATATATACATACAGTATATAGTTAGGATATAGTTTTTTAATTATAGGCAATCCTTTATTCTTTTTACAAAATCTCACAATAGGTTGTATCACATGCGATGCCCTGTTAAGCAATGTAGGGCAGCAAACGTTCACCCACATGGCAACTTGGCCGTTGTGCTTGTGCGTCGGTCATCACATGAGTACCTACTGACCCTCCTCTGCATCCGTCTGGACTCTCGATACATCCTGTCTGCTTCCTCTTTCTGAAGCAGGAGATCTGTGCTGTGTTGCGCCAGCACACATCACTGAGTGTGTGTGTGTGTGTGTATAAGTCAGATCTATCCCTGTGCCAGGTTGTCTGTGTGTACTGTCTGTGCTCTGTAGATTTGGGCCAGGAGGATTTGGTTGTCCTGAATCTGCCTACAGGTATATCCACACTGTCTGCGTCTGGGTTTTAGTTAGCACTGACCAGATGAAGCATCTCTTTGGATTTGTGATTCCTTGAAATCGTCGGGTCTGTATGAAGCAATAAATCTGCTCCCAACATCCTTAAGGAGATGCATATTATAACGAGCGGTTTATGTGATTGCTGAAAATAAAATAACAATTTCCAGCGTAGACATGTTTGGAAAGTTTTCAACAAGAGAGGGCTGTCATTCATATCGTAGTGCGATGGTGCAGAAGGGAAGTCAGCCTGTTAAAGCTTCCCCGGGTTTCATTTCCAAGACTAATATCCCAATCCCACTGCAGAAAGCTGCCATTCCAAAGATTAGGATTAATGGGAGTTGGACGAGCATTTCCTGATTATACAGAAAGAAGAGGGGGAAGGGAGAGGAGAGAGAGAGAGAGGAGGACAGGGTTATAATACTGTATATGCCTGGTAGAATATACTCTCTTGCAACTGAAGGGAGAAGCTTTTACTTCCACTGTATTTCCTTTTCCTTCAAACAGATGAGAGAAGAGAAACACAATTTTAAATACCGATCAGATATCCTCTGATTCTATTTTACTGATTTTTTTTTTTTTTTTTGTAGGACTCCAAAGGGGCCAGGGCAGTGCCTCTTCCTGGGTTCGAGGTGAGCGCGGTCCCGCCATCAGGGGCCGAAAAGTCGGACGTCAAACACGCCCTGCGGCTCAGCCACACCCAGCAAACTTTGCTCCTAAGTGCCCAAGATGCAGAACTCCAGGCCAAGTGGTTGGACGTCCTCTCCAGAGCCGCCTGCGGAGAAACGCCCACGGATGCGTCGACGAGCCTGACTGAACACAGGAAGAGCCAGTAGTGGCCATGTTAGAGCCAAAGGACTCGTGCCTCCCTTCCTCCCTTCCTCCCTCCCTCCCTCCCTCCTTCCCTCCATCCCTCCCTCTCCTGTGTATAGAGCACACATTACTTGAATTCACTTTACCTTGGCACTTTTTGTTTTGTTTAGTTTTGTTTCCTTTTTTTTTTTTTTGAGAGGACCACTCAATCCTTCCTATGCCACTTCATTCTTACATTCATGACCACACGGCCTCTTCTCACACTTCCATCTTTCTGTCTCTCTTGAACAAAAACACACAAAAAGAAGGACCATGCCAACACGCCAACACCGCCACTGTATGTATATGTGGTTAGGATATTTTATTTCCCCTCAGTGTTTTCAACCGCCGCAGAGGATCTTTGAAGAACTCATGTTTTAATTGTAATATAGCTGAATAAGGTTCCTGTATGATTTGTTTGTTTTTTTTAAGATGAAGTTCCTTGTACATTATCCAACTGTGTTGTGAAGCATTAACTCTTATATGTTCGTCTTTCCATTTGTGTGAATGTGTGCGTGTATATATGTGTGTGTGTGTGTGTGTGTGTGTGTGTGTGTGTGTGTGTGTGTGTGTGTGTGTGTTTGAATGTGAGCCCACTCCCATGTTTATTAAGTATTGAATGTTAGTGTAAGACACCTGCGCCACCTCTCTGTTCTCTTCAGTCCTGTATGGGGACACAGTGGCAGTTCAGTGGGTATTGTACAGTATGTATACTATAGTATGAAGTAAGGAAACTAAGAAAAAAAAGACATTTTAACTTAAAAAAAGAAAACACAGAGATGTGTACACTTGTGGCTGGCCACCTGATGCTCCCACTGTCAGCTCCCATCTTACAGACTCCATACTCATACTTCTCTCTCTTAAAACCGGTAATAACGCCCTCCTGTCATTGTCTTTGGACACCGAGACCTCTGATCCACTTCATTTCCACTCTCTCATTGTTGTGACTATCCCTGATGAGAGTACGCAGGCAGGACGGGTTCACATGGCCTCAATTCTGACCCTGTGCTGCTGCAGGTTTGGAAATAAATGAATGAATAAATCCTTTCCATTTACTTCTCTCTCTCTCTCTCTCTTTCTCTCAGCATAGAAACCATTGTCTGCTTGTCTCTCTTTGGTGATGTGATGGAAACCAAGTACTGTACTGTAAAACTGTTTATTCTGCCTTGACCCCCTGTACCCTGCTCCTATCAGCACCAGCCTTTAAGGAAAAAAAGCAAAAAAAAAAAAAACTATTCATTGGATCTTTGTGCATGTAAACTCACTCATATTTATGTACCGTGCTTTGAAATCTTGTCCCCCCTTTTTATGCTCCAGAATCCATTCTTGTCGTACTGTAAGTGAGCAGAATCAGCGTTGAGTGTTTTTAAAACATGGATTGTGCACAGTGGAAAAGCAGTCGAGCATATCATCAATAAAACCAATGTTGTGGTTCATTCAGCACCACGCTGTCCAAGCAGATCTTCACATGGTCTGAGTTTCTGTTCGCGTATATCTTTGTCATTTCCCTAATGAAACACACACGGGTACACGGACATGTACATGTTACACTTTATGTAAGAGTAAGTGAAAGATCAATCCACGAGCGTTCCTGTTGAGAAACAACTGATGTTCCTTCACCCCGATCGCTGATCTTGCAGCTTATGAAATTATCTCAGCAGAAATGTAATTAAGTATAATGACTGGATCAATGTAGCACATGGACTGCTGTAATGCACATGTCGACATATCATCTAAGGTCACTATACAGTAGTTTTAGTTCCATTCTTGGTTTTCACTTCTTATTCGGTTTCTCAAAATGACTGATAATAGTGGTTGGGTGACTTCTGTTTGCGGTATCGGAGCGTGAATGTCTGTGTTCTGTATTTGTATTTGTACTTTAAAAGCAGAAGTTAAAAGTCTACAGAGAGTCTACAGCTGCTTTAGCGGCTCAGGGAAACTGCATCTCAGCCCAGTTACGTTAGTGCTTGGAGATGGTTGCATAATAACACGACGTATGTTAAAATGGTCACACCCAAGCAGCAGGCTGAGGCTAAACACATTATAGACTATCTATCTATCTATCTATCTATCTATCTAGAGTCAACTTTTTGCCATCAATTAACATTAATACCTTTTTTGCATTAATTTCATATAGTAAAGAAGCCAAAAACAGGCTTATACTTGCACTAACATGCATATTTATTTAATGCTGTCACATAAAGTTCACAAGTTAATTATTCCATCATGTCAAGATACTGTAACAAAGCTTGTTTTCTTGTGAAAACCTAGCTTTGTCATCTCAAGATAAGAGATAATCAGCCATAATTGTGAAAAAACAAAAGGTTGTTTCCACTCAGTGCGTACTTGACAAGTGTATCTGATTTGTCAGATCAATTACACATGAATCCCACAGTGATCTTGAAGGCTGAAATCAGTCAGATAGCCTTTGCTTTTTCAAGATAAATGAACCTGCTTGTTATCTTGAGATAATGAAATAATTAACTTGTGGTCTTGAGATAGCGGCACAGAAAATAATTGCAATTGTTGATTAGACAAGGTGAAGACACCACCAAGGCAGCTGGATTTTCTAACACATGTGGCCCACAACCAAAATATTTACCGACAAGAGTCTGCAGCCACAGTCAGACTGTGGTCAGGTGCAGCAGCGTTTTGACCCAGATGTTTACATGTGTTCACAATGTTAACGTGATGAGCACCATGTTTACCATCTACTGTAAGTGTTGCACTTCAGCACAGCTACAACATTAGCTACTGAGCATCAAAAGCAAATAACAATAAATGTGTAGCAAATCTAATGACACTTCATCCACCAGTTTTACAAATGTGGACCTTGTGGTGGCACTAAACTTTAGAGATCATCAAAGCCATTATGATTCATCCACTGAGAAAATAATATGAGACTCAGTTATAAATTCCGTTTTCTTTTTTTTTTTTGCTGTTATCTGTTTACTCTTTTCATGCTCAGGTTTTGTCTGCTATATTCTGCTGCTTTGAGTTTGTGCATTTTCTCTGGCATGTGACGCGAGTGTGTGTGTGTGTGTGTGTGTGTTTTTGTGAGTGTTTTGATATGGGTGCAGACTGCTGAACAAGATAGATCTGTGGCAACTGTGGGAACAAAGGGTTTTATCGACATGAAGTCAAGTACACTGTGCCTTTTTAAAAACACGTTGCCTGCTGTGTGCAGCAGTATAGCCAGCTGTCACCATGAGAACAGCGCTGAAACTCTGTGTGCTGTAGCGACTTGCGACAAGCTCCTCAACATGGAGAACACAGGCAGAGCCCTTTGTGATCATTTCGTTATTGCTATCTGATGCCAGGAGACGACGAGCCCACAGACTCTGTTTGTGTGCAACTCCTGTGTCATTTTCATAGTACTGCAAGGAATCTAAGTTTAGAGCAACTTAACACGCAGGTATTGGCTTTTGTGTGGGAGTGTTTGCATTCTCAGTATGCAAACAACCATCCTGGAAATGACATGCTCTGTGTTGAGGCTGGGTACTTCTCACTTCACACGTGGACTAGTTATATTTTATTTCATTTTCATTTCGTTTTATTTTAAAGGATTTAACAAAGGAAACAATAAGGGGAGATTTTCTTGTTTTGTCTCCTTCTCCTTCTTCCCTGTTTAGTTCCTGTTTTATTGTCCTCCTGTGCTCTCCCTCCTTTGATTACCTCATGTGCCCTACCTCTGTCTCTTTTACTCATGTATTTTTACATCGATGTTTTCCCAATTCCCTTTGTTGGATTGTCTGCGTTCATCCCCTGTGTTCCTGCCTTCTGTCTGCATTTGTGTCCCTGACAAAGATACAGATTACATTAAAAAAAAAAGACTGAAAGGGCTGGTTCCTTGAACTGTTCAGATGATTTCACCCTATGTACTGTGTGAGTACGTAAAAGAAGGCGTGAAATGGGTGTAGAAGAAATGCTGCAACTGCCTTAGGTCCACGCTTCTACATCTTGATTTGATTCAGTTTCATCTTCCCTCCCTGTTTTGTCTCTGCAGTCATTACGCTGTTTTTGCAGTTCTTGTGGGCATAAACATATCGATGTGCATTTTCGGGTGGGGAAAAAAAGGGAGAGAGGACAGCTATTGATAGGTGGTATGAACCATAACTTCTTTATTTAGCAAGTCAACGCTGAGTGTCAAGATGATGAATTGGAAGGCTGCCGTCTCCGTGGAGCTGTGAGCTGTGGTGCAGAGATAGAGAGCAAACTGCTGACTGCCTCCTTCTGTCATAGTTTTACATGCTGTACATCTAGAACAGAGCGGAGCAGGGTGGGTATACTGTGTCTACTGGAGGACGGAGACCATGCTGAGATAAGCTCTCATCATCTCTCCAGAGTCCTCTCCTAGAAAACCCAAGGCTCTGCGTTGTTTGACTTTTTTTTTTTCTTTTAAAATGTATATGAATCTGAATCACTCTTTTCTCAGCTGTAAATTTGCAGATTTAGTTGGCTGATACCCAAAGATTATAGCGAGGAAGTTTTGCTGCTAATTATCTGTGAGATGGGGTGTTACTGTTGCTAACGCAGCTCTACATTTTTACACCTCTGTCTCACACTTCTCTCTCTTGCTTTCAAGTCGCCTATATGTCAGTGTGTTTGCCAGTAACAGCTGACTCTACCAAGGTTGTAGTGAAGCTGCGACTCGTCATACTGACCTCCATCATAACCCTGAAGGCTTTTCTTAATGGCTCTATTCATCAAGGGCACAGGCCTCTTTGAACGGGCACAAAAGGCAAGGTTGGTTGAACGGAGCCATTATTGTTGCCAGAAATGTAATAGGGAACAGTTGTGTAGGTAAAAGTCAAAGCCAAGCAGAAAATTTCAGTTGAAGATTATTTGTCCAGGGTTTTTCAGGTTGTGGCTTCGACTCTATGTGTTGGTTGTTCTTCCACCACAACAGCAGTGGTGAAAGGTTTAATGGGAGAGAGCCGTATAGGCCCACTGCAGCATAATCCTCTTACCAGATGTGTGTGTGTGCGTGTTTGTGAAAGAGTGTGTCCTGTACATCTGTGTAGCCCAGAAACATTTCCATTTTGTATTCCCAAACCACTGAATACACACACACCCTGCTGACCGACCTATTTGAGAAAACTGGGAAGAATAAATTACCATTCACATTCTTCTCTTCTTTTCTCCGCTGTATTCTGGGATTAATGCTAAAATGCAAGCATTAGCATTGATTGAATTTTGATACTGGATTGTTTTGCAGGTCGTCGTATGTGTGTAAAAGTGACGCATCCAAGTTTCTGGAAGTGGTCAGTCACTTTCTCCCCTCCCTGAGTTACAACACGACTGTTCCTGTGGAAAATTATGATAACACAGTGAAGTTGAACTTCATTGTGTTAGAGTTCAATTGTGTCAAATCGTGTATGGATGTTAAAACCTGCAACAACTAGATGCACGAACAAGTTGTGAAGGCAACATTGATATAAAGTCATCTCTTGAGCTGATGTGGTGAACCTATTGGTAAACCATTGCCTATTATCCTGCAGTTAGTATTGGTTTCGAGTCGTTTCTGGCCACCTCGTGAAAGCAAGTCGAATATTTTAGATAAATGTAAGATGAGGCTTGTCTGCTTTGCTTGCCCTGAAACAGCCACTTTAATAATAGAACTATACTGTCACTAAAGTAGAAACCTTTATCTTCTGTTACAGAAGACAAAGGTTTTCGTTTTTTTCTTCTTAGACCATGAACCTTTGCTTAAAAATGGGGGTTAGGGTCAGTCGCTGTCAGGATATGTTGCATTACACCGTTCTTAACCATATCTGCAAAAACACCCACATACAAATGCTATGCTTCACTGCGTACTGTGAAGATGTTAGCAGACAGTTCTCTATTCCTGTAAAGGATGTGGCTGCAACTGTTTCCTGACAGCGGTGTTTTGTGCTCACATACGCCCTACATGGAAGATGAAGGCTGGTTCCCCTAAGTTTCATTACTTGTCTTTTGTGTTTTTGATGTCAGACAGCGTTCTAACAGGAAACCATGCCCTCCTATATCAACAATACAATAGATACAAAGTGCAGCATGTTGTTGATGCAAGCTCTAATTACTTTCACAATTCACCAAAAAGATTTTCAGGAAGTTCATCATATTACGACACAGTTGAAGAAGATTTTTATAACTGAACACAGCCTGGCCTCCTCGCCGAAACAAAAATCCATCAGACGCCCTGCGGGGAAATGTCGTACTGAAGGTCTGAATGTACATGATGATGATTTACTATAGATGATGATGATGAATTGCTGGAATAGTAACAATACATCACCAGAGACAACATCTTTCACATCTTTGTCTCATTCACAGCCAGAGTGGAGGTGGAAAAAGGACAAAATCTCATTCACATTCACAGTCAGTGGAGAGGCTGGTCATTCTGTCTTTATATGCTAATTGGAAATCATTAAACAGGATTTGATGATGGTGATTTGGGATCTATTTAAATAAATGACCAGAATGGTCTCAGAAGAACTATATTAGTTATGGCCCCATTAGCTTGGACACCCATGACTTTGCCTCTCCCTCAAATTCTTCCACCCTCCCGCAAGACAAAACAGCACCATATCATGAAACAATAGTGTGTTTCCCTGTTCATTCCAAAGCAATCCTAATATTAATGTATTCCCCTCAGTTTCACACCTGTTTCATTCTGACAAATATGCAAATGTGTGTGAACTTGCTCACATTTACACTAAATGAAGTGGTACTGCAGCCTAATGAAGAAAACACCATCCATAACCGAGCACCGTCTACTCTGGGCCATTGAACAAATGATGTTGGAAACACCAGACCTGAGTGTCTTATTATACAGAACATCCAACATCTCATCAACTTATATGGGACATTGTGAAATGACATGGAGGACCGTGACCAGTGATGGGAATAACGGCGTTAAAATAAACGGCGTTACTAACGGCGTTATTTTTTTCAGTAACGAGTAATCTAACTAATTACTATTTCCACCGTTACAACGCCGTTACCGTTACCGACAATTAAATGAGGCTGTTGTCCTCCGACTTGGCTCATCTCAGCCACAGAAGCTGCTAAACTGTTTTTCTTTTTCCTTCTCTCCTTTGGTGAGGGGAGGGGGGAGGAGGGAGGGACGAGACAACCACATAAGTGATGCTGATTGGTTGAGGCAGAGTAAGGTTTCATGCTAAGCCAATCAGAGGCAGTGTTCAGTTTGTACACAAACCACACACGCACGCAGTTTAGCCTCACACACACAGACTAGCAGAGGGAAGCTGCCGAGATCGGAGGGAAAGTACAGACACTACTTTAATCTCCTTGAGGTAAAAGACAAGAACATGTGAGGTGTAGCTACATTATGTCCCGGAGCGAAGTGTTTGTCCTGAGCTTCTGCTCACCTGACTCTGTGCAGCTTCTTCATTAAATCCAAACAGTCCGACACAGCGACGCACTGCTCCTTTAAACTCTAAAGTCTCTGTAGCTCATCAGCCCGGAACTCTTCCAGAGCAGGTACAGCGCAGCGTTGTGACCTCAACCATGGTTGATGAGAGCAGAAATGTTGTTGTTGTAGTGAAAATGGGCGAGCTCGTGAAGACGCGAATTTACACAAAGTCAAAACGAGCGAGAAATCGCGTATCTCGCGTTTGGTCGCGCGTCACAACTCGAGCGAAAAAAAAGCGTTCCTCGTGTTTGGTGGGAAGCCCCTTGTGGGTCTTCCCACCAAACACGATGAAATAGACGAAGACGCGATGGTCCCGTCGCCCAAAAAAATCCCGTGTATTGCGTCGCAAAAAAAAAAAGTCGCGTCTACCGCGTCTCGCGCCTAATCGCGTCTTTGCGTCACGGCCTTTTACACCGCGGACGTAACGAGTGGGGAATAAACGGTTACGGTGTGAACGAACAACATAGAACAGGACCAGACGTGGCGTTGTTTCCTCTTTCCACCGACAGCTCCACTCTCCCTTACTTACACTAACTACTGTTATTGTTGAGGCCAGAGAATTGTGGGATTTGTAGTTTTTGACCAATCACAGGTTGTGCTCTTTCTTTTTTGTGATTTTCCCGGTTCACACATGTATTTTTTTTTAGGGGCAAATGCGAGACTAAAATTATTTAAGACTTGAACACAATAATTCAACAAATTTAAGACATTTTAAGACCTAAAATTTAGATTTTCAAATTTTAGATTTTTTAAGACCCCGCGGATACCCTGTTATTTCATATAAAAGATTAAGTGCATACATATTTAATGATGCTGTGTATTATATATTATATATTTAAGACCATCTTTGAATTTTCTAATAAATGTAATACTTTTTAAGGCCTTAATTGTACATACATGAATTTAAGACTTTTTAAGGATCCGCGGATACCCTGAGAAGTTGTGTGCTCGCAGCAGGACAGATAATCAGATGGATAATCGGTAAAGTTAATAATTTCACTTAATGTGGCCATGAATAAATTAATTTCGATGTTTCCTGTTACTGTTGCCCAAACGCAAATCTTGAATAGGTCTCCACTGTTTTCACATTTAAAAAGGTCTTTGTTGTCTTTGTACAGAGACAATATGAGATTTGCTTGTAGGCAGCCACAGCACTTAAAAAACCCACTGTAACCTATTTTCATAGGCACACCAGCCTCGCTTTCAATAAAACACACACTCGCATTCCATAATTGCGATCAGTGAAATATATGAAAACAATAAAATACAATTTAAAAATGCCCTTAGAAAGAAAAAGTAACGCAATAGTTACTTTCCCTGGTAACTAGTTACTATTATAGTGAAGTAGTGGAGTTACTAACTCAGTTACTTTTTGGAAGAAGTAATTAGTAACTATAACTAATTACTTTTTAAAAGTAACGTTCCCAACACTGACCGTGACAGGTTTTAAAGCTCACTGAAACAAAGAGAGAGAGTCGGTTAAAATAACAGCAGTAATTTTAGAATGAATGATTTGGCAACAGACCAATATACATGTGATGTGTGCATGTACACAAACATAACCTAGAAATGCACTTTTAATTTTGGATAAGTGCATCCACGCACCACTTTAGCTGTTATGCTACGCAGCCTGAGAAAATGTTCAATGTTCAGTTAGGAAATGTGCTCATTGTGTGCAGCTATACTGTATAAAAGGTTTGCTGAGGCCGTGCTCTTCAAATGTCCTCAATAATAAGATGTCACACTTACATTATGTCCTATGAATGGAAGACGATGAACTTACAGTGAAAAGGACCACAGATAAGACCTGGATTAATTTAACAGTGGAGCCACCAGACCGTGGTAGCCTTGATATGAAAATCACATCTGTTCTGTCACTGTTATTTAATTCAGCATGCACGTGCAGAGGATGGTGGTGGTCAAGGAAAGGTTTTATGTTTATTTTATTCATTTATGCTTTGTTATTTACCCTATAATCTGTAGAATACATAGTTAAAATGATTTTTCTCTCTCTCTATCCAATCTTTATTGATAACAGCAACAGTTACACAAACAATAAAAACAGGAGCCAGGGGGAGTTTTCAAATAAAGATATAAAATAATGAGCAAATGAAAAGTTTTAGCAGCTTTTTTGTTGTTAGTCAGACTTTGGATGTACTGTTCAGTTTCCCTTTTAAGAGCTAGAAATTCAGGTTTTGGCCTTTTGGGTGACATGTGGCTATGAATAATGAACTGCGGTGAGTCGGTGGATGTCACATGATGACCTTTCACCTGAGGTCAGGTCACCAGTCACGTGACCTACTGGAGTTATAGTTCGTCAGGTAACAGCAGGTAAAACATCAGCAGGAGAAATGTTGGGATTTACTTTCAGTCTCAAACGAGAAAACTTCAGCTGCAGGTAAGTGTATAATTTGTACCCGTGTTGTGTGCGTGTTGTTTGAGTGTGTTATACCAGATTTAAGTGATAGAGCACGCGCGCGCGTGTGTGTATTTTAGCTGTAAATTGCCCGTTAGCCTCCAGCTGGCTACCTGCTATGCAGGTTGTAACCTATGGTTGTAACAGGTGCCTTGTTTTTGTAGCCTGTCTGCTTTTTTTGTGAGTGTGTTGTTGTTGTTGTTTTTTGTAATGGACGAATCTGAGTCTACTGTGAAGTTGTAGTGTAACGAAAGTGGGTAATTTAGTTGAAATGTGTCTGACTATGACCAATCTAGTCGCACTTTCGCCACAGGTAGATAAAGTAATAAGGCCTACTGTGTTTGTGTGGCCTAAACATTTTCTTCCTTACTCAAAGCATATGGTCACAAAAAGTCAAATAAAATTATAGTACATACATTTAATTTATGGTATTAACAACAACAAAACTCAATATTGACATTGTGGCTATGGAACAAAGTGTGTGTGTTGCTTTCTTGCCATAGGCTACAGCTTCATACTCCACTGTTATGCAAGTTTAATAATGGTCCTGACTGTAAATTCAGATGAACAGTAAGTAAAATCCACTAGATTAATTCCGCCATGTGATAAATTGATCATACACCAAGATGTGATTTGATTTGTGTGGTTCCATTTTGTTCTGCTCGAATACAGTTTGCTATGTTGAACAGCTTCCGCTGCCTGTGTTGATGCTTTAGCCTTATCTGTTCTCTTTCTCAGCAGTCACTTCTTTGCAAATGTGATGCAGCTTTCTCTGTGTGCTGGAGATTAAAGGGATAGTTCTGGTTATTTTACGTGGGGTTGTGTGAGGTAGTTGTACGTAGACAGTGTATTATCTGCAGTAGATTAAGATCAGCGCCCTCCCAGTTTGTTAAAGCAGCCGGGATTACTGCCACCGAGGCTGAGAAATGCACTGCTGTGGATGGAGCCATCCGCTATCACTTTTTAAAAATATGCCAACTGGCAGAGGGAAAAAAAACTAGTATCAATTGAATATAGGCTACAGTACTGTCGTTGTTTGATATTGGCTTTTATCACCAGGCATTTTTAAAGGCTTGTTTTGGTTCAGTTAATTCTGGCGACTTTAACAAACTGAGAGGGCCCCGCTCTAAATCTACTGCAGGTTACACGCTGACGTATGTGCCTCACATAACCCCATGACAAATAACCTGCACTATTGCTTTAACAACGCTCCAGCTCCTTACAGATTCTCACAGTTCCCCCAAACTCTCATCCTTCATTTGTTGTCTTCAGAGCCATTGGGCTGTCAACTCTCTGTCACTTTTACAGTCATCACTCATCCCCAGTTGCACCAGTTGTATTAACATTGCTTGGCACACATGGATGTATAAGCACTTAAGGGACCTACAGGGTAGTTGTGTGACTCAATGAAACTGATGCAATCCCCCTGCTATGTTTCATCTTTCTTTCACTTTCCCTGTCTTTGCTCACATCTCTTTATTTCTCATCTCTGGCGACAGAGGTGATGAGAGGAGAGAGTGCAGGACTGTGGAATGACATAAGTTAGAAATATTGCAGCATTGTGATATAACAAGTGACTGGTCCGTCGTACTTCACTATGGAGAAAAAAGAGTGTCCCTCAGTGGTCAATCAAGTAAAGAATTGCTTACAATTTCTATATTTTTATCCACACCAGCATTTTGCCTTAAGAGACATCAGTTGGTCCATCGCCATTTTGCTCATTTTAGTCCGTTTGCCCCCTAAATTGATTTGAAACCATAAAATGGGATTTTAGAAGAAACTTTTTCTTGTTTTTTATGTAATTACCGTACAACATTAGTGATGTTGGTTATATTATTTGGTTAAGTAAGAGGCAGAGCTGTAATGTTAAATCCATCTTTACTCACTGCATCTTATCCTGGGTAAGGTGTCACTCCTTTGTTGCTCACCCTGAGGTTTCTCCAAAATTTTCCCTGTTAAAAGGGTTTTCTATGGAGTTTTTCCTCAGTTGATGTGAGGGTCTAAGAGCAGAGGATGTTGTTATGATATGTAAGCCCTTTGCGACAAACTGTTTGTAAAAATGGGCTATAAATTGCCTTGCCTTGCCTTGCTTTTCTTAACCTCGGGTGTGTATGAACTATTAAAAATGTTATAGGTTATGAGCAGATGGTTGTCGGTTATCGGTATCGGTGGAAAAAGAGTTATCGTGCATAGTGGTCATATAATTCCCCTTTCATAATGCATGCTACTGGGCTCCTGTAGCCTTACCTTCTAAGTGTCTTTGCTGAAGTTGTTCGTTGCTCCGGTCATGTCTTTAATACCCGTTTATTGTGATACCGGGCACAAACAAAAGTTTATTTCAGTTTTTAGATCAACCACATCATTACATTGGTTGCACAGATGTTATCTGTCCCAATCTCCACTTTCCTTGTCCACAACATCCAGGTATTAGTGCAGGGAGAGGGAGGCAGCTCCATCTGTTACGGCTGCTAGTGGTTGGCAACTGAACTAAACTAAACTGAAATAAAATACTGCAGTATTTCAACAACTACTACCCATGGATTTAGGAAAACTGAGTAGCTGACTGGATTGGAAGATAAAATAAATAAATAAATAAAATGCTGTCCTTGAGTTTATGGATTTTAATGAAAAGATGCTCAATCTGCCTTTTCAAAACAAATCGCTTTACTACAGTAACTTTCTCCTCTCAGCTCTGCCACAGTATAAAAGTGTCCCTCATCCTTTGTGATGTCTCAGAAAAACTGTATGTAGCCTCTTTCCCTGCAAGCTGTGCACGTCTGTGGCAAAGAAATGCTTGATCAACTCAATTTCCTCCTCTAGTCTCATTCTTCTTCCCTGCCACCCATTTCCTATCTCCCCTCCCTTCTATTTCTCCCTCTCTCTTTCACTCCCTCTCTCAGCAAGTATATAGAGGTTTTAGATTTATGGAGTGGCCGGGTCGCTGGTGGCCACAGTCCAGCCTGAAAAAGTGATTTGCTCAGTGATTACAGACACCGAATAGGGAGAGAGGAGTGATAATGGTGTCACGGACAAGAGAGAAAAAGAAAGAGAGAATGTGGGTGTCACTTTAGGAATTGGACAGTGCTTATTTTTACAATGAATGTCAACCACGGGCATCTATCAGCATCTGTCTTTAATGTCATGCTCTCTAGTAGGAAGTATTTCATTCTCAAAGGGATAGTTCAACATTTTTGGCAAATTGGCCCATTGACATAATCCCTATAGTCTTAGGAGTAGGTTCGTTACATTTATTTGTCGGTGCAAGCTATTTTTGGAATGGCGGAGCAGAGCCGTGAGCTGCTCAGAGCTACGCTACGGAGGCTCATGGGATTTCTTGGTTTCCCTCATCAAACTCATCAAATACACAATCCAACGTTACAAGACAGAGTTGTTTTCGAGGTAAATTCAGAGACTGCTTGCCGAAAAACTGTCCCCGATGGGAACGTGCATCAGCGGTTTTGCATGAATTTACCTCGAAAACAACTCTGTCCCGTAACGTTCTGTTATTATCTCATAGCGTGGTGAATGTGCAGGTCACAACTTGTCCACGAGAGCGTTTTGGAGTTGTTGGATTGTGTATTTGATGAATTTGATGAGGGAAACGTTCTAAAACTAGCTTGCACCGACAGTTAAAGGTAACAAACCTACTGCTATGACTATAGGGATTATGGCAATGGGCCAATTTACCAAAATGTTGAACTACCCCTTTAAGCTAGTAAACACTGCAAGTTTCTGTTGAGCTGATTTGCAGGTTTTCATGTGACGACCTACACTTAACAGTGATCCACAGCGCGGCTTTGTATGCATGTCAGAAATCGCTCGCCTATGGAGAAGCTATAATTAGATCATTGCCTGTGTCCGATGGTCGAGCCGTTCACGCCAACATGGCACTGGATGTTTGTTTTGTCTATTAGTGATAAAAGAGAACTAACCAAGGACACTTGAGGAGAAGGCACCTTCAGCCTCCTCCAACCAGACCTCCAGCCATATGTGGCCTGGTTCGAGCAGCAGTGTTGATGAGGCCGTTGGCAGCGAGAGGTGATGCCCCTCCTGCTCTACTTAATTACCAGTGAGATGGAGTGGGAGCCCCCCACCCATCCACCCACCCACCCACCGCCCCTCCAGCAGAGCCACTGTGTCACACTGTGTCAGGGGCAGAGCGGACACGCCGAGCTAACCTTTCTGTCTCTGTCTCAGAAGATAAGATTAATAATAAAATGGCAACAGGGAGAATTTTCCCTCTGGCCGAGTGAATCTTTCGTTGTACAATTTTGCCTGTTACCCTTTTTCTAGGGCTTTCACAATCATAAAGATTTAGTTGACGATCAATTGTCATACAAATAATTGCAATTAACGACTTAATTTTCTTTTTCTGATCATTACAGTATACGCCTAAACATAGTTTAATTATACACATACACCTTATGAAGAAGAAGAAGAGGCATTTATTGGCATTAAAACATTGGAACATATAAATAAAAAACTGCATTTCTGTTTGACTTTAGGCTTTGCAACTAAATCCATGATGTCCATGATTGTCGAATATTAGAAATTAAGCTCCTGGAGTTAAACAGTTTGTGTCACTCCACTCGTGTGTCATTAATCCATAAAATAAGAAGAAGGGGATGCAACGTGATGATGTCATTAAAAGAGCACCAGTCAAACCTCAAACGGTGGAAAACGACAGGGAAATAGTGATGGAAAATATGACATTTCTGTTAGTTTCATCCAGCTGTTTTTACACAGATGAATGTAAACAATTTGAACAATTATGCAAAAATAGTTATGGTCATCTCAAACAATTGTTATCAGGCACTTATGTAGCCTATTAATTGCAGGCCTACTTCTTTCTTTTTCAAGTTTCTTCATGTCTTGTTATTTTCCTAGAAGTTTCTTGATGTGTTATTTTGGTAACTTTGCCACTTGTTAAGCAAAACACCCAGTATCTGCTTTATCCCTTTTTAATACAGAGACATTATCGACTGTCCCAAGCTTCATTAGCAGGCTTCCTGGTCGTCTATTGGATTGCACAAAGTACAGAACACACCGGCCTGGGTAGAGAATAAAGTGGAAGGCACAGAGAGTCCAAACTGTACCTGCTGAGACAATGCCAGAACACATTAACTGTTGCTGTAGCAACCGTCTCCAAATAGGAAGACAACTCGAACATTTTGAGCAGACTAATTGCTCAAAGTGTCCCCATCCGATGTGTCTCTCCCCCTGACTCCTCACCCTCCTCCTCTTGCTCTTCCACCTGTTAAGGGAAAGCAAAAATATTCTTTAACACCGAATTTCATTGAATCAAAAGTGTCAGAACAGCGGACAACTATATTTAAGAGGTGTGCACATAAAGAGATTTTGCAGGCTTTCAACTATATTAAAACTCTACTATTACTCATAAAAACAAATATTATAACTTAGGGAGCTGAAGTCATGTCAAAGTTTCTTTCTAAATTTATACATTTCAGGAGACGTGTTTCATGCCTGCAGACTGATGACAACTAAAGTGGAAATAATTGGCTAGGCAACAAACACACACACACACACTCATACTTCTGCTTCCCAAGTTTTCTCTAGATAAAGGTGAACTGAAGAACTGAAGGGTGCAGTAATAAACAATGTATATTAAGACGGTAATGAACGTCGCTCTTGAGCATTTACATAGCTCTCAAGTCTTTTTTAATCAGCTATGCTAATATATTCATGAATGATGAGACAAACTGCTGTCTGAACAGAGAGGCTCCTGGTGTGTGTGAGGTGGTGTGCTCAGGTGAACAGAGCTGTGCCTGTGGAGACACTTATCACCCACAGCAGAAACCGTCTCATGCATGCCCAGAATTCACAATGACGTTACGGGCCGACAACATGCACTTTAACCAAGAGGAAAAGTGCTTTGCCTCTGGATGTGAACGCAACCTTAAAACAGGAACCTGCGTAGATTTGGCCTGTTTGTGCATGTCTAACCTGACACTGCTGCATTTTTTCCGCGCGGCCTTTTATTAAAAAAATTTGCATACTTTGAACTTGTTCTTGTTTCATTTTAAATGAACATCGTCACTAATGTCAGCAAAAGGGCACATTAATAACAGCGGTTTCACGCAACAAACCTAACTGTGCTGCAAGAAAGAGAAGTGAGACAAACCAGGCTAGGGTGCAGTAGTATCACAAAGAAACAGGAGTTTCTGTACTTTCTCGTGCGTCCCATGCAAGGGAAATTTAAATCCATTGAATGACGCACAAACTCAGCTAAACAGTCACACTTATTCACATTTCTTCAAGCTACAAAGATGTATCATGATGAGCCATGTGTCTCTTACTGCAGTGGTTACCAAAGTGGGGCTCCTCACCAAAAAGGGTAATGATACATTTTCACTGATCCCATTCATAAATAACACAAAAACTGAGTTTGTGACTAAACACAATACAAGGTGGCAACACTTTGTCCTTAGGTGTGAAACAGTCTGAGAACCACTCTTATTCTCTCAATGCCCTTAGGTTTCATTCAGATGAACTCGCTTCACGTCACTTGTGATGTGTGTTGAGCTTTTTTTTTTTTCAGCTCTGTCTGAAGCACCACGTCCTGATAGGCTCAACTTGAACAGAGGTGCCACATCCTGCCCACAAACAGCAGTCTAACGCTGCCGTGTAGCCACTTACTCATCACTTGTCCTCTCCAACAAACCCCAGCTCGGATACTCGGCCTGACCTGACCTGGTCTAATCCTCAGAGTCATTTTCCTTTCTTTTTTTTTTTCTTTGATCAACAACAAGGTCTCTCTCTGTGCTCGGCCGATCACTTCATCTCTCTACCCGCCCGCTCGAGCAGCGCTCATCCTCTTGCGCGACAGCAGCTCAGACGGCGCGCCGTCCGACCCAGGCATTAGAGTAAAGTGACTGTAGCGGGTGAGGAGGAATTTGTGGGAGGACTCAGACAGTGGATGACAACAGGCTGTGTGCGTTTGGGAGGTAGAGAGAGGAGACTCAAATCATCACACAGACAAGCTCGAGCGACGGGATCCCGGCTTGTTGTTTACCTCTGTAGCGGGTAACGGAGCAGCACCGCTGCGCAGGAACAACCCGGGCAGCGGAGAGTGGAGAGACCGACCGGGGGGAGGAGGAGGAGGAAGTGTTGGTGGTGGTGGTGGCATCTGACTGTCTGTCACCACCATGTCGGCTGCAACGGCAGATGTATCCAGGACTGATTTCAACAACAGAGATGCTGGCGATGACCGAGGTACTAACTCAGGTAAGACATGAAAACAACCCAACCAGATTGTGTGTGTGTGTGTGTGTGTGTGTATGTGTGAGTTGAGCGCGTAGGTTGTGTGTGTGGGACGATTTGTTTGGCACTTTGCACTTCTCCCACTTCTATTCTAAAGGCTGTGCTATTGTTGAGATTTACATAATTGTGTTTTTTTTTCTTCTGAGGTGGTAAGTTATGTCTCATTCAAACACCGGCCTCTGAAATCATCATTGCAACATGTATCTAATGTACTGGAAGTGTTGCGTTAACGGTAGACCTGCGTTTCCTCTCGTGCAAGGGACCCATTGTGTTTGCTGTGTGGTAGCAGTTTCCTCCTAACTACTATAGTTAGGGTAAATAATGCATGGTATAATGTCTCTATGCGGGTCATTTTTTGGTGAAATATTGAAATAATAAATAATTATGTGACATCATACAGAGCCCAGCACGAGATGAGTCAGATCAATATAGTTGAGTGAAGATCCACTGAGCATCCTGCACCTTTCCTCCAGATCATTGATTGAAAAAAGAAAAGAAAAAAGAGGAAATGAAAAGAGGAGGCTCTTCACACCGATGCACAGCTGGACATCTCGCGCGCGCACACATTAACACGCACGCACCCGTTACGTAAAAGTGATGCTGTCTGCTTATCGGCAACGAAGTGCGCCCTTGTGTTACATAAACTTGGATATGGTGAGCTAATGCTAATGGCCTTCAGGGGAGTATTTATCCCAGTTGTGTCTGGCCCAGTGTCACGGCCAAAATTTAACAGAGGCTTGTGCAATTTTCTCTCTCTCTCTCTCTCTCTCTCTCTCTCTCTCTCTCTCTCTCTTTCTTTCTGTCCTGTCAATGAAGCCTCTAACTTTTTCCATGGTTCGTTGCCCCCTGTGGTGATGCACTTGCACTGCATCGTTTTTGTGGAAATGGATGCAATGCTCACTGCTCACACTTTTTTTTTTTGAGGGGGAGGGAGGATATTTTCTTTCATGCAATAGTCACAGGGGAAAAAAACAAAAAAAACATTACATGATCTCCCCTCTGTGACGTTGTTTTCAGTGAAAACCATGCAGGAGCAGGTTTCCCTCAGTAAACATGCTGCTTTGGACTTTTCCTGGCCCTTTTCCCATCACACATCACCCTTTCCCGGTTCTGTTGGAAATCACCGAGTTGATGTCATTGTGTTTATTTGCATTCCAACAGCCTGTCTCATGGTGAAGTGATACTCAGATTGCTGAGCCCATTCTGTAATATGCTGAGCACTGTGCTGTGCTGTGCTGTATGATAACTGGTTGTTTAGCGTGGCTCCAGATGGCCTGTGTGTTTCCCACCAGCCTTGCAGGCGTTTTTGTTTAATGATTTATCTCTTTTCCTGCTTCGATACTCTAAGAATTCGATGCAGCACGGCACCAGAGTGTTACGAGGAGGCGGGCCAATGTTTTTTGTCACGCAGTGCTGTGCAGCCCGACAGGGGTTCAGTGCTGATAGCTGTGGAATGACTGTCCCATTCCGCTCTCAATCTCATCTGCAGTGTGCTCCACTCCTTGTTGTTCATGTTGTTCACCTTGAATTGTGGTTGTGCTACTTTTTGAATTCCGAGTTGTCTGATCATCTCCATGAATACAAATTTATTTTTGAAGACAACATGAATTATGCATGTGCGCCAAGTTTGGGCGAACTTTTGCCGATTTACTGCACATCAAACATTTGCAACATAATTCAATCACAGCCTCTGTTTTGATTACACACAGTCTTGATTTATCTTCAGCTCACCGTCCGGCTCTTTCTCGTATAGGTCAGCCCCAGGCTCAGTGCACACCCATCCCGCTGCCTGCCCTGGGCACCCAGAGGATCATCCAGGGCAATGGCACCAACGTGGGCACAGTCATTTCCCTGCAGTGCCCAGCCAGACACAAACTGGTAGGAAGAGATGTGACATGTGTCATGGGAACCAACAGCACCCACTGGGTGGGGGAGACCTACTGCAAACGTGAGTAGAAGCAAAGAACAGAAAGTGAGAAGCTTGAATGTTCCACATGCTTTTACATGTTGAATCGCAGTGGCTGCAAAACTTCCCCTGAACTGTCTTGTCGTTGCTCTGAAGAGATGGGATACGTGAAACATTATCAGCACTATGGCCAGTGGTTATGTTACATGACAACCCTCAACACTATATGTGCTATATTCATATTTCATATCTATCTTATATTCTTATATTTGTCACTGTTCCTTTTTATTTTATCATTTCTGGAAGCAGACACAGTAACATATTTCATGGCACATTGTCCTACGTACAATTGTGTATGTGACACAAGTAAATCTTATTTTGTCTCATCTTATCTTAAGACAGTGGTCTGCTTGGCTCACAGTAAATTAATGTTCAGTCTACATTATGTGAAAACACGTATGAAAGAAAATAATTTGTTGCTCGGGGATGAAGCTCATTAAGGGAGAATATTAATGCTAATGCAGGTAGAGAGAAATGATTTCAAGCAGGTGCTCTTTTAGTCATTATTTTGGCAAGAGAGTGGAAAAAGTGAGAGCAGGAGCTTAATTATATTTCAGAATCAGTCATCGTGGGAGAGAAAAAGCTGTCTGATGTGAACCCGAAAGAAATTAATAATGGAATTTATGTTTTTCTTGTCTTTTCCGTGACGAGCTGGCAAAGTGCACTTTGTTGGAAAATGACTTTTTATTTCTGCCAGTCTCCTCTGGTCACATAATAATGAAAGACTTGTGGCAGATTTTATCTCCTAAAATCCTCAGCAAAGTGATACAATATTTTTTTTCTTGGTGGTATTTGAGTCTGGAAAGGAGTTGTTATACATAGATTTTGCAGCGTGATGACTGGTGTTGTCCAATAAGCTGTGTGTGCATGACATGGAACTAAAGTCAATAAATCAGTCTTCCTCTCTCGCTCTCCAGCTATGGCTCCCTACGAGGACTATGGTTTCCGCGTGGCTGTTTTGGCATCCATTGTAAGCTCAGGCATAATCCTCCTCATGTCTGTGGCCTTCCTCACCTGCTGTTTGCTCGACTGCATCAAAGACGACAAAAGGAAAAAGGAGGAAACGTGAGTGAGAAGGAAGAAGGGGGTGGAAGAAATGCTTCGATTGTTTGTTTGAAAGTAGCTACTGCAATACTGGAACCTGAAACCATATTACAAGCAAAGGTTTTTCATTTAAAATATTCAACATTTGAAGTATACAAAAGTAAAGGTCCATTGACAGAGGTTACATTACATTATGTTACTAGAAATCTTGTGCAAGTAGCAGCTGAGGTCAAGACGGAGCTTCTTTTAAAAGCCTGATAAAGTAAAGTCATTTAGTTCAATGCTTTTTAACCAGAGGTCAAAAGATAATTCGGAGATGAATAATGGACTAAAGAAAAAAAAAGTTATGCTGCATAAAGTTCTTTAATCTTTGCTTCTTTTTTTTTTTAATGGAGCATAATTACATCCCTATTCATCGTATTCACTTCAGGCTATATGTCTCCATCTGGGAGGTTTAGGGAGGAATGCGTCCTTGATGGAGCTAACTAACAACTCCAAGGCATCTGAGCCACGACCAGGTGTACTTAGTTACTTTCCATCACTTGAAGAAGCACAAGGAGGGAGCAAAACAAAGACTCAAAGTCAGGCAGTTTGTTTCCTGTGAGGCGTTTTACACACTGAAAAACTGACATGGTGGTTTGAATTGATTTGAACAGGGACTCGGATGTGTGGCAGTGGGAGGAGCAGGCCCAGTACCCGGAGGACAACCGGTCTCGCTACAGCCATAAAGGCAGAAACAACAACAACAACACCCAGGAGAAGATGCTCTCTCTGTGGGACACTCATCACCCAGCCATGTGTGACAACAGGAGAGCCTGCAGGTGAGACATGGACGGACTTGAGCTTGAAATCTGAAAAGAGGGAGGAAATATCCTTGTAGACCAGACATTAAAGGGACAATGAGGAGTTTCTCCAACAGCAGAATGAAAAATTCCGCAACAATAAAAAAGTCTCATATTAATGTGGATGAATCTACGCTACCCACACTTGTTAATGGGCCCATTTTCAATAAATATATCGTTTTGTCTCTATCGTTATTTTGTTATTATTAGTGGTGGCGGAAATGCTGGGCGAGCCGACCAGCGTTTTCTTACTTTCGGTTTCGCGGCGAGTCGCCGTTTATGGTCGGAACTACGACGGTATCTGATCGTCTTCGAACCTCTGACTTTAATTCTTGATGAATGAAAACATGAGTCTGTCTTGCGCCGGTCAAAGAATTTCACGGTGCGCGGAGGCTCATAAATGTAGTGTGAAAACGCTTCACTTTTCCCAAACTCCTCGTTGTCCCTTTAAAGGAACATTTAAATGAACACCCCTGATGAAGACAGCGTCGAAATGCGTTGGGTCCTTTTTTATTTATTATTAAAAATCTCTGCTAAGCCACGAGTGCCTCGGGAAGCTTCTTTTTTTGACTGCACCACCATCCTTAGACAGTCAGTTTTTTCCTCAGTTTATTGTCACTTATTTTCCCTTGAAGAGCACCTTGAGCTATTCTACACATTTTTTTTCACCTTTTTTCCTTTGGCCTCTGCAGCACTCACCCTCCCCCTCATTTTTTTTAACACCCGCCTGTGTTTTCCTCCACAGATGTCATCAGGAGTACGCCTATGGTCCCATCTGCACGTATGGGCCCACCACTCCTCTCGCTGCTCTACCCGGGCACGACTATGACCAGCCTCTCTTGCTGCAAAACCCAGAGTTCATGCAGCTGTCTGGTCCACCTCAGTATCCTGGACTTCCTCGGGCTTCCTATCCGCCTCGGAGCCCAGGTGTGGCCCAGATGCCAGCTGTGGGGCCCGGTGCGATGTACGGAAGACCGCAGGGCAGTTTGTCAGGAGCAAATCCGCCAACCACGGATGAGTCCAACAACACAAGGAATATAAACCCGGCCAAAGATTTTTCCTTAAAAATCATATCGGTGTGAGGACAGGTGGACACCATCTGTCAAGAACTTGTTTTATGACCAACTATGTACAATAGGGTCGACTTTATCAATGAGGACTATGGGAAGTAATCACTGGACATTCCTGGTCTTGTTGAATGTGTTATGTATGCAGTTCTACACAGTAGCCTATATGATGTAGGCATACTGATCCGACAGGAGCGTGTGTCTTTAGCAAACTGTAATGGCACACTGCCCTCTGTCGGAAAAGGGAAGCCATTGCACTTTCAGGACACCAGCTTTTTTTGGGGGAGGTCTTGGGATGGGATGTTGTGGGATTTCCTTGACCTTAATTTAGCTGAAATTAAATCATTGAGGTTGAGGTTAACGATTAAGGTGTTTATGGGGACATAGTTCACCACACATGCTCTCCAGAGGCTGCTGAGTAACTCATGTCAGAGCAGGAAGGCCCACTCTGTTGAAGGAGGAGGAGGAGGAGGAAGAGATGGAGCAGCTGGAAAGCACTGGACTGGCATGTTTGTAAATACAATTTTAACAACGAATGTGAATCAAATAAAGACTTCTAATGACGACGAGTGACTGTACTGCACTGGAAAAGAGGACATTACTGTACGTGTCCTTCTGAGGGACGATTACAGACTGTCATGTCAACTTGATAAGGCAGCGGTGCAGCTGTACTACTGTTCTGTGTCATGATGTACGAGTAGGTGACAGATAACTGGAAAATGTTAATAAATGGTTGGAGAAACATAATGAGTGTATCATCCCTTTCACATTGGGCATCAGTGGGATTATCAAATGGATTGAATTGAATTTCACAGTGATGTGAATCATGCTGCAGCCTTCACGGTCAGCTGATCTTAACCCTGCAGAGAGCCTGAGGGTGAGCTGGGATCAATGGGAAGGAATACACTTTAAAAAAAAATTTAAAAAAGGGTTTTCATCCCTGCAGTAGCCTAAAGTTTCACAGACTTGAAGATTGTGATGATGATGATGATGATGATGATGATGATTGTTATTATTATTATTAGCATGTGCTTGTTATCACTATTGTAAGCCTTAATCGATCAAGTTCAGTCACTGCTATAAGCGGAAGAAGAGGATGAAATAAAATTGTTAATGACACCTCTGTCTGTGGTTCGGTGCTCAGCGCAGCAGGAAGCTTAGCCGTAGCTGCTGCTCGTGTAGCTGGTAATCTGCCTGTCACCTCGGTAAACCGTCACTGTCTGCGGACTGGTAATCGTCATGTGGCCGACTGGAGGTCAGTCATGTGGCAGCGGGGCGGAGAAGGGCGGCGCAGCGGTCGAGCGCGCTGATGTAACGTAACGGGGCCAGCAGGGACCGTCACTCCGCGGACAACAGGAAGTTTTTTTTTTTTTTTTTTTTTTTTTTTTCGACGGGGGAGGCTGTCCGGTCGGGTCGGGTCAGGTCGGTTTGTTTGTCAGTATGACAGGTTTGTGAACTCAGGGTAAGATGTTTTGTCTTGTTGTGTTATCTTCTGCAGTAAAACCCCCTGCGCGCGTGCTGTCTGTCTGTCTGTCTGGATACATACACCGGACCGCCCACAGAGCAGGGAGCGCGCGCCACTTGTTGCATGAAAATAACAGAGTTTAGTGTAGACTAGTTGTAAGTAACCACGACGATGTGAAATACAGATAATTTCGATGTCATGTTAAGAAATATTTGGATGAAGCAGCCTGAGTTTCCTGTCCAAATATCCAGCCTTAAAATAAACCTGGAACAGTTTGATAGACAGCTCCGTTTATGCTCTGTCATTTAATACTTTAATACTACTTCTATTTCATGGCCCTCCTGCAGCCTTTTTTTTTTTTTTAAAGATACAGCCTAGATGATTAAGCTCCTGTCTGTCACTCTCATTCAAATTGCTTGAGATTTACACAAAGAATCATCATAAATCTGACATTTGAATGAATCAGTTTTATTTAGTTTTGCTGGAACTTTGTAGGCCTATGTTTATAATCAAATAGCAGCTGGATACACTTTCTCATATTGTTGTTGGTAGTGTTTTCTCAGATAAACAAGATAAGCACAAAAAATGCTCCATCAAACAGTCATTTTACAGTTACCATTAACAGTAACCACTTTGATCCATCTCTACATGCTCTTTATGATACATGTGTGTGCCACTGCAGTTTAAAAATAAAGCCAAAGAATAGCCTCACTTCAGACTCACTGAAAGACTGTGGGATGTTTACTGCTGTGCCCCACTACTATCCGCTGTTTTCTGGGAGCCTGATGCTCTGTAACCTTAGTGGTTGAGGGTCTAGGTTGAATGCACGAGTTAAGAGATCAATGGTAAGTTGATAGGAAAGGTGGTATTTGGTATCAGTAACAGGCACTGTAATAAAATTAGGGTGGCATCTTTTTAAGGTTTTTTTTTCTTTTCTTTTTTTTCTTTGGCAAAACTGTCTCTAAAAGTGACCATCAGCACGTTAGAACACAAGTTTAACAAAACCAGTATTATCTGTGGGCCTCTCTGGTTTTCCATTGTTACATCTCTCTGTATAATTAAGAGATCAACTATATATAACAGAGATCAGTGGTAAGTTGAAAGGAAAGGTGGGATTTGGTATCAGACACTGTAATGAAATCAGGGTGACATCTTTTCAAGGTTTTTTTTTTTTTGCAAAATACAGTCTTTAAAGTGACCATCAGCATCTTTAACAATTAACAAAGAACACAAGTTTCACCAAACTAGCATTCACTGCAGACCTCTCTGGTTTTCTATTGTTGCTTCTCTTTGTTATATATATAACTCTGTAGACTTGATACTCTTACATTGCAGTGACCTGGTTTTAGTATCAGCATTAAGCTATTCATATAAAAAGTGGCCAAATGGACCACTCTGCAGCGAGCGTATCCACCTTTCTAAATGAGAGAATAAACCTCTTAGTCACTTATTTTCAGAGCAGGACTGATGCCAGGGCCAGCTTACAAAGAAACTACTTAAGACTAGACATAAAATCTACAGACCTCTGATTACAGCTTTGTAAGGTGCTCTAATTGTGCAGGGTCATGACCTGTTTCTTCCCTTCCACAGGGTCTTGAATTAAGAAATTGGGAATAAAGCTAACACACTATCTCTTCCTCGTCTCTTCTTTAATGTTTTAATGTGCATCATCCTCATCTAGACATTGACTGTTACCATGAGCAGCTTCAGAGGGATGCACAGTTCCTGTGCTCAGATCCACGGATGGACACTGACCTGGTTGACAGACTTGTGCTGCAGCTGAACAGGATCTACCCCCAGATACTCAGTGACAAGGAAGCACACAAGGTTGATACCCATTATATATAGTAATGGCAAAAATCTAATGATATTTGAATTAGTATGAGCAGTGGCTCGATTCAATATGTGTCTCCCTGCAGTTCAGGAACCTGAGCATACCCACCAAGGTGCGCTTAGCTGAGCTGCTGAAGCACCTGTACGGGAGAGGGGAGGAGGCGTGTCACGAATTCTACAGAGGGCTTCACATTCACGCTGAGGATGTCTACTCCAGCCTGCCAACCAGAGTCAGGCAAAGAGGTAAAACACTGGGCAAGGCTTCTCAGGCGTTTTAGTGGCAGAAGATTGCAAAGTCTAACTGCAGTCAGGTGAGGATGATCTCTACTCAAAGTATGTGGCCCTGAAAACCACATTTGGATGTTTTCTTGAGACGTAAATTCAAAAATATCATTGTTGTTTCAAGTGGGGGAGATAAAATTAAGTGTTAAGAAGAATAAGAGCAGAGTTTATATAAAGCACACTGACTGTAATGTCAAAAAGTAGCTGCTGGTAAATTAAGCCAGAGCAGTGTTAATGTGTGTTAACCTGTGTAGTGTTATTTATATACCATTGTTCAACCATGTTACCTTGCAAGTTTCAGAAACTGAAACTGTAATTATACAATCAGACATGCATTATCAAGTAGAAAAGCCTCTCTCTGCTTACACAAGTTGTGCTGTAAAGTATCAGTTCATCTATCCAAACTTGTACCTCTCACTTATTCTTTCATGTTTCAAAGTTATGTTGTCCAGGGTGTTTTAAGTGAGACATAAAATCAGACTTGCAACATCCCAGGTGTCCAGTAATAGTGGAGCCCCCCTGCTGTGTGGCTGCCCTGTTTGGCCGCAGGTTTATCCTATTTACGACACACAGAGAAGCCAACGTGCTATCTGGGCTGCAGCTCACGTTGTGGATTCATGACTTTGCAGGCTGTTATTTTAAGTGTGGTGTTTACTCATGAATCATTTTCACTTTCTGTTATAGAGATGGCGGAACCGAAATGGACAAAAAAGGTGGTAGTCCACCCAGAGCGATTTGTGCTCAATGACAGAGGTAAATGAAGTAGAACTGTAGAGATGATTAAAGTAGAGCAAAACATATGTTCTCTGTTTTTCATTTATATTATCCAGTTAAATTGTAAATCTAGGTATTTGGTGCAAGAGAAAAATCCATGCTGGTGGTTTTGCAAATTACAGCCTGGATATTATAGTGCATTTAACAGTACTGACGATGTGTTGTCCATTTTATTTTAGAATAATATTAAGAAAATTATAAGAAACAATAGCAGCAACTTTTTAGAGATCTTACTGATTTACATCTCATTTAATTCTGTGACAGCAGAGCTCATAATGCAGTAGAGTTAGCAGCCATCTATCAAATCTGACTTTCTCAGTATTAAACTACCAACATGAGTACTTTATAACATGACTAACCTCAGATTACCAACAGATAGAAAACTCATTATCATGTAGGCATTGCCCTTTGTGACCTAAGATGTTCTGTTACTTTTATTATGTTTATTAATTTTTTATATATATTTTATATAACTTTTTGTGTTAACATGTTTGTTTTCAAATACAGCACACATATAGTTAAGTCAAGTCAAACATATAATTTTAAGATCAATCAAACAATGATGCCTCAACATGCTGTATAAAGGATTGTGTAAAAACAGCAGAACTAACAACAAGCCAGCTGTTATATGCATATAAACAAAATTGATATTGCAAATTAATAATACTTAAACTTGTAGCTGTGCACGAAACAAATAGTGGATAGCAGTGAAACGTAAATTATGAATAATAATGATTTAAATAGGTTAGAACAAGCCTTTAGTCAGTATGTTTGATTGCACTTCAATTGACTGTATTACTGTCAGGACAGGGCACCCTAACCCTTTTTTTTCTCTTTTCTTTTAAAGTTGTCTGCTTACACTTTGTATGAGTGTGTGTCTCGGTGCCTCCGTACCCCTCACTGATCCACGTATAAGCCCCTTAAGCCCAACTAAGCTTTGTTCTTCAGCATACGTGGATGTCTGTTGAACCTTTTAACCCCTCGAATCAGAATGTGGGCCCCACTGCTGTGCTCTGCTCCACCATTCATCATTACATTACATTCAGGGCGCTGGCTTTGTGGGTCAGTTAAGCTCACGTGTAAACCCCCCCAATCCAAAACAGCTTCCTCTGTCCTGCATTTCTTTGAACATTCAGGGGCACATCCACTGGGTCAAAGGTATGTCAGCAGGGAAATTGGTCATCAGCCATGAAGTGAGACACCGACTCCCAATCATACAAAGAAATAACTGTTTATTTAGTCTGTGAACAGCCGGGCAGCTGTGTTTTCATAGAGCAGCTTAGGACTTGACTCTTGCCATACACTAGTGTACATTTCGGATCACGTTTGTTTAGTTTTTCAGTTCAAATTATTTCAAAGGAGGACACCAACTCACTGTTTAACATTCATTGCTTGTCCAATATTTATGTGTTTATACAGAAGTTCTATTTATCTAATAGTCACTAGTGAGTGAGCTTTATCTCTTTTTCTTTCCTTCCACAGGACCACTGTTCTTCCTGAGCTGTTTCAGTTTTGTAGTTGGTATTGCAATGCTCTACTACTGCGGAGGTGAGTCATACAAACTGACGAAGAAATGCGCAGACTTATGTGTCACTGGTCTTTGAATATAAAGAATTAGCAGTGCAGAAAATCATCTAAAGCCCCTCTACCTCGTCAGTTTCATGTGTAAAACCTCTTCCTCATTATACAGTAGTTTCTTAACCACTGTCTCGATATTTCTAAAAACAGTTGTTGGCTCTCTTTTTGTCTACAGAGGGGGAGACACTGAGATGCACTGGTCCGTTTCTTCATTGCTCTGCAGCACGACTCAGTAAAGGTGCTAAAGATGTTTTCATTACCTATGCCGAGGTTGGAAAGGAGATAAAATGAAGCTAAGGTGCTGTGGATGCTTATGAACTAGCCCTGAGAGAAGAACAAGCCATGACATTTGCCACTTTGCTGTGCCAAACTCATGTATGCTTCCAGAGTTATACAGTTTTCAACAGGTACTAACTGATTTGTTGAACTCAATCTGTCACTAATACACATAGCTGGCATCTCCTAAAATGAAGATAAGTGTACAGTAATGTTCTCCTATAGCTATATTGTATGCATGAGTCTTGCTGGAATGTACTGTTTTTTATAGAGCTAATATTTATAGTTACTTTCTGAGCTAAAGCAAAGCATAATACTAACTGACTATGACTGAGTAACTGCAGGGGCTTTTAAAGCATAACTTGAATTTGTCAGTACTGTGTATGTAAACACATACAACACTACAGCAGATAGTCTCACCAGCTCACAATACTATAACTTTCAGTGCCTTCTAACACTGTGATAAAGAGACTTTTTCAAATCTGCTGACTAAAGTGCACTATAACAATCTTCAACTTTTGTTCAAATAAAGCACAAAACATTTTTGACATCACCTGGAGTGGCATCTTACTTTTTTATTAACTAGTATCACAGGAATGACTACTGCAGTGAGTAGTTTCCCAGGCTTGTCACTGGGACTGTTCAGTGTGTAACTGGGCTTGGATGTTGGCTTGTGCAGTCAACATGAAATGGAGATGATGATAAAACGTTCACCCCCAGTGATTGAAGTGTAGGCGTAAATGCACTAGAGGGCACTGCTCCCTCATTCAGTGCAGCAGAGTGGGAAACGGGGAGGATGGAAAATGTTCTGCTGTGCTACAACGATGACAATAGGGAGCAAGAGACAACCCTCATTAATTAATAATGACTCAATCAATTTGATTGGATGAGTAATGTCAACTTAATTGAATGCTGTGCTCACTTGACTGCTCAAAGGTTTGAGAGCGGGGTGGATGCGTTTCATTTTCTCTTTATGTGCTTTCAAGTTGATAATATTGAATCAGTGGGAAAACAGCCACAGTGTATGAGATGGTTTATAAAGTGCAGCTCTGGAGGAAAGGCACAGGAGTCTGATCTTGGGAGATCTGCAGCATCGAGCAACTCTTTTTCCATCTCTCTTTCTCTGCAAAAGAGAGAGCAACAGAGGAGAGGGGAGGGGAGGGATGGGGAGGTGCTAAAGGGGGTTGGAAGTGTCACCAGGGTGATTGTTCAGTTTGAATACTGGCATCCACATTCCCACGAGAGAGCGAGAGAGATAGAGGGCTATTAATAGTGCTGCTTCACAAGACCTAAAACCCTCTCGTTTGCATCTCCGACCTCCCACTGAGGCAGTTTTGCTCAACTTCAGGACTGAGATGGCTCCGGAAGCTCAGGAGCCAAGGATATACATTATGTATATATATCGGTCCACAGATCTGCCCTGAGTGGAAGCTGTGTGTCATCAATCCGGCTCTCTCTGCTCGTCTGGCTGTTTCCATGGTAACCGATGATAGTTGTGGAGGAGGAGAAGTATAAGATTGTGACGTTTGTATGTCATCTGAAAGGTGCTTTGTCACAATCGCATTGAGGAAATTATAGATCGGGGAATAGATGAATATTCCTCAGGTATTTAGCAGATAATTATGCGAAACCGACTGCTTTCATAGCATTGTGTTAAACCGCTCAAGTGCATAAAATGAGCATTTGCTTGGCTCTAATTGGGGTTTCGGTGACATGGCTGAAACACAGTCTAATTAAGGCTTCCATTTTAACAAGCAGTTTCTGCTGGGGTCTGTGCTGTGTTGACTCTGACTCACCAGCTGCTGCTGTTGTGTCCAGAGAACCACAGACACTCTCCAGCTTTGCTCACAGCACAAGGGAGTCATGGCTCAACCAAAACATTGTTATAATTGAATGTTAGGCATGACGCCTGCGGTCGAGGACAGATGTGTCGGTACGGTCGGAGCTGTGGAGCCGTGGGGTCAGGGTTTTGAGTCAGACGAGGCACACCCTGCCCTGCATACATGTGCTCAGCAGACCCGTCAAACCTCCTGGCTCGAGTCGTCTGGGAAAAGCACCATGACATCTCCTTCCAACGTCATCAGCGCAATTAAAAATTGAACCCTGTTCCGCTGTCAGCATGTGTGTGTGTGTGTGTGTGTGTGTGTGTGTGTGTGTGTGGGAGTGAGTGTGGTTGTGCGTGTGCATACATGTCTGGCCAGTGCGTGGGGTCACTCTCGGACAGTTAAGGAGACAGACATAGTGAGGTCACATGTCCTTCATTGCTGTTGTCTCCACTTTCCTGTTTGTCCACTAGGAACAAATGTTGTGTTGTTTACACACCAGACTCTTTTGTCAATTTTCCTCTCTCTCTTGTTCACTGTTTTTCTCTCTCTCTCTCTCTCTCTCTCTCTCTCTCTGTCTCTCTCTCCATGCCTGCAGCAGCTTAGGACAATTGTTTTCTAGTTAAAGAAAACTGGTTGGATTTTTGTTTGACTTGTTTTCCGGTGGAAATTTCTCTGCGAGCCTGGAGAGGTCAGTGTGTTTGTAGGTCAGGTAGGGGATTGTGAAGGTCAGGTCAGGAGAGGAGAGGAGAGGACCAAAAAAAAAACATGCTGACTACATGGATGTCTATAGGAGCAAACTGCACAGTAAGGCAAGAGAGAAAAACCAGTTTGAATGGACAGAGGTGAGCAGAGAAAGAGGGTAAAAAAAAGAAAGAATCTATGTGACTGGCAAAAAATAGAAAGAATACCTGTGTGTTCTTGGTCAGTGGCTGCGGTTTGGCCGGTGGACTTCAAAGGGCTGTGATGAAGAGGTTGATTACAGCGCTGATGAAAAGCAGGACTGTGTCCAAGTCTTCCATACAGTAGTGTTCGGCTTTCGCTCATCATTCAAGTTCCATCAAACTGTGGACAAAGCCGGGAAACCAACTTCAACAACACACAAACACACACTCCGTGAATGTCTATTAAAACATCAGCAATCTACTTTATTCTGGGACTGAAGCCAACTCATTATGACAAACAGATTTACTGTCACTCATAAATCCACATTTACTTAATTCTGGTTTCAGAGAGCTCTTGTTCATGAGTGATCCTGTGCAAATGCAGGGTATTGGATATTTCATTTTAACAAGGGCACATGAGGATAATGCAGTAATGTGATTTAGTTTTTCACTGATCAACTACTAGTTGGAACCACAGATGAGTGCATGGGACAAAACCCTCCATTTATAAAGGGTTTACTTTAATCGATTATTTACTAATGCCTCATAGATTAGTTCAAATGTATTAATGAAAACAAGCAGGGGGTTGGCAGTAGAATGAATGAAATCAAGTTTAATTGCCCTCCAACCTGTTGTGCCATGAACACAGAGTGTCTTTCTGTGAAAAAAATCCAACTACTTACGATTTCAGGCCTCAACTGTCATTGTGGATTTAACAATGTTGCACAATTAATGACAAAAGACACCTGACTCAAATGCACACACAAAGAACAATACAGGGAAGAGAGAAACGGATCAAGGGAAGCTTTCATTTCCTGTCACACCTCACACATCACAAATGACACATAAACAACTAAACCATGTTGTAATATTTTTTACATACTAAATAAAGTTGTAATTCATCATCACAGGGACTGGCCTATGAATAATTTTAAAATCAAGGTGTGATCAGGGTCTTGTGTGTGTGAGTCTGTGTGTGTGTATGGGGAGTGTGCAGCATGCAGCTGTGAATCACAGTTGCATCCTCTGTATGTGTATTTGTGTATTTGTGGGAGATTACCAAAGGTTAAATGGTGTAAGGACCCCGCCTGGCTCTGTGTGTGTGTGTGATCTGCCTTGGGTGGGGTGGGGTGGGAGGTGGGGGTGGGTGGTATGTAGGCCACTCACATCACGCACCACTGCCTCCATTAGACAGAGCTGGATCCAAGGGAGAGGGAGAGTGAGTGGGGTGGGGGGCCGAGAGGGTAGCGGGGTCCAGACCAGTCAAAGGAGAAAGAAGAGGAATGAAAAGAGCAATGAGAACGAGATGTGTTTGATATTCGGGTGGAGACGAAGAGTTAAGGGGAGGGGGTATAGTTTGGTGGGGGGCAGTGGAGTCAGAGGATTTGGCGGACGGAGGGGAGGGGTCGAGGGGGGCAGTCATTCATGAATGTGTGATGCCTCTCACATGGTTGCCAGCTTTCTCTCTGACACGTGATCCTTTTAAAAATGCATAGTGAAGCTCGTTCAGTATAGTTGATTACAACTAATAATGATTTTTGTAAACACAGAACAAATTCATTGACTTAAAACTTAATTCCTCCATTGTGGAAACATACTGTATATATGTATATGTATGTATGTATGTACATATACAGTATATGAAGAGTTCATTTGCAAAAGCAGATAAAAGCCATTTTGAAAAAGATGAGCTGATGCTTTTGAATTATTCTTTGCATAGTGTTGTTTTCAATAAAGCTTTATTTTTTGAGCTACGTCTGTTTTGTAAATGTCTCATCTCCTTGGTCAAAGCCACTCAACTTTGGTTTGACTGATATCACCTGGTGTAAATAATAATTAATTTTTTTTTTTTTTTTTTTAAATTAACTGAAACTGAAACAAAACCAAACATTAGTTGGGGTGTGTCCTAAAATATCTGATTCATAATTATTTTTAGATTCTCACTGAAAGCGCAGTGAGATAGTATGTACAGGGTGGTAACATTTCCAGCATGGAGAGGATACTGACAAATAATGCTGCTGCGACTGAGATGAGTCACAGTGACCTGGCTAAAGTTCACTGTCCTGCTGTTCAGCCTGTCAGAGCAAAAATGAACTGCAGCCTCTCCTGTACCGGTACACCTCATCCTAACTCATCTTCCCTGCATCTTCATGGACCTGTTTTTCCAACCCCCAGCTGTGGCTGATAAATACAGACTTCTTAAAGCTGGATATATGTGATGTGGAAGTCAGGCTTTTTTTTTTTTTTTTACAATCAGTTCGCTCTCTTTATGACCGTTTTTTCGATTTACTCCCAGACATGTGCAAGAGATGTATTGACACCTTTACGCACATACACAACAGAGTGAGGAAAAAAAAAGAAAAAAGAGTCCCTTGACTCCCTCAAGTGCTGACAGCAGCATTAAACCAAGTGAACTCTGACCTGATGTCAGGCCTGGTTTCCATGGTTACAGCTAGAGTCCAGCAGGTAATGGGTTGTTTGTCAGGATTCAGTGGACTTGACATTGACGAAGAGGGGTGTGTGTCTCGCTCTCTGTGTGTGTGTGTGTGCATGGTAGGGCAAAATGTGGCATATGGGAGGCTTCAATCTGGCTGAGGGATAGGGTGGAGGGGATGAAGCATGAAGGGCAGGTGAAGGTTGAGGGATGTGCATGTGGCTTGCACAAACAAAGACAAAGAAGACCCTAAGAAAAGGCCTTGCATGGACTTTGTTAAATTTCTCACCTCTGGAGATAAGTCACATCTGTCAGCTGCAGCCAGGCGGAGGGAGATGTTGATTAGGGCGAAGATGGGGGAGTTAAAGGAAAAGTTTGGTCCCTGTCCGGGGCACCGCCTTCAGCTGTTAAGGCGTTGTCCATCAGTGGAGCCGCACTCAGCATGCTCTTAGCTGTACTCCACTTATCAGCATAGTGGTTCGTGTTCACTGGGACAGGGCAGCTGGGCCAAACATCTGGATGGGAAAGCCTTAGGAAAGAAGAAAGTATTCAACAGAGATAATGTTTATGGCTTTGAGATCATGCCTGGAAGAAGAATGCCTCGAAATAAACAGAAAGGCACGCTCTGCTCTGCTCTGCTGCATCCTCCCAACAGAGCAGCATGGCAGCATGTTGATGAGAGTAGCAGTAATTTTTGTGCTTCCTGTGCATTGATGGTGAGAATCTGGTTATCACTCTGACCTAATTAGCGCAACAAGCAGCTCTTACAGAGGAGTGACCTTTGAAAACAGAGCGATTAGTACACCAAAGAGATACTGACACACTGGGAACAGACCCATTAAAAGCTGGTGAACATGAACAAAGTCAGTGTGAGCAGCGGTCTGGGCTTCCCACTTAGATATGGTTTCAAATGATCACATCAAGCCTGAGCTTTTTTTTTCTTGTTCTTTGCTAATGTCAAATGTCAGTGGACTTAGAGGATGTTATACAAGCATGACGCTGCTCTGAGCTGCACTTTCAGCCCCCTATTCTACTATTTGTTGACTTTTTAAATCAAAGCAGTGACTATTGACTACTCACTGTGTTGTGTTTGTAAACATACAGGTAGGGGGGTTAGTGAGTGAACCCTCGGCCATGTGCCGCTGATATTCCTGCCTCTGGAAGCTGGATGACATAATCACTTTATTGGCACTGAGTGAAAGTTATCTCATCCCTTTTTTCTCAGTAACAACATTTTACTCATGTCAAGCAGCTAATTACATGAGCCAAGACATACACAGTTTATTATTAACCTTCATCTTGTGTTAGCTTTCTGCTACCATCTATGGTGTTAGGGTCAGTTTTGACCCGTGTTTTAAATCAGCTGTAAAATACACAAAAAACTCTTTTTTTTTCATACAATTTGTTTTTCTCCTCTTGGTTACATTGTTAGGCTCCTTATCCATGAAAATATTGTTTTTTAATAGTTTTTGGTTTAGGCCCCTGGGCCTTTTTTGTCAGTATACCCATTCGCTTCAATTTAACCTTCCTCTTGTCAGCTTTCTGCTACAATCTCTTGTGTTAGGGTCAGTTTTGACCCGAGTCTTAAATCAGCTGTAAAACACACTAAAACAATTATGTATCATCCCATTTGTTTCTCATCTCTAGGTTTCTTTTTCCATGAAAAGGTTGGTTTTGCACTTATGATTTCAGTTTTATCTCACTTATTGTTCTTATCGTTATAACTGGGTCAAAATTGATGGTACTTTTGGTAGTACTTTTATGCATTTAAAACCTGAAAACGGGGCACTGGTGACCCGAACACAACATCAACAGGTTATTTAAAGTAAAGTTTTAATTTAAAGATGATTTTTACACCTATTGATTCCTGTGTGGGTGATGATTGTGTAACAAAAGATTAGCTAGGTTTTGTGCATGTGTGTCCACTCCATCCCAGTGGACTCTGTACCGCACAGAGAAAAACAGCAGGTGCTGGACAAACAGTCAGCTTGAAGATAAATAAGACATAGCTCACTTTTAGATGATGTGAGTATAGTTTCTTTTGGAGAGTTGGAGTGAAAATCCACTTGGACCTGTGCTGTCCAGCGAAGCGATTCTTGGCTATCACTGGAGCACCATCACACTGAAGAGTTGGTCATGTCAAGGCCAAAATCTTTTTCTTTTTTTTTTTCGCTTTCTGCGAACATGAAATAATCAGCAGAGCTCTCGCAGTCTGTTCCACAACACCAAAGCCTTCCCTTTTTTTTCTCACAACACACCCCTGCAGCTGCTGAAAGCATAGTTTATCAGAGATTAACCAAACCACAGAGCTGGTACAAACTGTCTTCCCCCTGCTCCAGGGATACAGACAAAAACGGAGACTAGAAGAGCTGCAACCCTATAATTTGCTACAGGGTAGGCTACAGCTGAATTACAATGTCTTTAAGAGATTCACAACAATCAGCTGGCATGGTTAAGTTGATGTATGAGGGGAAAGTACAAGCCCAACCATAGGTGTGGTTTATGGGGGTTGAAGAAGAAAAACATGTACTCCTGTTTCTGTAGTTATTTTTGATGTGGTTGGTTTTTTTCACTCCTGTGATAACCACTGGACAAGTCATATTTAATTCTCTTAATAAGCTTTCGCTTTTCAGAACGTAGATCACATCCGTCACCAGCCAAGTGCTTCATCCGGCGGCGTACCCATCAGTGTACACTTTATAATTTGGCATAGCTTCTTTGTGAATACTGTGGAGACATCCTCACAACATCCAGCAAATCTTCAAAAAAAAATGTCTCAGTGGGCTTTCTCTAAATCCTTTTCACTCAGCGCCATAATGTCCCGCGGTACGACTCATATTATACAGCTCTTCAAAACATGTTTCCCTACATTCCACGGGAAAAGCAATGTGGTGTGGTGTGGTGTAGTGCCCTTGTGACTGTGATTTGTGCCAAACGCCACAAATGGCATACTGTCATGACGTGTCAGGGTCAGCCATTCTGCTCTCAAACACTAACACGGGCTTTTCAAAGACAGCCCTTTATCCCCGAGTCAACAGGCCACAGTGAGATAATGCTTGTTTTGAGATCACAGGTTGGAAACGTGCAGTCAATATGTCTAGAAACACAGCCAATGAATTTTCTCCAAAATTCACCAACATAATGAACTTTTTTCATCTCTGTCCGACACTTGTGTTGTGTACGCAACTAGGCCAAGATACAGAGGCCACCAACTCAGTCAGCCCAAGCTTTTTGTCAGGATTAATCCTGCTGTCTGCTCATATCATATGGCTGAGAACATAGGACAATGACTAATCACAGCAGAGGAGACATGTAGAACAAAAAGATAGTGAATATAGGCCATGGTATGTCACACTGTAATGTCACATGGAGGGAAAAAAAAAAACTACACGTGCAGGCTGATCAGGCTTTCAGTTGTGGAGAATGAAAAACACGGAAGGTAACTCGACATTTGCATATTTGCACTGACTTTGGTTTCCCCATTTGAAATACAGAGCACTTGTCAGTCACACCAGCCTTTATAGATTCACTGTTACTCAGCACAATCTAAAACAAAAGGTTCTCATTAAGGCAATCGTTCCGCACTGGTCCCAGGTTTCAATGCTTATTTTTGTGATGAATTATTCACACGGCATTCCTTGTCTGAAACAGACTCGGGGGACACGGTGAGCAGAGAGAGGGAGGAGGATGTGATGGAGGGGTGATGGAGGGAGGAAGACAGCAAGAGATAGAAAAGTTGTTTGAATCCGTAATAACTCTCATTTATGTGTCACAGAGGGATAACAGATAGTGACAGCCTCTGCTAATTGTCTCTGCTTGCTAACATTCTCCAGCAAGCAGAGACAATTAGCAGAGGCTGTCACTACCACCATCCAGGGGGAGCCTGTGGAGTTGGTGGAGGAATACAGGTACCTGGGCACAACATTCGACGGCCTTCTAAGGTTTTCCTCCAACACCGAGGAGATCATCAAGAAGTGCCACCAGAGACAATACCTGCTCAGGAAGCTGAGATCGTTTGATGTGAACAAAGATATTCTCCTGACCTTCTACCACTCCTTCATTGAGAGCGTACTTACATTCTCATTCATCTCATGGTTTCACTCAATCAGCCTGCAAGACCGGACACGCTTACTCAGCATCACCAAAGTCTGCTCTAAAATCATTGGACACCCTGTTAGAGCTTTGTCTGCCTTTTGTGACCAGCAAACACTCCGCACCGCTCACAGGATCCTACACGATTCCTCACACACATTACATTCTGTGTTCGAGTGGCTCCCATCGGGACGCAGACTGCGTTGTCCGCGCTGCAGGACACAAAGGAGGAGGGCCACCTTTGTTCCCACAGCAGTCCAACTTATGAACAATGACCCCTCCCTGTCTCAACAACTTTGCCCAGCCCCCGCCAGACTGAATGCACATAGCACTTTAACATGATGCACAGAGCACTTTGAAATTGACAGCTGCTATAATTTTTTACTGAAGCACTTTGTGAATGTTTCTATGTTGTCTGATGTCTTGTTTGTCTTAATGCTGCTCTTTATGCCTTTTTAAATTGCCCCTTGGGGACAAATAAAGTGTTTGATTGATTGATTGATTGATTGATTGAGATAGATCCATGTAAAGATGTGTTGCATATCCTGCTTCCTGCAAGATCACATCTGTTGTGACTTGTGTTGTATTTCCTCTGAAAAATTCACATATTTTAATATTTAAGTCAAATATCAAAATTTCAGTTGAAAAATAATGAAAATGAAAAAGCACAGTACACAAAACACATAACAGAGATAAAATATGGATGACGATAGTTACAATAAGTTTAATGTAGACTGTGTGATACGGTGGATCTTCTAAACAGCATGTTAAATGTAAATTAAAGAGAAAATCCAATCTGTCTGGGTATAACATGTGGAAAATCAGGAAAAAAGCTTTCATGTTTGACCTGTACTGGGGAATGCAGAGGAGTAACTAGACAATAAATCTATTAAAGGGAATCGAAGCAAAGCAGGACAGAGATTAAAACCGGTGCTGATTCGTGCAGTGCTTCAAAAACATCCACAGACACCCACTCCCCTCATAATCAAGAGTGAATGAAAAAAAATGTGCCCCATTGTCCCACAGCAATGAAGAAGACTGCAACTTCTAAACTCCACAGATTGAATACAAACGTTGCACATACGTAACTAGCTGAACCGACAGAAAAAGACTGTCATTGTGCATTCAAAGAGCAACTAAAGTTTTGGCTGAGTTCCAAGCAACGGCATTGAACTCACCTAATCCTAAACTTTTCCCACATCGTCACACTGAGTGATTACAGTTGAGCTTAATACCTGCATGTCAGCTACTGAGAGAGATGACTGCTGTTTTTTCATACTAAGCTTGGGCCTCTGACATGTGGAAAGCGACTTGCAACAGCAATGCATGACACCACTTATGACACGGTGACGGCGAGACTCTGCATTCATCATTTATAGTTAATTGAAGTCGCTGCTGTTCAGCAACGTGATGAAAAATCCAATGCACTAGCATCTGTAACTGCATGGGTGTGTTTCCCTTCCTGGTGGGTTTTTTTTTCTTTCTTTCTTACATCAGCACTTCCCTGCTTTCCATCCATCATGTCCTATCAGCAGCCTCTCTCTCTCACTCACTCACTCACTCACCTCAAACTCTGGCCCTCCTCCAGATGAGGATCGACCCAAGTGTAAATCTAATTTCCATGATTCTCTGTAGGGCCTTTAGTTTTTACAGCCTCACGCAGTGCAAAGCAAACATGACTGTTTCAGATCACTCTATCCTGTTATGGCAGCGCGTTGCGGCGCAAAACCGACTGATATGAATAAAAAAGACAACTCAAAGAATGTGCTTTAGTGCTCTGCGGAAATCTGACACAATCTGATTAGTCTAAGCTTTCAGTGTAACACAGGAACAGGAAATTAAAAGCCTGTGGAAAGCCTGCATACGATGTCAATTTTTCTTGATTTATCCTTTTTACAATCCTGACCTCCAAATGAAGAATTGTGAGTTTTAAAAAAAATCACATGCAGCCCTCTTCTGCAGAGCTTCACCCCACAAAACAACCATGAACGGATTGATTCCGGCCTTACTGACTCACACTGGTGGGAGACACATTGTAAATGAAACCAATTGCTCATTTTATCGAGCGTAAGGGTATTACATTCTGCATCTGTTGGCTGAGCTCCGACAGTCACAAAGCAGTATCGGGCTGCAAGGGTCACTCTCTCTCTTCCTCCTCTCTTCTTCTTCAAACACACATACACACACACACACACACACACACACACACACACACACACTCTCTCATCTATCTGAAATTAAATGGTGCCATTAAGACAGCAACTTCAGCGATGACACAATAAAAGTCATTTCTTTGCCTTGTAAAACTGGATACAGCTCTGGACTACAGTATATTGCAATTACTTGTCAAATGGCAACTTCAATCACCACATAAAACACAATAAACACTTCTCGTCCTAGCTGTCGCATGCAGTCGGATGCCATTATGTAAAAGTAAAACTGTGTATGAGCATGTGTTTGTGTGTGTCCATTTTGGCCGGTGAAGTGGAAACAAAGGAGGGCATTCATTATTTATAAGGTCACTCAGGTGCCAACAATGCTTCACTCCTCAACTGAGCCAGACTGTCATCTGACCCAGCCTGCCTGCAACAAACATTAAAATCCCTGTTTAAATTTTCTCCTTTGTTGATTTGTTTCTGTGTGCACATGCAATGATTTCCATTTATCTGTTCTGCACAAGCTCATATATTTAGATCTTTAGATTTTAGAATAAATCCTCATACGAATACTTCATCTATTGTAATGCAGCACTGCAACAAAACAGAACAGCTTATGAATTTATTGACTTTAAGACTGCTGCATTAAATCCATTTGTGTTTACCTCATGTCCAGTATGCCCATACCCATGCACTTGTTAGCACTTGTTGGATTTTGCTGTGATTGTATGTATCTATGACCATCTGTTTCTTATTTTACACATTATCCACTACACTCTAAGTAAAAATGATAAACTCTTTGGAAATAATGCATCTCTGCACTGCTGATGTTTTTTTTTTAATTATTATTATTTCTTATAGGTATAGTTGTAAGTTGTACCCTGCCTCACATTATAGTATGGTACAATGCTTTATTTCTATATTTTCCTTATTTTAGAAAACGCTCTCATATCTTACCTCACTTCCACTTCTCCTGTTGCTGCTGCTGCTGCTGCTGCTGATTATCATCTTGCTAGGCGTATGCTGCTGCTGCTGCTGCTGCACCTCACCTGCAGACTGCAGCTCTGGGAGAAAATGAGCTCTAAAGTGGATCCTGATGTGGAGGAAGGGAAAATAGGGGCTTGAAGGCAAACAGAGCCTACAGAGCAGAAAATAATAAAACGCTTATGCAGTTGTTTTCTTTTTTATGGTGCCACAACAGCAACAGTAGGATTCGTATATTTTAAGAAAATTGTTGAAAAATGTTGCTGTTGTTGGGCTCTGGGTGAGACGTGATACACGTGGTTGATCTGGGGCGTGGAAGATTTTTTTTTTTTTTTTTTTTTACACATGATTTGTCATTAATTGCATCAACTGTAAAAAACCATGTGCTGGTCCTGGTCTTTTCATGTGAAATGCGTGCCACTCTTGATATTGAGCAGTCCAGCAGTGTGGTGGTGTCCCCACGGTGCTGCTGCTGCTGCTGCCGCTGCTGCTGCTGTGTGATTGGCCGATTACCTCCAGTCGTTACCAGGGGCGTGGAACCAAGCGAGCTGAATGGGAAACACATTTGTGCGCCTCAGCCTCGCCGCCGGTGTTTAAAACCTAAAAAGGAGGAGAGACGAGACGATGACAAGCGAAAACAGTTGTAGGTACACGCAAATTAATTTTCTAAGGGGAGGAGGAGGACAAGCGAAGTAAAAAAAAAAAAAAAGGGGGGTGGAAGAAAGAGAGAAAGGAGAAAAAAAACGCCGTCCGACTGCACTGCTCTTTTAACTACAGGCTCCGCAATCAGCAGCAGCAGCGGAGAGTCTCGCTCGCTCGGCATCGTCAGCTGCTGTATCTGCAACCGAGGAGGGAGAGGGAGAGAGAGGGAGGGATGCGAGGACTTGAAAGGAGATAAACAAAAAACGTATCCGTCATTTTCATTTATTGCTCGTCATCATCATTATTATGGGATCCGTGTTCAGTTGTTCAGTTAGCTGAATTTTTTATTATTCATCTGCGGTCGTTGGGAAGCGAAGCTGTAGTCTAGTGGGAAAATGGGGATAATAATATGCACATAGGGCGTTTTTTAAAGTCCACCTTTTGTCGTGGCTCACGTTAGCAGCGACGTTGTTTCTCTGCTGGACTGGCGTTTAGTTTAGTTTAGCCGAGGAGGGGTTTTTCGTATTTGGTCGGTTTTCTTCGCCTTTCCCACCCCCCGAAAACCAGGTGAGTCCTGTCTGTGTTTAATGTAATGTACTAGCTGCTGTTCGAGTGTTTTACGACTCTTTGGTGTTATCTGGATGCTGCAGCTTAATTTAACCTCTGTAAACTTAGTTACGTAGTTGTGAAATAACAAAAAGTTAACGTTAACTTGTGTCGTCGGAGCTACCTGGCTAGTTAGTCTTCACCTGAGCGACGACGGTTTTAGCTAGCAGTGAATTGTTACTATTATTTTTATTTTATTTTATTCATATCTCGGGCTTGTTTTATTACATTTTATTTATCTTTGGCTTTTATTTTCATTATTTCGGGCTTGTTTTATTTTATTTTATGTTTTTTTTTAAATCTCGGGCTTTATTTTTTTTTTTACCTACCTGCTTTTATTGACATCAACTATGTTAAACTCCGTAATGATGGACGCCCCGTGAGCTCCAGACAGCAGTTGTTGCTTTCACGATGCAAATTGTTGAGTTTTGATTCACTAACTAACTAAACTGGCAACGTTTCTTTTTTCTTTTCTTTTTCTCCTTCTCCAGCTCTTCATATCGGATGAAATCTCGTCTATGCCATCCATCCCGGTGTTGTTGGTAGGGGCCTCTGCTGGCAAACTGCGTCACCGAGTGGGCGCAGGCTGCAGGTATCCATCTCTGAATCTGCATGTTGGGAAGTCTATAGCCATGGCACGAATGACCTGGAAACCAAAGTGACTGAACTTCTAACCCACCATGGAGCCGGAGTGTGATTCAAACTCCGGGGCCCACCAAGACCTGAAGTATCCACCCGTACCCAACTCTCAGTGTGAACTGGCCATGGGTGATGGAAATATCAGCCTTGTGGACCCAGTAGTGAGGGGTGGGAGCGACCCCAGCGCCTACCCCACATCCAGCTATCAGAGGATTGTGCGTCAGAGATTCATCAGGAGGAGTCTGTGGTTTTCTGACACAGACGAGCAGGCCTTTGAAGCACCTGAATGTGATAACAGGAGTAAGATCCTGAACATAAACTTGAGAACAATAGTGGACAGGACTCGGGGGACTAGTAGTGGGGTGCAAGAGGGCTCCAGCACTGAAAGTCAAGGTGGCCAAAAAGACAGTGCGACAGAGAGCGCCAGTGCTGATGAGGAGAAGGAAAAAGGTGCAGATGCATTAACTGTTACGTGCAGCGATGGTGCTAAAACTGCCATTAAGGCAGCCAGTGAGGAGAATGAGGAAGAGGCAGAGATGAAAGCAGTCTCCACATCTCCGGGAGGAAGGTTCCTCAAATTTGACATCGAGCTGGGGAGAGGGTCCTTCAAGACGGTCTACAAGGGCCTTGACACTGAGACCTGGGTGGAGGTTGCCTGGTGTGAGCTGCAGGTAAAGTACTACAACTGCCCAGCTGAATTTACAGTCTGTCTCTCTGTATTACCAAAGCAAACAAAATGCAGCAGTCACAGGTTTTAACCTTCTTGCCATTCTTATACCTGCACATTAGCCTGGGAGTGGGAGACACTTAAAACAACATTGAAATGTTACTTTTAGATAGTTATTGAAATATTTAACAACAACCATCCTCACATGTTTCCTCTCATGCAAATAGCTTTTCTGTCATATAGTGATTTATATTAATGGTGGGATGGCTGACTCTCATTAGAAGCCCACTCCCTGTGTTCTGTGTTAAGTGAAGGTTCACGCATCATTGTGCCTTAATGGCGATGTCTTCGGGGAGCTGTCAATCAACCAGTGTCTCACGAGGGTGTGCGCTAAGTTGCTAATGGGTTACCACTAAATTTTAAATGGTTTACACAGGAAAAGTGATTGACAAGTGTCCGCTGCTGACGTGGAGAGATGCATGCCGCCGCTGAACTCTTGCGATCAGCAGATTTGGAAATGCACAAGGAGAGTCTATCTAGTCTTGCATTACACAGACACAAGAAAATCACCAGCTTAGACTGTGCAAAGGTATTAACTAATTATTTCCGTCCTTTGGAGACTGCAGCAGGGATTATCTCTCTCCCTCTCCCTCTCATGGGCTTAGGGGGGGACTACAGTAAGCATGACTGGCCCCCTCTGAGAATGAAAGACTGCACTGCGATTTATTATTCTTTCACCATAGAGATTTAAGTAGTTAAGGATTCAATTTACATTCAGTGCTCCTTCATTTTTTGCTGTAGTCATTTGCCCAGCTGACAATGTAATGCCATAGAGCACAGTTATTGGAGCGGACAGTGCAGGGGATGCTTGTGTGCGCTCCGTCCCAGCAGTGTGTCTCTATGTTGCGAGCTGTGCTTCTCCCTGCCTCCCTCCCTCTGTGCAACAGGAGGTAGGCAGACAGGAAGCAGCTGAAGTGCGTTGGAGCCTGCTGGGAAGTGTGTGGTGGTCCTGTGGCCTCAGCGAACACTTAGCTCTGGATCCTGAAAATGTGCTGCGTCAGAAACCTGAGCAACGAAAGAATGCAGACTGCTCGATGCGTTGAAAAGAACTAGACCTATTTGTATAACTCTAGCATCACAAGACAGTGATGCATCCCATCACTGTAAAGATAACATGCCATTGGCCAGATACAGTAGTGCCAAGAGACACACAATGATTTCATTTGGAGGATGAGGTCATACAGACTGATAGTAACAGTGAGCAATCCCACATCTCTCTCAGCCTGACAGCACCAATCTGCAGTAGGGCTCAGATGATAGGAAGAGGAACAGGAAACAATTTACTGCATTTTATTCTTCCCCAGTGAGACATATTAAAACTCCCTCTAGTGGACAATCAATAATGGCTGTTAATCACAATACTAATGTTCTGTCCTCACAATCATGTTCTAATCTATTCCCTCTATCTGATATGGATTTGTAGCTTTAACTCAGACCAACTGTCCAAAACCCAATGGTATTCGATTTTAAATGGTTAAAAAAAAAACAGAATCATTTAAGTGTTTTTGCTATAAAAAAAAAGATAGATTATAAAAAGTAATTTGGTACTGATATAAATGATAAATCAATCGCTCATTCCAACTCAAGTAATTTTAAATATTTCAGTTTGTCTTAATTTGCTCTAGTACAACAAATGTATCATTTAAGTCAAGGGATTTGTAAGATACTTAATTGAGATGTAAACACTAGGGGAAAAAAAGAAGTTTGAATGGCATTTAAGGGTCGTAAGTTATATCTTTTTTTTTTGGAAAAAGATGCGATAAACTTAACACACTCTAAGACTCGTGGTCCAAGCCAAGAATCCACACTGCCCACGATCTTCTCAGTGATCAACAACATAGTGGAAGTGCAGGTATGAACTAGTCTTTATGTTTGAAGCCAAAATATCGAGGGTTTTTCTGGCTGCGTCATGCGTGTTTGCGTTTCATTGTTGCATGTATGGGGACGCCACCTTTGCGTCGCTCAGAGGGAACTGTGGTGAACAGAACAGCAGAAGGTAGATGAGCTTTCCGAGTTAGATGGAGCAAAGGAGATATGACTGTGATTTTCCACTGTTTTCCCTGCTTCGAGTGGTCACATGCCTTTCTTGCCTAGAAATTTTAATCTGGTCCTGTGTTTATTCTTGCTTTCTCCCCACCTTCTCTGTCTCACCCCCCTGCCCCGCTCCTCCCATGCCATCTCCCCCACATCTCTGTTCTGTGCCAGGCTGCTGGCATAACACAGATGGCCCTGGCTCAGGCAAGGATGTTAATCTGAGAGAACGATGCCTGTTGTGATTTTTTCTTTTTTTATTGTTAAAGAAACACTTCTTGTCCCTCTGTTTGCCTTGTCTCATGCTGTCATTGCTCATGGGAATTTGTTTTTTAAACTTTGGAAACTTCCCGTTTCTGCCAATTGTGGCTCTGTGTATAGATTTTTATCTTGATGATTAATGTTATGTGCACACTTGCAGATACTGAGTTTACTTCTGATTTTGTGCAGACTTCTTCGTGGTATTTGGCAGTGAGCTTGTTGTTCTGTAGATTAAATCTAGTTCTCAACTTGTGAATGCAGAGCTGGCTATGATACCATGGTGTGGATTAGAAGCTGCCTGTCTGTGGATATTTGCAGGAGATTTTGGCATTCTTCATCCAAACAAGCCTTACAAATGAGGCCATGAGTCACTAGGTCAATATCTTGGTTTTAAAAACTGGGTTTTCCTTGTAATTATATATTAGATTTGGCCATGTTATGTTGGTAGCATGCTTTTGAGCATAGCTTGTGGTTGTCACTTTGTATTAGCATGTATAGGGCTACCAACAACTTTCTCCTTGACTAGTGAGATGGAAAAATGAAAACAGAGTTGAAGAAGCCCAAGTGGGTCATTGGTTACAGCCCATTTGGCTTGAAGAGGCCCAGGGAAGCGAGGGCAGCCAGACCCAGTCGTTATGGCTAACAGTGCCTTATCAGCGGACCCCATCTTCTGGCATGCCTGAGGTCCCGTGTCACTTGGCCAACTGAAGACCCTGAGGGATGAAGAACAAGTCTGTTTGAGCCACGGCAGTGCGGTCTGTGATATAGCTCCAACAGGCTTGTTGGTAAGAGGCTAATTATGGAAATCTGGATCCAACACATCAAAATCTTTGCACAGTCAGGAAAATGAAAGGTTTTAAAAGGCTTACTTGCGTCATGTTAACATTTTTCTGACAGATCTGACATAAGACTAGTTTCAATTATAAGCCAAACAATTCAGCACAGTCTCAGAATTGCAAGAAGGTTGTATAGCATGCTACCCTTCCTGCACATAGTAAGAAAAGGCTATCAGTGTGCAACCACGGCAAGCTACAATAATAGTAAAGTTTTAACAACAAAACTTGGCCATTCATAAGCTTTGAATATGTGCCAGAGCTGCTTGTTATTAGGTGTGCCTAATAAAGTGCCCAGACATTTGCGAACACGGCCCTTGTAGGTGAAGTGGTTTAAGAATTGGGGTGTTGACAAGAGGAGAAAAGTGATCCTCCTCATTTAATACTGCTGAAGAGTCTACAAGCAGGGTTTTGCTTATTATAGGAGAAGTAGGAAAATGTTTATAGGAACATTTCCTGTACTAAGAATGCTTGTATAAATCAAATGTTTGGCAGAAACAGCTAAAATATACAGTGGGGAACAAGGAAAGACCTCATAATACAATACAATACAATATCAACTGCATAATTGGTTTACAAAATGTCAGAAAATAGTGAAAGGAAATGACCACAGCTCTTTTTCAGTCCTTGTGTTCTAAAACAGCCTATACTTTCCAAAATGCAATGATATTCACTTATCAAAGTAGTTGCCAATTAAATCTTCTGTCAAACAAACCATTCAACTAATCATTACACCTCTAAGTTACACTGTTTGTTGCTGCTGCTACATCAATGCCAGCAGTGGCTGTCTGCCATCAATCCATGTGGGCTGCTTTGTTTTGACTTAAAACCTGGTTTAAAAAAAACCCCATCATGGTCAGACTTTTATTTAAGCTGACACATACTGCAGTTTTTAAGTGGTGAACATGTGAAATACTGCTTGCTGTGATCAAAGCTGATAGCTATGATATTTTCTTTAATCATACCAGCATTTCGTGAATACCCACCAGAGTCCCACATTTAGCACACGTACACTCCTGGCTGCAGGTTAACCAAGAATTGATGAAGATTTAGCTAAATGGCCTTTGACCTCCCTTGTCCTTCCTCTTAACAATAGGAAGTGTCACAACAGCTCATTAGGACTAATAATCCCTGTTGGAATTTAAGGGCGTTATTTTGTATGAATGAATCTGGAACACTTCTGTATCCTGTTAAAGCCTCCTGCTTAGGCTCCTGTGGTATGAAGACATGGGTTACTTTTAACACAAACTCCATTTGAACTCAGCATCACTAAGCTATTTATGTAATGATGAGTGACAAACACATGGCCTCATTGCAGTACTGTAGCCAGTAGGGATAGAGTTAGGGAAAGTGCAGATTTCACATGTTTCTGTTCCAACATTTATCACCATTTAACAGGGAGAACCAGAAGTTTTGTCTGTAACACCAGCACTCTGACTCTTGCCTCCATCACTGGTTCCTTCCTCCTGCCATTGTCTTCCCAACTGAGCTTGTGTCTCCTGTGAAACCTAACAAACACGTGGCATCATGTTAGTAAATAAAGATTTTATTGTCCCTTTCGCATATATCCTGCCGCGGCTGAAGTGTCTTTTTACCTTCCACAGCCCTGAAGTAGCATTTGCAGTTGCAGTATAGGCAGTGTTGCATTGAGCACACATTGAAATCGGTTTTTATTATTGATGACCTGGACACGTTTTGGAAAAGGCGCCACAGGAATAAAGAAACGACCCCGCTTTCGAATTTTCCATGCAGGAAAAGCCTCGCTTGTGTTTAGCCCTGTGTGGTGTTTAGTCTGGGTCAGGGTATTATGCTGAATCAAGGCTGTCTCTCTGGCTCTGTGCCCCCACACTGCAGCGGATGATAAAATGGTCAAGGGAGGGGTGGGGTGGTGGGGTGAGGATTTGGCCGTGCCGCACAGTTCGACTCAGGACATCTCTGCCCAGCACACCACTGTTCTCTGCCTCCTCACATCCCCGACCATCATCACCAGTGAACTGGGAGACGGGTCACCTTCCTCACTCTCACTCTCTGGCTTGCACTGGTCCAATCTAGGCTCATTAGGCTTAAGTCTGTTACATGGGGCATTGAGAACATTTGTTGAATATTTGTTTCAAGTTCAGAACAGATGGGTGAAATTGCCACCCTGGGTATCATAGCACCACAGCTATTTGTAGCTGGTATGGTTGTTTTTTTACAATCTGTCTGAGTATCTGTGCGTCCCCAATAACAAGCATGAATGTTTGGTGTCTGTGCAAGAGTGTGTGTGTGTTGTAGATGTCACCACCAGCTGTCGTTGCTCAGGTTCTGCTGGACACACTAGTTAGTGCTGCTTCTTGTCAACAACGAAGCCTCATTGATTACAAATGAAAAAGCCAAGAACATGACCTAAGTCGCTCTTTGTCGCCTGCATGTGTTCCCAATAAAGGATTAATATTCATCGTTAACATCAATGTTCGGTTTTTCATCTAATTAATCAAGTAATAGTTTGTCAACAATTTGTGTGTGTGTGTCATGGAGACCAGAGAATAAGAATCTGATTTCAGGTCCAGTGCATTGTCATGGATGAAGAAATAGGTGTGTTTGCTATATGTGTGTGTGTGTGTGTGTGTGTGTTTTGTTTTTTTTTCTTTTTTCAAAACCAGTTTAGACTCATGGGTCATGGCCTAAACAAGTTACACTCACTGAATGTGTTGTATTTACCTTGTGAAATCCCCTATTTTTATTTCATAAATGTGCATTCATTTATAATTGACCCATGGCCTATCTGTGTCTTACTCAATCATTAGAAGAATTATTTAAGTTCATCCATAAGGTATCCTACACCTCATCACAAGTCTTTTTTTTTTATCAGGTCGTGCCAGAAAATTTTAGGGATACTTTAAAAAGGTATTTGTAATGCATGTTAAAAAGATATCGCCAGGTTGTTACCTGATCGCAAAACTCCAATATGATGTCAGTACTGACCTCGTAAACCAAGCCACAGAACAGAGATGTGATCATTCAGCAGTTGTCATGACCCTTGCATAAGCAGCATTGGTCTTTTGAGGAGGCAAGTGTGTAATCAGCAATTTTTGCGTCTTTGTCACTGTGTCAAAGAACTGTTTGTTTGTCAGCCTACGTATTTATTCTGTGACAGGAAAGAGGTTTACAGGAGGTTTGTATGCTTTAATCCACATTGGCTAAGTCCTGGTCAAAATCAGCGAGACACACTCGTACAGTATGTGTGTTGCATTAGTGTTAAAGTCTAAGTGCTTTTCACTATAGGCCACTTATAATCCATTTCAATCATGAAGTGCAGCAGTGGCATCATGTGTTACTTGGAGCTGTTTGTCATATTTTTTACTGTTAAGATAGTGTGTTAGGGTGTGGTGCTGTCGGTCATATCTCCTTATAGCTTTAGCTTATGTCCTCTTAGCTAATTCTTAACACACCCAGGGGGCAGTCATCATAGACAGCATTGTTGTCTTACTGTGATAGCATCTCAGTGGCTTGTCATCTTTGTCATTCTTGTCGTTTAGCCTCCTCTTTGACTAGGCTGGGTGATATAAATGCATATTGCTCTCAACTTGCTTTTCCTCTTTTCAATCAGTGCCAGCTTGCCTGTTAGTACATAATATTCAATGAAGAGTGGCTGCATGGCAGAGTGCAACACCGAAACTATTGGAGTGGCCAGTGCAGCTGCTGGCCGTAGCCTCCTGGAGACTTGGAGGACCGGTGGGACACAGTCCAGCCGCGGGCCTGCCTGCTGGCTCATCGCTCATCCCGCAGCAGCTTTTGTTACAGCAGCAGAAGCACTGCAATAGTCATCTGTTATAAGGGGATGGGTGCAGAGGGTGGCGGGGTGGCCAAGTAAATTAGCATACCTTCTTCAACCTGGCAACCAGGGTTCATGCAGCATGCGTCCAAACAGCTTCATTGTCAGTCCCGGGTCTGAATAAGCTGTGAATAAGACACAGCTGTTCGGGGTGGTCTTTATTGTCGTGTTGAAAGCGTATGCTATACCCTAGTTGCTCATTGGTTTCAGTGTGTGTCTGTGTGTGTGTGTGTGTGTGTACATGACTTTCTATGTTCCTAGAAAGGCAAGTATTTAAGTGATTGAGAGATTAATCTGCACAGGTTTTCCTTTTGAATGTGATCGGGATTTCATAAGAGTCTAGTTTATGTTTAAGTATATCCTGAGGTGAAATACAGTATTTCCCTACGTAATCTTCTTAGCCAAATGTTGTGACACATATTGAGTACGCTGGGCTTAGCTGTCTACAATTTATAGCTAGAAGTTGTTGACATTGTTGAATATTAATCCCTGTCACACTATTGTTACTAACTCAAAAAGTTGCTAATCTGCTCCTTGTTAACGAAGGATCAGGATGAGGCCAAGTTAATGAGGGAAAGAGGAAATTGTAATTAGGAACACAGCGCTGTGGAGAGAGACCAACCTAACATGTGTAATTTAGCTGCCATAATTAGGACGGATGCTGAAACCTCTTACTCTCCTAACACATGTAGTCCCCTGGCTATGGATCTCACTGGTTCACTGATATGTGACATCTGAATATTAGGTACAAACGTGTGAGCTTTTTATCATCAGGAGTATGTAAGTACAGTAAGGATAAGTAGCATCACATAAGACAGACTGATGGTATATCTTCAACCTTCATTGTAGCTTTACCATTAAGATGATGACTAGTTATGTTATTGGGTTGTTTTATAAATGGATTCTAAACCATTCTGGTCTTAAATTTTCTTTCTTTCTTTGTTGAACATGCAACATTTAAAAAAAAAAAAAGGTGAACTACAAAGCATTAAGCCAAATTTAAATAGGGCGTTGTTGTTCATTTATGAACAGTGACAACCAGAACGCATTGATAGGCGACAGTACCAACCTTGTTGGGAAGTGAGTACCTTATAAGACTGTATGAATTAATACCAAAGACTAATCAGTACTTTTTTTTGACTGTTATGTTTTAGTCTTTCCCCTTTTTAAGAAAATAATTTTAAAATCAAAACTATTGCCGATATTTAATAATTCTAATCTAATAGAAAATAGCTATAGTATGTTTACCTGCTGTAAGCTATATCAAAATGTGTCTATAGGTTTCTTGGCTTTAAGTCTATAAGATTATTCACCTCTTCAATTTGGTCTTTGTAATTTCAGCTATGAGATATGAAGAATCCATCTTGATTAGTGTCATGACTCGGCTTTTTTGCATTTTAAATCAAATTGTGTGTGGTTGTGTGAGAGCTAGTGGTTTATAATAACAGAAGGGAGCTTGGTGTTAATAATACACTAACCAGACTCAAAAGTTGTGTTTATAAAGTTTCCTGTGCTCGAGAATACCATCAGCATCTTTATGTGTGTGTATTTCTGTGTGTTAGGAATTAATCTGTCACCCTGTTTGCTGCATGGTACTTAGATAGATGCTCCGGAGAGAAGCTCTGTCTCAACACCGCTGTATCCTGCAGCCTCTGCCCAGCTAGAAGTCTGATTCTATTGGTGGATAATCAGTTTTAGATACTCATCCTTCCTTTGCTTTTGGCACTTGCTACTTTTTTATGATTAAACAAAAAGTGCAACTGCAGGAAAAATATCACCGTTAGGGAAACAATGTTTTGACTCACCTGGCTACACAGTTGTGCTTACTGTGTGTGTGTGTGTGTGTGTGTGTGTGTGTGTGTGTGTGTGTACAAGCACACTTGTGTTTGTGATGTTTGATCATAAGTTTTTTACACTGCTGCTCATGGCAGAAATTCCAATTTAATGGTAAATCCCTTGACATGATTCCTGAACTCTCGACTGTTAGCTTAGTACTCACGTGTTAGAAACCGAATCTTCCAGAGCTAATATCACTTAAAGGATGCTCATTGTTTGACAGATTTGTATTGCTTTACATGTGTTGTCTCTTCTCTCTGCATGAGTTTGATAGGCTAACAATCAAGCTTGATTAGAGAGAAACCAACTGCATTATGCTGCTTATTTTTAAGAGCCACATCAGACTATTCAGTAATCTATTTATGTATCAAAGGTTTAATAAGCTTTATTTAAAATGTTGCACATTCAAACTAACAATCTGTGGTTTATCACGTGTCCAGATGTGTTTTTAAAGTAGACTTGGCAAGAAATCAAACACAAACACAAAACAAAACCTGACGGCACCTGGAGTGATGTCATCTTCCAGTGAAAACTGACTGCACATTTGTTAGCATAGGTGGCTTCAGTGCAGTTTTATCTCCAAACAGTTGCATGCTCTACCTTAAGGGTTATATTATACATTTCATTATTAGTTGACAGTGGGATAGCTATAGCAGTTGATGTAAAAAAAAGAAAAGAAAGTATAACGTTAGCTTCTTCAACTGGGAACTGTAGCTCCTCCAGCTTTGTTCTATCTACCCTTAGATCTTCAGGTGAAGCAGCTGAGCTGATAGTCATCTCTCCACACTCTTGGACAGTATGCGGTAAAAAACAACATGTGACACTGGGCCAGGAACTTGATTTCAACACATAGTTGTGCAATTACATGGTATATGAGCCAGCAAAGTTCCCAGGACTAATACTTTAATCTGTTACCTGGTCCCACCAGAGGCCTACTGTTTCAGTATTTCATTCTGATATGTCTTTCATGCTGCTGTATGAGCTACCAGAGCTGTAGAGGTAATAGAGTTCAGCAGCACACAGATGTAGTCAGTGGCAGCAGAGTGGGGCACAGCTTTATAGATTGCTTCCTGCTAATGTCACAATCTATTTTTCTGTCCCTGCTGCCCAGTATGGCTTTCTGTGTGTGTGCTTAACCTCGCCTGGGCGGCTCCACACGCTGCTGTAGCCATCTGGGTCTTTTCTTTGAAGAGGTATTCAGCGCAGGCTTAATAAGATTTTGAAAACGTGCACACAAATACTTGATGTTTGCTGCAGTAATGATTTTCAAATATAATGCAATAATGAGTCACACTTGTTCAGAGCTTGCATCCCTCACAATAACTATGAGTCTCACATATTGATGCTTCTGCTATGTGCTTTGTCTGGTGCGTATGCAAAGTTTGTATGTCTTGGGAGTGACATTCTTCTAGTGTCTCAGTGCACACATGTATCTGTCTGTGTATCTCGCCATGCTGTGCACAACACCTCTGTTGCCTACATGTGGCTTCTGAATTATGCAGAAGCCCCAGTGTCTTCTCAGAGGGAAAGTAGAGGCAAATGGAAGTGTGTGTGTGTGTGTGTGGGGTGTGTGTTTGGGACTTGAGGAACACTCTGTGGTGGGGGTTATTGGGGTTATTTAGGCAAAAAAGCAGCAGGATTCCTCAAAGATGAGAGTAGAAATGATGAGAGGAGGAGGGGACGAGGAAGAAAAAGGAGTAATGTGGGGATGAGAGGAAAGTATTGCCTGTAGGCAAGAAAACTGCATTGCTCGGGGGTTAATTTTAGCTTTTAGCCGTCTGTCTCATTCCTCTCCCTCTCTCTTTTTAGACCTGTGTTTCAGGTATACTTCAGTCCATGTGCTGCTCCTGTGCAGCAAAGAGCACTTGGGGATAACCTAGCCCAACCTGGGCGGCCCCAGCCCCAGCCTCGCATAGCTCAGCTTGCCTCAGTAAAAAGGGTTCTCTGCAGAACTGAATTATTCATGGGACTTCAGAAGAGTGTGGTGAAAATCCCCACCCCCCACACACTTGCACACAAAACCTGATATGCCACATTCACACACACACTCATAGAGACACACACACATGCATGCCATGCTTATCATCTTATTACTCCACACTTCAGGACATTGCGTCATAGCACATCTTGCTTCGTTGACAAGTTTTAGGTTTTAGGTTATTCAGGCAGTTTTTTGTATTTTTTTGCTATATATTCTCACTGGGAGTTCACTAAGGTTGAATAATTAAATAGATTAGATCTCGCTAGGTTGTGTTCATTGCATTCCAGCGTCTGTATAGTCTATCTCTGTAAGGGGTGGGGTCGTGCTTCTGGTCCATGTGTTGAGTGTACGACATGTGCGTTTGTTACGTAAGTCGTTGCTGTGGTGGTTTAAAAAAAGGGGCAGTTGCAGTACAGAAACCCTTGGCGCTACCTAGAGTAAGGTGTTCCCGGTGCGGACTCAGCCCTAAAGAAAACTGGAGAGGGAAGCGATTGAGAGGGAGTGGTTACGGAAGATGTGTCTCTCTGTGCGTGTGCGTGGGATGTTTGGTGATGGAGAAGGGAGTGGTTGGTGTTAGTGGTGCAGAGAGGGAGACGGATTGCAGATATGGGGGGAGGGGGAAGGCAGCGAAAGGTAGTGGATGAGAGAGTGAGCGTGCAAGTGAAAAAGATGGGAGAGATCAATGACATGTAACCTTTAGCTGCAGTGTGTCGTGGGCGTGACCATGTTAATGTGTGGGTTCGTTCTCCCCCTGGAGTCATTGTAGACATTAAGGGGTGACCAACCACAGCTACAGAGTCTCTGGTTCTGGATAAATTAAAACCAACTAAGTGAAAATTACACCTGACTTGTATTGCACTACAAAATACGACGTAAATGCCAGATGGGCAAGATGTGAGTCATGTTACTGCTTGAGAAAGCCAATGATCTGGATTCTGTCCACTCACAAAAAGTGCAGATTGTAATCATCCTTGATATACACACAGTCCAAATAGAGATGTATAAATGTCTCAAAGAATGACTGTAATTTCCCTCTTACTCACTGTCTTTCCCTCTTAATATACCACACTGGATGCACTAATTTAAAATGTGCAGGGAAGAGCCTCCAAGGTGATGGCCTCTTCCATCTGGTAGTCACTGTGAAGCAAATATGTTATAATTAGTATCTAGACTTTTGCGTTTGAAATTCATAATATCCTTCTGCTGCATCCGTCGTCTTTCCTATAGGATCGCAAGCTGTCCAAGGTGGAGCGTCAGCGCTTTAAGGAGGAAGCAGAGATGTTGAAAGGTCTTCAACACCCCAACATTGTTCGTTTCTATGACTTCTGGGAGTCGCCCCTTAAAGGGAAGAAGTGCATTGTTCTAGTAACTGAACTCATGACATCAGGGACTTTAAAAACGTGAGTACATTGTGAACACAATTATAGTTCAGAAAATTGTGCACAGCTGTATGTGCCTCAAAGAGATGTTTTTTTTTTACAACAGTTAAAGTAAACTTACTTTCTGGTGTTGAAATGTCGTAATGGTTGACTGAAAATATATTCTGTAACTCCTTCTTTCTCTTACAGCTATCTAAAGCGTTTCAAGGTAATGAAACCCAAGGTGCTGAGGAGTTGGTGCAGACAGATCCTGAAAGGCCTCCACTTTCTCCACACCAGGACCCCACCCATCATCCACAGAGACCTCAAATGTGATAACATCTTTATCACTGGACCTACTGGGTCAGTCAAGATTGGGGATTTAGGACTGGCAACACTCAAAGCAGCCTCCTTTGCCAAGAGTGTCATAGGTAGGAGACTTTGAAAACAAACTTTGCAGATCATGGTTTAGGTAAATCAGTAAAACAAAAAACATTATACATCCATTGGTCAATCTCTGTTTTCAGGCACCCCTGAGTTCATGGCTCCAGAGATGTATGAGGAGCACTATGACGAGGCTGTGGATGTCTACGCCTTTGGCATGTGTATGCTAGAGATGGCCACCTCAGAATACCCCTACTCCGAATGTCAGAATGCCGCTCAGATTTACCGCAAAGTCACAAGCGTGAGTACAGATACTGACCAATTTCCCTGCTTGTTTCATAAATTAGATAAATTAGATATGTACGGAAAATATTTACCATACATTTCGTATACGTATATAAGTTAAATTGCCTGAAATTATAACAGATAAAGAAAAGTAAACAACAGTAACCTCGGTGCCTGCTGTGACAATATACTCAAAATGAATATGACTATTTTTGCACAGGGCAGGGCACATTGTGTTAGCTGTCACATATATTGTATGCAACACAGAAGGAATGCTTATGGCATTGCATTGTGTTCTGCTGTGATGGATGCATTTTGTCATAATTCAAGGACATGCTGTGTGAGCCTGTAAAATGAGGCGTAGAAAATGAGTTAACGTTTCTTTTTTACTTGCTTCACCACATAGAAAGCACCAGGGTTTTTAATTGAAGTAATGCAGCCTTTTTTTTTAGAGTTGAAGATCTCTGCTGTTCTCAGCTATATGGTCTTCAGCCCTGAATTTCTTGGGTGAAGAATCTAATGAGCCATATGGAGTCACAGAGGGAGTCCAAATCTCCTTTGTTTTTTTTTAGATAAAGCCTAAAGGCTGTATTCCATTCCATTTTGATGACTGTGCCCCTGCTAGTAAAGCTTCCTGCAAACTGTTTTAGATCACGTGGGGTCCAAAGTCATGACAGACCTCCTGATTTGATGAAGAGTATTGATCCCCCCCCCCCGAGACTTGGCAGGGTTGGAATCTGAGAGATGACTCTTTTACCTGCTGTTGGAGAAGCAAAGGCCTCGGCCTGTATCAGTGGTTGGGCAGCATCAGTGCAGCTGTCTCTGGATACTCTTCTCTGCATTGTTACCATATGCATATCGGAGTGCCCTGGAGGGAGCACTGCAGGATATTAATAGATTGATCAAAGAGAAACCCTGATAGCTTTAAACTATTCCCTGAATACATACAGTATGCAGCTGCATAATTGGTAGGAATGTTAATGTGGATGATGCACACAGATAATCTCAGAGATGCAGAAAATGCCTCTTTCAAAAATTAACAATCTCCCAAGTGATATCAACACCACACCATAATGCTGCACTACAGAGAGTGTGGGCAAGTTGTGCCTGCAAAAAAAATAAGACAGAAGGTCTGAGCACTGGACTGAATAAAATGTAGTCTTATGAAAAAAATCCAGCATTTAAAAAAAAAAAAAAAAAGATTTTCTAGCAGCAGTAGAACAGTTTACAGATATATTCAATGAACCAGGAGAAAGGATTCACAGTTGCAATAAAACCATCCCACACAATGTCTACCTTGCAATAAACTATTTACCTTTAATGTTCCAGAGAACACTATCACTGTCATTGCATTATACAGTGTGTGGATTTATTTTAATTGCTAAAAGTGACAATCTAAGCAAAATGTACTGAAATAGAAACTTATCAAAACATCCACTTGTCCACTGTCCGTCCATTTGCTCTGGATGTTTCACAGCAGTAAAAATACTATAGGAACCAGCTGTGTTGCTATTATAGTGGAGAACAAAGCAACATCAGGAACAAGACTTCCTCTTCTGACAAATGGAAGAGCATCAACATCCACACCTGTCAATGAACTCATAAGGGTTGTGTTTGAGAGTTGAGATGGAAGTTGTGCATTAAGCTATAAACTGTATGTTGAGCTCTACATGAAGAAATGTTGACTATGATGCAGAGGTAGCTTGAGAGATTTCTCTGGATGCTTTTTGTGGTTTCTGGCCTCCATTGCTTGCAACCAAGATTCAGTCTGACCCAAGCTGCCGTGCTCTGTCAAGGTCGACAAGCCTGCAGGGTGTGAGCGTCTGATTCTTTAAACATAAGATTTTAGGTGGAGTTTCACAAAAACATCCGCAAACGCTCTTTCCTCTTGTTTTTCCTTCATCGTTATTTCTCATCAAGACAGTATCCTTTTGTGGCATGTCCTCAGCGCTTTGCTTACATTTCCTCTTCCTCAGGGAGTGAAGCCAGCCAGTTACAACAAGGTCATGGATCCTGAAATCAAGGAGATTATTGGGGAATGTATCTGCCAAAAGAAAGAGGAGCGGTGAGTGAATGTCCCGATCACTGTCCAGTGTCGAGCCCACAGAGCCCACAAGGTGCCCTCTCATCTTTCGGGCCTTATCTCACCTCCCCTGCTTCATTGCATTGACGCTGACAGTTGGGCTGTCAACAGCACTGCAGCCTCCCTCCGTATCTGCAGGGTGTCTGTCGATCCAGTTCTGTTATGTAATACGTTTGTGTACAGAAGGGAAAATAACCCTCAATTAGCTTCCAGTGATTTTTTTTAATTGGAGCATTATTGAATTGAGTGAGTAACTTGTCCTAGCAGCATAGGTAATATGTCATGTCACACTCACTTGGACACATACACACACATACACACCAGGATTTTTGTAGCATAATGCCAAGCTTATCTGCAAACAGATGAGTGTCTGCCGTGTGTGTAGTGCATGTTTCTGAATCTGAGCTTCACTGTTCCTTCTCCCAGGTACACCATCAAGGACTTGTTGAACCATGCTTTCTTTGCTGAGGACACCGGTGTGAGGGTAGAGCTAGCTGAGGAAGATGATGGGAAGAAGGCCTCAATAGCCCTCAAACTGTGGGTGGAGGACCACAAGAAGTTAAAAGGGAAATGCAAGGAGACTGGAGCCATCGAGTTCACGTTTGACCTGGAAAAGGAGGTGCCTGAGGTGGTGGCACAAGAAATGGTGAGTGACTAATTAGTCATACATGTATTTAAAGATACACCTGGATTTGGCTCCCTGTGAGTGTGTCTTATTACATTTTTAAACTGTGGTGATTGCAGCAAAAATATTTTTCTGTCACCCAGACATAGTTGAACGTTTTTCAAAATTCTGTTTTGCACATGTGTTTGTTTTGTTTGTGGCTTAGTGTGCTCAAGCTGCTGGGAGTGCTCGTATCTCATCAGTGGGGAATGCACTCAAATGTAGATTGCTGGTGTGATAACTTACTGCTATTCCAGGAATACAGTGATTAGGTTTTATTTTTTCCTTTTGGTTTGCATGGTTTTCTCCAGTATAGATCATGAGATAAGGTGCTCACAGGCCCAGCAATAAAAACCTGGTCCGGAAATAAGCAAAGCTCTCTGTGTGGGAGTCATAATGATACTGACCTCAAGCCTTTAATATCATTTATCTAACATTCTGCAGTACAATGAAAGTTTCTTTAACTGCATTATGGGATCAAGAGAATCGAGTTAATGACAGCTGGAGAATGTAAATATTACAGATGTCAGGCTGTGCTCTTCTACGGAATAAAACAGGTCTTGGTTGTGGCGATGGTCCTACTATGGGAGTGGCTGAAAAATGGAATAGAAGCTAGACTGTGACAAGATTTTGATAATATCGTAAATGTAGGATGTGCATCGTACAGTGTGACTGCTACTTCAACCTACATCTACCAACCAATTGATAAGAATGTTTGCATGAAATGACACACTGATCAATGCATTTTCTCCCACGTGGCAGCAGTGAAACAGATGTTGGTTCTTGGATATTGACTTGTGTTGTAGCAGTTCAGTAGGTGTTAATCATCAGAGAGTCTGCATGTATCTAACCTGATACCATATCCACATTTCTTTGACGTATGTGACAGTCTGTTTCATGCATAAAGGAGGGGTGTTACAGACAGAAGATTTGACAGTGGCTGCTTTCCTAGTAATCACTTAGAGGTAGAGTGTGTTTCTTTCTCACACAGAGAAAAAAAAAAGAGAGCTGTTGCTTAATACTCAACCAACTGATCCAATCAGTGATATAACCTGCTTTCCTGGCTTTCTCATTAAATGCCTTCATGTCGGCAACAGCCAGGGGCCGTAGGCCTTATGTTTTTTGGATTGTCTGTTTGTTTGTGTGTCCGGTGTATGTCTCATTCTTATGAACACAAGATTTCCGTAATGCCTAGAGAAAAGTTCTTCAAATTTGGCACAAACACTCGTTTGGTCTCGAGGCTGAACTGAATTCATGTGCTAATTACGACACGCTTTAGCACAATGTCTACTAGAATTAAATTATGAGGTGATGAGATTTTACATGGTCAGAGGTCAACTCCACTGTGACAGCACAATGTTCTGCAAAAATACTTCTGGCCATAATTTAACACTGTAACTCCTGCAACCGCAAGACAGTAATTCTAGTACTGTCTCTTTGTTTCAAACCATGTCTTCCTTTTGGTTCATTCTGTCCTGCTCTCCCACACATCTCTTTCCCTCTTTCGTGTCTGCTCTCTTTCCTTCAATTTGTCTGTGCTGTTTTGGCCTTGACCAGGCTGTGAAGCTGGAAAAAAAGATTAAGGCTTCTGTAACAATTGCCTTGGGGATGAGGGCAGACATGTGGACCAACAGCACAATGAGATTGTACGACCAGCATGCTCCCATGTCGTGTCACCCCTCGTCCATGCTAATGAGTAATTTCTGTCCAGACAGGCAACCTGGGAGATGGTATTTTTTCACTGTGATAGATGTGGATGTCCTTTTTCTGGTCTGTCGTTCTTGCCGAAATGCATGCATAACCATATATTCCATACACCGTCCTCATCTTTGTTATATGCAGATATAACAGTCCTGTTCTGAGCAATGAACCAACTGCTGACAAAGGGAATAGTTCCCCACTGCTCTGATCCCCTTAAAATAGACTTTCTATTCCTTCCTTTCCTTGTACTTTCTCTCTCCCTCATACACTCCACTTTTTAATGCACCCTCTCTTCTCTCTCATGCTCAATGCTAAAAATATCCTGGAAGTCATGCTCTCCTCTCTTTTCTTTGTCAGGTGGAGTCTGGCTTCTTCCACGAGAGTGATGCTAAGACTGTGGGAAAGTCGATCAGGGACCGTGTGGCACTGATCAAATGGAGGAGAGAGAGAACAGTGTCTGCTGCAGCGGCGGTGGATCGGGGTGAAGGAGGGCACCGGGTCCAGATGACGCCATCCCAAGGCATCGCTGCTGGGGCTCCACCCATCGGACATCCCCCTTTGTTGGAACCAGAAGAGCCCGAGGTAGACCAGCACAGCAGGCTGCGTAATCTACCGACGAGTGCCACCTCAGTGACATGTAAGATTCGGTTCTCCTCCCCCTCCACTCAAAAACTCATGAGCTCAATTTTTTGACTTTTTTATGAGTACATGATTTGTGTGTCTCTGCAGCAGACAGCACACTTGACAGTGGCATGGGCTCCACTGTGTACTCAGACTCCCACAGCAGCCAGCAGAGTGTCCTCTACCAGTCCCTGCTGGAGCCTATTACTATGGCAACGCAGCAGGTCTGTATGAAGAGCATACACATCCAGGTGGACCATGTACATTCAGATTAATTGAAATACACACAGTTTTGAAACAAGCTGCTGCTCGTGTGGCCTCGATACTGAATGCAGGTGCTGCATCCACACATTGCAGTCAACATGCATGCATTTTTTTTTTTAAACGATCAGTCTTCATCATCCCAGTCACGCACGTTACATGCACATGTCCTGGCAAGCAAGTTTGTTCATTATCATCTCATCATATCATTCTTCTTCTATTGTAATGTTCATTTTGAGTAACACGTGTTTTGCTTTGGGTTTGCTGCTCAATCAGCGCCAGAGCAGTGGCCCTTTTCTGACAGATCGGCCTCACTCCTGTGAAAAGAGTGAAATATGGGGTGCGACGCTGAGCCCAGAGCTCAGGACTCGATTGGGAGCAACAGCCCGGAGAGGAAGTGCCCCTGTTCTAGACAGTCAAAGGGCAACACGCAACGCTCAACTCCATGGACTCAGACAGTCTCGTAGATCAGTCAGTCCCATCCTCATTGTACCAGAGAACCAGGCAGAGCTCAGCCCCTCTGAGCTTCACTCAGAGGCTGAGGACGGTTTTCCTTCTCTGAGTGCTCTGCCAATGCTGCTGCAGGTCTCGCCTGTCTCCTCGCCCTCTGAATGCCGCCGCCTTAGTGACACCAGCATCCGACTAGGATCAGAGGCCGGCGAGAACTTAACGCTGCCCGTGCCAAATGTACGCCGACACTCTGACCTCAGTAGCCTTCTGAGTATGACCTCTCATCATAACCACCATCTTGGAATGCATAAATCCCACATTTGCCAAGCCTGCCTCTCTTTGCTTATTTTGAGGTCACGGGAGGGGTGCCACCGCCACCCCTCCGTCGCCATGCCAACACCTCAGTGTCCTTGTGACCTTAGACACCACCCGTCCTCCGGTGGAAACATGACAACCCCTGGCTATGCTCGACCGAAAGGTTCGGGCGATTGCTCTGATTTCTCACTGCTGCAGAAATCCTTATACAATATAATCAGCCGCAAAGCAGCCCCTTGTCCCGCCCCCCCACCCAGCCAGGCCTCATCGATGCAACCCTCAGCCACCCGCAGGCCCGCTTGCAGCGATGGAGACGGCAATCTGAAGAGCCGTGTCTTGAGTGGCAGTTCAGTTCGGGAACAGGAACCCCTCCGGGACAGCGAGGATAGATTCTGTGCTGGAGAACCACAAGTTACCGGGGTGGTGGGAGTGGTAGGTCACAGTAGACGACGAGTCATTTTTTGTTTTCCATAAGGGGCCAACACCTGCTTTTACTGATTTTTCCCAGCCTGTAGGAGGCACAACGTTACTCTGCATGGAGCTGGTCTGACCTCCTGTCTACTGTCTCAGTCTTGCTGCCTGTATAGGCCCCCCAGAGCTGACGGCGATCTTCTTAGAAATGATAAGCTTGCTTGTGTCGGAGGACAATGGCACAATCTCTAACATGCGCAATCTCTGCTGATTAATCCTAACCAATCCCTTCTAGAAGTGACCTAGATTTTAATATTTCCCTTTCTGCTTTACTGACCCCATGCTGCAGCTGTATTTCTTCCCAGCTTGCCGTGGATATATGACCTCCGGTTGAAGGAGGGGTCACTGCACTGTCTGATCTCTCCCTCTCCCTCGCTGCTGCTTTTTCCTCCTTGTGCCCTTATTTTAGCTCACACCTGTCACCGCCTGCTCATTGTTGAAACAGATGTTTCATTAAGTTATTTTTATCCCTCATCCTTTCATTATACTTGCATCAGTTATGAGTTAATGTAACTGACACTGTTATTAGCTTTTATGGGGTTTTATCCATCCAAGAGGAGCTAACTTCCATTTCTCTCTTTTTTTTCCATAGACCAATTCTGCAGGTCACCAGAATCAGCCATCTGTCCAGGGCCTGCCTTCCTCCAGCACAGCAGCGCACACACCACTGCAGTACCTACAGCCAGGACACAGCTACCCCGCTGCTCCATATGCTGGTCAGGCCAGCGCTGCAACACCAGCCCCAGCTAGTCTATGTTTGGTCAACATCCAGCATGCAAGCAACTCTGCTGGCTATGCAGCTCCAAGTGTGCAACAGAGCCAGGCTGCAGCGAATATTTCGGCATCTGCTGTGCCACAGCATATTGCACAGAGCCACCAAGCACCAGGCCATCAACAGCAACAGGCGACAGCGGCAAGCTCTTTAACTTTTCCTCTTCAAGGCCATCAACCATGTCAGAGCTATGTGGCTCAACCTCAACAACAGGTTCAGTCTGCGTCGGGATATCCCACTACAGTTCAGCAGCAGACTACAGCAGCAGCAGCAGTGGGCAACCTGCCAGCACAGCAGCCAGCACAAAGCTACCCACTTGTATCTGTAGCCCCAACTATGGCAGCCACAGCCCAGTGTCATCCCGCACAAGCTCCCAGTGCACTGCAGCACATCCAAGCTACAGTCAAACTGCCAAGTCAGCAGCCTGGTCAGAGCTCCTCCACACCAGCACTTTACAGCCAACAGATACCAATTCAGCAAGAGCACCAACAGTCCTTACTGCAAAATACTCAGCCCAGTATACAACAATCACAAAATGCTGGCCAGGCTTATATTCAACCTCAACTCCAGCATACCCAAGATACTGTGCATCCATTACACCAACAAATGGCACAACAGCCTACCCACCCGTCTCAAAGTCTTCAGGCTCCTGCTCAGCAACAATTGCAAACCTCAACTTTTCCACAGCAGAGCCAGGGTGTACCCCAATCTACAGTCCAGCAGGTTCAGGCCTCAGCTCCTCAGCCTCATCCTCATCCTCATCCGACAGCAACCCCGGTTGTGCAGGTTGCAGCCGCACATCAGAGTTACCCTGCTGCAGGTCTGCCTGATGCTGGCTCCCAGAGCTATACTCATTCTAGCCTCAATGTGCTGCAGCAACAACAAACTGCTCCAGCTCAGACCCAGTACCAGCCTGCACAGTCTGCTGCTGCTCCTCAGAGCCTTCCAGTCCCTTCCCACCACAACCAGCCTGCACATGTTGTTCAGCAGGTGAGTGTGATGGAGTGTAATAGCTAGGTGGCATACATAGTGCCCCACTTTTAAAAAATTTTTTTGTTTGTTTTCCCTCCTCTGACCTGGCCCTGTTTTCATTTTTCATCAGTTTCAACCCTATCTTTGCATCGCTGCTTTCCTGAATCAGGTAGAACGCCTTTGTCTCATACACACTGTGGGAGGGAGAAAAAAAAAGCTAACATTGTTATTTAGGGCAGTGCTGTAACTACTTTTTTTTCCTACTCATATTGTGGTGCCTGGTTTTGATTTTGGTGCAGCTGTGTTGGTGGACAGTAGGTGAATGAAAAAACCAACAGCCTAATAACAGGAGTTTCCTCGGACAACAGCCAACAGAGAGATAATGGAAACAGTAATGAAAACAATAATAGTGGTTTTAGCCGCTGCATCCGCCAGCCCTCCCAGGCTTTACTCTGTGCCTGTTTTGTGGTGCAGGCCAGGGTGCTCCTGTAGATTCTGACTTATTCCAGGCTTAGAGACAGGATGGAAAATGTGAGCTATTCTGATCTGGGTCAATAGCAGGAAATGCAGATTTCCAAACTGAGAGATGAAACTGGAATCCCTGCCATTATTGAACTTCCCTCCCTCCCCTTTTCTCATTCTTCTTCCTGTTCTCGAATGTAGAATATTCCTGCTGGTCAAAGCATTTCACAGCTCGGGCAAGATGGACAGGGCCACGGACAGAATCTCACCCAGGCACTTCCTCCTCCACAGTCAGTGGCTCAGGCTGCGCTCCATCAACAACTCCAGCCAATGCAGTTATCAACCTCTCTACCACCATCACAGCCACCACAGGTATTGGTGTTGGTCTGTTCTCACTGCTCTGAAATTCTCGTCGTAGTTATTTTATGTCTGTGCAGATTCTTTTAGCTTGCATTATATTGACAGAGCAGTAACAATATTGACTTGAACCAAGTTGTGTTGATGCATCCTCCACCTGTGTTTGAACTTAGTTCTCTAGATTATTTGATTTTCCTCTGTCTCTTCCCTTTTTCTTTTCCCTTCAGTTTCCTTCACAGTATCCCACAGTCCAGGTGATGACAACTGTGACTGACTGTGAATCCTCCTACCCTCATTCCTGCACTGCCCCTCACCCTTCAGCCTCCTCTTCTTTTAATCACATCTTCCTTTCTCCTGGACAGACTCTTCCTGTAACCCCCTCTGTCTCTCCTCTCTCCCCTCTGCACATTGAAAACGAGTTAGTCTCACCCATTCCAGCGTCTCTCATGCCTCCCCCCTCACCCATGCTGGGTAAAATGATACCCACATCCCCACAGCACCAGCCCACCACTGCTCTGCAGCAGAGCGCTAGATTTGAATCCTGTCATTCACAACCTGCATTTATATCTGCACTAAACACCCATCCCATACACACACACATGTCCCCATCCCAAAACACACACCCTCCCACAAACGGCAGCACTCAGCCTCTGATACAGGTAATTATGATGTCTGCAGTGAGTTGCAGATGTTTGCCAAGAAGGTGTGAACTGGAATTTGAGTGTTTGTGCGTGTGTTAAAGGTGGTTTTACTGAAGTGAACCTTGATTTTATAAAATCTCAGACTCTCTTCTCAGATTTTTATATTTTTGTTTGCAATACAAGAAAGCTTTGTGACCGAGTATGCTGTTAAAATCAGATTAATTGATTAATACAGTTGAAAAAGGTATTTGCTGATACAAATTTGACATATATACTGTAAGAATATCTACGAGGAATCCTATATGAACAAATACAGAATCGTCCAAGATGAAATTGTGTGTAATGTATAATATAATGTATAATTATGATTATAATACTACTAATAATGTGTTATTCTGTTTGTCTTTTTCAGCAGATGCCCCAGCAGGCCCAGATCAGCCATCCTGAGCTCTTCTCCTCTGCTCAGCCAGTCCAACCTACACTATTCTCCTCACCTATGCAGAACGGGCCTGAACCAGGCACAGTCACCACCGCTGCCCATCTGGACAACAGTAACCCATGCCAGCTGGCCCTGCAGGCCCAGGCCCAGAGTCAGCTTCAGAGCCAAATTCCTGTGCTGCAGCCCACTGAGTCTCAGAGAGCATCCTCTGGGTCTGCCAGCTCCAGCATGACTCAGCAGAAACATCTCACTACTTTAACAGGAGCTGCAGGTCCAGGTCCAGCAGAGACCAGCACAGAGGTATAGACACATTACTAACTTTTTGGTCCCCACAGTTTATTGCTTTCCCCTGCGCATATTACTATAAATAAAGACACCATGCACTCACATGTAATATCACCATTCATTCAGTTAATTCAGTTAATTTTTTCTGTCTGTAGGATCAAGCTTCAGAGAGGCACAGTGCAGGGCAGAGCTATGACAGGTACGTATTTTACTTAGCAGGTCTTTGATGTGGTGAATAGTGAGTAATATCAGGTGTTGTCAACTTGACAATCCATTCATGAGAAGACGGCCTGATAACAGCGCCAATAATGTTGATAAAATACACGTAGCCTTTAACTGTTTTTGGACCCCTCTTACTTCAGGCGTAAAAATGAAACAGAAAATGTTGAAAGGATTCCTCCAGCTGTTGTTGTTTTGGTTAAAACTTCCAGAGGCAGAGTCATTGTTAGTTTATCTTAAGAAAACACAGAGGGCATTTCCACCAAACAGCTTCTAACTGGCTGGTTCCTCTCCTAAAGGAAAAGGCTGCAGTTATCATGTCATATTATTTACGTACTTTGTAATCTTGGCCTAATTGAGCAGTTTATGAGGTTCTCTCTTTTTTCCCTGGCAGAATGTAGACCGAAGGAAAGTTCTCCCAAACAAAACATTTCTTTAAAAGCAGAGAGCACTCTGATGTCGAACTGCTGATCTTTCACATCACTGGCCAGCAGCAGCCAGGACTAATTTCTAGAAGTCAGTTGCTCCTACAAAATGAAAATCCTTTACAAATCTATATCCACTTGAAGCTCATTAATGCCTCTCTTGGCTGATATACTGTATCAGACTTTCGCCAAATTTTTTATAGATATTCCAGAGCAGCAATAAAGTTTACAAAACCTTTTCTAAAAGCTGAATAAGAGGAGGTAAAGACTATAAGCCTCTGTCCAGTATCAGGCAAGAATTGTATGCACATCTGGCATTAGAGGTGCTTGTCTAAAAAGATATAATAATAATAATAATAATAATAATAATAATAATAATAATAATAATAATAATAATAATAATAATAATATATAATATAATATAATTTGTTTTATTTTCACCAACTGTATTTGCTAATTTACTCTGTTAAACTGCAATCTTAAGCACACTGAAGAGATACCGGTATGCATATTTGTTATATATGTAACTACAGGAACCTTTTTAGTCCTGAAACAACAATAGTAAGTCCACCGACGTGAAGAGCTGTGTGTTGTGTAGTTACGTAGTAAAGAATAAAGCAGTACTTACTCTGATGTATTTGCCTTTTTCCCCCAAAAAAACAGTGTCAACTCTGATGCCACGTCAGGAAAGGAGATGAGTGATGGTTGTGAGGGGACACATGGAAGCAAAGGTGAAGGCAAAGTCCGCAAACACCACCGTAGGTCCACGCGCACCCGCTCTCGCCAAGAGAAGATTAGCAGGCCAAAGCTCAGCATGCTCAATGTGAGTAGCCAAAACATAGGAACACATTGAAGCACATGTTAAAAATGATGTTCTACTAGACAAACCCATTTACTGATTCTGCTCTTGTTGCAGGTGTGTAACACTGGGGATAAGATGGTAGAGTGTCAGTTAGAAACTCATAATCATAAGATGGTCACTTTCAAGTTTGACCTGGATGGAGACGCTCCGGAGGAGATTGCTACATACATGGTAAGTGGGAGACAAAGCTGCTGTCAGTTCATTCAGTACAAAGGTCTTTCTAGTGTTCAGTAGGATGTGAATTTCCTTAGATGCTTTCTTAAGGCTCAGAACTCTGAAACTCCCTCTGTTGCTGTTCATAGCTGCAATGCAGCAAAAACTCTCTGTCTGTCTTTTGCTCTTTCTCTCTCGTCCAACCCCAACCAATTTATATTGGGCTCATATTTATAGATAGATGGATGAATATTTCATGGCGGAACTCCTCCACTAACTTATCATATAAAATAGGTGGCCCAAGCCAAATACTTCATTGTGACACTTTCTAAACCAATGTATCTAATTACATTTTGTAAAGTGAAATACTTTGATATGTAAATGCTTAACAATTGATGGAAGTGTAGTCATCTGATTTTCTTCAACTTAAAATTGTATAGAGACAATATTTGATTTATCTTGGTAGAAAACTAGAATAACAGATTATATGAATATACCTGTGTCATTTTGTCTAGTCCTTACATAAATATGCATCAGTTGTTCCTCTAGAGATAAAAACACGTTATTAAAGTGCTGATGTCTTCATCTCCATTTTCCCTTTAGGTGGAGAACGATTTCATTTTGCCTCTGGAAAAAGAGGTTTTCATTGAACAACTGAAGGACATTGTGGACAAAGCGGAGGACATGTTGAGTGAGGACACAGAGGGTGAGAGGAACTCTGACCAGGGAGGCAGCCCCAAACAGAGTGAAGGAACTGACACGCTGGGAACAGAGGTGAGAAAGGAACTGCTGATAGTTAATAGTTGTGATCGTGCAATCTGTCTGTGAGTGCCTCTTCCTTGGATACATCATCCTGACACCACTCTGAAGATGACTTTGCGCGTGCTGTGCTGCCAACAAGAGATGCCAAAAAATACCATTCCCGCTGATGTGACATTTTGATCTAACTGAATTCATTTCTAAAGTTCAGCTTTTTGGCTCATTGTGCGAACCTTTTTAAATGTCTATTATATTGAATGCACCCACAACAGTTCTGTGTAGTAATACTTCTTTCTCTCTTGGGATGAAAAGGCTTCAGCACCCAGCACCCCACAACTGGTCTATCAACAAAATGGTGAGGCATTGGAATAAGAATGATTTGATGAATTACTTCAAAATCTGTTTGTATTCTCCCACTCTGTCTTAAAGTGAGTAATGAGTTTTTTTTCTCTGCATCCTTGACAGTCCTCCACACTGGCAAGCGCTGGTTTATCATCTGCCCTGTAGCTGAGACGCCCATGCTAGACAAAGAGGAGACTACATCACACACCTCTACAGCCCAGGGTATGCTTCACATTACTTACCGCTCACTGAATCACACCCTTTAATGTGACGGTTTTGCCTTTTCTGCTGCCTGGAATATGATTTCTATAGAATAAAATGAATCGTCCTTGTCTTACTTGCTGCTGTTTATACCGAAGGCGCTGCACATGCGTTAAAGTGTGCGTGCGTCTGTGCGGTTCATCCGTTGGGGTCAGTTATGTAAGAGTGCTTCTGCAGTGGTTCTAGGCAGAAATGAAGGGCAGGATTTATACTCCAGCTGACAGAGCCTGATGGGGGGAAGAAAAGCAGTGATGTAACACTCTGGCACTCACAGGACACAAGGCCCTCTTCTTCATGGCCTCGGCTGTGTACTGTAACTCCCAATCTGTTCTCCCTCTAATTAACTCTTCTCTCTCCTTCTTAAGAATCAGAAAAGTCTGCTTCATCGTCAGTCAGGCCCGGCAGCAACACAACTGCAGTGGCTACCCCAGCGGTGTCCTCACAAAGCCCGTCCTCCTCCTCTCTGCCCCCTGCTGCTCAAACCTCAGTGCAACCTCCAGACCAAAACCTTGGCAAAGCCCGGGTCCAGCAGACTCAGCCCTGCGTAACCAAACATGACCGTGCTGCTGCTGCTGCTGCTGCTGGCGTGAGCCATCAAAACTCCCTTCCTGTGGAAGAACCTTGCATCCCTGCTGTCTCTATGGTGACAGACATGCCATGCTGTGCTATTGTGCCACCTGTCTCTCTGGATGTGAATCCCAGCGATAAAGGAGCTCTCGGTGGTTTGGTTTCGTCTCAAAGCAACCAGCCCAATGAGAAGTCCAGTCCCACCGGAGAGCTGCCCCCTCAGCTGGGCTCTCATCAGTCTGTGGTTCTGCAGCAACCGTACGCCACACCTATGCAACCTGGGACGGTGACCTCCCAGCCCCAGAGTCCAGCACATCAGACCTCCCAGAACTCACAGTCCGCAAGCCACCAGCAGCCGGCAGCCGGGGGGCCAGGAGAGTCGGACGGCGAGGGACCCCGCAGGGTGGAGTTTGTCGATCGCACCATCAAGACTCTGGACGAGAAGCTGAGAAACCTGTTGTACCAGGAGCACGCTCCCTCCCAACCATCGAGCACAACATCTGACCCCCAGGCCTCCAGCACAGAGGGTGTCGGCTCTCCTCCAGTCTCCGATGGCCAGGGTGCCGAGGGAGCACTTACCAAGAAGAAAGGGGACCCACTGGTAAAATACGGCGTCCGTGTGTGTGTGTTTGTGTGTGCTTGCATCTGTGGTTTGAAGCTGCAGGAATGGAATCATCATTAAATCGTTTTCCTGTACTGAGCTATTGATTTCACCATTGGCTGTAAAGAGCAAGCCGTAATACTGCGTTTAGAGGGAGGGGAGGGTAACAAAATTACTGCTGTCAGCACGGTAATTCATCATGATCTCTTTCTCTGGCAGCTTCAGTTTGTATCAGGGAGTGACTTATTTAGACAAAACTGAGGTCAGGAGAGGATAATAACAAGCCTAGCACATCTACGTCTTTACCATTTTCCACTATTCAAATGATTGCAGCTTCCCACACACACTCACTCCCTTTTCTCTTTCTCTTATTAGCCTCAGATTCCTGAGCGCACAGAGAGTGTGGGTGCACTAAGTGACTCTGCAGTGGCAGGTAGGTAACATTGTTTATCTAATGTCCATATCACATTATTACTGCGTGAGAGTTTAAAATTGGATAGTTTTTGAAAGAAATTCTCCCTCCTTTAGCGGCAAGCAGGGCTTTGAAAGCAAGAGACGCGACTTCCAGCTCCAGTTCATACAGCACCAAAAACCGGTTTCAAGTAAGAAAACTTTTCTTGCTCCTGATAAGCTAATCTGCTCATAACTGCCATTTAGCAAATTCAATTATGTTTGAGCTCATAATTTGACATCCCATTGTTTCCCCTGTATCCAATTTATGGCTTGAACAGTGATTGTGTTGACGTGTAGCTGATGATGATGATGATGTCTGTGAAATCCGATTTTTGTCATGATCATGAACTTCTCTTCCTCCCAGATCATCCCTACTCCGCCGGATGTCATTTACCGTTTAGAGAAAAGCAAGAAAAGCTGCAGCAGCTGTAGCTCAGCAGCACCCTCTAGTGGTTCAGGAGGCTCTTTCAGCCTGACCCAGAGCACAACTAGTAAAGAGAAGAGCAGCGTGGCTCTGGGCAGGTCCTCTGTGAAAGCTGCAGCTGATGATGAGAGGGCAACAACATCCAAAGGTCTCAGCTATCACCGCTACTCTGCTCCTCCAAACTTCTACAAGGCCGCCTCAGCTTCTAGCCCAGATGTCACCCCACGCCATCTTCCTCGGGCCCAAACCATTGACACTCCTACCCATTACCACTACCACCAGTCCTCTCACCTCTACTCTGACTCAGCAGATGAGGACAGCAGCAGCATAGCCCTCCCTCCGGCGCACCCCGCTCCTCCGGCTCATGCCCTGTCTGAGCACAGTGGCAGCGACCTCATGAAGCGAGCAGTGGCCTTCCTGCGCCGCTCTGGTCGGAGCAAAAGCGAGCAGAGCTCTGATTCACCGAGCCGACAGCCCGTGGCAATGAACGGTCACGCTCCCTCGCCTGCAGCAGGACATGCCCATTCATCTTACATCAGTAGTGACAATGACTCTGAGTTTGAGGACGCAGATATGAAGAAGGAGCTACAGAAACTGAGAGAAAAGTAAAGTATCTTGTACACGTGCACTCACAGCTGCACAAATGGGTCGCAAAGTTTGTCAGTCATCTTTTCATGAATAGTTAAACTACTCAACAGGACACAGTTCTCAGGTTTAGAGCCTTCATTTACAAAGGAGAAAATCCTATCCTATAAAATATATGGTTAACTTTTTAGTATGTTGTGACTATGCTCACTGCAAAATAGTTTGAATTTACCGGAGATATCTCACTTATTCCACTCAGGCGAACAACAGCTTCAAAATAAGCATGTAGTTTAGCACTGTTAAGTAAAAAATAATAGTAGATAGTGCAGCTAATTCTGAAATATCAGCAAATGTTAAGCCTGCATCCTTAATTCTCCAGTAGTACTTGTGTTAGTATTTGGAGGAGATGCTGATGATAGATATGTCCAAAACACAAAAGGATCTCAGTGATAAACTGAGTTCTAACCATGTTTAGTATTTATCCATTGCTGCTCGTTATGACACCGTAGGGAAATTAGGCTTGTTATCTCCCTATTGTATTGTAATAGTTATCACTTTACCAACTGATCGAAAAAAGAGTGCTTTATCACTTTGGTTAGATGCCTTGCATGTACTGTAATAACTGCAGCTGTAACATGAACTTTAAAACATTTAATCTGCACAATAGATTCTCTAAGAGAAATCCGAAAGTAACACTTGGTAATTCATTACAAGATTTGAGGTGCTGATTAATGGTTCTTTGCAAGCAGATGCGCAATGCAAAAATTGTGGTATTCCTTTTTGCAACAGTTGAGATAATATGAACTTCATTACATCAAACAAAAAAAATGCACAAATAACAGATTGCCACATGTTCACAGTGATTATTTTTGACTAATATTAATGACCATTTAAATGATCACTAACTAAATGGATACTTTGTCCTCTGAAAGAGGTTTTGAAATGAATCAGTAACCCGACGCATCTCAGCTAATGTCTCTTGACGCAGGTATCGTAAGTGTGTAAGCCATAATGACAGAGGCATTACTGGATTATGTAGTGAGCAAGTTACTGAAGGAGGCTTGAACAAGGCTGTAAAATTGAAAAGCACCCTGCCACTGGCCTTTTAGAAATCTTTTCATCTAAGTTTTGTCTGTTCTCTCATTCTTGCCAGACACATGAAGGAGATCTCTGAGCTGCAGGCCTTCCAGAGGAGTGAGATTGAGCGCCTGTACAAGGAGCTGGGAAAAACTCTGCCCCCCAACGTCGGCCTGCTTCATGCGGCACCCCCAAGTGGCCGCAGGCGTAGGGCCAGTAAACACAAGCTGAAGGCTGGAAAATTGCTCAACCCGATGGTGCAGCATCTTAAAAACAATCTTAACACCGCTGCGGAGAGGAAAGGTGTGTGTGTGTGTGGGTGGGTGACTTGGGATCTATGTGATGATTTTTGTGTCGTGGAGAGCGTTTGCACATATTTTTTGCTAAAGTAGGAAACACAGGGATGGCATCACACTCAGAAAACTGTAGGAGTGTGTGATTCACCGAATGATTCACTCTGACTCATGCTCTTTTTCTTTTTTTTTTTTGCACCAAGGTGAAAGCGCTGCCAGTTCGTCCAGCTCTCCAGCTAAAAGTTCAATTCTATCAGATGGCTCTGCCCACTCCAGTGGCAGCTCCAGCTCCGCCAATCAGCCGAACTCGGCCCCGGAGCAGGTCCACACGCAGCAACCCTGTTCCTTGAAGGGCTCTTTCTCATCAGACAACATCTACTCTGGCCTCCACAGTGATGGGATGGCTCCCCAGGCAGGCCCCGGCCAAGGTACACATTATAGGTTAATGCGCATGCTGGTATGTGTGTGGATGGGACATGCTATCTACTAAACCACCTTTAGGGTTAAGGTAATTGTTTAAAATTGTTAACGTTGCTGATTCCATCTATGTACAAATGGAGGGATCAAAAGAGGTTTGCCTTAAAGGATTACAGACACAAACAGAACCACTTCATTCTTCATACTGTATGTTGAACCACTAACGCCACATAATATTCACTATTAAAGCCATATTTTGGACACAGATTTTTAAATAAACATCAGATGGCTAGCATCTGTCAGCCTCAGGATAGCAGAGACACTTCTGCTGTGTATGTGTATTGTTTCCTGGTTCACACCATCTGTGTGGCAACTGGCAAATGCACCGATGGGGAATTTCTGAGCCGATAACGATAACCGATAATTGTTGACAAATATCCAGTGATTTAGTTGTGTAGCATTGGGTGAAATTGATATTAGTTCATATCGAGAATTTGATCTACACATCATACACAGGGGCTAAAAATGAAACGAAAAAAAAAAAGGAAATGAAATAAAAGAAAAGAGGAAAATGATTCAGAGTTAATTCACAATATTCCACAGCACTAAGAATAATGATAAGTATAAGTGTCAAAATGAGGCTCACTCTTTTTCAATAGCTATAATATTAATAAATGATTAACCAAGCTATTTATTAGTCTACTGTGCAGACAGTCACACAAAAATGGAGACGGACACATTTTTAAGGCTAAAAGTTTGGCTACTGCTGTGTCTCCATTCTAACAGACAACAACACCTGCTGACAAGTGGCAGGTAGTAACACTGGCTTTTCTTGGAGTTCACTAACAGTATTTTGAAAAGTGTCAGAGGAAGAGGAAGAATTTCTCCCAGTTTAGTTTGGTAGTGTCTCTGAAATTCTTCCCCAAGGGTCCAGTTTGGTGCTTGAAGTCGTAGCAGTTGGCTTTTTTGTTATTTCCCATTTGCTTTTTACATAACAAGCAAGATGAACCTTAAGATAGTCTCCGTAGCCCAGTGGCTTTGTGCTGCTATCTGAATTGCTATCTGAATGTTTTTGTTAGGTGCCTTAAAACCTTCAACTGTTGTGTTGTGTAACTGGCTTTTATCTTGCTTTAAAATATTGTGGTTGAGATGTATTTCTGAATAATTTAGCCATAATTAATATTATTTACTCATTTTAATGTGTTGAATACTTTAACTTTTGTTCAACAGAAAAAAATGTTGCTACATTGTAATCTTAGTGTATTTTCTGATTTTACATGATAAGCCTTTCAAAGGATAGAAATGGCAAATGAATAACAAATTGCAAGAAGACAACCCCAATACGCTAACACAGTGCCTTTTCTCTAACTTCTATAACATGGCTTTCTATTATCAGTTGTATTTATTGGCTGAAATTCCATCATCAGATGGATGACAAGTAAATTTCCCATTAATCACCAGATAATATAGTGGGATCCTGCATATGGTGCACTCCTTCTTAGTATCCTTTGCTGGTGCTTTTGATGGTGGGGGTTTCTCATCCCAGTCTCTGTGCACTTTTACAAAGTGTCTCTCTTGTTTCTTCTCTTCTTCCCTCTTATATTCATTTTTACAGGCTGGACGGTTTACCACCAAACGTCAGAGAGAGTCACCTATAAATCTAGTAGCAAACCACGCACTAGATTCCTCAGTGGACCTGTGTCTCTGTCCATCTGTTTGTATTTGTTCTTTTCTATTTCCCCTCACTCATTTCCATCTTCTCTTTATTTAACCTACCTCTCTTTTCTGTCGTCCAAGTTTGTTTTATTTAAATATATAACAGTACATCATCGTCCTATCACTCGCCCTGTCCCTCGGCAACATCAAAGCTTGTCTTTTGTAGGTTTTTTTTTTTCTTGACAGCCAGAGGATACCCATTACACATCATATAAAAGTCAGTTGAATTTGTTTAACATAGGCACACTCCATCAGAGTTAAAGGCTTGTGCAGCCAGAAAATGTTTCCTTATCTTCAAGCAATCATTGACACAGGTTGTATTCCTGTGAAGCTTGTCTTATGGCTTATAACTTCACTGGAAGACTCCCCCACCCACTGATTCTACTGATAGACGATGCAAATGGTGCAGAAATGTTTGTGGACCGTAAACTTAGAAAATAGCACTGCTGATTCACAGGCTGTTTCATGTTTCCAAAAACAGAGCTCAGCAAGTACGCTCAAGTTTAGATTCTGCCTTTATTTATAAACCAGGGTCCATTTTGAAATGGCTGTTTTGCATTTTTCCAAGTGTCTGCTGTCCAGAGTTTACAATAAAATGACTGGACAGGAGTAAGTGCATCTGCCACCCATGATATTTCTAAAAGTCCATTTATGAATCAAGCTTTTGACTTTATTCTGATTTTAAAGATATTGTCAATGTGATTAGTGTAATCTCACTATTCTGACAGTTGTTGCTGTAGAGTATATTTAAATACAACTACTACACAACCACTTTGTGATGGTATAATTAAATGCACAGTGATTTGTGCATGTATGCAAGAAGTGCTTAAAGCACGCAGAGATGTAAAATAGTCTCTAGTTAAAAACATGTAGTTTACTTTTGAAAATAGATCACGACAGCTTCTTATCTTCACCTCCATGCAACTGGTTGATCGCTTATCTCTGCTGAATAGTTGCAGGATGATTTCAGACATGTTGTGCCTTGTGTGTGCACTTAGATCAGGTGTTGAGATAACAACTAGGTTTCAGCAGTTGGATTTGTTGTTTAGTTTGTTATACTGAAATATGATGCAGTGGCTCCCTAAATGGATTGTTGAAAATAAATAGAGCAGCTTTGTTATACCTGCTGGTCTACATTATTGGATAGTCTATTTTTATAGGTGTGCTGGAACAAAATGTTTTGTTATTTGCATAAACGTGGCCTCGTTTCATCATTTAGTAATGGCCATTTGACAAACATGCTTAAACAGTAGTAGATCTGTACAATATATGTTCATGAAGATTTTGATATTAATCCTCCAGATGAGAGGTTCTGTCTCTGGTGATCAGAGAGACTGAAACTGAACCACTGGTTCTATGATTTCCTAATGACCACAAAGAGTCTGGCCACTAATATATTATCTTTGCATGAAGATTGAAAAGGAAACATCTCCAGGGTGTACATATCTCTTATTAATCTCTATGTGTGACCTCAAATACTTCAATTGATGACAATGATAATAATTGTACAGTAGGTACTTATCCGTACAGTCTTTCCTCTGGCAATTATACACAATTGACAGTTACATTCATAACCATTCATTTGTGGGTACGATGCCTCCTCCCCCCTCATACAAATGCTTTGTGCAGTGCTTCTGGCTTTACCAAAAAAAACAGACCCCACAAGCACACTAGGGCTTGTGAATGGCTCGTCCTCTCCAAACATGGGCCTGAGGTCAGATCTGTAACGACACCGTGTGCCTGTTTGTACAAATGCGCGTTATGTGTGTGTACATGTGAGAGAGAATGACGAAGCCCTTTATACCCTATTTATTTGTTGTGTGTCTCCATCCACTGTTAATTTTGACAACATCTCCCAAGTCAAGGCACTTTGCCAAAGTCAGCGGTCCTGTGTATACTAACACAGAGAACCCACGCCCCCCACACACGCCCCACGCCCCCCCAGACCTTCCCTGATAGGCAGGGCCGTTTGCTGTGGTAGAGGAGAGCGCTCTCTGTCCCTCATGTTTGGACGGAGAAGACGTGCATGGTGCAGACGCCAGGCAGGGCACTGATGGAGACTTGCTCCGCCATACGAAGGGCTGTATCATCAATATTACTACTTTTTGTTTTTCTTCCTTCCACCTCTCTTGAGTTACCTGCATGTTTCTGACAAGTGCTGACTCTGATGAGCTCCAGCTAGTATCTGTGTGCTCTTTAAGTTTTATTTCTTTTGGTTTCACACTTTGTTTCACAGGCATTCTCACACGGACAAAGGGATCTCTTTTTAATCCAGGCTCCACTCCTCCTTTATTTTTTATTTTTTTATTTTTTAGAAAACACTTATCCTGTTATGATCTCTCCTTATGAACCAAATTGCCTAATAATTCATACATAATCTTATAGATGGAAATTATCACACATATTTGTAAAACTTTACTATTAAATTGATAGATGACTGTACTTCACCAGACTTCTGTCAAACACAACATTGTTTTTTTGAAAAAGGAAAACATCAGTAAGTTCATTCTCATTCATACTAACAAAGTTATGAGAGATGAAATTAATTAATGTGCAGCATCATAAATCACAGGTCAGCGTCAGCTTATCAAATACACTTATATCTAATAGTTGAACAAATTTCTATTTAAAAAAAAAAAGAAAACACTTAGGCTCTTTTCCAGTCTTCCTCACTGATTTTTAAACCCCTTGTCCTCCTTTCCTCCTTCTCTCTCTCCCCAATTGTTTTGATAGCTGAATGTGCTATTGAAGCAGCTTGTCCACATACTTGTGGTGTGCAGTGTGTTCTGGCCTAACTGTTTCTGTCTTGTGCTGTTTTACCTTTTTATAGGGTCCACTCTGAAACGACTATGTCTAGGCAAAGAGCGCAGTAGTAGTAACTATCTCATTTACTTTCTTACTCTCTGTCTTTTCTTACTGTCCTCACTATTTTAGTCCTTATATATGTATGTCCACTTTATGTTTTCGTTTTGTTTTGGCACTTTGAAAATGTGGCAGTTCTTTGTGGATACTCTTTAGATGGTTGCATTCATTTATATCTGTTGTTGTTTTTGCATGGCAGTGTGCCTACGTGTTTTGATTGCTGAATTCTGTCATTGCTTGCATATCGAACATTTCATTTGTCTGTGATTACTCATCTAAGTCATGTTGCAATCCTTTGGCTGCTATGTTGGCATAATGTGTCACAGTTGTAGCTGTATACACATTTACACTGGCCTCAAAAAAACTCCATTAGGACTACTCTTTATTAGTATTGGAAGTAGACATTCAAGGAGGAGAAATTATAGGCTCACTGCATCACGAGTGCCTTAAAGTACAGCCATACAGTAGCCAATAGATTTGACAGGCATCTTAATTTGACTTGGACAATTGTTTTAAGACCATTTGTGTCTTTTCAGGGTCCTCACTCAATACCACCACAGCCACAGCCGCAGCCACAGCTCAGACACAGCCGCCACTCACCACAGCCACACCCTCACCATCCCCTCGGCCAATCACACGGCTCGCTCAGGTCCAGACCAACAACAGCAACAACAAGAGAGGCACGTTCACCGACGATCTTCACAAGCTGGTGGACGACTGGACGAAGGAGACCGTTGCCGCGGCCAATCAGCCACGACCCTCGCTGAACCAGATCAAACAGCAAAGACGCCAACGCGACCTGGGAGGCAAAGCACCGCCCATGGGAGCAGCTGCACAGGAGGTACTCAGTGATAGATGATTATGGCTCAACAACAACAACGGACCCGTTCGGTTTGATATCATTTAGACGGGAGTTTTGTGTTCTTTTGTAAAACAACTCCCTTCTGTTCCAGATGAAATGCCATGTTGGTCCCAGCAAGTTCCAGCTGCCTCTTTCCTGCCCCCTGACTGCTGCTTTAGGCCCTGGTATGCCTACAAGCCTAGCTCCCAGCCCCACAGCAATGCTCCCTCCTGGGTACCTTCTGCCAGCTGGCTCCTATGGCGCGATGGGTCCCGGTCCTCTTTACCCTCAGCAGTGGCCCGGCATGCCTAGTCCTGTAGGGGCCGTGGGTCCTGTAGGTCTGCTTGGTGCTGCAAGAATGATGCCCTATGCCACAATGGCAAACCCAGGGATCCAAGCCTACCCTCTGGTCATGCACAAGCCTGAGAATGGCCCCTGTCCAAAAACCACTAGGACTACCTAATCTGCTAATTAGAATTTGTCAGTGTGCAAGCGGGATAGTCCAACTCCTCTCACTGCTCCGATTTCACCAGAGCTACAGCTGTACATAGTCTGAAACTGTAAATAACATGACAGAGTGTTGATATTCTTTATACAACACATATATCTGTAGTAAATAGTGTGTGCGCGCGTGTGTGTGTGCGTGCGTGCGTGTGTGTGTGTGTGTATACTATACAGTACATGTTAATAAGTATGTCTGAATACCTAATGCTTTTTGGCTTCGGTCTTGACTAAACTCAGCCATATGAGACATTTTGTCTGCGGTCATGAAAACATATTTCACTATTACTGCAGTTTTCACATTGATTTTGCCTTTCTCTGTGTTCTTTACACTTTAAACACTACATTGGAATCCAAATACCAGTGGTTTTGAGAAACGGTAACAGGACAGTATTTACAATGAAAATATTCGAAGGAATGTAGTGCCTTGAACATTGATTAGGGTTCAAGCCATGAAGGAGCAGAACCCGGTCGTTTTGTTTGTTTCTTTGTTTGTTTGTTGCTGTTGTTGTTTTTTTTCAGATAATTTTATTTTTTTGTCTTCTGCTGTGGCTCTGATTGCTGTGAGCTGGAATCAGTTAGAAACATAAAACGTGGCCCTGTAACTGGAATTGCATGTGCTTCCCAAGACATATGAGCCCCATCGACACAATAGTGGTGGTGGTGTTATTCAGGCCCAAAAATACAGTTTTGGAAAGGCCACGCCCCCTCTGCCAATTAAAGCTTCTCAAACCTGTTGCCGTGAAAGCCACTGCGACCAAATCTTCATTGGACCAAACTTAAAATTAGTACAAAGCTTGTGGATATCAGATCTTGTTTGGTTTTCACAACATTGACTGATGAAGTCCACATGGGGCAGGGCGTTGCAGGAAATTGGCCATTACACAACAATGTGTCCGTTCTCAATAAATCTTAGTGGACACTTTCATTCTGTTTTGGGGAAGCATCACAAACACCAAAAAGCAAGTATCTCAAAATCTGGCCGACAGAACTTCACCAGTTTAGGTGTGCATGTTCTGGGGAAGGATTACCAAAATCTTAAGTGCCATATTGATTGAAGCAAGGGGGCGTGGCTTATCTTAGATTTGCTGTCAACTAGAGATGCTTTTGAGCATTTCGGACACATCCTCCTGAACATTCACATCAAGTTTCATTCGAATTTGACGGAAGGGGTTATAAATGACAGTGTGTCACTGGTCTCACTCCCTTAAACAGAATTGAGCTAAGTGATCCGACTTCACTTGGCTTTATCAAGCCTGAAACCCGCTCATTGCTGCTCACAGCTTTAATCTTGGCAGATTGAGCTGCGCTGAACCCGAAAGCGTTGCTTTTTTTTTCTCCTTCTGTGTAACAAAGCATGTCTGCATCCAAGTTATTTTAATTGATGATAGCTTGACTGCAGTCTTTTTTTTAATGCATTATGGACACTTTTTGTTTTTGGTTTACATATGAATGCCCTTGTAGTACTGCACTATTAACACAGTATATGCTCTTATTTAAAAAATAAAATCATGTTTTAACCCTTGTTTACTTTCCACCCCTGTGACAGATGGAATGCCATAGTGGTGAGACGTACCGTTGCCTTGCAGAAATAAATGGTTAATGTACGACTGATCTAGGGAGGAAAAATAATTACGCCAGCAGCCAAAATCCACTTTTTCAGGTTGAATGGTTCAGTTGGACACAGCCCCCTTTTTTGAAAAGACAACATGTTGGACAGCATAAGAGTTGACAGTGTTGTACCCTTGTGCTCAGAGGAGAGGCAGTGTCCAGAGCCTATATTTCTGTCTACAGTATATGCCTCTGGTGGTGTTCTGATCAGAATGTAGCAGTTAATATATTTGATGGCTTGAGGCTTAAAAAGTGCAATTTAACCCCTCCACAAAGCTTTGATCGTGGCTTTGCCACAAGCCTTATCTCTGATGTGTGCAACAGGAGCAAGCTGAAAAGTTGAACAAAGTTACAAATCACTAAGCAACAGACAAAAAAAAAATACCAGGCAAAGTATACACATTACAAAAATCACCCTGCAGACTCTGACTTCACTACTGCTAAATGTTCTTTCAACTTGGCTGTCCTATTACAGCATACACTGTATGTAAAATGTTCTGTGCAATCACCAGTTAAGTCTGATGTTTTTAACTTATTTGATGTTTAAAGCTTGATTTTTGATGCTGCTATTGTCTGAGGTGATTCCACTGTACAGTTAAGCATTCACATAAGATGGTACTTAAAAATAAAAGACTTCTCAAATTATCAGATGAGACGCTCACAAAGCAGTGTTATTGCCTTGTTGAAATTTTGATGTGTTGATTTCCCAGGTTGCTTTTAATGATAGCCTTTTTTTTTTCTTGTCAGTAATATATTGCAAAATTTAAATGATACTTGATGTGGGAGATTTGCACAACAGATAGTCTCCCTTACTTCTAACCTATGTTAAAAGGTTTCTTTCACTGTATATAGTGGTTTTCACCGCCTGTACTTTTTTGTTTTTATCATTGACGAGCATGGCCAATTTTTCATGCACCACACAGCAAAGATAAACAATGCAGCTACTACGGTTAGAAATTTCACATCTCCACAACACATTTGAAAGGTTTCAGCACCCCAATCCTTCCAAGCTGTGAATTGTACAGTTTTCTTGTAGTTTATATTTGTACATTTTGTTTGTTTAACTGTTAAGGGGTGGTGGTGGTGGTAGTGGTGTTGGAGGGGTTGCTTTGATGTATATTATTCCATCAATTCGGTTTGAATTGGACTTTTATAGGATATTATGCAGAGTCTTCTGCTTTGGTGAAATACTTCCAGTAGTAAGAGATTTCTGTTCTCTGTCACTTGTAATCTGGTACATTTTGTTCACCTCCCTTGCTGCTAACTCACCGTGAGCAGAGGAGGGAATAACTATTGTTGATGTATTCATTTGGGTGCAGTGGTCGGAGGGAGAGCTGAGAGGCAACAGTGCAGGAGCAGCCGTGATACTTCCCTGCTCGGTTCATCTCGCCTCTTGTCTGGACAGCATTGCCCCCTGGTGAATATGTTCAAGTTGTCCAAGGCTTGTATTTAAACTGTGTGGGACTGCTTCTGCCTGCTGGATGTCCCACTGCATTACCCCACCCTACCCTGCAGCACTCTAATCACAGACTGTATGTTGAGAGAGAAATAAATATTATTTTGTGCTTGATACTGTGTGTCATTGTTTTTATTTCTATGTGAATTTATTTATGGCTACACCATAGTAAAAATGCATTTCAGATTGAGATATATATATGATATAATATAATATACTCAGTTCAAAATGTCCTAATCAACTGTGGTTATATTAACCCACATAGAGAATCTACCAGTGGTAATGTATTTACTTGAATGTGATGGTATAGTCCTGCTCATACAGTCTGTGGTCCTGACCATAGACCGACATCTTTGAAACGAAGACACAGATTCGCGACATTCAATAGTGGGTCAAGTATAAATGAAAAATAAATCACACAACAAATGTTAAAAAAAAGAAATGTATTTTTTGTTATTATTAAACATTTATTTGAAGACGAAAAAAGCAAACTGGGGGTCTGTTTTTACACCAAAATAGATAGAAAATAGATCCCGCTTTGTGTGGCGAATGTGTCATCCCGCGTCTGCGTCTGCGGCGTAACGTTACAGCAATGGTTGCCCCTTTTGTTCAGCCGAGTTTCTGACTTATTCCCAACACAATGAACTGATCGGGATGTTATATTGTTTCATAAAATCATTTCACTGCACCTATGGCCTCCTGTGATCTCGTCCTGGATTATCTAATGAATTAAAAAAGCGACCTGCAAACAACAACCCTTTCCGATCTGGTGTGAGGTTGGCGAAGCACGCAGTCTTGAGGAACGTGGAGTAGTAAGTGTTTATAACGTCGGTCCAGATCTGTAGCGTTTTCACTGCTGAGGGCTCATGTTGTGGCTAAATTGGATACATTTGTCTCATTATAGGCGCACATTAAGTGTACATTTCACGTTGTTTTATTTTTATATACACTCAAAAACACGAAGTAGTAGTCCAGTCCTGCTGCAGAATAACCCAGGCTTGTTTTCCTCGTATCACACATGCAAGAGCTGTTATATCCCAGAGGGGGAGAGAGAACTAATATGTTCATCGATCTTAGAATAGATATGTGATCGAGAATCAAATCTAATCATATTTGCTGTATGTGTTACAGTACGGACAGTAAAAACAGACATTTGGCTGCTCAGTATCTTGGTATTTATTCACAGGATGAGGTCATTGTGGAGGGAAACACAGCAAGAGAGGCTGAGTGGTCATCTAAGTTAAGGCGACAGTGTATGTGTGCGTGCGTGTGTGTTACTTTATTAAACACTCTCTCTTTCGTTGATAAATTGTTGCTAAATGTACTAAAAAAAAATGCGTAACGTTTTAAAACGGCGCCTCTCTGTCTTTGTGTAGCTAACCTCTGCTACAGTTTAGCACGCGAATTAAACCAAACTAGTTCACGTTTCCGACCTGAATGAAACACTAAGATGAAAAATAAAATGAACCAACAGTTGCAAAACAAGCGTGTTATTAACCATGTCTTGTCGGAGGTAGGTGTGTGTTGTTGTTTTTTCCCGCACTGTGGCCGCGCTATTTGGAAAAGTGAATTGTTGTTGTTTGCTAGCTGCTGTTAGCTTGTTGCTAACAGCGCCAGGCTCAGGCTGCAATGTTTCATTGTTTGAGGAGGAAGCAGCAGCAAAAAGAAATGCTACGGCTAACGTTAGCTGGGCTAGAAAGCATTAAATTGCAAAAATGTTCTTCAGTTTTCAAGCTAAACGTGGGCTCTGTTGTGTTGTGATGAACCCCACCTTCTTCTTCCATCCCAGGGGGGCTTCAATTTACTGTCAGCTAGTTGAACTGTTGTGCCGCTTGTTTTTCTGCACTGCAACCAAACATAACTGTAGTAAGCAGGGACCAACAGATGCAACAAAAAGAAAATATTGACCTGAACTGCACCTGTTATTTCACTGACAGAACAAAACATTTTTTTTTCTTGCTGCTGCTGAGTCTGGGGGGTCACGGTCACGTGACTGCACCATAACAGGTGCACAATGTGCGGGCACGACTTGTCTAGACTGCTGTGTGTCTACCAGCTATTAGTTGAGTGGCAGCATCTTGTAGGCTGCCTAACTAATGTTTTTTCTGCACACACAGCACAGTCTGAATGAAGTCTCTTGATCTGATGCTCCTGTGCTTGTCTTTCCCTCTTTCAGATGTAATCTTGAACAGCATCTGTCCCAGCAGTGGCTGTTGGCACAATGGGGCTGGACTTTGACGTGAAGACTTTCTGTCACAATCTGCGGGCCACCAAGCCACCTTATGAGTGCCCGGTGGAGACTTGCCGCAAGGTTTACAAGAGCTACAGCGGCATCGAGTATCACCTTTACCACTATGACCACGACAACCCAACTCCTGCACAGACTGTACCCCAGAAGAAGAGGAAGGGACGACCGCCTCGAGCATCGCTGGCGGGGTCGGGGGATACAGATGATGGTGGGGGCAATGGAGGTGGAGGACGGGGGGAACACGGGGGGAACACCCCTGGTAGCCCGAACCGGTCCGAGCGTTCCCACTCCCCAGGCAGAGAGACGATGACCTATGCCCAGGCTCAGCGCATGGTGGAGCTTGAGATTCAAGGACGCATTCACCGCATCAGCATCTTTGAGAACATTGATGTGGTGTCAGAGGAGGACAGCGATGCAGAGGATGCTCCCACATCCGGTACAGGTGGTGGCGGCGGAGGTGTGTGTAACGGTAGTGACGGTGGAGCTGGGGGCAGCGAGGTAGGAGGGAGTGGCAAGGACCGGCCAGATATCCCCTCCTCGAACGGGGGCAAAGCCACCCCAAAGTCTGGGAAGCACAAGAGTAAAGAAAAGAAGAAGGATGGCTCATCCCATCATCACAGCACGCAGTCCGGGCCTGCAGTCAAACTCCCCGAGGCTGTGTTCAGAGAGCTGGACCAAGAGAGACCTGATGCCCCTCCTCGGCCGTCGTCTTACTACAGGTCTGCATTGAGAATTATAATCTGGTTCATGAATAATTACATAGCAGCTATTATAATTAGAGGCAGAATTATTAAGTACATGGCAGGCACTGTAAAGACAAAGGGGATGCATCTGTAGAGGAAGTCTCTTGTTTTATACAGAACACTGATTATTATGAAATACTTAAGCACACAGTCACACATGTGTTTGCAGTTTTGCAAACAGATGTTATTGCACATACCAGGAAATTAATTTCACCCCAGATTCCCAGCATTATTCTGTAATGATTTCCTCTTTCTACAGAAAAGTGAAGTGGATGTTAACCGTACATACGTATATACATACTTTCTGATGTAACATATATTATACATGTTTTTTCACTGCTCTGGTGTTCAGGTACATTGATAAGTCTGTGGAGGAGCTGGATGAGGAAGTGGAGTATGACATTGACGAGGAGGACTACATCTGGCTTGATATAATGAACGACAAGCGGCGGCGTGACGGTGTGACACCCATCCCTCAGGAGGTTTTTGAGTACCTGATGGACCGCTTAGAGAAGGAGTCCTACTTTGAGAGCCACAACAAGGTACCTGAACTTGTATAATGAGAAGGAAGATGATGCTTTGACACAGAAACTTATCTAGAAACGCTGATCTCTCCCACTTCCTCCTCAGGCCGACCCCAGCACCCTGATCGATGAAGACGCTGTGTGCTGCATCTGTAACGACGGAGAGTGTCAGAACAGCAACGTGATCCTCTTCTGCGACATGTGTAACCTGGCGGTGCACCAGGAGTGCTATGGCGTGCCCTACATCCCGGAGGGCCAGTGGTTATGTCGCCGCTGCCTGCAGTCGCCGAGTCGAGCCGTGGACTGCGCTCTCTGTCCCAACAAAGGAGGAGCTTTCAAACAGACTGACGATGCACGTTGGGCACATGTGGTGTGTGCCCTGTGGATCCCAGAGGTAAATCCATACACCAGCCCATGCATGTTTGATTAGAATTACATAATCCTGCAGCTACTGTACTGAGGTGCCCTGCATTGTGTCGTGTTCATCTTTGCTGCACAAAGATTTCAGTATTAGTCTCTTATTTCCCTCACAATCAGATGTTCTTCATTTTACACACCTGAAATGATGTATTGTCGGTTGAATACGGTGTGAATCAGCTAATTATCTCATTACTACCCTTAAAGGGATAGTTCACCCAAAATTGAAATTTCACTCATTATCACCCTCATGTCGACTAAGGGCTGGGAGAAGTTTCAGAGTTATCCGTGGCTTCTCTGAGTTACAGGGGGTCTCGGCATAGCAGTGCATGTCCATATAACGGTTGCAAATGGACACCAACTGTCTTCGTAACAAAAAGACACACCAAAAAACACACCAAAAAACATCCAAATACCTCCATGCTGCTTGTATGTAATGTCTGTCTTGTATTGAAGCCCCGAAATGCGAAATTGTCCTGAAAAAAAAGAATCTATATTTCAAGCTTGTTTGTAGCGGAAGCTCCTCTTCCCGGTTCGTCAAATTTGGACGAACCAGGGTCTGTCCTCTTCCCAGTTCATCCAAATTTGACGAACCAGGAAGAGGAGCTTCGAGAAGCTTCCGCTACAAAACAAGCTTGAAATATAGACTTATTCAATTTTTTTCGGGACAATTTCGCATTTCGGGGCTTCAATACAAGACGGACATTACATACGAGCAGCATGGAGGTATTTGGATGTTTTTTGGTGTGTCTTTTTGTTACGAAGACAGTTGGTATCCATTTGCAACCGTTATATGGATGCACTGCTATGCCGAGACCCCTAACTCAGAGAGGCCACGGATAACTCTGAAACTTCTCCCAGCCCTTAATCGACATGAGGGTGAGTAGATAATGAGTGAAATTTGAATTTTGGGTGAACTATCCCTTTAAATAACGTTTATTACAGTATTATAATACAGTGTTTTTTTTAATGCTTCTCCTCAGGTCTGCTTTGCTAACACAGTCTTTCTGGAGCCGATTGATAGTATTGAGCACATCCCTCCCGCACGCTGGAAACTCACCTGCTACATCTGCAAGCAGCGCGGCTCGGGCGCCTGCATCCAGTGTCACAAAGCCAACTGTTACACAGCCTTCCACGTCACCTGTGCGCAGCAGGCCGGCCTCTACATGAAAATGGAGCCCGTCAGAGAGACGGGCGCCAACGGCACCTCTTTCAGCGTCCGCAAGACGGCTTACTGCGACATCCACACGCCGCCGGGATCGGCCCGGCCTCTGGGAGGAGTCGGCGGGGCCAGCATGGGCTCGTCTCACAGCGAAGGAGAGCTGGAGGAAGACGACGAGCCCAGCATCGGCCACGACGATGACTCCAAAGGTTGGAGCTCCGAGCGAGCCAAGAGGGCGAAGGCGAAATCGAGGCTGAAGATGAAGAGAGCGAGGAAGATCTTAGCGGAGAGGAGAGCTGCCGCGCCAGTGGTGTCTGTACCTTGTATACCTCCCCACAGGTAGGGATGCACATGTTGTATCTGTACTCTATGTGCTTGGGACTCACCATATACCAATAAAGAATATTTATATTAATAACATGGCAGTACAAAAATTTAATTTAGTTTTTGTTTCCCCCCAGGCTCAGCAAAATTACCAGTAATTTGACGGTACCCAGGAAGAGTCAGTTCATGCAACGACTTCACAGCTACTGGACCCTGAAGAGACAAAGTCGCAACGGTGTGCCTCTGCTGCGCCGGCTCCAAACCCACCTGCAGTCACAACGACATATCGACCCGCTCCCACCACAACCAGCATCACAGCTTCCCTCAGTGAGTAGTGACGGGGTATATCATTATAATTCTCTCTATAATTGGCTCAAACTGTTGTATTAACATGTATGTGGGGTTTTTTTTTCGCTTACAGGTGTTGCAGAGGGACAGTGAGGAGAAACAGACGGCTCTGAAGGAGCAGCTGAAGGCCTGGCAGAGACTGAGACACGACCTGGAGAGAGCCAGGTTACTGGTGGAGCTCATCCGCAAGAGGGAAAAGCTCAAGAGGGAAACGGTAAGACACAAATTAGATTTATTTCCCTAACCAAACTTTTAATACAAGCAACAGTTATTCTCAGAAAGCTACATTAGTCACCATTTGTGAGTCAGTCCGACTGCTTACACATAAAGTTGAATGGTTTAGCCGTTTTTTATTCACATACAGCAGGTTTACATTGCATAATATGTGTAAATTCTTGAATGTTTCGTTGATCAGATTAAAGTGCAGCAGATGGCGCTGGAGATGCAGCTGACTCCCTTCCTGGTGCTGTTGAGGAGTACGTTGGAACAGTTACAGGAGAGAGACACTAACAACTTTTTCACTGAGCCTGTACCACTGGCAGAGGTAAATCACAAAGACACACACACACAGACACACACAGTTAATTTTATTTGTGTCAACTTTTTATTTGTGATTTTTAAAGGGACAACGAGGAGTTTTGGAAAAGCGAAGCGTTTTCACACTACATTTATGAGCTTCCGCGCACACCGTGAAATTCTTTGACCGGCGCAAGACGGACTCATGTTTTCATTCATCAAGAATTAAAATCAGAGGTTCAAAGACGATCACATACCGTCGTAGTTCCGACCGTAAACTGCGATTCTGCGGCGTTATTCTCATAATTCGCCGCAAAACCAAAAGTAAAAAACGCTGGTCGGCTCGACCAGCATTTCCGCCACCACTAATAATAACAAAATAACGATAGAGACAAAACGATATATTTATCGAAAATGGGTCCATTAACAAGTGTGGGTAGCGTAGATTCATCCACATTAACGTGAGACTTTTTTTTAACCAAATAGAAACTCCTCGTTGTCCCTTTAACAACATGGGTTTATTTGTGTAATCTCCATGCTCATCTATTATTAATTTATAATAATTTATTGATACTACATGATATTTTTTTTGTCCTCAGGCCTCGGCCACTTTATTAGGTACACCTTTATAGTCTGTCTCTGCTCCATGTTCTCCCTTTATTAAGCTTATAATGGCCAGTTTTTGTTAAAACCCTCTGATACTGGTGTCAGATGCAAAATTTGAATACTGGTCAGGCTAAAAATCTGATTTATCTTTTATCAAAGAATATCAAGTTTGGTAACACTTTACAATAAGGGTCCCTTAATTAATGTTAGTTAGTACATTATTAAGCATTAATTAACTGTTTACAGATATATTAATAATCATTATTATGTATTACTTAGGATTAGGAAACACACAATTAATGTAGCCTATTAGTAAGCAGTTAATTAATGTTTGATGCAAAGTTGACATTATTTGAGATGTCCTTGTTATGAGAACTTGCCATACCGGTAATTTTTAAAGTTTGGCAATTAGGTCTGCTATGACAGTTTAAATTGTCTTTATGTCAAGTTCTCATAACAAGGACATCTTAAATAATGTCAACTTTGCATCAAAAGTGACATAACTTACTGAATGACACTTAACGACAGCTGTCATAAGTATTCATTGATGTTTATGACAGCTGTTATGTCATGGTTACGACAGTGTTATATGAATACCTATTCAAGTAAAGTGTTACCATTAATGTTTACTACTCAAAGTTAGTTAATAAATTATTAAGTTGAATAATGTAATTAGTTATCATTATGTATGCGTTACTCAGCATTAATTAACACATTCATCTATATATTAATGCTTAATAATGTACTAACTAACCTTAATTAAGGGACCCTTTTTGTAAAGTGTTACCTCAAGTTTTATTTCTACAACCAACATTTCCAACAATTTAATTCACCCACACCTCATCTGGGGTGGAAAATGTGTTGGCGATGCCTCTGCCTGATGTTTACCTGCTTCCTCTCCAGGTGCCAGACTACCTGGACCATATTGACACTCCAATGGACTTCCAGACCATGTGGAACCTGCTGGAGTCCCATCGCTACCTCACTTTCGAGGCCTTTGAGGCAGACTTTGGCCTCATTGTCAACAACTGCCTCAAGTACAACGCCAAGGACACAGTGTTTTACCGTGCTGCCCTGCGACTCCGAGAGATGGGCGGGGCCGTCATGAGAACAGCGAGGCGCCAAGCCGAACGGATCGGCTTCGACTACGAGACTGGCATGCACCTCCACCGAGAGCCGAGCCCGGAGAGTCAGCGCGACCAGGAGCGAGACAGGGAGAGGGAGAGGGAGCGGGAGCGGGAGAGAGAGAGGGAGCGAGAGAGGGAGCGTGAGCGAGAGCGAGACAGGGATAGAGAAAGAGACCGGCCTTTGTCTTCTAATGAAGATGGTAAGTGATCTCTCACAGGAATTTGGCAGCCATAGCTGTTTTTCTTGAGCAACAAATGAAACATAGGTGAGAGGCAAAATATGTTGGATATTTTATCTTATCAAAGAGACCTTGAACTGTTATGGCACCTTAGATTTGATGAAGATACAGCGTGTATTCAGATTCATTATGCGTGGATATGTGGTGTGAGAAGCAAAAATTAAATTTAGACATCATTTAACACAGATATGAATCTAAGTAGACAGTGTGCACACCTGTCTATTCACAGAAATTGACAGATGTCTGTCTCCTGTACTTGCAGTAAGAAAATGCAGTAGGAGGATGTATAAAGTGTTGTAGAATTTATAAAAATATATATATTATTATTATCTTTTAGCAAAGCATGTAATGTGCAGTCTTTTCTAAGCATGACAAATTGGAGGAGTGTGGGAAGCTGGGGGGTCTTGAGGAGGGCACAAAGAGACCGAGGCCTAACAGTATGAAATGTGGTTCTTGTAGAGATAACATTAGAAGAAGAATAAAGACTTAGCTCTCGGCGTTTGTTGAATGTTTGTTACAATAATCTCCTTGTCACAAGCACCAAGTGCGTGAGGATGATGCTGAATAGGAATGGATTGTAGAGACAAACGTGCAGTGAAGGCGCTTGACCAGAAGGCGGCGCATATCATTCATGCAGCCAAGTAAAACAACAAAAACATTGTCTTGCGTCTTCTTTGACCTCATAACCAGGGTTTCCCGCTTTTTGTGCTCATTTCTTTGGTTTAAAACCAACCTCAGAAATCCTACCAACCGCTGTGACCTTTAGTTACATTCATAAACTCTCTTACTTCCTCTAAAGTTGTTTCACTTGTCTCCCACAGACCTTCTCCTGCCAGAGAACAGGCGGCGGCTGCCACTGGAAGAGCAGCTGCATTTCCTGCAAGTGCGTCTGGACGAGGTCAGCTCTGGAAAGCACAGCATCGGTCAGTCGCGTCGGGCCAAAGCTCTGAGGAAAGAGATCAGCGTCATCAAGAGGAAGCTCGCACACCAGCGGGAGGGAGGCTCCGGCATGGGGGGGCGGGAGTCGGTGGGAGGAGGAGACAGGGGTTCTTCTCTCCCGCATCACCCATCCTCGTCAGTACACCACGATGAGGGGGGAGAAAGCAGTAGCCAGGAGATTGGTGGAAAAGGTGCATTTAAGGACAATTCCGGGCAAATTCAACTCGGGGCTGTATTTTCCTAACATTTTAGGTCTAAAAGAAGGAATCTGAAGATTTTCAGTTTAATTGCTCCTGTTTTGCGGTAGTTGTGTGTCTGTCCCCGCATCGCCACGGCAGCAATGAATGGGAGCGGATGCAAGTTCCGCTGCTTAGGCTGTTTACATCCCTCAAAGCTGCAATTATTTTCCACAGACAGCGTCAGATGGCTACTCAAACATGCACCGAGAAGTTTATTTACTTCAAGCAAGCCGACATGTTTGTAAAACTAGATCTAATTCAAAGTCTCCCGGAGTCTCGCGCGAGACCCAAGTTGTCGTGCACGGTGTGTTCACGTGCAGTGGGAACACAGAAATATCAACTCTCTCATACTCTCATTCATTGCTGCCGTGGCGATGCAGGGACAGACACAACTAGCGCAAAACAGGAGCAATTAAACTGAAAATCTTCAGATTCCTTCTTTTAGACCTAAAATGTTAGGAAAATACACCCCCAAGTTGAATTTGCCCGGAATTGTCCTTTAAGGAAGATATATCATACCATCATAACAAAACGTAATTAATGTTTGTTTGCTTTTCTAACCTACAAACACCTCTCCTATTCAAGATATGAGTGTCTCCTCGTCTGCGCTGGCTCCAGAGGTGGGCCGTCGGACGTCTGTCCTCTTCTCTAAGAAGAACCAAAAGATGGCCGGGCCCCCTAAAAGGCCGGGACGCCCTCCTAAGAACCGGGATGCCGGTTACGGTGGAGCAGGTGTGAGCCAAAGCCCGATCGGTCCCCCACAGCTGCCCCTGCTGTCACCAACCAGGCAGCGGAAGAGGCCTCGCAGCCCCCACACCAGCTCCAGTTCTGACAGCGACAGCGACAACGACGACCTGCTGCCAGGTACATTCGATAGATGAGCAGGAAAAACTTTGGATTTTCAACCTTTGAGCCACCACACACTCAACTTCCATCTTCCTCTTATCTCTTTTGTTCAGGTTTACCGAGTAATGGTTTTGACGGGGGGAACCAGCCGGTGACGGAGAGCTTCCGTGTGTACAGAAACGAGCCTCGTCTCCCTCGTTCCAGCTCCGACTCTGAGTCCACGACCAGCAGCAGCAGCAGTGCAGCTTCTGACAGGACCAGGTGACTACTTACTTACTTTACTTTATTTGTCACTGTCATAATAACACAGTTATAAATAACAACGAGATATCGTTTAGAGCAGCTTAATACTGATGCAGAACCATCATAGAAAGTGCATATTGCATTAATGTCCATAGGTGCCCAGCAGAAGTATTAAGAAAAAAAAAACAAAGTGCATTGGTTGCATAGTACAGTAATATCCCACACATACACACAAACATTACAGCAGCAGAAAAAGACTGAGACTAGTGCACAAACTGTATATTGAGGAGGCTGACAAAGGAAAATGCTGTTCCTCAAAGCTTCTGTAATCCACTTTTTTTTTTTTTTTTACCAGTGAGTCAAAAAAAGCAGGATGTTGGCAGTGACAACCTCACAGAGATGTATCAACCATCTTGCCAAGGGATGCACATTCTGATTTTTTTTTTTTACCGATAACCAACGCTCGTTAACAGATTATTAATCGTTAACTGATAAGATCAAAATGCTCTGTGACAAGCTGCATAACTGACACATACTGTGGGCTAAATATTGTGTAACTTTTTGCTGCAAATATGACTGAAGGCATGTGTGGAAGTCTGCACGTGTTGACACGCCCCCATGAGTTGACGACATACGGATCTAATTTTAAAAAAATTAACCGATAGTATTAACCGGTCAAAGTTTGTCTTATCGGTAAACGGTTAATCACGTACAACACGTACATCCCTATTCTCGACGCTGTTGAAATGTTTGGCCTCTTTTAACTTATTGTTTTTTGACACATATTTACTGACACGGTTTATTCCCACTGCTCTCATCACCCGTGTTTCCGCTGCAGGGAGATGAAAGCTCTAAGTGTTGACATCTTAGTCATACCAACATTAGAAGGCAACTCTATTCCACAGTAATCTGCATTTAAAGGACAACCGATGCAGTTTGAAATGATCCGTTTGAGATTCTGTGAAAGATTCAGTGAATGTGTTAGCGCCGACTTCCTGGAGACCTGTCAACAGTTTGGGGTTACTAGGCAGCCCACATAGATGTCAGGAAGTCACTGCATGTACAAAAAAAATACTTTTCCAGAATTGAAGGACTCGGAGGTCCCTGTGAATCTGCAACTTGACATTTTTTACATGAAGTTTCTGTACAGAAACAGGATTGTGAAACTATTTTAAAAGTATTGTACTGACCCTCTCATCTCAGCAAGTCGTCATGTCAGCAAGTTGGTACCTCCAGGTTTTAATGGGTTTAATGCAGCATTTGGTTTGTAATAGCACTATAAAGACAAAATAAAAAAAATAAAAACACCTGCAAATTTCCTTGTTAACCCTAACGATTAAAAAAACAGTAAAGTGCAGTTGGTTGTATTTTGATGTGTAAAAATAGTCGGTAATGTCTTTGATCTGATAAAATGTAAACACTTGTTCTAAAGTCTTTATTGTCCCATCTCTTCTCTCTCACTCAGTACGACTCCGTCTAAACAGGGCAGAGGAAAGGCTTCGTTCTCTCGCTCTGCTTTCCAGGAAGACAGCAGTGAGGAAACATCAGGCACTGAGAACGATTCCTACTCAGTTGGAGGATCGCGGAGCGTCTCGCATTGTAAGCATATTTTTTTTGCAAACCTAAACCCACGGATGCACGTCGTACTCACGTGTCAGTGAAAGCACAATTAGTTGCTGTTTGTGTGAACTAAAAATCTTGAAAGATAGGAAAAACCTAATGAGTTTCAGATATCGCCGACGTAGGCATAGCAGCTGCTGTGGTGAGATGTTGAGGTCTTTAAACTCTGACTGCATCTTTCACAATAAGCCAAGGTGCTCTGTTGTAGAAACAGATTGGCGTAACTAGGTTTTTAAAGTTAATTTCATAAGAAAAAAGGTTGCACAATGGTGACTGGGCTCCTGTTCTTGTGTTTGTGTATATTAGTGGTGCGTGGCCGGGCCCGGTCAGGATGTTGGATGTCTTCTGATGACTATTCCTCTCTTGAAGCTCTGGACCTGGTGTGGGCCAAGTGTCGAGGCTATCCTTCGTATCCAGCCCTGGTGAGATACGACGTCAACACGAACAACTTACTGGACCAAAATCCGGCACAGACTTCAATAATGAGTTAAGGAGGAGCATTAGTAACTCTCCTCTTGTTCGCCTGCAGATAATTGATCCGAAGATGCCCAGGGAGGGGGTGTTCCACCGGGGCGTCCCGATCCCAGTCCCCCCTTTGGATGTGCTGAAACTCGGGGAACAAATGACCCAGGAAGCCAGAGAACACCTCTTCCTCGTCCTCTTCTTCGACAACAAGAGAACCTGGTCAGTGCTCTGGGTCGTCTTTTTTGGATCCACTAATTTATTTGTCACGGATTGTTCTTAAATTTTATGTCCTTGTTTGTTCTCACTGACCCTCTTGTCTATTTTTTTTTGTCTCCATCCAAAATAATGATGAAACGTGCAATAAAAAGAAACAACGCTCAAGCAAAACAGGCTTGTGAAGTTACTGGATGCGTACATACAAGTGGCTCTGTGGTAGCACTTCAAAGGAAAACTGCACTCCTGTACTGAAGCGCAAAGCCGACAGAACATTTTGCAGAAATAGGGCAAATGTGGTTTTGATCGGGGAAAGAACTCATTTTTTTTAGGTCACCAGGTGCTGCACAGTTATTGATGGTGCGAAACTTGATGACAACAGCAGCGGGCTCATTTAACTGCCGTGGTGTTCTTAATAGAGGGCAGTCAAAAGGTCTAAGCTCATGAGTTACAAAAACAGGAACTTGTGTATCTTCCATGTGAGATGACTTGGCCTTTTAACCCTTCTGCAGAATCCTTTTTTTACTTTAACGCAACAGTTTTACAATCTTTTTTTTTTTTCTTTCGACACATGTTTTACCATAAATAACTACTGTTACTATGCTGTTATTGCTTAAAATTAACTCTAGTATTGTATTTGTGCTCGTGCAGGCAGTGGCTGCCGCGCTCTAAGCTGGTGCCGCTGGGAGTGGACCAGGAGCTGGACAAGGAGAAGATGCTGGAGGGTAGGAAATCCAACATCCGCAAATCAGTGCAGGTGGCCTACCACCGTGCCATGCAGCACCGCAGCAAGGTGCAGGGAGACCCCAGCAGCGAAACCAGTGACAGCGACTGAACACACGTACACGTACACACACACACACAAACCTTATGTGTTGGTCCTTGCAGGTGTTGTGGAGTGTTCGTTTCTCTATAGAGAGCCCAGCCCCTACGTCACAGAACACAAGAAATAGTGCCAGTAGCACCAAGTGGAAGAAGTCATCCACTCCCTCAGCCCCAAGACATGCACACACATGCACACTAAGCCGTATTTAATCTGACATGTAAAATATTGTATTTAAGAGAATTGAAAAAAAAAATGGTATTAATGATAATGGAAAAAAATATGCTATGTTCAGAATCATGAATCAGAATATTCCTTGTATGTGGTCGGTATATATGTTTAATAACAAATGACATGATGGTTTACAAAGTCAAAAAAATGAGCATAGTATTACAGTATGATCTATACACGACTCTGCCTCTCCCTGTCGTTAAACACACTTGATTCATGTGTGCAATCGCATCATGTGTGAACAGGGAAATGCATGAGGTGTACAGTAAATGCACACACTGTGGGTATGGCTGCGAACGCCATCGCCCGAGCACGTTTTCACCTTCATCACCCAAAAAGACAAAAAGGACAAAAAAACAAACAACAGGCCTGGTGCTAAGTGTCATTTGTCAGTGGAGCACAAAGAGACTGTCGCAGCCTGAACTGAGGGCAAACCAACATTAATGTTATTTATTCTGCTTACTCCTTCCAATCGTGTTTCATCATGGACTACTTCTAATCACTCCAACTGCACAAGACATCATTGTGTGGATTTTTTTCTCTTTTTTTTCTTCTTTTTTTTGTTTTTGTTTGGTCCGTCGCTCTGTGTACATCATGTCTCCTGTTTTTACGGTTTTGTTAACGGACGTCTGTGTCACACAGACTGCTGGTCAATGAATAATGAGGACTAAACTGAAACACACGATCGCCTCACTGTCTGTCTTAGTCTCAGGCTGATGGCTTTAGAACTTTTATATATACAGATTACATAAAGATAGAAGTTTAATAAAAAGAATTGAGTTTTTTAAACTTGTGGGTTGTGTTGTGGTCACTCTGTTTACATCCAGACTGTGTTTGCACTGCAGGGGAAATTGCTTAAATATTCATGCATCCGTTTATTCTTTCCTCAGAAACAATGAGCCATAGGACTTCGTGAGAAATACTGCTACTGATTGGCAAAGCAGTTCACTTGCACTCAGTGAACATGACCGTTATGCTTCGTCAGCAGGATTGTCAAGAATGCATATGGCTAAAACCTCAACTTAATTTCCTCTTGTATAGAAACATAAACGCTGTCCAAACATTGATACCTTTGGGATATAAAAGACTTTATTTGACTGGCAGGCTTTATTTGCTCGCATCAAATAGAACTCACACTGAGCTGTGATGTTTAATGTGGCAAAAAACACACACAAAAAAGTTTACTTTAGTGTGTGACAGCTAATATGTAATGAATCACACTGCAGGTTATCTGGTCTGTATTTCATCGCACACAGTCCATAGGCTTACTGTACACAGGTTTTACTGGTCAGACAACTATTGCAAAATCACAAGCCAAGCCTTATTATTATGCTTCTTTGCTTGTTTTTTTTTCTCCTTGTATACCTATGCGCCATGCGATTTGGTTGCTCACTTTGTAGGCGATTTGAAAGAAAAAAATGTTGATAATGATACCCGACACTGACCATAAATCAATAAAAAAAATGAAATATGCAGTGCACATATCTCAGTATGACAAACTGAAAATATCCCAGTTACATCAACCACGTTACTATATTTTCACCTTTGACACATTTTACACCAGTTTAAGCTGCGTTTCCCAGAAGTCTGCTGTTTACATTATCATTTGGGCTGTGATGATGAATTACTCTGCACAACCAAATTGGATTCCATTTCTTTAAACCAACATTTTTGATCAATCTTTCCACACCTGATAAATCCCCCACCCTAACCCTAACACCCACCTACCACAGCGTGCGAGAGATTAACAAAGTGACGCCGCTCCGAGCAAAGGCGCTTTTGCTTCCTGCAAGTAATGCTCAAAACGTGAGTGGAAACAACTGATAAGCATCAGTCAGTGTTTTTTTTTTTTAAGATGGGGTTCACACAGATGTGACCTGTGTCGGCTAAACTGAAGTTTGACGCAGCCTTGTTTTACTTCTCAGCTGTTACCATATCTGATGTACCGAGGCTCTGCACTGGCACTCAACCAGCTAATTCATGTATTTAAATGTTTCTTCATTTGCAAAGAACTAATAACTAAACCCTGTCAGATGAATTTAATGGGGTAATAAGACATTAAAGAGTGCAACTATGTAGTGTGTGCTGTGTGAGGCTCACACACTGTGGTGGTCTGTCCTAAATTTGAGCATCAGCATTTGAAAATCAACAAAAAAAAAAAAAAAAAACACAAAGAAGAGCTGAGTCTGGTGGGTTCGTTTTCAGAGCAGGAGGTATTTGATGATCGCTATACTATCGTTATTATAGACCTAATCCATCTTGAGGGAGTTGTGAAGTATATCTCCTTGATCTGACCAACAGTTGAGACAGAATTCACTCAAAACCACAAATGTCGACTGTGTGATACCAAAAGACAGTTACTAAACTAGAATTCACAGGCTGGTATCCGTCAATGTGTGCATCAACTTTTCTGACAGGAATCCACCCTGCAGCTGTCAGTCTGCACATTGAAGTGCACTGGATGAACTGTCAACTAAAGAGGATTTCTCTTCTCTTTGAGGCTTTTCATGTTTTATTCTTTTACAACATAAAATCAGAGGTTTTAATCAGGCTATTTTTACACAAAGGGACAACTAAAGGGGAAGGACTAAGGGCTAACTAAAGGGAAAACTAAAAATGAACCAACATTTATTACAAAGCAACACTTAAATACTTTCCTTAAGTTTCTTTCTACCTGTTTGCACAGAATCCATACTGTGCAGTAACTGCCACAAATGCATCTTGTAATCTTCTATATAAAGATTCATCAGGGTTAGATAGTAATACAAGGATGTGCTTTGCATGCTTCACTTATGTCTCTTATAGCTGTTGACACTGTGACAGTTAAGAGTCTTTCTCTGTTGCACAAAGCAATAACAAAACATGAAACACATGACAGATGAGTAAACTGTATTTAATCAATCAATCATGTGTTGATGACAGAAGTCAATAAGTGAGAGCAAAGAGAAAAAAAAAACACCAGTGAAGTGAAGACAGTTTATCCAAGTGGGATCAAAATTTGTGCCCCCCACAAAACAGACATAGGCAACTGTAAGTCTCGGGGAAATGAATGGCAATCTTTCGGAATTGTCCCCAAGTGTTGCCCATGACAACTTGTGTACGTGTGTAAAAAAAAATAATAATAACGCACACACACACACACACGCTTACTGGTATTCCTCCTTGCTTTGCCTGCGTGACTCACTTGCGGCTTCACGCCCTCTGGACTATATCATTCTCAGTCAGCTCAGGCGACAGCGCACAACTGTCTGACACTTTGAGAAGCGAATCTGGGGAGGCTGTGATTATTTATGCCAAAAGAAAAGAGAGAGAGAGAGAGAGAAAATTAAGGTATTAAATAGGATGAAAAAGAAAATGCCCTCTTGCTTCAGCGCCCTGGCTCGTTTCCCTGCGGAGCGCCGGTCACACGGAGAGTGAGTGTGTGTGATGCTCCAGCGCCCCGGGGGGACAGAGCAGGACGCACGGGGGCTTGGAGAGCCTCGGTGTGTAGAGGTCTGCCGCTCTGAGGGAAACAGCTGCGTGGACACGGGGTCTCGTGAGGACACTTCGCCATATTTACATTTAAACATTTACTGTATGTAGCCTCTCAGATGGGTAAAATGCATCTGGGCGCTGCGCTGCTGTTCGCTGCCGTCCTCGTGTTTCCTCTGCAGCTGGAATGTACCACAACATGTCAGGTGAGTTTAAGTCCATGAGACTATAACATAGACTGTAGGCTACTGTGTTAACTCTGACTAGATATTTAAATTAGACAAAGATACTCTATATAAGAGACATCCAAAAATAGTCTCTAGATGAAAACAGCTTGACTTCTTCTTTTTTAAAAAAAAAGAATGACTCACAAATGTAAATGGCCAAATTGTCATTTTAAACTCATGTTCTCCTTTCCTTTTTCTTTTCTGTAGCTGGCAAACCAACATGGTAAGTTTTGTTATTTCACTTCCAACCTTGTTGAGGTCACACTGGGTCAGTTTGTGTATTACTAACGCTCCTTTCTGTCTGTACAGATTACACTGAGGGATCTTGCCCTGTGAAACTGACCTCAGTCAAGGACCAGGCACCCGGGGAGCATTACTCTGAGCGTGTCACTGTCCATGTTTGGTTGAAAGCAGATGGTATGGAGTCAAACTTTGTTATCCTGTGCACACATGATCTTCCGCACATTCTGATGTCTGGTTTTCAGTGCTAAAAAATTGCACCACTCTCCTTCCTTCCAGATCTCTGCAAGGAGCCGAAGGTTGAAATCCTCTCCCCGTATGAAGAGATAATCAGGCCGATCATCAAAAAAAGGAAAGACAAATTAAAGGTTAGACTTGTCCTCTTTGAACCTGCGGCACAACTCTATGAAACGGGAAATGTCATTTCATTCATACTGAAACTTCATTGGAATACAATGGGTCATCAATCCTTTTATGTTCTGATTTTCTTAGTGTACGATTGAAAGAAGTCAGCCCAAAGGGAAAGTCAAGTGTGGCACTTTGCCACAGAGTAACACCAGTTTGGCCATGGTAAGATTATTTCCTGTTTTAGCATCTAATATACCAGAGGTGATTTAATGAAGATGATGGTGATGATGGTGATGGTAATGATGTGTTTTCTGTTTGTTTGTTTTTCACAGTGGGAGCTTGTACACTGTTGTGTGCAGGCTGACGCAGGGACAAGTGTGTCTGTGTTGTTCAGCACAACATCAACAAGCTGCAATGCCACGTACACAGTGCCAGGTAAAATACTGAAGGATTTTCTGCCATCAGGTCTCATGTTTTGCACTTGCTGGGTTAATCTTTCCTTTTTGCCACATAGGGTTAGGGTTAGTTAGTTAGTTAGTTAGTTATCGGCCTTTCCAGTGCCAGCTTTCCTTATTTCTCATATAGAGCAGCCTGTACAGCACAAAGGCTGCATAGCCTACTAATCCTGTGTGAATAAATGAAAAGGAACAACATAAAGTGTCGTAGGGATATTTTATTTTTTAGGTCCTTGCAGCAAAAGATTCACATACTGTCTTCTATTTGAAGCACAGATTTTCAGACTGAGGCAGCAGCTGCATTTTGCGTCAATATTCAAGCTTCTTAATGGAGTAATAGCATTAAAATTTTCAGCACAGACAACAAGATTCAGTCCATTGTTAATCTGCTTAGAAATCACAGAATAAAGATACCTCTCATTACTCCGGGACTTGAACTTGTTAAGAACAAAATATGAATACACATAGGCTAAAAAAAAAACAGCCGGATCTGCCAGAGATGGAGACAATAATATTACGTAGTTTTAAAGCCAAGAACATGATCATTGTCCAAATAAAAGATAGAAAATAGAAGAATACAGGTTACAAATTCCATTAATATGAACTCAGTTAACATGGTTCATTCCTGCTACACCTATCTACACTTGCTATTTGCTGTTATTACTGAACAGGGTTTACTATCTGTTTGTTTTAAGCTATCAGTATTGATAAGAGTCTCTGTGTGTGGTTGTGCATGTGCGTGCGTGTGTGTGTGTCACATAGATCCTGTACCAGAGTTTGAAGTGTCTGTGAATCGATCGTCTAAATCCGTCACTGTGACTGTTGCACCTGGACATGAAGTGTTCACCAGGTTGTGTTACTCTGGAGTTCAGTGCCGTGGTGAGCCACTTTCCCCCCAAATTACTGTAAGTATCAATCGCACAATCATCAGCATATACTCACTGTTATTTGTACACAATAAAGAAAACATTTAGGATTGTTTTTTCTGCAATGTTTTCTTTCAGATTGATCCATCTCAGTCTCCATCACGTGTTCTTAACATCCCTTACCTGCTGCCGTGTGTGTGCGTACAGGTACTTTGAGCTCCTTGTTATTATTTTTTCCCTTATTGAATCAGGCTGCTGTCATTCCTGTACACATCTTATCTTCATTTACAGGTATATTACACCTACAGAGATGCCCGCCGACGTAAAGAGTGTCCTTTTCTGAAGGAAAGCGTCACAGGTGAGAGTGAATCATGTCAAAGTCAGACTGAGAACAAATACATAATTCAGAAACAGTTCAATTTAAAGGGAAATCTTTGTCATATTGCCATTGTTTTGTAATTGACAACTTATATTCTCTGTTATGATTCACATTATGCAAAACAGGGGTTTCCCCTTAAATCTGTTTCATAAATATGTCATCATGATGAAACCAGAAAACAAAGCCCCCTCACTAAGAATCACTTCTCCCTTTAACAGTCAATCCACTCAGATTACAGTTTTTCACAAACCTCTTTTCTCACATTACATTCACAAAACCTCTGATTCTTTTTTCAAAACCATAGCATCGCCTCAAAATAGTTTTACCTTTGCTCAAAACCAAACAATGTTGTCAGATGTGTACACTGCACAGTACACCAAAAATGGAAAACACAATGCTCAGGGCATGTAGCTCATGGAGAAATGTTTGCCGGTCACATTACAGTATAGCACATACAAAAGGGATTTCACATTCACATTCAGCATTTACTGTGCATTCATCAAACATAATAAAGTAATAGGTACCATGAAAAGAAAACAACAGCAACAACAAAAAACAATTTTTATCATCATCCTGAAATTGATCAATACAGAAAGTCTAAAATCAAAAGACTGAACCCAATTGAGCTTCATCTGGTCTTTGAGCTGGGTCAGGCCACAGCACTTCATCTTCATCTTCATCGAAGTCTTGCAGTTTCACAAAAAGTAAATGTGCAAAATTACTGTAATATAATGTTCTGATATATATATGTGTATATATACAGTTACTTTCATTGCTAAAACAGTATAGTGAAGTACTGTCCATAAATCGAGACATTTTAGACAAGACAACAAGAACAGTCGACTTTACTGTACTGTTGTCTTGTCCAAAATGTCTGGATTTATGGACACAGATAATCTATTAATGTTTGATTGGACCCTTTTACCTTACCCCCTCATTGTCATACCATACATAAGGACATGGCTGATGACAGTCGTCAATATCATCAGAAACAATCACTCTTTGTCTTCTTGCATTCTAAAGTGGTTTGTTATGGTGTAACTGGTGAAGTGTCATCAATTTTGAGTCATTGTGTTTGACGCATGTGTTTTATTTGTGTTAATGTTTTGCCACTTTTTGTTACCATTATGCATCACAAGTGCATCACAGTGACAACTGTGTTTTTTTGCATGAGAATTGTGTTTAGAGTTTTGCAAGAGGAATTACTGAGATCTGCAAATAGTGTTTTACCAGATGAAGATTGTTTATGGTTTTGTCAAAAGGATGTTCGATTCAGTGAATGAGTTTAGACAACTGAGCAACTGATTCACACAACAGGAATTTGTGTTTTAGCAAATCAGAAAAACTGTAAAACAGATACACAGTATTTACCTGCTTCTTTCTTTGTAGTATCTATCCATGCAGATACTTGTATTTTGAGATGCATAAGTGAAGGCAACTTAGTGGCACAAAAAAACATTTGAAAAGCCTCAGTAGAAACATGTCCGTTTAGAAATAATCCTGTGTCTACTCTTGATGTACTGTACAAAACACTTTCTGTTTACAGGCATCATTTCCTTTTCCTTTTACTGGAACTACGACCAAAGTACCCCACCCCCAATGTTTCACAGCCTCGGAGGTGGGGGCAGGTCGACTGTGTCAGTGGTCTGGCTGTCGACTGCAAATTTTGCAATTATTTCGCAAATAGCCAGATTGTTTTCTGATTGTTTTCAGAAGTTTGACATCACAAGGGATGAAACGAATTGGTGGAAAGTAAATTTCTATTTACACATTCAGTCATTTCATTCCAAATACCAGTTTAATGTTTATACCATGATGTCGTATGCTATTATTTATGTTGCGCAAATTGAAATCTACCAGGTTTATCCACAGCTGCGTCCTGTTTAGTCAGGTCATAATTGTCATTGTAGTGTTGTAAACATTTGTGTTCATGTTGCCTCAACAGACGTTGAAGACGTATGGAGCTCCTCTGAAGTCACAAAGTACTCGTCAAGTTTGCATTTGAGCTTATTGTGCAGTTCCAGCCACCTGAAGATCTCTGCCTCCCTCTGCTGGAGACAACATGAACACCTCTGCACACCTGTGCCCAACGCCACACATCTGGAGGAGGAGGAGAATGGACTAAACCTGGTGGTGAGTCTGGCACTGCCGTTGATTGTATAATTGGTAATAGATTCCTTATAAAAGCTTTCTCAAACGTCGATTGTGTCTCCCCGACAGATCTATAACACATCTGCTGTGGACAAACACCCAAATATGTGTGTGCAGGTGAGAGGGCGCTAGAGGTGCTTGCACTAAAACTTGTCCAGTTGTTTATCTTTTAGCTGCAGTTCACAAATTTGTGTTCATTTTTGCAGTTTTCTCTACAAGGAAGCCACAACATCTCTTGCCCCTTCGATGATGGTGAGTCAAACGGGAGAAAAACTGTTTTTATTTTGTTTAGACTCATCATAAAAAGTCTCAACTTATCAGTGTGTTTTCCTCTCTTGACTCCTTCTCTCAGCTGTGTCTTCATGGAACGTGTCTATTGGACCAGGCAGGCAGAGTGTGTTTGTATATCTCACCTCCTTTGTCCCGGCAACGTTCTCCGCTCAGCTTTGTGTCCTTAATGAGATGGGATGTTCACCCATGGGACTGGTCCACACACTAACAATGGTATGCATATGTTTCATGGGTTTAAAGACAGGAAATGAATGCTGAGTTAATGTAAATGTGAATTAATATGAAACACTTCTTATTTTCATTTACAGGAGGGGAAAACTACTGAGACAAAGATAAATATGCCTCCTCACGTTATTGCTCAGAAGCCGTGTGTGCAGGTAAAGATATAAAGTTCGATGCTACAACTTTCCGTGAGGCTGAGAAAGTTGCTTTTGGATGCGGTGCATGACTTTGTCTTCTCACGCTTTCCATCCCTCTCTGCAGGTGTGGCAGTCACATCCTGCTCTTCACGGAAGAAGAATTCTGTGCCTTGACTGTAAGTGTGCTCAACTCACATAGATAAGTTCACGTACTATGCATGAAGGCATGAATACACGCATACAAACACAACTTCTACAAAGTAAATAGATTCGCTGCTCATGTTTTTTTTGTTCCTCCACAGACACACACAGCAGGCATGGGATGTATGCAGTGGCCCCTCTGTTACTTGTGGTTATTATTGCATTACTGGGAGTTTTCATCCATCGTCTCACTAAAAGTGAAGCTGCAGGTTGGTAAATACAACACCAAGGTTAATTTTATTTGAATGGGCACTGTTTGTGTCTTTAGTAGACATAATTTAACAGTTGATTTGTTTGATGATGTTACCATGGTCCTTCAAACCCAGTAAATAAATGATAATACAATCCTTTTCCCCTCCTGTTTGTTTTCCCCCCACATCTCCAGGCTGGTTGTATGTCCAGAAGCCAGTGTTGCTGGTGTGCTCATCAGAGCAGTCAGCCCATGTCTCTGCTGTGTGTGCGTTAGCCTCAATCCTGCAGGGGGAGCTACATGCCACAGTGCAGATGGCTCTGTGGGCCCAAACCTCACAAAGGCAAACAGGTTCTGGGACCGGACTGGCGGATGTGGGTCCACTTCCATGGCTGTACGGGCAGTGGGAAAACATGCGTAAGGCTCAAGGAAAAGTGTTAATCGTTTGGAGTCCTGAGGCCAAGACGGCCTACGAGAAATGGAAGGAGGAGAGAGCAAACATGGACCAAAAAGAGAGAAAGGATGGAGATGATGGTAAAGCAGATGTGAGACATGAGAAAATAAGAACCGCTGTGGAAGAGGATTATAAACTGAATGGAAAAGGACAGTCAAAGAGCAAGAAGGATAAAGCTGCAGGTGGAAAAGACTGTGTTGAGTTAGGTGATGGAAAAGACTGGTACTCACAGAGGGAGCCCTCTTCAGTGATAGGACCAGTATTTGCAGCTTCTCTGGCCTGCCTGCAGGGGACGCTGCAGCAGTGCAAAGGTCAAGGAGTAGCCATTGTCTATTTTCAAGGCCTCGGCCACAGCAGGGACATCCCAAAAGCCCTCAGAGGCGTCCCTCGGTATTGCTTGCCACACGATTTCAGGGGTTTAATACAGGAGCTGGGTGGGATGAAAAGAAGCACACAAACTGATAAATTCAGGTGGCACTGTTGGCCCCGAGTCCTGGCTAAAGTGCAGGCAATATGGCTGGCACGGCAGCTTGCACACAGACTACAAACTCACCTGCCTCAGACGCAAGGCAAGAGAAGACAAGGCCTGCGTGTAGCGTCATCGCAGAAAAAGAAAACGCCATCAGATAAGAAACAGATCGGGCTCAAGTTACCGCCGGCCGCCGGCAGGACAAGGCCAGAAACTGCACAAGAGCAAGAGCCTCTCCACGTGTCACTATGGAGAGCACAGGAGCTGTGATCTCAAGTTTCACATGTCTTACTGAGACAGACTTTGTTCTGGTTGAAACATAATATCTACATAGGAACACGAGCTACTGTTCCATTGCAGGTACCTCAGATGCCATTCGCTGGTCACCATCTATTCACTGTTTGACACCATCATGCTCATAAAATACCACTGATTGATTTGCATATTTTCGAGGTAAATACTCCAGCTTCTTGCCTGCATTTCACCTCTGACAGAGGCTCTTTATGTTGCTTCCGTGACCGAAGCCATCACAAACACCTGTCTTATCTGTAAATATGCTAAATGCTATGAAAATCTGGTTGCAAATGATGTTTGCCTTTCTTCGTGAATGCATTTAATGTGTGAAAGTGTGTTGTGGCAGCAAACTGTGTGACCGCTGTTTGCAGGGGGCTCGCACATTTGCATGCAATTTTCTTACCGCAGATGTGCAGCCGTAGCTGGTCCAGGATTCGCAGTGGCTGAGGCGACTGAAGGGTGTGTTTCTGTTTGCAGGATATATTGAATGTATAGTGACTGTGTTTACATGACGTTGAATGCAATGTGGCTGTGTGAGAGTGCATGGGTTTGTGTGAGGTAATACAGATTTGTGTATCTTTACAATGCAAGACTTTGAGCTATTACAAGTCAAGTGTTATTGTCCTCTAATGGGTTTTATAGGTCACTGTGTTTGTTTGCAGCCCGGTCATTAAATATTTGCACACATAACTACCTCCGACATTCAAGAGCAAAGCATAAGTTAATTGTTCTCCTTTCTTCTCTGGCATTCTTCACCTTCAATCATATAACTGCACATCACATGAAAAAGGTGTCTTGAAAAAATGGAGAAGGAGAGAGTGAAAGCCAGTATTATTCAAATATGATTAACAGCAAATGGAGAGTACAGAGATTACCTTGAAATCTCTGAGCATTAGAGCAAGAAAACCAGGGCTGTGGTAATTCCCCAGGCTTTATTTTACGGCAGGATTTCTATTAAAGTTCAACGGTAAATTTTATGCAAAGCAACTTCTAACGGCACACTCAGATCGTGACAGGATAACAATGCCACAAATCAGCCACAAATTTGATTGCCACTCGGAGAAATCTGCTTTAGTAAACAGTGTTGAGATGTTCGCCTAAGACCGTTGTGTGTTTTTTTGTATGATACATAATTTAAAAGGAAAATGCTTTTAATTAAAGAAATATCCGTGTGTAATTGTGTAATTACTTACATGACTGATTGTATTGATAAGAAAGACTGATAAAGGTTTTTTTTTCTCAGCACTCAGATGCTCTGTCATAAATTTCATGTTTACGTCTCTCAAACCTGTTTTATGGGCTTCACTGAACTTTAACAAGACTCCAGCATGAGATTAAAACCTGCTCAACTGGACTGATAAGGAAGTAAATCACCTCTTTCGAATAAACACTGGAGAAACTAATTTCTCCTGAAACACAAAGCTGAGTCCTGACATTGACATAAAAAGTGGACTCACCCACACGTGTTTACCACATTATGTAAATTCAAGGTGTGGGCTATGCTAAATAACAAACATAGCGATGGGAAACAAGGGATTGATTCATGCAACTGATGCAGTCATTTGCATTTATGTCTATAGGAAGACATATAGAGACAGTCAAATATACATTTAAAATTTGCATCCTGCATGTTTGTGCCACACAGTTGGGTTTGCACAGGTGTTATGGCTGCCGATAAGCAAAACTGCTAAATTATAATCTGGAACAGTAAAGTGACACACTTACATGGAGAGAGGTTAATGATTAAACAGTCACAGGGACAACTGAAGACACAAGTGAAACTGTGTTAGTAGCCTGACAACTTGGTACAAGTAACAGTGGTCTGGAGTAGGTCACAGGTTAAATTCCTACACCAAGTGTTTGTATGTTTTGACAACCATGAGCTATGTGATTGTTAATAGCAGAAAAAAAGGGAAAAAAAGAGATGGTGACAATAAAAAAAAATGTTCCCTTGATAATGTTCTCTGGAATTGTGATTCAGACCTTATTGTTAACACACAATGGGACGTCATCTTGAAAGTATTTGACCTTATCTGATGGGTATATGATTAACAGCTTTCATGTTTTCACTCACAACAGCAGCATGCCTTCAATCAATCAGCCCTGCTTTTTATTTCATGCTGTTGTCTTGGTTCAATCATTGAAGAAGAACCAGATAGGCTACCACCAGTCATGCTTGCTACAAGTTTTCCTCCATCCAATTCGGACACGCCCAACTCCTGTCAATAACTGACAAGGACGCCTAGACACAGGGGGTGGAAGAAAAAAAGAAAAAAGAAAAGAAAAGCACACCTGGGGCGTCATAGAAGTTTGGCAGTGTGGCACGAGCCGTGGTCACTGTCTTTACTAGAAGGAACTGGTGCTGTCATGCTGCGCGGCTGCCTGGACACAAGGCTGCCGGTGGGATTTCCTCCTTGTGGTTCCGGGCAGCGTGGTGGTTCAGTGTCTCCCCGGGGACATGGCTCTGGTCCTCCCTCTGTTTCTGTTTCTCCTACCGCTGCTGAGCTCCAGGCTGTTGGTGTGCGCGCTGGAGATGATTGACAAAGTCCCACCTGATCTCACCTGTGGCGAGGTAACAATTCAGTCACGTAATAATAATCCTCGGGTTTCTTAATAACTTTGAACTTTTGGTGCACTTCCTTTATATAATCTCCTTGTACTTTTGATACTGCACTGAAGTTTGTTGTATAGTCTTTCACTTGTAAATCGCTTTGGGCAAAGGCATCTGTCAGATGAGTGAATGTTTGGTATTATGTAGGTAATGTAGGCATAGATCCAGACTTCAAGAGACTTATGTATGGCAATGTCATATCTGTTTTGTGTTTTAACGCCATATTATTGTATAAATTGGTATTGGTATTGTCATTTTTTAGTTAATTTGTTAAATCAACACCTATTTATTATTCACAAAGCATAAACCCAGCTAAATAAAAATACATGACAAGGTTTTAGTTTTGTTGGTACCTATCCTACTTTTACCATATTTATTTATTATTGTATGTGGTTGATATAGTATGGTTGATATATCCATTTGATACATACAAAATAAAGAAAACAACAAACAAAGAAATAAACAGTGCAGGTTGCAGGTTGCAGGTTTGGGGCTGGATAAGGAGAAACAACAGAGTAGACGAACAGAGAGATCAGAGTTTATGACTTATTTACAACTCCGTCTCCGCATGACATTTAACTCCCCTGCTCCGTTTTCCAAGGGAGGTTGTTGTAGCTTGGGTTTTCTCTCAATTTTGTTTTAGAGAGTTAAAACCACTGAAAACAACATGATCATATAAAATACTCCATCCAATGACACAACCTGCATTTACTAATATTTGCTTGACACATGGTTGGTTGGTTTGGTTTATTTCAGTCTATGATTCAACACAACATATCATTGTACATTATTATTACTCAACATAAATACAGAAATTAGACAAAGTTCAAGAAAAAAGACAAAGCAAAACACATCAAAATCAATAAATAAATACTTATGAACTTCATTCACTACTGTTGACATTTGTGGTGAGGTTTCATGATGAGTGAGTGGACTTATTGTGATATCTTGTCTTTCTTTAGGGCTTGACCGACTGCGATATGGGCAAAGGTAACATGATCAACATGTTTGCGACTCATATCATGGCAATAACCCTACAGCTTGTCTAAAGCAGAAACATGTATTTCTATTTCTCCATAGACTATCCATTTGATGTCTTCCGGCCTACCGACACAGTAAATGTTACACACATGCAGCTGAAAGTGATGCTGTGCTGTGCAGCCGCACGAGACTGTAAACCATGTCTGCAAATCAACATCACCGTCCAAGGTGACTGTCATAAACCATAATGTCTTGACTTCCTTATTTTTTCTCAGCATAATTTTTCCTGAACTGAGTCACGCATTTTTTCTGTCATTTTTGGCTTATCCACTGCTGTCAACTTCAAAACAGTGTGTGTCATGCTGTTGTGTTTACTGATAATGACCGACAATGACTGCACTGTAAATATAGTTGCAGAGATGGATAGTTTGAAGGTCATTGCTGAGGAGTCTTTTGAACCTACAGATGAAGAGGAGCTGTCGACTCAAATGGCAGATGGAAGCGGTCAGATCGATTCTCCTGAACCAGGAGGTAAAAAAAAAAAAAAAAACATGATCTCAACCCAAACTGCTCATAAAGTCACACTCATTATTTCCTACAGATTACTTTTTCTTATGTTTTTTATGTCGAAATTGCACTTTTCATCTTTTCTACTCTCTGTTACAGCTTCAGTGATTGTGGGTCTCAGTTCTCCGGGTTACGAAGAATATTGGAAGGAGCTCCAGTTTAATCTGAGCCCCTCCAGTTTGGTGCAAACTTCTCAGCAGCTTACACAGAAGAAAGTTAATACTGGGAAGGTACGAAAGAATTATTGCTTGTTTCTGTTTTTGATTATGGTGGGGGAAAAAAACTATACAGATTAACTGAAGAACTGTACAACAATCAGTTATGTTACTTAATTCATTACTATACTTCAATTTCAGAAGGATAAATTGTGCTTCATACTTAGAAGTTAGAAGTTTAAGTAAAAGTTATAAGACTCGTAGAATACACATGATTAAACAAAGGCTGTATTGACAGCTGTATTGACAGGTGAAAATTTTATTTGGCTGCCACACATCTGCCCATTGTGCTGCCAACCTACGCCCTTAATTCCTCAAAAACTACTGTAATTTCCAAAACACCATTGTCTTTTAGAGTCCTCATTGTCACTGAGTGACTCAAATTCACAAATTTCAATTCACAAATGTACATGTTTCCAACAAATGCAGCTGCTGTTGACAGAAGGAGTGCCGTTTGGCGGCCCTGTTGTGGTCCAGGCCTACACACATCCACAGGGAACATACCACGTCCAAAATATCACAGTCCCATCCGTAGAAGAAGGTGAGGATGTTGTTGATGTGAGCGCAGAGACACACTGAAGTGCAGAATAATCTCACTGAACATCTGCTCATTGTATTTTTCAGTTTGTTCCATGAACCTAAATGAGGCTGTGAAGGAATGTGATGGTAAGAGATACTGTAAAATCAGGTTCTCAGTATTTAGACCAACACGTTGCCTCGCTCTTTTTCTACCCGTGCTCATGACGTGTGGCATGTGTTGTGTACATGATGAGCACCAGGCAGTGCCAGCACAAGTTGTTGGAAGAGATTTTATGGGACTGGCAGTTGTACTGTGTAATTGTTGATGATGACTCATGTGTCTCTGTGTCAGCTCCCAGACTCCGAGCTGAGACCGATCACAAGAAAAATGTAGTCGTCCTCCAACTGGAAAACACAAACTCCGTACAACAGGATCTCATGTGCCAGGTGATAAGAAGTGGAACACCTGGAGAGGTTCTTGAATGGGTCAGTCTGTGCATAATAATTATAAATCCAGACTATGTATTCATATCGTCTCATTATGTCGATATTGATAGTATCTGTATGTGTCTTTTTTTTATTTTTTTATTAATCTTTGCAGCCCAAAGGTGAGAGAGAAATGGCTGTCTCGTCAAAGTTCGTTGCTCCGTGCCTGTGCTTTCGGGTAGGTTATATGTTGATTGCAGTGGAGATTCAATACATTTCTTTTTGATTTTTTTTTCTCCAAAGTAATTACATAACAAACTGTTTTATTTCCAGGTGTGGTGGGTGGGAAAGACAACACGAAGCGATTTCTGCCCTTTCCAGAATCAACAAGGTACTGTAAAAAGGGAGTCACCTGACATCAGACCAAAATATGTTTGCATGGTAATTTGATACATGTCATCATATCAAAGTGTGGCTTTGTTTCAGATGCCCTTGAAAGAATGCAGCAAAGCGTGTCTGTGTCCATGGAAGAGTTTCAGACGAGGGAGGGCAGCACAGGGCTGAGCTTGAACGTGACTGCTCCCTGCCCACTGGAGGCAGAAGTGTGGCTGTGCAGGAAAGACGTGGCAGGAGGAGGACACTGTGAGGAGGTGACGGGCTCCAGACAGAGGCTGCTCGGCCATGCAGGCTGGAGCGCAACACACGGTGGACACTGGGTAGGAAAAACACATCAGGAAAAACTGAAGATGTTGCAGGATGTGCTTTCTTATCCTGAGCTCTCTTGCTTATAGCTGAGCACTTTTAAGAACTTAAAACTTTATCTATTTTCTTTATTTACTTTTATTTGCTCTTGCTTTTAACTCTGTTTTAAGTGTTTTGTTTGTTTTTATTCTGTTTTATGCTTCTTTTTTTGATGTTTTGTCTTTATTTAAAGCACATTGAGTTGCCTTGGTATGAAATGCGCTATATAAATAAAGATGCCTTGCCTTGCCTTGCCTTGCCTCTCAGGCTGCATGGCTACATCTGTTTACACGATCCATCCATCTGAGGCTGTAGTCGGGATTTTAAGTCCCTAGTATTCACACACACTTCTCTGACTGGGATTAAGTTCTCAGGAAAATGCTGGTAGCCTCAGGTTTTGACAAATTCCTGGAAAATATAGCCTACTCTGTGCTACAGCCCCTCGTTAGATCCGGTCTGTAACCATGGATACTGTAGTGGTGGTTTTTATGCACTATAGATGGTTCATTATCAACTGTACTGCTAAAAACCTTTCAAACCAAGTGCTCAAAGATTTGCCTGAAAGTTACAATACAGTGGTGGCCAAAATTCTTAGAACAGTTGGCATATTTAAGAGGTTTGCTGTTGTTTGTGGTTGTTTTTGTTGAATTGGCCATTAATCATCATTATGGTCTATAAACCAGAGCCGTCATAAGAAGATTTCATTTTCCTTACAAAAAATAAGCTAGACGTATTTCACTGTCAATGTCAAAAAATCATGTTCCTTCATAGAAGAAGCCGGTCTGGAACTTATTTTTTTGTACGCCTATTCAAATGTTAAAAAAAAAAAAAAAAAAACGAAGTCCGAAAGAAGAAGAAGCCAGTCTGGACCTATTATACATTCATGAGAAAATCTTTGGCTTAAATAGGCTAGCAGAAACCATGGGATAACATTATTGTTGAAGTTCTCAAGAATATTTTGACACTCTGCCAGAGGAATGTGCTGTTATAATTGCTGCAAAAGGTGGACATACCAAATATTAAAGTTAAAACTGGAAAGTAGGACTCACTTCATCCGATTGTGCTCAGAGCAACCATCTGCATATTTCATGAACATGATGAAATGACATGCAAAAAAGGTCAGGTATTTATAGATCCGTCAGCTGTTCTAATAATTTTGGCCACCACTGTACAGTATGTCAGAAGTTTAGGAAAGTAAAGGAATATCAGACAGAAATTAAAACATTCTCACTCTTTATGTGGCTATCATTGATGAAGTTAAACAGCTAGACCCATAAATGATCTATCATCAGTGTAGGAGTCGTCTATTTCAGCAACATTTATTTTAATGGATCACATCCAGAATTTTTTTTTTTTTTGAATTTCATTACTTTTACTGTGTGAACTATAATTTTTGACCCATTGTGTTTTTTTTTCTTGGTTATGTTTGAAAATTATTAATTTAATTCTTTATTCACTTCCCAGAAAACAGGAGAGTTCAATGTGTCTTCACATCCTCTGCTGTGTGTCCAGGTGACTGATAATATTACACATTAACAGTTTACAGCTGCTCTGTACTGTAAATGTTTACAGTGCTCTTACTGTACATACTCTTTTACTCATTTTCAGATAAAGATACATGGGATGAAGTCACACTTAGAGCCCCAGTGTCTATTTGCAAGTAAGACTTAATAATTATTGCCCAGACTTTAATGTTTAACTATTACCGACTAAAACAAGTGTATTTTTCCATCTCATTTGGCAAACAAGTCATTAGACCTTGGTGCTTTTCACTGTTCAGTTGTCAGGGCTAAAACCATTAACAGAGCTGATGAAACTTGTTTAATGAAGGCATTCTTGCTTCATGATTGACTAATTTTCCCAGCGTCCCGTTGGAGATGGAGCCTGCCCATCCTCATCGGATTACTGCTGATGTGTGTGGCCGTGCTGGGAGCCTATTTAGTACAAGGGGTCCTGAAAGGTCAGTTGTCTATTTGTCGGTCATCAATTATTAATTGCATCTTAGCAAAAGACCTCAATGTGTGCTCTATTTTTTTTCTTTCAGGCTATGTGTGGAGATGGTTGAAAGAAGATGACGTTAAAGGTATGTGCAAGCCTCACATCTATATTTCAGACTGGGAAAACATACTGTACAATAAATCATCATAATCGTATTCATACATTTGTTGATATTTAATATTCAATTCAATTCAATTCAATTCAATTCAATTCAATTCAGTTTTATTTGTCACTTTCATGAGAAACCATTTGTTTAACATGGGAGCGAGCAGTGTTGGGAACGTTACTTTTAAAAAGTAATTAGTTATAGTTACTAATTACTTCTTCCAAAAAGTAACTGAGTTAGTAACTCCACTACTTCACTATAATAGTAACTAGTTACCAGGGAAAGTAACTATTGCGTTACTTTTTCTTTCCAAGGGCATTTTTAAATTGTATTTTATTGTTTTCATATATTTCACTGATCGCAATTATGGAATGCGAGTGTGTGTTTTATTGAAAGCGAGGCTGGTGTGCCTATGAAAATAGGTTACAGTGGGTTTTTTAAGTGCTGTGGCTGCCTACAAGCAAATCTCATATTGTCTCTGTACAAAGACAACAAAGACCTTTTTAAATGTGAAAACAGTGGAGACCTATTCAAGATTTGCGTTTGGGCAACAATAACAGGAAACATCGAAATTAATTTATTCATGGCCACATTAAGTGAAATTATTAACTTTACCGATTATCCATCTGATTATCTGTCCTGCTGCGAGCACACAACTTCTCAGGGTATCCGCGGATCCTTAAAAAGTCTTAAATTCATGTATCTACAATTAAGGCCTTAAAAAGTATTACATTTATTAGAAAATTCAAAGATGGTCTTAAATATATAATATATAATACACAGCATCATTAAATATGTATGCACTTAATCTTTTATATGAAATAACAGGGTATCCGCGGGGTCTTAAAAAATCTAAAATTTGAAAATCTAAATTTTAGGTCTTAAAATGTCTTAAATTTGTTGAATTATTGTGTTCAAGTCTTAAATAATTTTAGTCTCGCATTTGCCCCTAAAAAAAAATACATGTGTGAACCGGGAAAATCACAAAAAAGAAAGAGCACAACCTGTGATTGGTCAAAAACTACAAATCCCACAATTCTCTGGCCTCAACAATAACAGTAGTGTGTAAGTAAGGGAGAGTGGAGCTGTCGGTGAAAATAGGAAACAACGCCACGTCTGGTCCTGTTCTATGTTGTTCGTTCACACCGTCACCGTTTATTCGTTACGTCCGCGGTGTAAAAGGCCGTAACGCAAAGACGCGATTAGGCGGGCGACGCGGTATACGCGACTTTTTTTTTTTGCGACGCAATACACGGGATTTTTTTGGGCGACGGGACCATCGCGTCTTCGTCTATTTCATCGTGTTTGGTGGGAAGACCCACAAGGGGCTTCCCACCAAACACGAGGAACGCTTTTTTTTCGCTCGAGTTGTGACGCGCGACCAAACGCGAGATACGCGATTTCTCGCTCGTTTTGACTTCGCGTCGCGTGAATTCGCGTCTTCACGAGCTCGCCCATTTTCACTACAACAACAACATTTCTGCTCTCATCAACCATGGTTGAGGTCACAACGCTGCGCTGTACCTGCTCTGGAAGAGTTCCGGGCTGATGAGCTACAGAGACTTTAGAGTTTAAAGGAGCAGTGCGTCGCTGTGTCGGACTGTTTGGATTTAATGAAGAAGCTGCACAGAGTCAGGTGAGCAGAAGCTCAGGACAAACACTTCGCTCCGGGACATAATGTAGCTACACCTCACATGTTCTTGTCTTTTACCTCAAGGAGATTAAAGTAGTGTCTGTACTTTCCCTCCGATCTCGGCAGCTTCCCTCTGCTAGTCTGTGTGTGTGAGGCTAAACTGCGTGCGTGTGTGGTTTGTGTACAAACTGAACACTGCCTCTGATTGGCTTAGCATGAAACCTTACTCTGCCTCAACCAATCAGCATCACTTATGTGGTTGTCTCGTCCCTCCCTCCTCCCCCCTCCCCTCACCAAAGGAGAGAAGGAAAAAGAAAAACAGTTTTGCAGCTTCTGTGGCTGAGATGAGCCAAGTCGGAGGACAACAGCTTCACTGAGTAGTTTGTAACGCGCCTCATTTAATTGTCGGTAACGGTAACGGCGTTGTAACGGTGGAAATAGTAATTAGTTAGATTACTCGTTACTGAAAAAAATAACGCCGTTAGTAACGCCGTTTATTTTAACGCCGTTATTCCCATCACTGGGAGCGAGAAGCCGTTCTCTCTGTCATGTTGTATGCAAAGATAAGAAAAGAGAAAAGAGAAAAAAAAGAGGCATGTTTAAAACAAGACAATAATGTAATAATATGAATGTTCCTGCAATTGAAGTATCACATACCACTACGGCTCATTTGTCTCTGCACTCATCCAAAACAATAATCTCCTCTCGTCCTGGTACATGAATCGCATATAAAATTACACATTGTTGTTTTTTGTTAACAATATGAAATATTAATGAGTGAGCTTTAGAGGTGGTAACTGTTAGCTCTGCTGTTGTTTACTACTACTGTTTCTGATATCTGTGCCAAGATAAACTATCCATCTCCTAGTTGTGTATTTAACAGACAGACAGTTGTGAGATTGGTTTACTTTATTACCTTACTCTCCCAGAAAGCAAACATAGCTACCGTATCAATGTCACACCTCCTCCTTCAGGTGCAGTGGGAGGCGGTCACGTGGTGTTGTTGTACCCGCCCGACGACAACCAGGCTCTGCCAGAGGTGATGTGTCACCTGGGCTCGTCCCTCCAGGCCCTGGGCTTCAGCGTGTCTCTGGACCTGTGGAGCCAGGCGGAGCTCAGCCTCCTGGGCCCCGTGCCGTGGCTCCACTCCAGACTGGACAAACTTAAGAGGCAGGGAGGCAAAGTGGTGCTGGTCCTAACTCAGGCCACCTGGATAAAAGCTGAAGAATGGGGGGCTCGGAGCTGGGAGAGAAGCACCCCCATGGAGAAGAGCAAAGATGGAGAGGAGGAGGAGGAGGAGGAAGCAGGAAGAAGCTACGCAGCTTCCTCTCGCTGTGTCGACGTCTTCAGTGCTTCATTGAGCTGCATCCTTGCAGACTATTTGCAGGGCCGCGCCGGGGAGCGGTTTATGTTGGTACAGTTTGAATCGCTCCCACCTGAGCCTCCGGGTGGTTTCCGGACGCTGCCAGAACTTTTCCGCGGCCTCCACGTCTACAGCCTCCCCTCCCAGAGCCTGGGATTTCTGACTGAACTGGCCGGGGCTCGGCAAACGGCTGCGACCGCGTCAGCCAGACGGAAGAAGGCAGGGGGGCTCAGGGTGGCATCGCGAGCTCTGGCCAGAGGGCTGTCGGGGTTCACAGCGGGAACAACCGTGTTACGCCTCGCAGGGGTGTCCCAGAGTTGCGTTGCAGTCGGATTAGAAGACTCTGGGGAAATGGTGCCGTTGCAGCCGTGCCTCATTACGCCTCCGTCCAGCCCCGACACGAGCCAGAAGGTCAATGACACGGAGTGGGTCTGACAGCAGGAGAGGACGAACGATCCACGACCAAGCTTCAGTTTTTCAGATGAAGTGACCAAAACCTGAAGTGACACTGTGAAACTGAACTGAACAGAAACACTTATAAACATCAGTATCAGTTTTCAGCTTTTGCATTTGCTCTGCGTTTCAGTATCAATGTGCTGCACACAAACACAACATACTGTAGCAGCAGGCCTATCATCATCCCAATGTAAGATAATGTTAACATGCAAGTTAGACATCTGACGTCTGGGAGCAGCTGAGAAAGGGACGCAGCTTTTCATATGTTTAGCTTGTTTGTTTGTTTTTTTTTTAAAGAAAAGCTTCAAGTTGTCATTGCCTTAATTTCTCTAGACCAGCAATAGATCACGCACACAACATTACAACCTCAAATTCAAGGAAAAATATGGCACAGATTAGTTAAAAGTGGTCTGTGTGGGGTGTATTTCAAAGCCAGGATTGCTTATTACTGAAATTACACAACAATACAAAAAACAAACAATGACGTAATTTACTCTATTGTGTTGGCTCTGACACTACAGCTGTGTTTCAGTCTTAAACCATGTAAGTATTTATTTACTAGCCTAGTATTTGACATTTTGCATGTCCATGTATTGAATATGAAAACCCTGAGATGCATGAAGAAAAAAAAAGCTATCGCCTTTCTCTGAGTTTTTAATTCATTTGTTTTGTGGGTCTGTTTTATACTGTGTTTTGCCTTCATTGTTTCATGGGATTGAATAAAAAATGTCTCTTGAATTTTGGTGTAGGCTACATACTTCTTACAGTTATTGTTCTGCACAAACACAACATGCCAACAATTGACAACAAAAGTTGACAAGGCACTGTCTTAGCACAGTGCACACAGAATCCACAATCTGCACCATCCTGCTTGGGGATACTTCAGAAAGTCCCCATTTGATTTGTCTAATTATCTGTGTAGGACACTGCATTTTAAGTCTCTGCACAGCCAGTTAATAGCAGATAACTGGAATTGTCTCACAATATTAACAGCTTTTGAATTCATCTGACACAGTATGCCTAGCTCAGATTGCTAAATAAATGTTGTAGAGAAAGAAAACAACATTTCCCTGTGAGCTGTGGAAGTAACAGGAAATGCAGAAATGGAAAATACACCAGTAAAGACCTTTTTCTTTGAAGTAGGCCTATACTTCATCATGTGCAAAGAAGTACAGTAGGAAGAACGGGTAAATACAAAGTAGGCTAATTTATTTATTATATTGTTTTGGAGAAATTAAGCCTCAAATTGGTCCTTTTTTTGTTTGTTTTGCACCGAAAAAGCTCTAATACTCAATTTTTACTGTACAATAACGACACTTTGGCCCATAAGTTCAGGCAATGGTTGGTAGTTGACTTCAGGAGCACCATGACTACTTCCTCAGTCATTATTGAGCAAATTTACTGTATCATTTTGGAGAAATAAGCCTCAAAGTTGCATTTTTCGCTTTTTTTAAACAGGGAAAAAAGGCCTAATTCTCCACTTGGTCCATAACGGTTGGTAGCCTACAGTTGACCTCTGGACCACCCTGACTACTCCCTCACTCAGTATCAAACATTTTACTGTATTATTTTGGAGAAATTAAGCCTGGGAGTTGTCTTTTTTTTTTTATATATAGTTTTGCACCGGAAAAGCTCTAATACTCAATTTTTACTGTACAATAACGACACTTTGGCCCATAAGTTCAGATAATGGTTGGTATAGTTGACTTCAGGAGCATCCTGACAACTCCCTCACTCATTATCAAGCAAATTTACTGTATCATTTTGGAGAAATTAAGCCTAGAAGTTGTCCTTTTGTGTTTGTTTTGCACCGGAAAAGCTCTAATACTCCCTCTCTCTCTCTCTCCCCCTATCTCGCTATCGCTCTGTGTGGTGTGTAGTCGCTCGCTGATTGGTCCATGAGTTAAATCCCAGCTGGTTTGGGCGGTGCCGTGTTTTGTGTGGCAGCTGCATGGAAAACAGAGAACCAACTGGAAGCTCTTCGTCCCTTCATTCATTCATCCATCCCTCCATCCGTCCCAGCTGCTCTACATGACCGTGTAGCTACGAGCACCAGCTGCGTTAGCCACCAAGCTAGCCCTTCACTTCACTCAGCTGGCACACAGACCACCCACCACTGCTTCTAGGTTGCCGACTGAAAAATGGCACACTTGAAGCTCTAAAAATATGAAACCCCTTCTCTACTGTAGTACGAAGTACCAGCAGGGAATCGGACAATCATCACTGGTGGTGCAGCAGCGGACGTGGTGCTTTTGCAACAAGGTAGGAAGGAGCAAAGCAGGTAGTAGCCAATAAAAACAAGTGGGCTAGCTTTATGTTACAGTTGAAACACACTCAGCAGCAGACATTTAATGGTGGGTAGTTTTGAGTACAACCCGTGGTTAAACATCGTAGGAGGACAACGTCTTTGAGTATAATAGGTTTATTTTATCCACCCCAGTCTTGTATTTATTGTTGTGTGGTGAAATGATGTGACGTTAGCTTTGGCTAGCAGCTAACTATCGACCTTAGCCGGCTGCTACCAGGCTAATTCTAAGTGGTGCTGATGCTGAGCTGAGCTGAGCTGAGCTAAGCTAACGATGAAAGTGGAGCATCAATGATGCTTCCCTGACTGGACTGAAATGAGCAGTCACTGAGCCACATGGTTTATACTCGGCTATATGCAGTGGTTTCACTTTCAATGTCACCTAAATTACATTACATATAAGTTACATATACATTACATGTATACTTTTTAGTCTTTGAAATAACAGTGCCATATCTTACAAGGGGAAGACAGAAAATCAAGAGTTAAAATCTACTCACCCTGACACAATCTTTATAGAAGATAAGGCGTTTTGCCCCTAATATTTGAGACAGTGCTTTGCCACTTTTAAAAAACAAAAAACACTGGTTTAGAGTAGTAGGGTCAACTCAAAGAATCTGGAAACTGTCATTACAGATGGCAGGTCAATGAATGTGAGGATCATGAATGAAAAGGGAATGTGAATATTTGCTTTGCGAGGTGATTTTTGATGTGTGCCCCTACGTTTTCTGCTTGTGCTCCTTAAATTTTAAGTTAGGGGCCACTATGCTCCTAGTAAGAATATTAGTCTGGGTCCCTGCAAAACTCTAAAATTTATAACAAATAAAACCATAACATATTGCATTATATTGAACTGACTGACAAAACCTTTCTTGGCAGCATTTCGATTTAAATAAACAGGCTCTAGATGTTGACTAGCCTAAATGATTTACAGCACACTACAATTTAGCTTTAAGCAGTTGTTTGTTACAATAATAAACACATGTAATTCCTCCTGAATGACTGCTGTATAAACAGGTAATAAGTGGCGTTGTAGTTTATAAGAAAGGTTGTAATATTTGACAACTGCTGTACATGAATAAACACAAAATAGTCTATCCTTAAATCTGCTGACAATACATTATGAAGTCTCATCTATGTTTACATGATACTGAAATGCTAAGAGGGAGGAGTTAAATATTACAATTTTCCTAAAGTATGTCTCTGTTTGATAATACTTGTTGTGGTGACCACTGAAAAGTATATAACATCAAACTGTTTTTTTCTTCTTCTTTTTTTTACATGCATAGCTTTGAGTGTATGCGTCCCCTCTGAAGGATCATGTGGTGGACTCGGCCGTTCCTACCTGCTCTGGTGCTTCTGTCGGAGCTCTCTGTGGTGAGAGTCCAGACAGCACCATGCCAGACCTGCCGAAAACTCACTGAAAGTTTCATTAAGGTAGTGCAATTAACTTGGGAAACCATCGGTTTATGCACATATATTCATAAAAAATATGTGTGTGTGTGTGTGTCTGGAGTCCTGAAATTTCCTTTTCTTTTTAGGGCTTGGAGAAAACAGCCAACAAGAACTTTGGGGGTGGGAACACCGCCTGGGAGGAGGAAAAGCTGGCTAAGTATGCACGCAGGTAAGAGCAAGTTTTAAGTAGAGACACACCTTTGCTTATTTAACCTTGAAATTAAAGAATCATTTATTTACGTAATATAAAGGAATTGTGTAGCCATTAATTGCCAGGTATCACACATGGTAAAATATAACAAAAGATGTATTCATATTGTTACATAACCAATTCAAACTATAATCTTTCCTTGACTTACTTTCACTGGGACTGTCCTGAAGAATGTGATTCACTTTTGAAAGTCCTGTCTTCTCTGCCCACAGTATTTTGTGATGTGTGAAAGATTATGTAAGCCGGTCTATTTTAAATGTTACAGTCCTTTGTGTCCTAGAGCAAGGCTTCGCCTTTTTTTTTATGTGGGTGGATGGGGAGTTGGGGGCAGCAGCAGCAGCAGCATCCGTTCTGTTATTCAACTACTGTATTGCATCTCTTAATTGTCAGCTTCTTGTTTTAGTGAGACTCGGCTCCTTGAGATAGTAGAAGCTGCTTGCGAGAAAACAGACTTTGAATGTAACCAGCTGCTGGAGCAGATAGAGGACCAAGTGGAGACGTGGTGGTTTCACAGGTAAATGTGATGTGAGAGCAGCCTGATGATCACACTTTGTGCCCAATTTCATTCACTTCTTTGACTGAGCCTGTCATTTTGTTTATTTTGACTGATCCCTCAGTAGCATGTGACGTCTATCCTGCTGCTGTCACACTCAGAAGCTGGTTGCTAGGAGGAGTTAATGCTTTTCAGGACAGAAATTTAAAGTGTGTCAAGAGTTGTTATTTCTGTTAGTCGACTCACAACAACCTGCACGCACGCATCAGTGTCACCCACACCCGTCGCCATTCCTTTAGCTGGTTTTCAAGGTTGCAGCTAGGCAACAGAGGTGATGTTAATAATCTTAATCCTGCTTTGAAAGCTTTGATTGATTGACAGTTTCTGCACTTGGAAGAAAACAGCTGTTGAAGAGTACAACACTAGATCGATATGAATCACTAAACAAATCAGATGTGACCCAAATGTGTGAAACCAGGCTAATGTGCATTGTGTTGTAGAAAATAACTTTAAGGGATAGTTCAACATTTTGGCAAATTGGCCCATTGGCATAATCCCTATAGTCATAGCAGTAGGTTTGTTACCTTTATTTGTCGGTGCAAGCTATTTTTAGAACGGCGAGCAGAGCCGCGAGCTGCTCAGAGCTACGCTACAAAGGCTCATGGGATTTCTTGGTTTTCTTCATCAAACTCATCAAATACACAATCCAACAACTCCAAAACGCTCTCATGGACAAGTTGTGACCTGCACATTCACCACGCTATGAGATAATAACAGAACGTTACGAGACAGAGTTATTTTTGTGGTAAATTCATGCAAAACCGCTGATGCACGTTCCTGTTGGGGGCAGTTTTCGAACGCAACTGGACTTGGTTATAATAACCAAGTCCAGTTGCGTTTAAATTTCCTTGAGATAACTATGACCTGGACAAATGAGAATATTCACAGGCTTAAGAAGTCTCTGCATCTGCCTTGAAAACAACTCTGTCTTGTAACGTTCTGTTATTATCTGATAGCGTGGTGAATGTGCAGGTCACAACTTGTCCACGACAGCTTTTTGGAGTTGTTGGCGAGTTTGATGAGGGAAACCAAGAAATCCCATGAGCCTCCGTACTACTGTAGCTCTGAGCAGCTTGTGGCTCTGCTCCGCCGTTCTAAAAACAGCTTTCACCGACAATTAAAAGTAACGAACCTACTCCTAAAACTATAGGGATTATGGCAGTGGGCCAATTTGCCAAAATGTTGAACTATCCCTTTAAAGTTATTTTACTTATAGTTAATCGAAATTAGGTGCAGTTTTCTTGAACTAACACAATTTATGTTGAGGTATATTACTCAAAATAAACACTTATCAAAGTAGCAACAGTTAAATTGGGATAAACTGTAATCAATTTAGGTTGAATCCAACATCGTATTTTCTATATTAAGACAGATTTGGCACCAGCTGTGTGTGTTTTTATGTTTCAGGATTTATTACCATGCACCTGTTTGAACTTTGTGACTGACATGTTGTATGTGGTCTGTAGGCAGCAGGAGGCACCAGACCTGTCTGAATGGCTGTGCATAGAGGAGCTGAGACTGTGCTGTCCACCTGGACACTTTGGGCCTGATTGCAAAGGTTGGGGAAAACATAAAACATTCACCATAAGATACAAGCTGCCTGAGATCAGGGTAGAGTACTTAAGATAGCAGATCTAATTCATCCATTGTCGTCCCATGTGATGAATGATTTAGATTTAATCAGGATGTAAGATCAAATTATTTCAATTAGAATAATGCTGTTTCAAAGCTCCAGTCTCCAGACTACCACTAATAGCATGTTCATTCAATACAGAGTGTCCATCAGGCCCTGGTGGTGTGTGCGGTGGTCTGGGCCGCTGCGAGGGGGAGGGGACCCGTCTCGGAGACGGAGAGTGCGTCTGTGATCCTGGATACTCGGGCCGTCTGTGTCAGAGCTGCGCTGACGGCTACTTCAGAGAGAAAAGCTCTAATGACAGCGCAGGAGCATGTGCAGGTGCGGTTTCGACCCTCAGCATGTATTAAATTGGGTCCGAGGTCATCTCAGATTGACCCTCGCACTGTCTCCGTGTCTCTCTCATCCTCTTCAGCTTGCTACCACTCATGTAAGAAATGCTCAGGGCCGCAGGACTACAAATGCCTCGACTGCAAACCCGGCTGGATCCTTCACGACCACAAGTGCGTGGGTGAGTTTGGCTTCAGAGGTCATGGACTAACTTATCTTTGACTTGGTGCCGGTTATCATGCAATGTCTTGACTGCCTTTGTGTGTCTCAGACATCGACGAGTGCGGCACAGAGCTGGCTCGTTGCCCTACAAACACGTACTGCCACAACACAGACGGATCTTATGAATGTAGAGGTAGGCTCTCTTGTGTAGCTGGTGTCTAAGTTACTTATTAAAGTATATGTTTATGAAAAGATCTGTTGTTATTCAAAATTGCTGGTTTTGTAAGACAGTGAAACCCCAAAACACTCAGGAAAAGTCACAACTCTTTCCACAGGTTGTAAGAAGGAGCTAGTACAATTTGGAAAATGATAAATGACAAATTGCCAATTAATTTTCTGTTGACAAATCATCAAATTGTAGTTTAGTTTTATTGGTTTCTGAAAACTTTGTGAACTGTGATCTTGCTGTGTCCAGGCTGTGACCAGGCATGTGTAGGATGTATGGGTAGTGGTCCTGCCCGCTGTAAGAAATGTGCACGTGGCTACAGATTGAAAGGAGCCAAGTGTCTTGGTAAGCAAATACTAATTAGCTCCCACATTTATATACTATTAACCTCTTAACAGTCTGATGTCCTTAAACTGTTTACTTTTTGCTTCGTTGCACAGATGTAGATGAATGCAGCGAACGTGCGATAGCGTGCCCCGGGCTTAATGAGGCTTGTATTAATGAGGAGGGCTCTTTCCACTGTGACTGTGCCGATGGATTCATCAGAAGAGACAGCATTTGTGTGGAGAATAAGCCACCGGGTATGTACTGTAGCTGCGGCAGTGGCAAATATGCAAAAACGCAAAAACATACATTGTTGACACCTTTTCAGATACGCCGGCTAATTTTCTTCTCCTGTACCTCCCCAGCTGGCCCAGATAAGGGACTGTTTGATGACATGACAGATGATGAAGTCCTTGTACTGCAGCAGATGTTCTTTGGCGTAGTCATCTGTGCCCTAGCTACGCTCGCAGCAAAGGGCGACATGGTTTTCACAGCCATTTTCATCGGCGGTGTGGCTGCTATGGCTGGATACTGGCTGACAGAGAAGGGAGACTACATGCTGGATGGATTCCTGAAGGGACGCTAGACTGTCTGTTGTCACGCTTGACTAAAAGGACCTTGGAACACCAGCTAGGAGAAGTGAGTAAGACTCGGAACTGGGCAGGAAACTATCCCTACAATTCTCGTCTTTCAGGGATTTAATTTAGTTTGGGGAGTTACTTGAAAGGGCTTGGGCTCATTTATATTTATGAATAGGATAATGCAGGAAAAAGTGAGAACTTTAAGGCTACGGAGCCATAAATTTGAAGAGGAAATAAGGAGGCTGCACTGCACTGATGTGAAGGAACTCAATCCCCCTACCTCAACTTTGTTGGGATCAAGGGTGACATGAAGACCACTACTGATTGTTCAAATCTATTATGCATTTGGATGTCCCATCTGGCCTCGATGTTGCTCGAGAGATGATGTCGTTTTCTTCCACACAATCAAAACCTCCAATCAACACGTCCGTCGTTTTTCACCATGTCAATGCTGTGAAGCAGAGTATTTCCCATAGTTTGAATGCACAACAACAACACAGCTTTTTTTTGTCAGGGATATGGGATTAGATAATTAGATAATTTCCATATCATCCCAAAGAATAGGTTCATTGAAACTCTGGGATATTTCCATTATGAATCACTGGTTATTTATTTATGTTCACAGATCTTTTTTATCTCCTTACTTCCTGAATGATTCTTTCTAGTGATACTGCATGATTATAGGAACTGAAATGAGAGGTACTACACTGCATCAATTAAGTTGTCTTACTTTGGCATGGAAGACTGACTTTTAACAGCTGCTGGATCACAAACATTACTGCTACTGGCCACTTAACCGAGTGTGTGAAGGAATGTGCTTAGGTAAATACCAGCTCTACTCTTGATGATGCAAGCCATTTTCTGTTGCCTTTAATTTATTTTCAAAGCAATATTTATTGGGAAGATGTTTATCATATTTTGCTCTTGACATTTCCTGTGCATTTTTGTGTACATTTTCAATGCAGTTTTTTAATCTATTTAATTGTAAATGTAGCAGATAATAGTAGCGTCATATTTAAAGACCACTGAAGCGCCACTTCTTATCCGTCCATCTTCTTATCTTTGGTTTTCATTTAGTGGAAAGTCATCCACAGAGTCATTGTTCAGTATAGATGTTTGCTTTACAATAAAAGTTTGTCACACCTCATGTTTTTTTTAAATTTTTATTTCATTTTGTGAACCCTCCTTTTGCTCTTTACATAACAGAAAAAGAAAAACATTTGAGCTTGTGGAAAATTGTTTTTTCTACAATTACATATTGCATCATAAATTAAAGTTTGGGGGGTTTTTTACACATCAAAGCTTGTTTTGAGGTCTTGGGAAGAACTACAACATATATATATGCAAAAAGTAGAATTAAATTCTTTGTGGCTCCAGAGGAAAAAAGAATCTGAGGGTATGTGTGAGAGAGAAGTGAATGTATCAGACTGCCGTAGCCTAAGCTCTTAGCTGCTACTAATAAAATCTGATAATACATTACATTAGTGCAATTCTATATTATAATACCCAAAGTCTTTACTATAGGATTGGAAATAAATTGACAATAGGAATAGGAATTAGGAATTTATTTATTTAAATCTTATACATTCAGATTATAAAACTAGAATTATCCATTTAATTACATGTACTATTATACTGTAGGTTGTGTGTCACTTCCAGCTGACACACATGCAGGCGCGTAAGTCCAGCAGCAAGACCTGAAAACTTTGGCTGTGGATGTTGAGGTTTAACCTATTTCAGTGTTCCACTCCAGTTAATGGGGTTGAGGCGCAGCAGCTCTCTCTCCTTCAGGACCTCCTGGGACCGTGTTAGTGCTCTGTCCCTCCAGCTCTGCTCCATTAGCTGCACACACACAGACACACACAGACACACACACACACACACACACACACACACACACACACACACACACACACACACACACACACACACACAGACAAGAGGAAAAAACCTCAAACACACCCTATGTATATTGTAACCTGAGAGCATGTTAGAGCATTTTCAGGACACTATTGTGAACAGCATCACCACAGGACCATTAGCCGTGGAAACGCCGTGTACTGTATGGGTGTACCTGCTTGTTCTCGTCTCTGTACGCTGTCATCGCTTTTCTGTGCTGGATTCTTTGCTCTCTTTCACCAGACAGGGCAAGGCGGTCCACCTCACATGCACGCTCGGTTTCCTTCACTTTACTGGCCAGCTGCAGCTTCAGTGCTGCACACTTCTCCTCCATCTGCCTCTGTAACTGCTCTCTCAGCTCCTTCCTAGAGGAAAAGAAGGGTTTTATTTGTCAGTAAATGTTAGGAGGTGTGTTTACAGTATGTGTTATGACTCGGCACAGGATATAAACTGAGTATTCATACTTGTACCTGTATTCTTCTCTTTCAATGCTGCTTCCATAAAATGGTTTTCGCCACACTTGATGATACCTGATAAATCAACTACAAGTCAGTGACTGTGAACTCATCTCTCAAAAGCAAAGATGGGATCGATGCTGGTGATTCTCTGATTTTTTTTGAAGTGCTTCTCAGCAGTCGTTAATCACAGTGCTCCCACCTGTAATGCTCTCTCCTCTGCATGATCAGTGTCCGTTGGTGGTTATGATGGTGAACAGCTGGCGTCTCCAGGCTGACGGTGCGTTTGTAAACCAAAGGTGGATGTAAAGGGTTCAGTCTTGGGATAATCTGGAGAGGATTTATTATTTATTAAGTTTAAAGTTGAAGCAAAGATACAGTATGCCCAAAATGAATTGACAGTCAAGGAATCAATGTGCAACCTGAGTGCTGGTCTGCAGCCGGGCAGAGTCTGAGATGTTGGGAAATGTCATGGGAGTCACCACCAGACTGCGACTCTGCCGCACAGGAGGGGTGTGACGAGGAATAAACACCGGGGTGGAAGGTATAGATATGGATGCTGAAGTATCGACATAAACACAATCTTGGAATAATTATCTAGAAACATAATAGACAACAAATGGAAAAAGAAAAGTTTGTTTCCTTACGTAGTCTCATTTTGTAGTTCAGCCTGTTTCTTCTCTTTTCCCACCACAGGTCAAGTCTCTTTGTGGAGTTTAACTCTCCAGGGTCAAAAAATCCTGCACACTTTTATTTTCTTCTTCAAGCTGTAGCTCTATTAGCATTAAATCATAACACAATTCCTAATCTAAATATAGCAAATAACTGCACCGACACTAGTTAGACATTAATCCGTGACATGCCTGTGCATTCACTGAGTGTTTTGCGGTGGCAACAGTTGCCTTGGGAATCAGGTTACCCCTCCACCCCCCTCACCCAACAAAAGAAAGCAGCTGTGTGGAGTGTAAGGTCATGCATCAGTACACACAACAAGATAGATTATTAGGCTATGACAATGGACAAACCTGAGAAGATGTCTCCAGATGTCATTTACGTGTAAAGGGAAGAAACGCAGCCAGAGGACGCACTGAATAACACACACATGGATCATTTCATTTTGAAACCAGGCTAAAAATGTTTTATTACAAAAAGTAAAACCTTTTAAAGAAATGTTAACGGTTGTATCTCAAGAGTATCAAAACATAATTTCAAGGCAATTCAGGTTGAACAGTGCTATTTCATTATAATGACAGTATAGTTAGATACCACAGTGTTCACGTAGCATAATTGATTTCCTTCTTGATACTTTGTCTTTCAGATTCCAAGTGTTTCATAGTTCTCCCACAGCCAGGCGTGGTATTTGTTTAACTTGTGATCTTCAGGTTTCACCTTTAATATGAAAAAACAGAAAAACAGTTGTCATTGATGAGCATTAATGTAATTCACAGACAGTAGAGTAGAGTAGTCTGGATTATTCTCACCAGTCTCCACTCTTCCACACAGAAGATCCTGTAGGAGTCGTTGCCATACTTTCCAATACCATGCAGCTCAATGGGGTAACGCCACTGTTTAGTTAGATATTCATCTAGACAGGAGGGAAGTCAGCGTGAGGTTTGTCCTTCCACAGATATTGTGTCATATATTCATAAGAATCTGCATTTACAATGTCATCCATCATGTACAGTGGCAAAAGAGCATTCACCTGAAAAGCGGATGAGTGTTTTGGCTCTGAGCTCATACAGGCCGAGCGGCTTCATAAGTTCAGACATGGGCTTCCAGTCGGCCTCTCTGGTCACCTCCGCAGATGGGTAACGCTCGAAGAACTGCCACAGCACAGGGATGGCCATCTTACCTGGAGTATTCAGTAAAAAAGTAAAGAGTTAAAAGCCAGGCGTGAGTACACTTTGGTACACCAGTGAATTTCAGTGTAATATTGTTTGTATAGCTTGTATTTTGGGTCTTACCACTGGTCTTATTCAGAAAAACTGTGGCAACCAGGAGCTTCCAGGGGTCATGGAAGAGGGTTTCCTGTACAAGGTTGAACGGAGAACGTGGGGGTGTCCACTTCTTGAAGACCTTCCTCCTGGGGGGGCTAAGTCCTGAGTATGGACATTGTACATGTCTCAAACCAAATACGACTTTATTTTATTAATGCAAACATGTGTGTCCCTTTCTTTTTGATTTGTTTATCAAATTAATCATTCAAACGTTACCTACCATCTTTAATGTGTTTTCCACTGAAATAAGGACTTGTTTTCCGTTTGTCTTCCGATCCTTTGGACTCTATGTGGAAAGGAAACATAAATATAGTATAGTATACAGAAAATACTACACATCATCATCATTTTTCAGATAGACACATATATTCCTTTTCTTTTTGTCAAATAAAATGTTTGTTTTTGATTTTATGTTTAAAAATGTAAAATGTTATTTATGGTTATGCAGTGTATAAAATGCTGAAAAAAAAAACTTGAGGGATAAAAAGGATAAACTAAGCTGGAGCTTTTGGTGAGCTGTCAGACAGTGGAGACGATACTTACTATTCTGGGAGTCTCTCACCGGTGTACAGCTTCTGCCACTGATGTCAGGTAACAACACCTCCTGCCTGTCGTCGCCTTTGCTGTGTATCTCTGTCTCGTCTCTGCCTTGTTCGTCATCACCTTCAGTCTCGCTCTCTGTGGCAGGTTCAACATTCAGAGTCGGGACAGAAGGCGGCGACTCAGCCTGCTCGTCGGCGTGAACACAGGAAGTGTCCTTTTGTTCACTAGATGGAGCTAGACGGAGCAGTTTCTCTCTCAGTCCGACTCTCTGAGGGCTCTTCTCGAGTTTGACGTCTTCAGATGCTGCTGAAGGTTCATCTTGTGTGTAGGACTTCACAGCCTCATCCGTTTTGTCTCTACTCACCTCTAAAACCTCTATTAAAATGTCAGTACTAATATGTTCAGTTTCATCTCCATTCGTCACAGTTTCTTCCTCAGACACTTTTTTAGATCTACATGGAGGTTGATCCAGAGTTTCTGTTGCACCTTGCGTTGTCTCCTGATGTCCCCCTGCTTTTTTTTTCTTTACTCTCCTCTGTTGGTGGGTAGGAATTTGTGAAGTGGAGATGACATCATCCTTGGATGCAGTAAAATTAAAGAGGTTTATGTCCAAGTTCCCATCTCTGTTTTTGAGGAGGAAAGTGTGTAGGGATGTCCTTGACCTGAACTTCTGCCCTTCAGGACTTAAAACAACAGAAAGGTCAATTAAATGATGCTCTCAGTGAATCTGTATTGCACTTCAGATGTGAAGATTCAGATAAGATTACACAAAACCATCAGAGCCCAGATGTCAATATCATAGAGATCATCACATGCAGAGACGGAAAACACTGAGACAAGCACTGCATTAAGGGCAAATGGTCACTAAGTAATGATTGTATTTAGTTTTTCAGCATAACTACACAGTCAGGGAGGATTACAAGCAAGGACTCACCTTATAATGTAGACGTCCAGTTTGCCTGCTGTCTTTCCTGCTTTTCTCTGCCTCACCTCCCTGATCCAGCCAGGGGGCATTGTGGAGGGGTGGCACAATTCATTACCATCACTGTGACTGGAGTTATTTCTGTCTCCACTGGTCTCCAGCTGGATGTCACAGTTGGTGGGATGCATGTTGAGAAGTGTGTTGTTGACTCTGGAGTGGGGGGTTTAGGTTACCTACAGTTCACACAACAACATGACATCTCCATGACATCTCCATAGTTCAGTGAAGTATCACCTCAAAGCACAGTATACGTGTTACATTTTTCCTGTAGATTGTTAAAGATTTAATGTGGAAATAACATGCATAAAGACTACCTCAGGATCGAACTCCTGCCTTTTATACAAGACAAATGTGAAGACTGGCTCTGTCCGCATATCAAAAGTCTGTTTCAGGCAGCAGCCGCTAGCTTTGCACACAGGAAGTAGCTAGTAATGTTGCCAGATTGGTCGGTGTTTCCGCAAAATCGGGCTAACGTGTCTTTAATTGGGCGGGATATAAACCATAATCGTTGTTAACACCAACAGGGTTGCAACGAGTTTTTAACTGCGGTCCAGAGATTTGTAGACTGAGTGAAATTAGTCAATTATAATGTTTAAAGTGAAAGGCAACGTGCGATTAACAATACAAATATTGAATAAATTATAACTCAAATCTGAATACAGACACATTACACCAATGTTGTAGATCCAGTGGTATTTATAAGCCCTATGTCCAAATCGCAAATAAACTTAATAGTAAGTAACGCTTACAAATTTGTGCAGGTTGTAGGCTTTGAGCGAGCTACGTTTTTGTATCAAACCTGGCAACACTGAATGCGAGTCTGCGCAGTGCGACCGCATCTTGAAAACAGACCTTACTATGAAAAAAACGACAGCTCAAGCAACACTAACCTGTTGATTAAAAAAGAAAAAAGAAAAACCTAGGTTTTCGTAAAAAAGGTGGAAATGAGAGCCGTTCTAGCATGGAAAGAAACAAGTGAATGGTAAGAGCCTGGATGTTTATGTTTCGCTGACAATGTAAAGCCCTCTTATGGATGTAACGCTACGTGGTTAGCAACGGCGGTTGCTATGTAAACTACGGTTAACCAGCTAGCTAGCATTAGCTTAGCAGGGATTTGATTATAGGTGATAAATAACGCTGAAGCTTGTTTACAATTGTGTACAATGACAGCTTTCTTTAAAAACAGGGTACAGCATCAGGTCGGGACTAACTAACTTAGCTGTAGCTCAGTGTTAGTTGCTATTGATTCCCACCAATGCTTGATTTGGATAACGTACCATTTTAGTGAAAATAAAACGATTTTTTGGCTTTTCTGAAATGAAATAGTAAAAACAACACCTATATCAAATGCACATTAAAGCAGACTTCAAAATCTACCATGAGCTTCATCAATGAATACAAAGTGAAGTTCGTGGAGTGGCCCTGGCCTCATTGTCTTGACTGACTTAAATATGTTTATCACTTGTATGTAACTCAAGGGACATCTACACGTCTCTTCCAAATGCGTTTATGTAAACACGCTGTGCATCTACTACATGCAGCAAATATCTGAGAACTCTGCAGCAAAAAACAGTGCAAATGCGTAAATCTGGAATGGAAAGACTTACAATAATGCATTTTTGATTAAGATCTGTTATAGGACTTATGTATTTTTGATTTAGGTCTGTTATGCTTATTCATTCATTTATTTACATTACAAAAAAAATCAACTAAATATGCCTATTCCAAGGGATACCCTGCCCAAATTATTAAAAGAACTGTGGAAAGTAACATATCTAGTGTTTGAGAAGCTGGAGCCCATGGATATGTTTTTCATCTTTCTTGTTGTTGATCATCAATCAACTGAAAAATATTTCCGCTCAAATGCATTCTTTTCTTTCCCAGTGTTTATGACCTTGCCTTCAAGCCAGATGGCAGCCAACTCATTATTGCTGCAGGGCATCGTGTCCTTGTAAGTCTTTCTTGTTTTCTTTGGCCAAGAAATGCACATAACCCAGGGAAGTATTTTATTACATTCGATTTATTTTATCAATTTTTTACAGGTTTGGGACGCAGCAGATGGATCTATTATCCAGCCTTTAAAAGGACACAAAGACATAGTGTACTGTGTGGCCTACGCCAAAGATGGTACTCAACGGGCTTTCCATCTATTCATAACACTTTCCTTCATCAGCCATCACTGAAATCTTATTAACTACTACATTCTTTTGCAGGTAAAAGGTTTGCCTCTGGGTCAGCAGATAAAAGTATCATCATATGGACATCTAAACTAGAGGGTATTTTAAAATATACGTAAGTGTCATTATTTTGTTATTTACTTTAATACTGATGATTCGTCTTTAGTTTGTTTTCCTCCATCACTTGGTATTTTTTCATGTCTTTATCTATAGTCACAATGACTCTATCCAGTGTGTTGCCTACAACCCCGTCACTCACCAACTTGCCTCCTGCTCTTCTGGTGACTTTGGTGAGTGCAACACGAGTCTAATTATATTCAGGCTTTACGTGTCTTGTACATAATGATATAAAAATATAAATAATATAATAAAAAGAAAGGAAAAAGCCCACACGGGTCACTGATTAACTGAGCACCTTTTACATTTTTAGGTCTGTGGTCACCAGAGCAAAAATCTGTCAACAAACATAAAGTGAGCAGCAAAATAACATGTTGTGGGTACGTAAAGTCTTTTGCTGTAACTACTTGCAAGAGTGGTACATTTGCATGTGGCGCATTATTATTGATAGGTTTCATTTGATTGCAGGTGGACGAACGATGGTCAGTACCTTGCCCTTGGCATGATGAATGGAGTAGTGAGCATACGAAACAAGAACGGAGAGGAGAAGGTTAAGATAGAGCGTCCAGGAGGCTCCTCCTCTCCTATCTGGTCCATCGCCTGGAACCCTTCAAAGTTAGTGGAAAATACAGACAGCGATCTGACCTTTAACAATTTAGCAACATTAATACTGCCAAGATTTTATGCAATGATGTGCTAATGAGCTTTACTTTTTAAGTGAATAGCTTGTATGATGCCAGCAGGTGGCAGTGGTGAGCTGGGGTGTGGTAGGACTGTTTCAGTGAAGGAGAGCCATATGATGATTTGGAGCAGTTATTTCTCCTCCTTGATGCCCTCTGTAGTCAAAGCAAGGACCAAGGTTACAGCCAGTGCAGTGGACTTCTGGACACGTTATTTAAGTCAAGGGCTGACAGGGTGATGAAAAATTGCAAGCGCGTAGGAGAAGATGGAGGTGATGAGATTCAATGACAAGATACACCAGATATATCATTATTGGGTTGCTGCAGGAAATATGATTGGTCATCACAGGGAGGTCAGATCAGCCAGGTAACAGTGTCTCTTGAGCTGCTAGGGATTCATTACTTTGCTCATAGACGCTTCGACAGGGTGAATTTGTCTCAGCACAGGGGCACAGATGGATAGGTACATATAACAATAATAAAGATAAATACAATACTGTCTCCTGGTATACAATTGCATTTGTTACCGGTAAGAGAAGCTTTCCCTTTGATAGAGAAAAGGACTTTACCATATGTCCTTTAGTTGAAAGGTTGTCCCTCTGCTCTCATTAGCGCTGTCATCATTATCTAAACCAAAAAAGCCCCTTCAGTTAGAGTATGTTGACACGGAGCGTTTACGCAGAGAGTAATTTTGTTGTGTTTTCACAGGGATGAACATAATGACATTCTGGCGGTGGCAGACTGGGGTCAGAAGCTCTCCTTCTATCAGCTCAGTGGAAAGCAGGTGAATGTCATAATGCAAACAGCACAGGGGCTTGGCATTATACATTTAAACTTGGTGCATTGCATTCTAATAAAGCAAATCTTTCTTCTCTGTCACTTCAGATGCTGTAAGATGGAAATTTAGATGAATAAAGGCCTCATTACATTGCTTGGGGAATACCAAACAGCCAATATTATGTAGAAATACAATCCGTCCACTTCCACTGAATGTGCTGTAGCAGTAAGCAACAAGAATACTCAAACTCAAAATATATGGTATTGGAAACACCACTAAATTTAAGAGCTGTGTTTCCTGTTGTAATCAGACTGTCTGGGTCTATTGAAACCATAACAGCACATTGGAAGTGATCCTGCTATGTTTTAATGGCCCCCACACTGCCCCCCCACCCCCTCCTTCCTCCTAAATTCCCCGTGGGCAATTCTGTAATTATAGACAAATATGCAATGTTCATTACTCTGCCATTTTGCCTTAGGCTTATACACTGTCATCTGCCTATTTATCTATTTAAGTGAACACTTTGTTTTGATTAGGACACCGTTGCAATTGTTTGCAGTGAAAGAAAATAACTATGGATTGTCAGGCAACTTTTTTTCCTCCAGTGAAGGAGAAACAGATGCAGAAAGTTGAGGAACTGATGTGATGTTGTGCAAATGCACTTTGAACATTAATACAATAGAGGGTATTTAAACCAGCAAAAAGGCTTTGAGGCACTTTGATGTGTGTTGGCTGAGGCCCCTGAGCAATAAATATGAGAAATACTCGTTCTGTTCTCGGTTTTATGTCTCCTTCTCTCTTTGTCTCTCAGATTGGAAAGGACAAGACTCTCACCTATGACCCGTGTTGCGTCAGTTACTTTTCCAAGGGCGAGTACATAGTCATGGGTGGGTCTGATAAGCAGGCGTCCCTCTACACAAAAGATGGTGTGCGGCTAGGCACCATCGGAGAGCAGAATTCCTGGGTCTGGACGTGCCGGGTTAGGCCCGACTCCAACTTCGTGGTGGGTCTACAGCTTGTGAGGCCATATGTCTAGAGAAGTTATCCAACCTTTAAATAATGATTTGTGTGTCACTTTTAGAGAGAAGTGGTTGGAGAATGTAAAACACTGATAAAGCTCAGACCCGACATTCAGCGTGCAAGTCTGCATGTGATATATTTTCTTGATCTGATAACACACCTCTTCTTTATCTACACAGATACACAAGTCATTTTATTTTACAATAACACCTTTGCAGCTTTTCCTTTCACTATATTTAACTGAAAGTGATGAGGCATACAAGAGAGAATTGGTTGTTGGCAGATTCTCAGTTCTGCTGTGTAGATGCTTTAACAACAGCAACATTTTCCCACTCTCAGTCTTTTCTTAGAGGTGTTAATAGGATGTACCGCTACATTGTTATCTCTTATCTAGGTGTTGGGCTGCCAGGATGGGACCATCGCCTGCTACCAACTTATCTTCAGTACAGTTCACGGCCTCTACAAGGATCGCTATGCTTATAGAGACAGCATGACAGATGTCATTGTCCAGCATCTCATCACTGAGCAAAAAGGTACACCTCTGTGTGAGTGACAGGAAATTGATATTTATGTGAGAGGCCCTGTTTTATTGCCAGACTATCAGAGTCAGGAACATGGCCAAGGATAGAGAAGGAGTCACTATTTAGTGAACTGTGCTCTCAAAACGCTTATAACTCACTTAACAGCTTAGATTATAATTTTTCTATTGTTACATCACCCATGTCAGTCATATCAACAGGCATCCAGTTATTCATTATTTTGTAAGGGCAGTCAGGTATTTTCTTAGGGAAAGTACAGCCCATGTTGTGCTGTATTTTCCCTGAAGTGCTGTTTACGCATAAAGGGAAGCTGATTTGTGGAGGGAGTTTTGACTTATTCAGAAGAATCCATTTGTTCGTATAATGAAACACTCCCGATGTCCCCTTAGATTCCCACTTTCTGTTTCATTTCCTTCTTTTTCCCCAGTGAGGATCAAGTGCCGTGAGCTAGTAAAGAAGATCGCCATTTACAGAAACCGTCTTGCGATCCAGCTGCCGGAGAAGATCCTCATCTACGAGCTCTATTCAGATGACTCCTCAGACATGCACTACCGCATCAAGGAGAAAATTTGCAGGAAATTTGAATGCAACTTGCTGGTGGTCTGCTCCCAGCATATCATCCTGTGCCAGGTTAGGCAAAGAGGAGATAAAACCTTTAAAGCCTAAAGCATTCATTTAAGTGCACTAACTTTCATTTTCTTGCTTGTTCCTACCAGGGCCTGTTTTCATTTGGGGTTTTTCTTGACATAATGAGACAAACAGTTTTTCTGTAGTCATGCTTGTCAGCCAAAAATCTGACCTCTTGTTCTTTATAAATTACACTAATGCACACTTGACAGACTGTGCAAGAGGCTGTAGAGACTATTAGCATAATGGCAGCAGAATGAATCAGAGTTCAGCCATTCACTACTAGCCCAAACAGCCCAGAGAAAAATGATAATATCATGGAATTGCTGGTTTCCCAGATGTTTCTGCCTGGTTTGCAAAAGACCCCAGCTGTGCTCGTGCTCTGCGGGCTCTTTCTCCCTCTCCCTCTCAACCCTCTTCAAACTGGATAAAGTGAGACAGTTGAATGAAAGGGAAGGACCAGAGTCTGTTGAAGCAGTGGGTGTCTCTTGGGGTTCCCCTCTGCTTCTTGTCTCTGTGTGTTTGACAGAGGCTGGTAGGGAGGAGGAGCAGCCACCAGAGGTTATTTCCTTTTAAATCTCTGTGTGCGACAGAGGTGCTTCAGATCTCTCTCTAACAGCCACGCTCGTGTTTCATGGCTCAGACAGCTTTCAGGCCCTATAAATGGGCTGTGCTCATATGGGCCGTGTATGTCTGTGTCAAATCAAATCATTGTTTATCTTTATAGCATTGCTTTCTGGCACTGAATCACACTTTGTAGTGTTAAACAAAACAATGTGCTAAGAATTGTTAGACATTTACAAGAGTGTTTAAATAAAGCAAAGGCTCAGATTAACACACTGTGAAATAGTAAAAAAATATAATAATTTGGTCAGACTGAACCAATCAGTCTGTCATGTGTTACGTGTAATTGCCGTCTCACCTTTCCCATTCTGCTCTGGTGCAGGAGAAGAGACTCCAGTGCCTATCCTTCACCAGTGTCAGGGAAAAAGAATGGGTGATGGAGTCCCTAATTCGCTACATCAAAGTGATTGGTGGTCCGCCAGGCAGAGAGGGCCTTCTAGTGGGATTAAAGAATGGAGCTGTGAGTATTTCTAGAATATGCACTCTCACATTAAGTAATCTCAGATGGCTGAAGATGACTTAAAAATGGATCTCATGCTCACAAGCCCGCAGTCCAGGAATTTTAACTCATCTTCTTCATAAATTTAGATTTATTTGTATAAGGATCGGACATAATAATACATCCACAGTGTTTACATTAATTATGAATGGATTAACCAGGAATACTACAAGCCCCCATGTTGATCTTGTTCTTTTGTTCTTTGTGATATAGATCCTGAAGATATTTGTTGACAACCCGTTTCCCATCACGCTGCTGAAGCTGTCAACATCAGTGCGCTGCCTGGACATGAGTGCCTCCCGCAATAAACTGGCTGTGGTGGATGAGCACAACACGCTGCTCGTCTACGACATCAACAGCAAAGAACTGCTTTTTCAGGTCAGTTGAGTATAGGAGTATAGCGTATGGCTGAGGAACATAACTTGATTTTAGAATAGAAGGTATTTCAGAGTTGCAGTGGAGTGGAATAAAATGGAGACACACGTGTATGTATAATTATCTTCCCTGTGTGCAGGTACATATTATACTGATGTTCTTTTTCTTGGTCTATGTTCCGCAATTACTTCTAGACCATTTTACCCCACCGCTCTCCTTTACCCACCTCCTCTCTTTTGCTCTCCCTGTAGGAGCCTAATGCTAACAGTGTGGCCTGGAACACCCAGTGTGAGGACATGCTGTGCTTCTCTGGCAACGGGTACCTTAACATCAAAGCTAGCAACTTCCCTGTGCACCAGCAGAAGATGCAAGGCTTCATGGTCGGCTACAATGGCTCTAAGATCTTCTGTCTCCACGTCTATTCCATGTCGGCTGTGGAGGTGCCGCAGGTGTGCGCTTATAGTTGTCAGCCTGTACTAATTTAAAGGCAATAACGTTATGTTCTGTGTGGTCATGATGTGAAACAGAGCACATTATTGGTAATGAAAAATGTCTCTTAAATGTCAAGGCACTGGTTTGTGTTATAAAGATGGTGATTAATTATATGGACTATTTTTCTATCCGTGACAAGTGACGTAATGTCGTTGGTGGTCCTCATTGTGGTGGTTGATTCACAATGTTCATTTTTGTAATGCTTTTTGATGGTGGTGTTGTCGCTCTGTCCAGTCTGCACCCATGTATCAATACCTGGAGAGGAAGATGTTTAAGGAGGCCTACCAGATCGCCTGTCTGGGCGTGACCGACAGTGACTGGAGGGATTTAGCCACGGAGGCCCTGGAGGGACTTGACTTTGACACTGCTAAGAAGGCCAGTCAGACACACGCACACACACATTCTTCTTATCAAGACAAGTGTTATTAAGCAACTTTTTTTTTTTTTTACTGAGCGAAAATAAAAACAAACAACAGCAACACTTCCAAATGTGGTGATAGTGCCTTGCCTACAACTCAGCCACCTTCTTTGGCTTCATACCATCTGCAAGGACGCAGCACCAATTTATAGTATACTGTACTGTTTGTATATTATCGAGGCAGCCAAATATAGACACAATATTGAATCTTTGAGGCGAAGATTTTTACAAAGCTTGTACTATATAAGGAAACATACAATCTGAACTTCTAGGAGGCGATCATTAAACCTTTTTTTCCTCTTCTCATTTTCAGGCTTTCATTAGAATCAGAGACCTGCGCTACCTGGAGCTCATCAATAGCATTGAGGTAATACTTATATTCTGTAGTAATGGGGGGAAAAAAATCCTTCAAATAGAGTGTAGTGCCAAGTCACATTTTCTGTTTGCTGATTTCTGTTCTAGCAAGAGATGACATCATCAAAGTTATTATATGGCTGAGGGGAGTCTTGGGCAATCACAGTTATTATTGTCATCATACATTTAATTGGAAGGCTTTTTCTCCGGGCGCTACTTCAAAACCTTAAACAAGGGAGGAACATATATCCTCACTGAACTTCTTGGGTTCGGTCCACACATGTGCAAGCCAAGCAAACATTTACATGCAGTTAAACAGATGCACATTCCTTGACAATCTTGCATGCGGAGCAGAGGTCAGTCCTTTTGAACTTGACTAGTGCCAGGAGAATGTTTCTGCCATGTTTCCTTGTTAAAAAAAAGGTCACGTTCATTTTGTTCAAGTGTGCTTTCCTCCAGTGACATGAAAGAAATGTTAATTGTTTTGTTTTGTTTTTCAATTTACTATGAATTATGGTGTAAGAATTTAGTGACAGGCGACCAGCGTGATTTACTACATCCAGCAGACCAATAGTTTTTCTTTGTTGTTTGAATTACTGCGTGTGCTGTGCATGCATGTGAGTGTTTATCTCTGTTTTCATGCCAGTGTTTGTGTCGACTGATTTTGCAGGAGAGGAAGAAGCGGGGTGAGAACGACAATGAGCTGTTCCTGGCAGACGTCTATGCCTACCAGGGGAAATTCCATGAGGCAGCCAAACTCTACAAACGCACCGGTCATGAATCCAGAGCCCTGAGCATGTACACTGACCTGCGCATGTTTGATTATGCTAAGGTGATTAAAACATTGATTGACAACAACACACATGCGCCATGTACAGCATACCTTTGTATCGATACAGACAGGAAGATCTGGAAAACATTTCACATATTAGGGGGTGTAGAACATGTGTTTTTCTTCATCATGTGCAGTTATGCCAAGTTGAGGCCCTGCACTGTGTTCCCCCCTTTACCGTCTTTCTTTCACCTCCTCATATATCACTACAATCTCCACATATATCATCTGATCAGTACACACAGACATTGTGCTTTTTACACACGTCTCCCTATGCAACACAAGGCTGTCTCACACACCCAGTTACGAGTACGAATAGAGACGAGTAATGCAAGCATCTGCTCTTACATGAACACTTTGATGAGGAGGTCTGTAGGAGTTGAGACAAATTTATGCTTTATTATGTTTACATGTGGGGGGACACTTTGATCACCAGCATTACCATTACTTTGCTGGAGCGGATGACACGGCCACGACTGGTTCGTGTATATTTGTGTGTTCTTATGTATCAGATTGTATGTGTATTTGATGTGGCTGCTGTATATTTATGTGACTGTGTGGCCATCTGGTGCTACAGGCTGTTTGTTTTAGATAGGATGGACACCGGAGGGAAATAACTTTGAACTGCCGGCTTTGTTGGGCGACTCTCCTCCTCCTCGTTTAACCCAGATGATTTTGTGTGTGTGACCCCGTCTCCTCTGTCCCCTCTGTTTCGATTACTCACTTGTCATCACTCTTAATGAGGATTTCTCATTTATTAACTGGTATATCCACAAGTCTGTAAATCGTGTCTCTCTCTTCGCAGGAGTTTGTTGGAGCCACAGACCCGAACAGCTCTCGGATCCTGATGACCAAGCAGGCAGACTGGGCTAAGAGCAGCAAGGAGCCGCGGGCGGCAGCAGAGATGTACCTGTCAGCTGGAGAACATCTCAAAGCCATAGACATTATAGGCGAGCACGGCTGGGCGGACATGTACGTGTCAATCATTGTACGAAACACTGTAGATCAGTTTTCCACTAGAATGATACACCATTATTCCTGTTCAACCTCCTCTACACTGAGAAACATTTTCCCCAAGTTTATAAATGTCATTCCATCTACTGCTACTATTTCTAGCTCTTCTGCTTAATATCTGGACAGAAGACAGTGATAGACAATAGACAATAAGTTAATATGTTTCGAAATGTTCACTCGACACTCTCAGGATAAAGCATTTGTCATATGTCTTTCTGTGACATTTATTGAGTGCACCATTAATGCCAGATTTAAACCCTGATCCATGGTTGAAACTGGTACGCATCAACACCTTAGCTAAGTGAAGTAGAAATTCAAAAAGGCAGTAATTGTAAATATCCAGCATGTTTCTCAATGACATTGAAAATTGGTATTAAAATGTATATTTGACAGGGAAATATATGGCAGCTGAGAAATGGCATGGGGAATGGTTACCCTTCCATTAGCTTTCACTAATGCATGTTTAAATGGGAATGTGGGGGGTGTGAAAACCAGGCAAACTGATAAGCCGGTATCTGGCGGTCATATTAGAACTCCCCACTGACTCCATCTGACCCACTGTCTGCTTGCTCTAAGCCTCCTGTGCTGCCTCCAGTGGGTCTGCACAACAAACACTGCAGCTTATCACAGTCAGAGCTCTTAAACCATCAAATTCAGCTAATGACCCTGACTTGTTCATATTCTTTTTGGGGTCGTAAGCATAGTTTGATACAGCAGACCCCCATTTAAGGGGTTTATCTGCACACATTTCTCTCTCTGCATGTGCTCACTACTCTCCCTTCCCTCCTCTCATCTAGGCTGATAGACATCGCGCGTAAGTTGGACAAGGCTGAACGGGAGCCGCTGGGTAAATGTGCGCTCTACTTCAAGAAGCTGAAGCACCATGGCTATGCCTCAGAGACTTATTCCAAGATGGGAGACTTGCAGGCTCTGGTGCAGCTGCATGTGGAAACCAGGCACTGGGAAGAGGTCTGACACACTTAGTCACACAGGAGGCACACCTGCTCAACTCATCATGACTTATATATAGTGTGTCCAGAGACAATCACATAAATATAATGTGCACCACATAGGGCTGTGCTACATAAACTGCTGTGGTACTGAGAAACTCATATCATAAACCACAGACCACTTTGTGTTTATGGCTTGTTCGGTTCTCTGCAGAAATCTCCAGAAAAAAGTGTAGTGTGTTTGTAAAAGTAACCGCAGCTGAATGCAAACAATAAGACAATGCATCTGCTTAATTTCCTTATACACATGACAAACTGAAACCACGCACACACTGCACACAGCTAATCATCCAGCTTTGGATTTCTCTGAATCCATGCCCACATGATGATTAGAGAGTGAGAAACACAAAACACCACTGCACTGAAAGAGTATCAGCTTAAAGCTCTGTTCTGCTTCCTCTGAAATTCCTCCATCGGGGCAGATCGTGCAGTTCAGACAAGAAGAAAATATTGCATTTCTTTAATCCTTTTGCCGTCTTTAATCGAGTTAAAGGTGTTACAGAGATGCACATTGACGATTTGCATGCTGACACAGACGAGCCAAAAACGGAACATCAAATCATGATCACATGATTCTGCTGTAGTGTGTGAGGAATTCTTCCTGGATATTTATTTGATCCTCAGAGAGAGACAGAAAGGGAAAAAGAGCAGAGGGAGTGAAGCAGAGGTTGAGAGAACTGTTAGGCTTTATGTTCTTCACTGGGGGAGGTAGACACCATGACAAGACAGAGCACAGACTGAGTTACAACATGGACCATATGGATGCTATTCATGGCACCCGCTCCTCTTTAAAACAAAGCATTTCTTTAAATGACTTTGAGCTCACAGCTCTGGGACACACACGCTCTTTTCCACTCTTTTACTATATAGTATGAGTGGTTTGTGTTTCTTGGCTCAGGTTTTTTGCCACAGGACATTTAGATTAATCAGTCACTATGACAGGTAAATATGTGTCCAGAGGGCACTACAATAGCTCTTTATGCCCTGTCATTCAAACGGCTTAAAAGCTGCAGATGCAATTCTAATTGAGTGTGAAATCAACTTTGCCCATGCGCTTTTCTTTGTTCTCTGCTAATGAATAACACCGTAGTGATGTTTTGACTGGAAGTAATGTGTGTTTCTCTGATTAATGTGTCGTAACTTGTATGTCCCTAATCGCCTGCAGTTCAGTCGTAATTACCCATGGCTGTCTGAAGCTGTTCTCCGTATATTACACCTCAGCTGGTAACATGTACTGTATTACAGCTAATGTCTCTTCTTTGCTCCATTTCTTCGTTTATTTTTTTTTCCAGGCCTTCTCACTTGTGGAGAAGCATCCACAGTTCAGAAATGACGTCTTTGTGCCTTATGCCCAGTGGCTGGCTGAGAATGATCGATTCGAGGAGGCACAGAAAGGTGAGTCTCCAACAACGACAAGACTTGCCCATGCAAATGTAAACATACAGTAATACATCCACTTCTGAACTTGTTGGGTAGCCGGATAGCTTTTGAAACCCAACTCCTCCTTGATGTTGGATGGGGCACTTGGGGTCCTGGGGTGGGGCCTGTGTCCAATATGTTCTTTAAATTTCCAAAATGGACAACCAGAGATTCCCATCCACTTCATGCCATAGTTCACTAGTTGTGCAGAGATGAGACAGGACACATCTGTTTGTGTACTTTAAAAAACTAAGTACCGTATGTCTATTAAGAGAGACTGCCTAAAATATGTGCCACTTTCCCCATATTTAAGCAATATCATGTCCTCTTGGCTATAAAAACTCTTGATGCTCATTGTTCAAACTGCCCTTAGTCAGCTTATATAGTATTCTCCAGTATATTGGGGTAATATTCTTTAAAATGTATGACCCTTTCTGTGAACATTGAAGTCTACAACCATATAGTCAGTGTTTACATATGGAAGCGATAAAGCTCAGTCTGTACTGGGTGCAGACATGTTTCACTACTTCCCTTAAGATTCTCTGCATCCACTGTAAAACATGATCCTCTTTGCTGGAGCAGAACAGAGCTGGGCTGCCTGTTAACTGAATGACATGCATGCATGCCTCTAATCACCAGTACTACAAGCAGCTCTGATGATGATTACCGACTGTAACCATAGTTATAATCAGCTCATAGATTTATAATTATGATCTCAGCAGGCATACTTCCTCTTCTACATAATCTTTCCTCTGCCTGTCTCGACACAGAATACATGACTGAACAGGCCTGATTGTATTGGAGCTTGCTTATGGTCATGCATTTTTGCTGATTGTGTGTATTTTAGTTAGGCGATGATGCAGAATTGTATTACTAGTGATTGCTATAGAGTCTGAGATTCTGGCCTGTCCCCTGTCCAGCGCGCTAGTACTGCTCAATGACAGCTCCACAGATGGCTCACAGTTGGCTGAATTGATTGGGTACATATTTTGGGGCCCTCGAGTGAAGCTCAGTTGTTTCCAGCATGAGGTTCTGGACCTCCAAGGGTTCACAAAGTTTTTCGTTTCGCATGTCAGATTGATGAAGGTCATTCATCCCCGTGAATGAATACTTATTTACCGCCTATAATCCATGGAATGATGTATTTATTTGTGAGTTTTCATCAGAATATGTTGAGCATTAGTGCTGTGTTATTCATCTTTGTCAGCTTGTGTTTAGTGTTCGAGGAGAGAGGGGATGTGTGCTACTTCCTAGCATTAACCATCAGCAGCTGAATGTGGTTTTTATCCAGCTAGGTAGGCTGATAAATATTTACCACTAATATGCCCTGACCCCCACTGTGTTTGCCGCAGCAGGGTCACTCATGGTGTTGACCCCAAAGCTGCTTCTAATTATCCTCTGATTAGAACATGAAGAATAGCGCTCATGTTTATTAAGGTTTTACAGTCAAAGCGCTTCGGTGTTTGAAATTCAGGAGCAGCCTCCCTGTTTGGAAAAGACTTATGATCGTTAAAAAAAATGTGGAAAAATTGAAAGAAATTAGAGAGAACTTTTCTTGTACTCATTGGTCTTGGCATATATATATATATATATATGTGTGTGTGTATATGTGTGTGTGTGTGTTCTTGTGTTTAGCTGTGAAACAAGAGTGTTTCCTTCCTTAACTAAAATTGTCTTAAAAGAACAACAAATAACAAAGAATAACAAAGTCATTATATTTGCCCAGTGTTTGAATGGAAAGTGTTGTGTAAAAACAGCTTTGCCGTGATGACTTATCACCAGAGATGTCACACAACAAGAAATAAACTAAGCTGTCTCTTGAGTTGCCACTTTAAATCCAGCATTGCCTCCTGATCAGACAGTCTTTCGAGGCCACATGATAACAATCCATTCATCATCTCTTTATTCTTTCTCTCCTCAGCATTTCACAAGGCAGGGCAGCAGAGCGAAGCCGTGAAAGTCCTGGAGCAGCTTACCCACAATGCAGTGGTGGAGAACAGGTTCAATGATGCAGGGTACTATTACTGGATGCTGTCTATGCAGTGTCTGGACATCGCTAGAGGTGAGACCCATCTAGAGAACACTGATATAATCTGTAACACGCCGTTAGTTTGGATCGTGAAGCTTGATGCATTTGTTTTTCCCTGTGAAGCAGAAAGCGAAGAACAGAAGGATGAAATGCTGAAGAAGTTTGAGCGTTTCCAGCATCTTGCTGAACTCTACCACGTCTATCGCTCCATTCAGCGTTACGCGGTGAGAGCATTCTTTACTTTGTCAACCTCACCCATGCATATCCAGACCAGACAAAACTTGGGAGGAGGCTTTGAAATTACAAGCCAGTCATCTGATTGGCTGTCAGATTGAAAGTGCTGAGCCCTAGAAATAATACCTACCGTGCAGTTAGATTTCTGTTTGGGTACAAACAAACATGTTCCCATTATTGCTTTTGTTTTTTTTTGCATTTGAAGTATGCTGACAGGCCGCTGTGTCACAGCCCACTTTCTAATCAATTTTTGTACCCAAATTTCTTCAGACTGCTGTGAGTTTGACAAGAAGGCGTTCTGGTTCTGCAAGATTATGTCAATGCAAAAAAAAAAGAAAAAAGACGTGAGATAAAGGAAGAAAAAATTAAGACATTCACAAAGGTTGTTAAAAAAGTGAAGAAAAAGGGAGAGATGAGGGTGTTAAGTTCAGCAGAAGAGCACTGAAAGTGGATTTAATCAGCTTGAATTACTCAGGAGCCGCCTGATTATTAGACTTTTTTTTTTTAAGACTTTTTTTTTTTTTTTTAATAAATGTTCTACTCTAAAATTGATTGACAGCAGGAAATTTCAAATGGACATACTACATGTAACTGCAGGTGATGGATAAGCCCTTTATGCCACAGTTAAGATGGTTTGCTTCCTGAAACCTTCCTGACCCCTATCACCATGGTAACCATCTGCTTCATTGATCTTGATGACTACCTCATCAGTGGTCGTCTTGAAGCCCCCAGCCCTAACCTACTTACAAACAAGCACTTCCTGGTTATGAGCACTATATGGGTGACCTGGGCTGTGTCAGTATCCTCAGTTTGTTGTTACAGCTTTCTGCTTGGCTGTGGTCATACCTCAGTAATACAGAGGCATCGTTGTGATCCAGACCAGAACAGGAAACCTCGATATCTCATTTTAACTCTCCTGGGCAGGCACAATAGATTTGAACTATCAACTTTTGGGATAAAGCGCCGTTCGTGATTGCTTTAGCAAATTCCCCTTTTCCTTTTACGGCTCTGTCAGATCCACTGAGGCTCTGCAAAGGGGTAGGGCTGCTTTTAGACAAAGTTGAGAGGGAAGGAGAGAAGAAAAGAAAACCTTCAAAATTTTATTAGTTTTTTTCATTCTTTCTTTCTTTTTTTCTAAATGAAATGAATTTGTTTTTGTTTTCCCTCATTTTATTATCCCTTCATCTTCAGGATGAGCCCTTCAGCTCCCACATGCCAGAGACGCTCTTCAACATCTGCAGGTTCCTCCTGAACAATCTCACCAAGGACAAACCACCAGGCATTTCCAAAGTGTATCCTTCCATTTGAGGCAGTAGCCCTACTGTTGCGTAAGGTATCGAGCAGTGAGCAAATATTTTTAGAATAAAGTACCGTGGAGCACTTCCTCTGTGGGAAAACTCTCAGCAACAGACATAGCAATCTCAAATCAAGACTGGCAGAGACACTGATGATAAAGTGGTGGATCGGTGATAGACAGTAGGGAGAAAACGGAAGAGTCGGCGCCACTACGGAAGCCACGCTACTGCTGAGAGAAAGAAAACGGGTGATCACGGATAGGAGGAGATGATGCCAGCAAGAGGCACATTCTCCAGTATCTAAACAAATGCTCTGATTACTGAACTCTGAGTGTAATGTATACATACATACAGTAAACACACTAAACAATATGCTTTAATTTGAAAAAAAAAAAAAATTGCATCCAAAGCCACCCGCAGCCCCACAGACAAATCCATGTAGTCTCACACAGTGGTATGAGGAAGGAAAGCCCAGCCTTTGAGGAGGAAATCAGGCTGAGCAGCTGGGATCCTCTGTGGCCAAACTGGAAAAACTTTGAACTGAGATTTATGACTCAGACTCAGTTGGCCTGCACTGGATTTGGTTCGAACAATTAAACACAATGTCACAAAAAACGCTGCACTAAACAATAGGAGGACGTGCATTTATCAACAGGCCCAGCCGTGGAACAGAACTGGGTGTGTGGGAGGAGCTGGAGAGTAGCTGAGTGGAGAGGAAAAGGGGAGGTGTGGTGCTAAGGTTTAGGTGATGGAGGAGTGCCAGCATGGAGCTGTTGCAGCTGCAACTCATTGACCTGTCACAGCCACTCTGAGCGCTGTTCTCCTAACAATCTGTCTCCACATAAATACAAATAAGTAACAATTTCCTCAACTCAAAACACAAAAACAGACACGCATTTTTGTGTAAGCACACACAAGTCCACAAAAACCCAACCGAGGTATCACTTTCAAGGCACCCAGCCATGCAGCTGGCTGAGTTTCAGTGTTGTCCTACTCATTAAAAGAAAAGAGGGAGTAAACCTATTCATGAATGCACGCAAATGTACTTATTACCACACAACACAAAGCTTAGTTTTATTGGATCTTTTGCACAAGTTATTTACAGTCTAGCATCAATCACAATCAGTCGACCTTCAATAATACATTCCTTAGTTCAAACTTAGTTCATAAATATTACAAAGATCGAAAAGGTGTAGGCTGAAGCTGTCCAGCTTATGAGTGCATACCTTTTAATTCATAATTTCAGTTAAACCATAAGAGCTATTCATGGTTTCAGTGTAACAGAAAGAAGCAGATATCTTAGAATTAACAAATTACTGCCTCATTATGAATGAGTTGTCTAAAAAATCTGCATCAGTCCTCATTGTTCATTGTCCTTGACCTGCTTGTTAGTAACACCTTGTATGCGTTGGCCAAGCAGAGTCAAAAACTGGGTGCGTATAAACTCGCCAGGTATTCCTACGAGAAGCTCCAGGAGCTGCACATCCCCTCTCGCTTCCAGGAGTCCATCGAGCGTGGCAGCCTCATCATTCGCTCCAAACCTTTCCACGACAGTGAGGTGTGTTAAAGAGCCGCATGTAGATTGTTCATAAATACTCTGTGAATATTGAAGCGTTTACTCCCCCCTGCATTCTTGTATGGATCAAGCTTCCTTGTGTTTTTACTGCAGGATCTGATTGAGGGCATGATGTGCTACCGCTGCTCCACCAACAACCCCCTGCTGAACAACCAGGGGAGCATGTGCATCAACTGCAGGCAGCCTTTCATCTACTCAGCTTCATCATATGGTCAGTGACAAGCAGAGACTCTCTGTAGTATTTCCTACAGAAGAGACAGAGAGGTTTTGTTTCTAACGTTGTTTTTTTTTTTTTGTTGTTCACAGAGGTGCTGCCCCTGGTGCAGTTCTACCTGGAGGAGGGCATCAGTGATGAGGAGGCTGTGTCTCTTATTGACCTGGAAGTTCCTCAAATGGATGAGAAGAACGCACACTTGCAGCATACGGACAATGGCGGTATCCTTTGATCATTTATGTAACCGCGCATAAATACACACAAAGTCACAGATGATTCACGAGCTCTGTATGAATTATTAACTCCCTCACTCTGCTGGTCCTCAGAGTACGTACCCCTGCCCTAACACACTGAACATCTAGTCGAAAAATGAAGCACATGACTCTTCTTCGCCTTGTGACAGTTTTAAGAAGCTGTTTAGTCTGCGTTGGCCTCGATTCTGTGCTGGTGGGTAAGCTGTCAGAGCTAAGTCATCTTAGCTCTTGAGCTAATAGGGTTAGTGAGGCTCTCCTGTCTCATCTTAATGACACTAACCCTCCGAGAGCCGTAGCCACAGCCCTAGTGCAGGGATTAACCTGCATTAGCCGGCAGACACTCAAGGGCACTGAGGTCTGCTCTGTTCTCCCACAGCCATGACGTGACTGACAGCCACGGCTGATTGGCATTTTGAACACTCTGAGTCTGAGGCATAATTTGTTTTAAGGGTTTTGGTTCCAGCCACAAAAACATATAATTAGAGGAACGATTAAAAAAGAAAATGTGATGTTGAAATGTAAGAAATGTATATATTCAGTGGGTGATTTGTCCTTGATTAAGACTGGTCAGAGCTGCAGGCTTTGAGGATGGATGATGGTTTGGATAATGCAGAGGAAGACCCATTCACAGCCAAAATGAGCTTTGAGGTAAGAAAAGACAGAATAGATTAGGTGATTAATATTCCACCAACTGGGCAGAACAGCTGCCGAGGGGTGAAAGGACAGGGGGGTCCGTAATAGAGTGGTGAATGTGCTCGTGTGTGTGTGTGTCCAAACAGCAGGGGGGCTCGAACTTTGTCCCCGTCAAGGTGAGTCGCTCGGTGCTGCGCTCCATGAGCAGGAGGGATGTCCTGATCAAACGCTGGCCCAGGCCGCTCAAATGGGAATACTTCCGCTCCCTGCTGCCTGATGTGAGCATCACCATGTGCCCCACCTGCTTCAAGGTACAGCGTTTATAAGACTCACAGCCGGTTTGACCCGCTGCAAACCACAGACTAAAGTTCACGTCTGTCCTCCGTCTTTCTTTCACTAACACTGTGTCAGTGATTGTGATTGATTTTGTTTTTTTTCATGTTGTGCCTCTTCCATTGCTGAAATTTCTTTTAAAATCTCTGTCTTTTTGTTTCCTTGCAGATGTTTCACAGTGAGGATTATGAGCTGCTGGTGCTTCAGCACAACTGCTGTCCTTACTGTCGCAGATCCATCGACGAACCAAACTGATCTGAGTTAAACTACAGCAGCAATACCAAACATTTCACTTGTTAATACTTGCTAATTTATTTTATTTGATAGCAGATGATTTTCTGACATTCCATTATAATCTTAGTTCACTATCATAGACATCTGTTTATTGTTAAATTTGTGTGATCCCATTCTTCTCCGCCAGAGCAGGAGCTGACAGCTGACCGTAGTCGTGTTTGTGTGTTGGTCATTACAGAGTGTAAGAAAAGTGCACCATCAGCCAATCAACACGATTGGATTATTGGGATCAGATTACCTAGAGCTGTCACTGATTACATCATTACTTTAAAGGGAACATGGATGTAGAGTGTAAAAAGAAATGTTATGTTATAGAGACACATTTATTTGAAAATGACTGTTTTGATTTAATGGAGTACATGTGTTTGCTATGTAGAGAATGTTATTATTCACAAAGGCCAGATACATCAGCCAATAAGTGCATTCCACAGGCTTATATCCTGAAGTATAATGTATGTTTTTATAACGGTACTAAAGACGTCATCTGTTGTTTAGTGATGAGAATGTATTTTTTATATTGTTACAAGGAAAAACCAGGCTTTTCAATAAAAATATTTTGGTATGTTCCATTGTAGTTGGTTTTATTGACATTGTTTCTAAGACAACTTGAGTTTTTACTTTGTCAGAGTGAACTTTAGGATTTGTTTCTGTGAGTTAGAGTGCATGCTATGAGCGGTATGCCCCACTGATTCTGATTACACTTAAGGCTATGAGTTGAGCTTTGCATTATGCAGTGGTTAGGGATTAGGCTTTCACGGATGCAAATAAGTTGGATTGCTCGAGAAATTTCATTTGTAGTTTGTCCACTTTCAATGGTTTAAATCACAGATAGGCTGCTTCCTCCTTCTTCTTCCTCTTCTTCTTCTGCCATCCTCCCACTCCCTCCTCTCCTCTCCTCTCATTCATGATGCACTGATGCACATGACAGTAATGATGGGGTTTGGATAGCCTCGGCTGTAACCTCTCACCTTGAAAACGCTTGACATACTGCATAGCTATTCCTGGAGTTTTCTCCTGTAACGCTTTGTGTGTGTATGCAAGTGTGAACGTGGGAGAGAGAGAGAGAGAGAGTTGGAGATTGAGTGTCTTAATTCCATCTCTGCTAACACTTTGCTCCTTGCGCATCCCTAATCCGCCTGGCCTGTTAAAAAGGTGCCGCTCCTCCTCGGGGGGCTGCAGAGCACACCTTACTTCCTCAAGATCTGTCCCTCCATCTGTCCTTTCTCCCCCATTTGCACTTCAGCTGCACCACGAGACTAACCCCCCTACTATTTTATTCCAAGAAGAGGCACAGACTGTTTCATCTGGTGTCAAGGTCTCAGAGGAAGAAGAAAAAAAAGAAGAGAGAAACATCACTAACAGCAGCCATGAATGGCACAGAGGGACCCAACTTTTATGTCCCCATGTCTAACAAGACTGGGTTGGTTCGCAGCCCATTTGAGCACCCACAGTACTACCTGGCCGAGCCCTGGAAGTACTCTCTTGTAGCTGCGTACATGCTGTTCCTCGTCGTCACTGCCTTCCCCATCAATTTCCTCACCCTCTATGTCACTGTCAAAAACAAAAAGCTGAGGACCCCGCTGAACTTCGTCCTGCTCAACCTGGCCGTGGCCGACCTCTTCATGATCGTTGGGGGCTTCACAGTCACTCTCTACACAGCCCTGCATGGATATTTCATCTTAGGGGTCACCGGCTGCAACATTGAAGGATTCTTCGCCACCTTAGGAGGTAAGAGAGGGAGACAGTGGGGAATGGGATATAGATGTGTTATATGATTCTCCTCTTTTTATCCCTTTTTGAGGCTCTTTCATAATTGCAAATACATTTAAAACATGCTTATTTTCTAAAACATCATAATTACAACTGTTTAAATGAAGATAATGTGCTTTATTTGAATGTAAACTTATTTCATGTCTCAGGGGAGATTGCTCTGTGGTCTCTGGTGGTTTTGGCTATTGAACGCTACATTGTGGTCTGTAAACCAATGACCAACTTCCGCTTTGGGGAAAAACATGCCGTCGCTGGCCTGGGCTTCACATGGATCATGGCCCTGACCTGTGCTGTCCCTCCTCTCCTTGGGTGGTCCCGGTACTGTATGTTTCTACAGTGTAGTCTACTACTCTGTGCTCACCAGCCTTTAAAATCATTCACATACAACCAAGCTGATCATTTACACAATAAAAGAACCTCAGGCACATTCTGCATGTAGTAGCAAAATGTTCTGTGTGATAGTGTTGATAGAAATTCTTGGGATTATCATCATGTGTGGATGCAGGTACATCCCAGAGGGAATGCAGTGTTCCTGTGGGATTGACTACTACACTCCCAAGCCTGAGATCAACAACACCTCATTCGTCATCTATATGTTTGTCCTCCATTTCCTTATCCCCCTCTTCATCATTTTCTTCTGCTACAGTCGCCTGCTCTGCACTGTCCGAGCGGTAAGGACGCCGCTGTGGGATGTAATATTAATAATAAGGATGTGATGCCTTGCTTTATCCCTGTAGGGATTTTTTTTTTCTTCTTCGTTTTACCTTTCTCCTCCTCCTCTGGGAGGGTTAGAGCATCACAGAGCACAGAGTCTCCGGAGATGTGAGGGATTTAATGGCTCAAGGACACTTCAGGAGGGCAGATTGTTGCCAACATGGCAGCTTATACCCAGGTCCTCAGGCTGAAGGGCAGTCTGCCTGCTCACTGTGTCATCCTGATGCCCTCATTTACAATAGCATCACACCATCGATAATGTATTAGAGGGCATAAATAGTTAAAAAAAAATAATAATGCAGAATATTTTCTGCTATTCTGTTTCAAAGGCTGACACAATTTGTATATATTTGCATATATTCTTTTAGATTTTGACTAAATGATGAATGGGAAGCTGTTTGTTTTACGGCCGAGTTTGACCCTATTATAGATGCAAACAACAGCACCAGAAATAAGTAATAAGTAACACATTGTTTTCTACTGTTAGTCCATGTATTTCTCTTTGTGTGTGTGTAATGTATGAGTGATAGGTTAACCCTTTGTTCACATTTGCATCACAGATTAGTCCTTTTAATAAATTAATGAGCTGCATCTGTCTGTGCGCAGGCTGCGGCCCAGCAGCAGGAGTCTGAAACCACCCAGAGAGCCGAGAGAGAGGTGACACGTATGGTCATCGTCATGGTGATCTCCTTCCTGGTGTGCTGGGTGCCCTACGCCACCGTGGCTTGGTACATCTTTGCCAATCAGGGAACTGAGTTTGGACCAGTGTTCATGACTGCTCCTGCCTTCTTTGCCAAGAGTGCTGCTCTGTACAACCCAGTCATCTACATCCTGCTAAACAGACAGGCATGTCAAGCAAACATCCTGGTTTGGTTATTCTTTGATTTTTTTTTTCCCCAGCTATGTACATGCTGTACTTGGGAGCACTTCAGTGGTACTTGTACTTTACTTCCAGTTTATATGGCTCCATCTTTCCACTTCACAACATTTTACAGGCACTTATTGCTGTATAGTTCTTACCCCACTACTACTATGCACTACACTATTTGTCTGACAGCTTACTTTTTCAGGTTAACATTTTACATTAAAAATGTATAATATTCTCGTGAAAGAAAATGTCTCTCAACCTTTGGGAGGGATGTGACCCATTACTAAAAAAGCTGTGTTGACTTGGAAGGAGTTAGAGCAAAAAGACATTCCCCCACTAAACGCCTCACATAGTTAAATTCAAATAACAGCTCACAAACAAGGCAGGAGAAATTTCACAAAAAATCACTTTATGTTAATGTACATGTAAGTCATATCATTTTTAAAGACAGTATTCATTATCTAATGGCCCTACAGACATTTTATGGCCCTTAGGAAAGTGCTCAGTCCCTACTTTGCGAGCCAGTGGCCTCAGCTACTGAATTGTATCAGGCGTTTAAGCAGCTGCACATGGCGCAGCTATAATAGTGAAATGCTGCTAATGCATTGTTACATCTGTATTTAATCGTCTAATAACGTCATGAAATTATAGAGCAGCCACAGGGGACATTTTCTATGTAATGTAATTTTACATTTCAAGTACCTTTATAGCTTGACTTTTGCATGATTCGAATACAGGACTTTTCGACTTGTAATTTAATATTCCGACTATGCTTTTTTCTTACTCTTATTTAATTACCTAAATTATCTTTCCAATGGCATCATATCAAAATTGTGATTCAGGTATTTTCTTCTTTTCGGCCTCCAGTTCAGAAACTGCATGATCACCACTGTGTGCTGTGGAAAGAACCCATTTGGAGATGATGAAACCGCCGCCGCCACCGCCTCTAAAACCCAGACTTCATCTGTATCTTCTAGCCAGGTGGCCCCCGCTTGACCTGGCCCCTCGCTCGGCCCCCGCCCCTGCAGCTCATCCTCTTCCAACGTCCCATCTGTCCCTTTGCACACCTCGGGACCCTCTACCGCCAAGCACCACTATGTTCTATTGGCCAATCCTCTTGACTTACCTCTCCATGTGTCTTCACTGCAGCGGCACAACCGCACCTTTGGTGGGACTGACCTACTCAAGAGCCAGCATGTGTATTCTCAATCCATTTAATCATGGAAAGTGTTCAGCTGGCTTCACAGAGTTTAACCCGGCATCAAGGGAGTGCTGCCCGTGTGATGATCCAACTGAACACATTCCAAGGTCCCCACTACAGAAACACACACATAACAGGTGAAAGTCTAATTCTGCACACCACACCACATGATTTCATCCACATTAACACTTCAAATTCAGCTGATTGTTGCAGCTATATACTGTATATGCCCTCTCCTAAAAAAAAAAGAAAAAAAAAAGCGCTTTGAGGAATAAAATCTATGAATCCGTAGTTGAAATTAGTCATGAATTTGTTTAGATATCTCATGGGTTTTTGAGGCACCACACAGGGCCGTGTCCCCTGGTCTCTCTGTCTCTCCTCTTGTCTTCACGGTGATGAAGCTGAAGTGGTTTGTTTACTCTCGGCAGCAACTGAGACATGAGTGTAAACAGATGGACTCGAGAAGGTGCCTCCTGCAAGAGACTGGATGTGTGTATGTGTATATGTATGTGTGTGTGTGCGCGCGTGCGTGCGTGTGTGTTTGTGTGTTCGGTGTGTGTTTATGTACTTAAAGGGATGTCAGGATGTCAGTGTGTGTATTAAAGAGATATGAGGTTGTTATTTGGGGATATTATTTTGTTCGTTATGTAAAGGCTAGGATTTTGTGGAAGTTGTTTTGTGCCCTGCAATAAAAACAAAGCTAAATGTCTCCGAGACTTTTCCCTCACTCGCTCCGTCATGAGAACATTTACAAGGCTCTCTGACGTGTTCCAGATGCTGGTTTGTGGGCTGTTGGGTGGCAGGCCAAATCTTAATGGGTTTCAAATGTTAAAATTCACTGGCTGAAATGCGTTTAAAATTGAAGCACTTTGAGTATCACTACAATAAACGTTGTCATCATTAGACACTTTAAAATCCTAAATACTGTAATTTATTTCACAAACTCTGACAAGTCATTTGGCATCACAAATACAGTCTCTCTTCAGATTATATTGAGCTCACTTCTTTTTTTTTTCCATAAATGTTAAATTTCCCTCTTTTAAATTGGTCATAATCCAACATGATATTCATTCATTTACAAGCACACTGATCAACACTTCTATACTGATGCAGCTCTTCCCATTGAACTACATAACATTTGATTTCATTAATTTCAGTCATTTATATTCCTCTCTTTTCTCCTCCTCAACCCATCATCAACCTGCAAAGCACAATGGGACGTATTGTTCAGAGCACCGATGGGAGCGAGCCACCCATCTTCACCGATCACACCTGAGAACGATGCAGGCTTTAGGAGATGGGAGGAGTTTTATCGCGCTCCTTCCTACTCATCTTGATGAACAGGTCACTTGAAAGCATTATAACACATCTATAAATATTGCTATGGACATTATAATACAGTACAGTGCATCATTGGCTCGTTCCCTTCAGAAAAGGGTTCAGTGCGTATAAGATTGCCACCAGGGCTTACTGTAGCTCCCAGTTACTGTAAAGACATCCACAAAAAAAGGCTCATCTCCAAGCTCCTACACATTCCCTCTAAAGCATAGCTGAGCCAGACTGGAATTCTGTCCGTGTCACGGGGAAAGATTTTGGGAAAAATTGCTCGGTGCTCCCAGATGAGAAGGGAGGCAGGGGGGGGGACACCTTGCAAAATGGTTAACGCTGGAGAGGCAGGTTTAAGTCCTTTGCTCTGCCACTTTTCGCGCTTGTTAGAGTCCGTGGGAATAGTAATGACACTTAAGAAGGCGAACTCCACAGTGGCCCGACGTTCCCAAGAAACCACGTGGGTGGGTGGGAGAAAAAAAGGCAGCTGTCAGCAGGAGGAAGAGGCGGCGTAGGAGTTAAGAAGAGACTGGCAGGTTCAGGCTTCACTGCAGCACTCGTAGATGTTGTCCTCCACAAGGGCAATGACCTGCTCGAACTTGTGGTGCAGCTGAGTGCGCCGTGCAGTGGGGTTAGACTCCAGAGCGTTCACCACCTGAGGAGGGAGGGTAGAGAAAGAAAACACAACAAAGACGACTTTCAGTGGCTGTCGAGCATTCATGCATCCGTCTCTCCGGGAGAGGGGAGGAAAATCAGCCACCTGCCTGGACATAGAAAGCTGAACGAGAGAGAACGGGAGAGCGGCGGAGGAGCAAGTGAAAGTGCTTCAACCTCTCCTCCTGCCTTCATGCATGCCTCCACACCACAAAAGCCTTTGCACTTCACATATTTACAAAACCCACATCTGCTCTGTTTTTTCATGGCCAATAGTTGTCACCATGTCAGTGGGATTTATGGGGATCTTAGCGGCAGTGTGCTACCAGGCAGAGCGAACTGAGCCGGGGCGAGAGAAAAGGCAATCAGGGGCCATTCACAGAGCTCTGTGAATCAGAGCCTAAGCCCCTGGCCCACGTCAGTACAGTAGCATGACAGTGGAAAGCAGCTAAACTGTATTATCATGAGGGTGCTCCATTAAGGCACAGTCACCACTGACTAAGCCTCTCCAGAGAATAGTCGCATCAGTGAGAGAACATGGGGGAGGACAGCAGGGGCTGGAAGAGGGCTAGTTCAAAGCGAAACGAGTGATATGAAGCTGCAACTTAACACTGTCATTAAGCAGATAGGGGTGGTGGATAACGAGAAGGTAAACAGCACGTTGTGTGCTTGAACTGAAAGGTATATATATATATATATATATATGTGGGCTGGGTGAGAGGATTGGACACATTGAATAGTGGCTGTTGTGAAAGGAGATGGAGCACATCTGAGTGTCTCGCTCCTGAAAACAGTCAATTAGTGAAGACGGTTGAAGGATATTTGGGTGTTTGAGTGACAAGCTGTAATGTTGTTTGCAGTCAACAAGCGCATGATCTTCCACGCCACGCTCTGATTACTATCTGTGAAACTTAACACGACAAAAGGGGCTTAACTGAGGTGTTGTGGCTGCAGGAACGGGCCAGTTTAAACACGAGTGACATATCTAATCTGGATCTGACATCAAAAAAAAATACAGAGGAACAAAGTAAGAGTCTCTTTTCTTACCTGGGTCCTGTATCTTTTGGCATATTTGTAGATTTCTGTCAAGGCCAGGTTGGTGTTGAATTCGTTTCTGTATTTCTGCAGGATGGAAAACGAAGCGTTACATCAGATTAAATTCCGAAATAAAAATTGCGTGTCACTGCAAAGGAAAGATGACTAATACACCGGCGCATTTTCAATGCTTAGCTCACCCGTGACTCCTCGGCCAGGTGAGCATTCATCTCCTGCTCACTGAGAGGTGCCATTTCCTGTATCTGCTGGTAGTAGCACTGCACTCTCTTCTTATACTCAGGGATCTCCTTGGCATACAGCAGCTTGTTGGTCGGGGAGTCCTGGAAACACAAACACACACAAACAGTCAGGACACTTATGTCAGAGTTTTAACTAATATTAGTTTGGCATGGTGTGGCTCATGTGATACTCTGGAACAAATCTGAACAAGCTTGATACAGAGCTCACAGAGCCTTTGGCAGAGCCGCCGATACAAAAAAATATGAGCACATTACATGAAAATTTCACAATTCGCAGCTAAATACAGGAAGTGGCTGGAATCAAACTTCCTAAGGCGGTCAGTGGTGTGTCACAACTAAGAGGAGGTCTCAGTGTTGATGAATGCAGACTGAGTGTGAGTCATGGGCACATACTGCTAATAATTTCCTATTATTGGCCTCAGCAGTCTTAGGTTATCAGGTCTAAACATTCATACATTGCATGGTTGTAATCAGACCTGAATCAGTAGTGTAAAGTTCATTTTTTTAAAGCAAACAAAGAATTTACTTATGATGGATTACTAACATAATATATATACGCTATATATGTCATACATGTATGAACATAAGACATTAAAATGCTGGACCTAATGCCTCAGTAATACTACAATGATAAAATTATAGCCTACACAACTTTTCCAAACATGTACCTTTATTTTTAGAGGAGAGTCATTTTGTTTTTACTTTCACTTAAGTAAATATTTCTCCTATGACTGTTGCTAAAGTCCCAATAAAGAAGCGGTTCAGTTACACTGGAAGTTTTTTTGTTAATGTCCCAATCTAAACCAGCCTGAAATGAGACAATAGAAGGAGGTAACGGTTTCCTTTCCACTCAGCAGGAGACTCTGAGAAGTCGGAGCTGGCGAAGGAACATTCCTGTGTAAACAATACTCCCTCATTCCTCTGCCACTCTCTCCGCAAGTCACTTCAGGCTCTCGCACTGGTGCTTATTCAAGCAGGAGGAAAAGTAGCGGGGCTAAGAGGTTGTGGGCTTATTCAGGTTTAAGTGGCGACTACTGTTGCGAGTGCGTGAGCGCGGGCCTTTGTGCGCTGCGTGTGAGCAAGAGGGAAAGGGACAGAGAGAGAAAAAGTAGGGCAGAGGGGGGAAAAAGAGACGGGCAGCCTCAGCTTTCAGCATCACTGAATGTGCTTACAGCGCACCTTAATATTTCTATGTGTCATGAGTTATTTGTGTCACTCGGATGTGTGTTTGTTTGTGTGTGTGCGAGCGTGTTTGTGTGTGTTAAAGGTGGCGAGGGAGTGAAGAGGCTGCGGCCGCGCTCGCTCCCTCCGATAGGGAACCCTCTCTCTTCCTGTCCACGAGATCACTTCCTGCTGCTCACCCATCTGCCCGGTAACCCCCCCCGCTATCCCTCCCCTCACCCGTAACCCTATGGCCCTTCGTGTCTGCATCTCGCCAGATAAGAGGGTTTCCGTGGAAACAGCGAGTGTTGCTTAGTTTCCTACCCCTCTTTCTCACCCCCGCTGTGCTCCTGCTAATCCAGACCCTGTACCCTTCACTGTCCTGTCCCGAGGCCATCGCGCGCACACACACACACACACACACACACACACACACACACATTCATACACACATACATACTCATACACATGCACAAACAAGCAACTGTAGTGTGTCGTGTCAGTCTCCTTGACCTCCTACAGAGGAAAACGTGGCCACATCCTTAAACCTGATGACTCCACAGCGCTGCGCTTGCACAACCAGATGCGACATGTTAATGAGGAGGCTGCAGACGCTCCTCGGTGGAGAGGAGTCTCAAAGCTGTTGCTCTCCAGTCTCGAGTGTGTATATATCAATGTGTATGAAACCGGGCTGCATATACATGGTGAGTGCAACCGGCTTTGGCGCTGAGGTGAAGTTTATAAATCAGAGTGTTTCTCGGTGAAGGAAGAGCTTTATTTGATGAGTCCTCCACTTCCTCCAGGGAGGAAGCCAGTCAGAGAGAGACAGGAAGCAGAGCGTGCTCAGGGTCACGGTGTCTGAGGGATGAGACGGATTTGTGAGCAGTGAGGACATTGACATGCAAGCGCACACACACACACACACACACACACACACACACACATACAAAGACAGAAAGACACACGCCTGGACACACACACACACACACATTTGAGCCGAGCACAAAAAGAGATCCCTGGTGCTCATGACCTTGGATCAGCCGACTGGGCTGAAATAACATGAGCAGAGGTAGATGGAGCTGACAGTCTGAAGGCTTTGGGATGAGGGTTCACAGGGGGACTCGGGAGGTGTGTGTGCGTGTGTGTGTGTTAGATAGATATATACATAGACAGACAGAACAGTGGGTAGATGAGTAGACTGATATCTAACCATTATTTAATCATGTATTTAATCAGTAATCAAGTGGATGTGATCGTTACATTAGGATAGATCTGAAGTTTTCGTGTCCCCAGGGGGTGAGGGAGACAGATGAAGAGCTGGATGGAGCGAATAGTGAATGAACACGAATCCATTATAAATAGAAAAAAACTTCAGAACTTGTTCTTTCTTTCTCAAAGTAATTCAGAGTTAGTTTAGTTTTAGTTTGTACATCGATGAGTACAATGTAAACAGGAAGTGCTAACTGTTCATTTGGCTAAGTTATAATGGTTCCAGTTTGCCAAATTGTGGATGACTAGAGGCTCAAAATGTAGCCAACAGCTAAAAATATACAACTTCCTGTTTACTCCAAAAGCTCCCATATTATTGGAAGACGGTGAATCATAAGTGTCTGAATTCTTACTCAGAGGCAGCTCACACTGACAGACTTTGAAATCTCTTGAATTGATAATAAGTAGATCAATTGATAGATGGACTCACCTTGCCTAGCTGCAGGTCGGAGATGGAGCAGGCGTCTATGAAAGCCTGGGCGATGACAGACAGACAGGCGTCCATGTGGTCCGTCTTATCAATGTCAAACACAAACTGAGGATTCTTCAGGATGTTCACCCAGAAACGCAGAGGTAAACTGCACCCGGGGAGATAAGATAAGCGTTTTAAAAGCCGTGCACTTGCACAGTGAAGTGACCAAAGGGGACTTTAATCGCAGAGTTGGTTTGCCTACCTGTTGGTTTTCCAGATGTGCAGGGTGTCTGGGTCTGTGATGCCCCGTTTGTCGGCCTGTTCCTCCAGGAAGTCAAAGAAATATTTGACAGCCAGAGGGGGCCGATCCGGAGGGATGCTAAGGATGGCCTGAAAGAGGTCATCCAAGAACTTCTGAAGAGTTCCCTGTGGAGGAAAAGAAAAAAAAGGCGGCTCATAAATACGCAGAGACATGGTTTCGTGTCATGTGATGGAATTTCTAGTCGGCTCCTGAGGCTAATATGGGTGATAAAAACATGAAATGGAACGATGACATAGATATCCGTCTGTAACTGGAGTCGGTTCGAGCTGCTGGCAACATAAACAGTCTCTTGTTTCTGGTTACCTTGGTAGACAGCAGGCGTGTCAGGTAGATTTCAGGCAGGACCTTCTTGCGGTGGCTCTGTCTGTGCGACCTCTTGTTCTCCATCAGGTCATCATGAGGTAGGACCTAGAAAAAAACAACAGAAGCCAAAGGTCGATATGTTGCACATACTGTAGGTTGACGCAATAAACAAATTTGAAAAAAAAAAACCCTCAGGAGAAGCCAAATGAATGATCTATTGTCTCTACTGTCTCTGTTGCCAAAAGGGGAATTTTCAGTTTCATGCATCAGACACATGATCCAGAAATCACATCGGGGTATTTTGCAAACTGAATAATATACAAAATTGAGGAAGGGACAGGAGTTGGGAAATTCTCAAGATTTTGTGTGCCATGTGTGGGATCATGTCTCTGACTTGCTCATACAGGTATAAATAGGGGTAGGGAAGAGAAAAAGCAGCCAAATTCCACCTACTTGTGTCAAAAAAGGACCAAAGAGGTGTCCTGTAAAACTAACTATTCACCCGGCAAATTGTGTTCCCAGGAACTCATTATTCTAAAGTCAAAGGGCCCATATCTTGGCTGACGTTTATAAAAGAGCTTAAGAAGCATTAGTGCTGTCATGTCCTCTCAGCAGCTTTCCTTTTCACCTCCGTTCACCCCCATTCTCTCTGTTGTCAGGCCTGCTCCTGGCTGACTAACACTGGCACACACAGGAAAAGCTCTGGCAATAAACTCAGAGACCACTTCAGGAAACATTGTGATTACCAACGGCAACGAGGGGGGAGAGAGATACTCACCAAATGTACATATTTCTCCGTGTCCAGATCTTTGACTAAAAGGGAAGGGAGACAAGAAAAGAAACACACAGCATGAAACAATGTGCAATCAGCAAGTTGGAGACCTGCGAGAATGAGAGGAAACAGGAGGAGGGAGCACAGGGGAGTGTGACAGAGAGAGAGAGAAAGAGAGAGAAAAAAAATCAAGAGGGAGATTGACAGGAGAGCAAGGGAGATAGAGTACATGCGAGAGGAGAAAGTGATTAAGGTGGACTGTGGGCCGGTAGGGGAGGGGAGCTGTCTGAGAGAATGAAAAAGAAAGATTACGAGTGAAAGGAGAGAGAAAGGAGAGAGATTAGGGGAGACAGACACACAGAGTCTGTGATTGGTTCTGGAGCCGGTGTAATGAGATGGTAATGCTCGGCCAACGCTGGGAAGGAGCATTAAACCTTTTTTTTTTGCTGGTTTATATATAGATCTAAACACAAACAAACACGCTCATACACATGCATGAGCAGATATGAGCATGCATGTAGACGCATGTCCAAACACCAGCTCAGATGCAGACACAGACACAAACAAATACTGTAAGTTACTGGACACACACACACGAACATGAACAGTCACACACACACATAGTGAGTGTGCTCTCATTACAGGCGGCTCTGCCAGAGATGCTCCTGCCCAGCGGGCCTCAGTCCAGACCCTCAACACTGATCACAGGCAGGCAGGACAGTGTTTTATATTAGCCAGGGAGCACTACAGTCTCATAACACCCCCTTGATGCTTTGAAGCCAAAGCCAGGTTTGGTCCACATAAGCCTATTTTTGGCCCAGTATAAATGAAAGGAGAGGCTTTGATGGACAGAGCCTGAGCAGAACTGAGCTCTGTTCTGGTACTGATTATGTAAGGTAGGCCCTAGACAACCAATGGACAAGCCCATTAATGGCTGTATGTAAACTCATCTGTCAACAGGCAGAGCAGTCATTATATTTCAGCTTGAGGCTGGACAATGGGCCAATGGGCTTTTTTTTCCCCACAACCTGACATTTGTTAATGGAATACATCTATAACGGGGAGAAAGAGCTCTGAATGAGGCAACAGCATAACAAGTCCTCCTGCGTGAAGCAGCAGAGAATGTGTTGTGATTTATTAGGTGCGAGTGTGTTTAGATGGGCTCTGTGTCTTGTGGGGATGAGAGAGGGTGTGCGGTTTCATGCGTGTTTACATGAGCGCGTCGTGTTCCCGCGATCAACTAAGCATGTGCCGTTTCCTGTGATCGAGTGAGCGTGTGTGTTTATCCAAGCGGCGGGTTGAGTGTGGGTGACAAAGCGACAGGGAGCGGGTAGCGTTTGAAGGTGACGTACCTCTCCCCAGGGTGTTCTCTCTCTTGTCTTTCATGCTCATGGCCAGTGATGCCCCCTCTGGGATCTGTGAAGGGAGAGAAGACGGAGGTAGTGAGGGAGGGAGAGAGGGAGGGTGGAAAGACGAGACGAGGAGAGGACAGAGGGCACGGGGTCAGGGGTGAGTCGGGGAGCACCAGAACAGCATCGTTAAGCATGCCCTCCAGGGGAGTGTGGTGCTGAGAGGTGCCTATGTTTGTGTGTTGGCCCTGCGTGCATCTAGAGTGGTGGCTGAACTGCAGGAGGCTGGCTGGGCCCATTAAAGTCGGCCCGTGGTGAAATGGATTGAACAGCCTCGTCAGTGAACCAGGACTGTTAGTACACGCTGCAGCTCGCTGCTTTCACAGCTCTGTCCCCATGGCTCAGCAAAAAACTAAACACAACACTTAACAAGTACAGGTAACGAGTCAGAGGTCGAGGGACACAGAGCGTCTGTTTACTCGCACATAAATAAACATAGACATAAGCAAACACACTCACACACATAAAAACACTCTTAATGGGATTTCAGTACATTTTACTAAGTTGTTGGCAATGGCTACAAAGTAGGATAAAAGAAAGAGGAAAAGCTTTTTATTCAAAATAACACCTTTTTCTTATTCATTCAATTATATTTAACATTTGTAGAATAATTGTAACATATGTCAGTAATGATCATTTAATTGCCTATAATATTATTTAGAAAAATGTAAATAATCTGATTTATTCTAATTGATGTTTATGCAAGTACACATTCACAAAATCATGAATATGTATATCAATTATAAATGCAAAGTATATTCATAATCAATTTATGCACCGTAGTATAGTAGTGCATTACAATAGACTGTGAACTCACACGTGAATGTTTTCACATGAATCTGCTGAGGAGGGAAACCACACGACTAAATGTATAGTGGAGAAACAGACAGTGACACCGTTTACAAGGAATTATCAGCCTCAACATCCGCACTGTTGCTGTTGCTGTTACAATATCAGGGATATACAGGTACACCCACTGCAGTCGTCCATCTCACACACATACAGTACACACACACACACACACACACACACACACACTCACCAGGTAATGGAAGACCGTGTTCAGCTTCTTTCGGCCATCCTCCATCACCGAGGAGTTATCCAGGTCCTGCAGAAGTTTGCTGTTGCTACCGGAGTCAAACCACTCTGCAGGAAAAGAAGAGACGGGAGAGAAGGGAAGGAAGCGATATGAGACGATTTCATCCTAAATTTGGAAGAGAATATAATGTGAGACAGAGGGCAGCCGCCGCGCTCTAACTTTCCGTGTCACGACCTGTGGAAATATTCTCGGGCCATTAATCAAATCAGCTCTGCAGGCTCCACAGCTTTTGAAAGCAATAACTCTTTGTGATTATGACTGTACACTCTCCTCGATGCATTCTGTCATTTATTATATTGCAGCCTCAGGTTAGTTGAGCTTCATGAGAGGAATTGACCTTTTGCAAAGGAGATTACTATATCTAGGAGGGCTGGGCAGGGGGAGAGGATGAAAATAATCAGAGAAAATGTGCTCTTACCCAGGTCTACATCCTCGGCTCGCGGCCACTGGGAGAATGGCAGGTTTTTATAAAAGGCCTCTATGATTTTTTCCTTCACCTGGCAGATTGTGTCTGTGTTCATGACCCTGACAGACAGTGAGTCCATGCCACAGCCCTGGAAGGACACGTTGATGTTCTGCAAAAGCAAACACAGAACAATTACATCTCATACCGTGGAAAAATGTGTGAGTTTTGTATTTCAGTAAGGTTGAAACTTTCTAGCAGTCAGCTTTATAAATCTTGCAGTTCTGACATTGACCTCTGAGCTCTGCTAAGGAGGATTTGGAGGCTGAATGATAAACATGTGAGGTTTCAAACCTGTGGCTTGGCCTCGATATTCTCGCGGAGCAGCCACTCCTCATTCAGGGTGTAGCGGGCTTTCCCTGTGATGGCGTCTATGGATCCCTTGTTGATCTGTTGCTTGATTGCACACAGCAGCAGGAAGAAAGGCTCACCCACTGTCTCCTGAAGAATGTGAAGGGTGGGGTTAGAAAAAAAATCAGAGCCGGGGTAAATCATTTTTCTATCCCAATTCCCCTTCTCATTATTTTGCTGAGCCTCCCACGTTTCCATCCTCACCTTGAGGTAGCTGTACATGCAGATGGACATCCAGTTGGTCAGCATTTTCTCCACGACAGACTCGGTGCGCCGCAGCATCAGTTTGGGGTTCTTTGAAGCCGAAGCATCGATCAGGTCCACCAGCAGATCTTTCATTATACTGGTGTAGTACTCCAGTTTACCATGGAGGGCGATGGTGAGCAGAGACGCCAGGCTGCATCTGAAGGGATGGGTAAACAGATTAGCGGCCGAGACTGATGAGCAAAACCATACTCACTGTAAACATGTGTGGTCAGTCACAGTGGAGGGGAAAAAACGTACATTACAGGAACAACAACAAGCCTCAGTCCCTCCCCACGGCACCTGCGACTTGCAGCGCCAAATAAAGCCCTGATCTAATGCAGGGAGTGTCTGGGTGACTACATCCAGAGGTGCAGGGGATTTCCCTAACAAAGCCCCTTTAATCCAAGGAGAAAGAGGCTACATCAGTCACTCTGGTGCTGACGCTGTGCTGGCACAAGGATGCGGTCTTGCCTCTGGAATTTCTCCCTGACTCCCACAATGACTGGACAGTTTTAGGGAAACTAACACACACTAACTCACACACCACAGTTGAATGAGTGATGACCAAGTATACATGGTGGTGTGCTGTAACATCGTAGCTATAAATACATCCCGACAATTCTGCTTGAGAAGCATAAAAAAAAACAAAAAAAAATGTGTCACTGAATAAATAGAGACAACTATATAATGTAATTTCATGCAGTACAACGGCCGTAATAAATAAATTTGGCATTCATTTTTCAGTTTCGACAGCTTTATTGTTTGAAGGATGAGGCCGTACTGCAGGCCCATTATTCTCTCTGTCTCTCCTTTCAGCTCTGTTTTGGTCTCCACCATCTCCTGCAAAATCAGGATCTTCAATAGCTTTAATGCTAAATGTTGTTCATTAGCTGGTTGCTAACTGTGCTGTATCCGCCATTTGATAGGCTACTGAACAGAAATGAGTGTTTTATTGTCAGTGCATGAACCAAAATAATGAGCTAAAATAGTAGCTGGAGAGTACAAGCAACACCTTTCAGATGAAATGCAATCATTTGATCAATTATTATTCAATATAAAATCATCCTTCCTAGCAAAAATGGGGGTTAATTTAATCCTAGTGCAATCACCTGGATGAGTCTGTGGATAAATTGTTTTTTTAATATATATTTTTTAAGATGTATTTTAATATATCAGACATGTGCTGATTGAAGCATCTTTTTTAAATATAACCTTTATTTATAGAGGTAATCTCATTCAGACACAGGGTCTCATTCTCAGGAGTGAGCTGTTTCAGACAGATAAACAATACAACAACAATTAGCTATAGACAAATTCATCAGTACACTACACACAACATTCAAGTTACCTGTCTCGTACTGCGAAGTCCTTCTGCTGCTCCAGGGCGTGGACGAATGTGATCAGGAAGTGCTTGTTATTGAGGAGAGTGGAGAACATGGTGATGCCTTCTTCAACATTAGGTCTTGTTGTGTTGGTGGCCTGATGACAGAGAGGGGGAGTGGGGTGGGGGGCGGGGCCGGGTGTGAAACAGTTATTTCTCTGCGTGATTTCACCTCAACTGCATTACACACCTGCTGCGCTCTCCCTAATCCATTTTGCCACCTCTCGTCGTCTCGAGTGACCCATCTACTGAACACTTCATCTTTCTATCGCGGCTCTTCCTCTCGTTTCCTCGGGCTCATCCCTCTCTCTGGTTCCCCTCTACAGTATTCTGTATCTCATGCTCCGGTCCCTGACTGTGTGTGATTGTCTCTAAATGTGCCGAGTCGGCTTAATGAGTATGGCCTATCTATGGGTGCGACTAAGCAGCAGTGTGATGGAGTCTTCCCTCTGGACTGCAGCCATATGGTGTGGTTTGCAGCCTGACAGAAGGAGAACAGGGGTGTCCATTAAGATAAATGCCCGCCTGTGAGATTTATTTGCTGTGACCTGGAAAACACTTCCTGGGAAGACGAAGTGGATCCAAGGCACTTCATCACCGTTAGACAGGCTCCCCCGGCTGCCGACCCAAAACCAGCGCTGCAGTCGTTACTTTCTCTCTTTCTAATGCGCGCACACACGCACACACATGCAAGTGTTTCCACTTTCGGCATGCATTCGCACCAAGAGTGTGTGAAAGTGCGCGTTGCCTCTCCCACTCTCCCCTTATAACTCTCACTCCCGTCTGCCCTTCCATTACGCACACACACACACACACACACACACACACACAAAACAACAAACAACTAGAGATGGATTTCAATGAAAAGCATACTGCTGCTGTCCAAAAGCCAGTGGGAAGTGTGTCAACAACCCGCAACTTCGTGGGCTGCGTGTTGTTTGACAAGCTGAAAATCACTCACTGGAAGCCATTGAATTACGCGCATTAACATTCACATATCCTCACACACAAAAACATACAGTATACTGACAAGCTTCACGCTCTATAACAACCACACAGTGGCAAAAAAACACACGCACAATATCCCCTTCTTTACTCCTCATCAACTACAAGCCCACCGTGACGCCTTAATAAGCTTCAGTGTGACCTAGTTGAGAAGCAGGGGAGTTAAAAAAAGGACCCAAATCAAGGCACTCTGGCAGAAGGAAGTGCAACCTAACCCAACGTCCTAATGGCTTAACCCCTCACCTGCCAGTCCTGCAGCAGCGGGTGGGTCTCTGGCAGCGCCCTCGGGCCCAGAGGATCATTCTCATAGACGGGCTGGACCAGGCTCTTCTCGTAGTCTGAACACATCTGAAACACATAAACAACACAGAAAGCTGTGATACAAAGTCAGCTCTTGTGATAAACACAGGAAGATAGATAGACAAGGAAAACAAAAAAAAGCGGTAGCCTTGAGACTTTGGTGGTGAATTTGCCATCTGGAACCAAAGGGCAGAATTTTCCTGAGGAGGCCTTGAATAGGCCCTGACTGGCCATGAAAAGGAAAGATGACACTGTGGCACAAAACGTCACGAGCCTTAATGGCTTAAGAGACAAACTGACCCAGAGCCAAGAGGCAGCCTTTCAATGCAGTCTGTCATTTCAGGACAGCAACATTTGGCTTGTATTTTAACTGTGTCTAAGTCTGTCTAACACTGCTTTGTGTGTGTGAGTGTGTGTGTGCATGTGTGTGTGTGTAATCTAAGACAACCAGAAGCTCTCGTGGAAAAAACAAGAAGGGCTGTGAGTGGATCGTTTGCTGTCTTAGCAGAAAAAAAAAACTCACTGAAAGCAGCAACGCATGAATTTATGTTTCCCTCTATGTGACTTTTCAACGCTCTCCCCGCTCACTTCCCTCACAACCCCAAAACAGTGTTCAGCGTCCAGCGCAACAAAAAGCAAGCGAGACTGCGATTGCACAAGAGCATGTGCACTTGCAAAACTGTGTGGGTGTGTGAGCTGAGCGATGAGTGTGTTTTGAGAAATCAGGGGGGAAAGTTTCCCTGTCACAGTGCCCGCCATTGTTCTGTCTCCTTGAAAGTCCATGCCTGTGGTTGGGAGACAAAGCCCGCTGAGTTGTGTCTGTCTGTACCGGTGGAAAAACACCCACCCACAGATAGACCCACAGTCTACCTTCGGGGTGGATCGCACATCAGAAAAATGCTTACCTATAGAGAACACATTAACTCTGCAGCAGGGTGCCAAACAGAGATACACTTCGCTAGACGGCTAAACTGTATGTTTAAAAGTTCCAAGGTGAATTTTTATCCTGCATATTACAAGCGGTGGGAAATGGGAAATGGGGACGTTTAGGGCGGGAGGGAGAAAAATGAAAACCCCATTGAGAAAAATGGCACCGTTAGGCTCAGATAGCGGGGGAAAAAAAACAGGTTTGCTCACCTTGGGGAAGAAGGTGCGTGTGACAAACTGTTTGTACTCCAAAAAGGGAATGCCCTGGCTGCGATTCAGCTCCTTGGTTAGGTCCGTCATATCCGTCTGCAGCTCTGCAAATCCTAAAAAAAAAAAGGACAAAAAACAAACAAACAACACATCAACCAAAGGCTCCTAAATCGTGGGATTGTTTTCGTTTCACAGTGCCTTATTGTATCTGGCTCATCAAGCTTCATTTATTGCTTAGGAAAATGACTCAGGAATCTGTTCACAGCCTAATGCAATAACCGTCAAATTCTCCGAAGCTGCAGTGGGATCTGAGAGACTGATTTCAGTGGAAGATATTTTCGGGTGAATCATTGAATTGTATCATTTAATTTCCTAGACCTAGTGTCATGTTCTGGTTCAGTACTAAATATACCGAACGCAAATCCTCTGATCTTTTTTCCTCTCTCTCTCTCTCCTTCACTCTCTTCACTAGATTGTGCAGCTCAGCACCACATACAGACAAATATTTACCAAGCGACAAATCAGAGCAGCCAAAATCCAGTCTGAGGCCCTCATCCAAAACATGTGTGCAGGCTGGGGTTTATATGCAGAGACAGTATCAGCATGTCCACACACTGGCTTTAATCTGCGTGCTAATATTTTAGCCACTTTATTGGGTAGCATGTTCTTGGAGAGGATAATGTTTTCCTCTAATGAGACGCTGGAGATCCCTTTATGGAAAAGTGCTTCCTGTTGCAGGATGAGAGACGTATTTAGGTTACAGTGCCAGTTAGTTTCTTCAGACTGTGCTTGTGCAGAAATAAGGCAATACTAGACCTAGGGGGATTTAGAGCATATTTCATCACTCCTCCTGGTTATTTATCCCCCCTGCTCGTTGAAGTGTCCTCTAAACTACCATTCACTTCACACCGTCAACTTCTGATTAGACGCAGGCCTGAATACCAGACCTCCCCTCTTTGCCTCACTCTTCAGACAATCCCTCCCATCCCTGTAACCTGGAATATGTCAATTTCCCATCGCTTGTGTCCCTCCCCCCTTCTGCAGCTTTTATCACATCTTTCCTCTCGGATGAACTATCCCTTGCTTTTTGTGCACACTCACCCTGAACTCGGCCACAAATCTATCCTCGTCCTCTGACTAAATAACCTCTCCTCTCCTCCACTCCCTCCCACGCTTCGGCTCCTCCTCGGACTCGCGGCCCTGACTCCCGCTCCTATCGCTTCCTCCCTCCATTTCTCTTTCTCTATCCGTCCCCCTCCATCTCTACGCCATAAATCTGGGTGCTCAGACGTGCAGTGGCCTTCACACGGCTTTACTCTAATGCCCTAGACGCACACACAAACACGCACACACGCATATATAGTGGGCAGACAGAGTGAACTTAACGCACACACACAAACACAAACACACAGGCCTTGTTCCTGGAGGGTAGACAACACAGCAGAGGTGATGTGGCCACTGAGTGTGTCTGCATGTGACTGATCATTTGTCAGACTCTGTATTTTATGAGTCACGCTTACTAGGCACAGATCTGTCAACTGTTGTATCTCCCTCCCACTTCATAGCAGAAAGAAATCTCAAACAAACACACATTTGGCACACACACACACACACATACACAAATATATGTGGTCAATATTTCTGTCTCCTTGTCTTCCTTTTTTCTTGTCAGTAGACACAAACCATCATTTGTGGTCTAACGCACTGTGATAGTAGAGCTCATAGACGAGAGTGTTTGTGTGCGTTCTTGTGTAAACACACCTTTACGGATCTCCTCTCTGATCTGAGACTCCATCTCCTCCATTTGGAGCAGAGTTTTCTGCCAGTAGCGTTCCGCCCTTCGACTCTTGGTGCAGTACACTACAAGAGCTGAGGAAAAAAGACACAAGGCTGTTATTACACTAGTAGCTTCCAGTGAATTAGGATGTAACAACAGGATCGAAAATGGGCCTGAAAGATTTTAAGATCATGAAATAGTTGAAGATAACATTTGGCGAGACTGTGAAAAATAAGTGCATGGATGTTTCTGACTGTGAGAACATGCAAATGAAACATTTCGCAGAAGAGTCAAGTTTGTGAATGTGAAAATAATGTTTTTACACATATTATTTAAACACCGAGGTTACACTCAAAGTCTGAGAAGAAAACAAACGGGGCTCTGTGAATAGATTCTGAGAACAGAGTCAAAGAAATGTGAGAAAATCCACACTTGCACCAATTTCCACCCATACACCTGTCCTACACACACACACCATTGCACGTAGATTACAGCACACAGACACACACATAAACACACAGCCGAGTGAGGGGAACAGTGAGGTCTTTGTGCAGCGGGCGCTTTAGAGGGATGAGGCAAGAAACTATGACGCCCAGATTCCTTTTATCTGTCTCACATCTGGAGCATCCATCGTTACAGCAGGCTCACATCCATCATCTGCTGGCGAGCGTGTGTACACAACCTACCCACAGTGCACAGCAGCAGCAGCACGCAGCACACCACGATGGACACAACGATGGCCAGCTCGCTTCCTCCGAGCTGCACTTTGGCAATGATGCGTCGGAAGTTCCCCACTTGCACCTAAAAAGAAAAAGAAAGGAACAAATATGTATTTCACTTTTATCATCTATTTGTTTTGAATTGCTCTTAGAGTTAGTAGTATTATGGTACCACAGTGTAGTGTAGTTGTTGTTATCCATTTATGTGCGCCCGGAGGCACCAAATATACAGTTGCAGTGGTAAGATTTGACCAAAAAAACTTAACTTCGCTTACACAAAGCAGTGCAGCATCGACAAACAAACAAACAAAAAAAAAATCTCCGGAGCAAACTACTAATAAAAACTGATAATTGTTTCAACACATAAAGAGCCATTTGTGCTGTACACTACAACCTAATTTTAACAGGAAAAGTAGGTATATCCCTAAACATATACACACACATACTGTTAATAGCTAAAGTGTCAGCATTTTGGATAAGCTGGAGGCAAGAAAACGACTCGTATAAGTATTTAGGAGAATTGCAGTGGTCCAAGTGAGAGGAAATGAGGGTGTAAGACTCCTCTCTCAGAGGCAGTGACTGTCAGGAATGATGCAACTACAGCTCTTGTCCTCAGGTGAACGTAGAGTGATTGTATCACCAGGGATCCTAAGGTTGTCAAATGTGTTAAAATTCAACCCTGGTGTGTTTTTTTAATGAGAAAACTTATTATATGTTGATTTTAAGTTGGTGCAATGCATGTAACATGCGTTATGTATGTGTAATGTGTTAATTATCCTCATGCCGATGATACAAATTACATTTTTGAAGGAGACAGACACACAGAGGGAGAAGCAAACAGAGCAGTAATGAGGAGAGACTGAAGGTGCATTAAGTATTTTCTTTGTACTACGGTATAAAAATGCAGGTGGTGTAACTCACTCTTAATGGGAACACAAGTGTCTGCACACATGAACATGAAGTGCACACGGCATCATTTTTTTTCTATCTCCCATGGACACAGGTGCACAAACACCTGAGAAAATTACACACTGTGGATTTTGAAAAATGGTCTCACGCTGGAGCCGGAGCGAGTCACTCAGTTCAGAGTAACCCAGATGTGACAAGAAAAGGACTTTCACTTCTGCCTTCTGATTAGTCAGCAGGGTCTCTGTGGTCCCTCCTCACATCCTTCCCTCTCCTTCCCCAATCCGAACATATTTCATAAAAAGAAGCCTCAGATAAAAAAGCCTCCAATCCTCAGACCAAATCCCTCTTACGCTGGTTTTTACTCTGAGGGGGAAACTGTCTCACTGGGCTCCTTCCTTCTCTTCTTATTCCCTCTGCCTCTCTCCCTCGGTCCAGGCATTTGTTTACCCAGCACCAGTGGAGGGAAGGCCCTCTTCCAGAGACTGCAACAGCCAGGCCTGGTGTAATGGAGGGGAAAATGCCATTGTTCCGTGTTCCTGTTTCGCTCGGGGTACAAAAACACTGCTTCCCTACATCCACTTCTGCAGCTCAGCTATACTTCAGAGCCAAGCACAACACGGGCATGTAAAAATAGATTTGCCACCGAAAGTAAGTGAAGAAACGCAAATGGCCGTAAGCTATGCAACAGCCCGACATGTATGCATTTATTCAAATGTGCCGACACAAAGGAAAATATACACGCGCCGTGTATTTATGTCCCTGTCAAAACGTGCACACAAATCACCCTCAGCGCTCACGTGCAGGCCAGCCCACCCATTTGTATTATGGCATCTCATCTGACCCTTGCCCTGCCTTTATGTCTTTGCTAATTGCTGGTGTTTATTCTCAGACATCCTGAGAGACAGACGGGGGGAGGTTGGGGGATGTGGGCGAGTGCTTGAGTGAACCACAGGTACAGAGGGAGAGAGAGATAGAGGAAGAAATAAAAGAGCTTTCCTTCTATTTCCGTGTCAAAGTGAGGGGAACGCATCTTACAGTATAACTCAACAGACAGACAAGAGAGTCTAACATATGTTTCTGAGCTATTTCAGCAAACCACTTACAGTCTTAGCTCATATTTAAATATAGATGAATGCTTTTCTCCCCCATAATAAAACCCTATCAAAACACACCAGAAAGGACAACAACAGATGGGAAAACATGGGTAGAGGAAAAGAGTGTGTCTGGTTTTATCAGGACGGCGCAGGGCTCGCCCATGTCTTGATTAAGACCCCATGCTGTTATGGAGAAACCTCGGAGACAAAATAAAAAACACAAGGGTGCGGGGGGAAATCATGACCAACTCAGAGGACTTGGGTCTCAGCGCGAGCAGATAGCGTCTGCGTGATAGATGATGGTGTTGTTGATGGTGGACGGGCTGATAGGACGAGTTAAAGAGATAAAAGGCCAAGTGGTAAACATTTCACTATTCTTCTGTAGCACTGTGTGACACAGAGTGATTGCTCACCACCCACAGTAACTGCTGATTCATGGTGGCATGCCCAGGGACTAGAACCCATTCATAATACATAGAGAAAGAGAGAGAGAGAGGGGAGAGAGGCACAAACAGAAATCACTGACTGTGAGTGGATTAAATCTGTTTCATTGAACATCACAGATGGTCTGGATTCAGACTAAATGTTTGGCTCACAGATGGGTGATATCCTTAAATTATCAGGGTCTAAGGAGCAATATTTTTAACACAGGGTTGTCTGTGTGTGTGTGTTTTTTTTTTTGAATGATATAATTTTGGTGTTTTACATGCTTGTGCACTCACCGTGACAGGTAGCTCCCTCTCATGTGAGCTCAGCAGTCCGTTGATAGTGCAGTGAAACAGCTGGTCGTTGTGGAAGCTGATGTTACAGGGATAGGAGCCAATCATCACCGAGTATTCCTCCGGCACCAGCTCCAGATCGCTTGGCCCTTTCTGCGCCAGAAAATGAACAAAGGCAGACAGACGTCAGCTGGTCAGCGGTGGTGAGAGCAGACCAGAAAGGCCTGCATGCGTCGAACAGGCGCAGATAACATTCAGAAAGGACACAGCAGCTTTAAGCCGTACATATGTGCAGAGACACATTCTTGTATACACACAGACACACATGCACAGACACACATTTAGAAAGCGAGCCGTGGCCGGCCTGTCACACAGCTGTCACACAGAGGAAGCCAGCAGAAGACTCATCCAGTTTGGGCTGGAGTTCAGCTTAAAGCAGCAAACATTCCCGCTGCCTTTCTCACATGGCCAGAGAAGTTTCTACAAACAAACTTGCTGACAGTCATCCCGACCGCTGCCCAAAATAACATTCTCAGGGCCTTTACAGGAGCCTATTGGAATAAGCTGCATGACTTCTTTTTTTTCTTTTATCAGTCCCACTCTGTCCTGTGTCAGTCCCAGCTCTGCTTTTCAGAGCTAGTTTAATTAAAGTCTGTATAACTTTCTGTTGCCCCATTGAGCCTGTTATAACAGCCGCCCTCTGGAGCCACAGAAGACCCTGATGATTTAACAATGGTATTATTAGGGTTATCAAAGCGTGGGCTTGGGACGCTACAGATTTAAAATAGAAAGCTAGCTCGGTGGGTGTGGAGTCTGAAAGACACAGGAATGGTTTACTGTAAATGGTAAATTACGGTCGATGTCACATCCAGAGTTTTAGGAACTTGACAACTTTAAGCTAAATGTCAGGAGGATCTCTCAGCTACTGCTGCTCCAACGTTATTTTTAGTGCCTGAAACTTCCTGGAAGTGCAACAATAAATTGCTGCAATACCAATTAATATCAATAACATCATCTCTCTGGATTTCTATTTGGCAAGTGTCTCTAAATTTAATTCACAGTCACAGAACATGAGGTCCTAACACTGTCTAGTATGCTGGCCAGATGTTTATTTCAAATGACAGCCATATTATTCTTGGGAAAGGGAAATTTTGATTACAACAGCTTAATTCTTAATTTTACAGTTTTGATCAGCTACAATAACACTGACCCCTCCCCTCCCCCTCCCCATCCTGTCCCAGCAGACATGAGCAGACAGATAATCATCCAGGTTGTTAACAAACCAGATTTTGGTTTTGGCTTTCAGCTTCTAAAGCCTTTTATTTGAATGAGTCTGACAGATGTGTAAAAGAGATAATGTGGCTAATAATTTACCACTCCCTTTTGCTTTCTCTTCCGAATAATGATGATGAACAAGAGGTTTTGTCTACAACCTGCCCGGTCACGCAACGGCTTTTATTTCTTTATTCTTTTCTTTCTCTTCTTGTTAGCAATGTTGCAGCATTCCCACATTCCTGCAATTACCCTGTAATATATAATGCTGTTTTTCCCAATAGGAATGAGGTTTAAACTATGAACACAAGACCCAATTTATAATGTAACTGTAATTTCCCTTTAATATAAGAATGACAAATGAGGAAGTGTTTGCCTGTGTGTTTATCCCCAGTGTGCTTCCTTGCTTTGATTACACCCTTGGGGCTCTGTCCTGTCCCTACTGCAGGATGCCACCCCCTGGGTCTCTGTCAACAAATGCTTCCTAACATAGACAAAACACACACACACACATGCATCCATGGATGTAATACACACACACAGGCGCAAAGACACGTAAAAACTCATCATAATAAATGTGTATATTGCAAAATACATCGTTTGACCCCCGTGTATAACACAGGAGTTTCATACTTAAATGTATTGGACCAAAACAATGAAATCTAAAGGCCAAAAACAGGATGAAAGCAAACAAAACCCACCCACATTCCAGCTCAGGTCCTTAATATAGGATCTGGCTCACTAACAAGCTTCCCTACTAAACAAACATACTCATTCTCTCTCCAGCCCCCCCCCCGATGTTCAGGGCCACCATAAGTGGAATCTACCAGCCAAAAGAAAACAGGAAACAACACACGAGTCGCCCATGTAGACGGGCTGAGGCAGCGATTCCTGCAGGGGCCTCATCCTGACACACACACACACACACACACACACACACACACACACACACACGTACTGTATAAAGAGGAAGCTGCATTATGTTCAAATTTCCCTGTCTGTGCTGGTAGCATGTGCATGTCGTATGGTGTCACAGCCGTAGTAGCCCTTAAGGGTGACGAATGCCGGCAGACAGGTGCTTGGATCAGCCAGAACACAGGAACATAGGACCCTTCCCGCCCCCCCACACACCCCCCCACTGAGCTGCCATCACGCCCTGCAACCCCCTCAGACCCCCAGCAGAAATCAACACCTTTGAAGTGTTTTATGTGCCTGTGGTTTATGTGAATATGAATAAAGAAACATTAAGCCCTGTCTGCTGTTCACAGTGGGGGGAGTCGGTTTACAGCAGTGCAGCTTTTTTTTCAGCACAAGGAACATGCAAGCTTCAGAAAATCCCGTCACTTTGTTCAATGTAAAATCTGAACGCGGGTTTGTGAGACCTGACGTCGTCGTTGACAACCAGTGTTCGTGTCTTTGAGATTGAAAAGTGACAGACAGTCCCACCACCGACTCATCGGCTCAGTGCTAATTACAAACGCAAATATTAGCACAGCAACACGTGAAACTAATATGCTGCACGTGGCAAATAACCTGGTGGCGAAATATCAACATGTCAAACATTATCACTTTGAGCAACTTAGCATGATGACCTTTAGCACAAAGCAGCTGTGTCTCAGCAGAGCCTCACAGAGCTGTAGCACTCTTTGTCTTATTGAAGCCTTTATCTCAGTGGTTCCCAACCTTTTTTAAATGCTGCATTTTATTTGAACGCAATTTATATTTGAGAAAGTAAAGGAACATATATCGTAATAGTATCTAATTTAGTTGTTTCATAATTTTAAAAAGAATAGTTAAAAAAATATTTGGTAAGACTTTACTTGAAGGTATCGTCATAACAGTGACATGACACAGTCATTAAGTGTCATAAACATTATGTCAGTGTCATAACGTTGTCATTAAGTGTCATTCGGTATTTGTAGGGTTAGGGTTAGGGTTAACCAAATGACACTTAATGACAACGTTATGACACTGACATAATGTTTATGACACGTTCATGAGTGTGTCATGTCACTCTTATGACCATACCTTCAAGTGAAGTGTAACCAAATATTTTAATCAGAATTTTTTTTTATCAATTACTAGACATTTCAGGCGACCCCATTTGAATTCCAGGAGACCCCACGTGGGGTCCCGAACCCAAGGTTGAAAAACACTGCTTTATCTCTTCTCCAAAAAAAAAAGAAAAAGTTATCTATATGTACTGTAATCAACCAGACAAAATCTATTTATTTTACTTTATTTTAGTTTAATTACTAGTCCATCCATCCATTGTCTGTACTGAATATCCATGCAGGGTCATGAGGGAGCGGAGCCAATCCCAGCTGACATAAGGTGAGGGTGGGGTTTCACGTTGGTCAAGTCGCAAGTCTATCACTGAGCCGACATCTAGAAATGAACAACACACACTCTCACTCTCACCAGTCACCAGTCAACTTTCTGTGTATGTCTTTTTAAATGTGGGAGGAAGCAGGAGAACCCAGAGAAAACCCACACATGCACAGGGAGAACATGCAAACTCCACCCAGAAAGGCCCCCGGCCAGGGAATCAAACCCAGAACCTTCTTGCTGAGAGGTTAGTCACCGTACCACTGTGCCACCCTTCACAAAGAGTCTCTATAAATTATTCAGATTTGATGCACGTGAACTAAAGTCAAACATGATTCAACCCGAATGCTGCACAGCTGTGTCGAGTCATATCAACATCATCATGTTGTGTGAAACAGAATAAATATAATATGTAATCAATAACACGGATGAGATGTGTATCTGTGGAGCTGGACGTGGACGCCACAATTTTCTCGCAGAGGGAAAATGAATGTCAGCTCGGCTTATCAGCAGACCGGCATTAATCTGAACTTCCTGTCTCAGCGGTGTCACTCACGTTGATGATGAGTGTCAGCGGCTCTCCGGGGTGGTGTTTAATCAGCTTCTCCTTATTGGCGGTGAAGAACTGAGGGTCCTCCACGTACTCCAACAGGAAGTGACCTTTATGCGGCTCCCCCTCCTCTTCCTCCATGTCGTCGTCCAAGTAGAAGGGGCTGTCCCCTGTGTAGAGGACTCCGTTCAGCAGGAACTGCACCGAGGTCAGCTGGGACTGGGTGGACGCCGGCGACGAGCAGTTAATCACGGAGGAGGAGCGAACTGCGCAGTTCTGCAGAGGGAGGAAACGAGGCAGCTTAAAAGATTCATTTTCATTCACGTTTCACATTGTTAATTACATGATCTAATTCTCTCTAGAGTAGTTTGACATTTTAGGAGACATACTCTGTGCTTTTTTTTTTGAGAGAGAGAGATGAGGTAGATGAGAGGACTGATACTGATCTCATATGTGTTCATTAAATGATGCATAATTACTCAGCTGGTTAGGTAAGCTTAGCATTTGGAGGCAGCAGAAAACAACTAGCCACTGTCTGTGTGCAACTAAACCTGCATATGAACCTGAAACTCATTAAAAAGTCTCCTCAACAACAACCAAAGACTGGTTCATGACTGGCTGGCTAGTTGTGAGGCTGTTTCCTGGCTGAGAACAGTGACTTGTTGACATAAATTGGATTTCCTGAAATGTTACACTATTCCTTAAAATGTTTTTTTTTAAGCTGCTGTTAGTGCTGAAAATGTAACATTTTATTCTTACATGTTTTACTTTTTTTTAGGCTGAAAAAGCAGCTGATTACTCACTGTTTCTCCAATTCCCAGAACCTGCATGATGACACTCTGCACCAGATCAAAACCCTGGCCTGTCACTGTGATGGTCCTGCCACCACTGTGACACACACACACACACACACACACACACACACACACACACAGAGAAGCAAAGACACACACATACACACAAACACAAACAAACAGGGAAACAAAGAGTCACATCTCAGCCATGACAAAAATGTGTCAGATTCCCACTGGTATGTAAATACTCTGGGATACAGCACCAAAACAAGAGAAACAGGGGCCCTTGTAATAATGCAAAGTAGTTCCGCGGCGGTGCACACATGTCATCAAAGACACGCTGCTTCTCTGTCACATACATGCTGCGCTATTTAGAACACAATAGGCAGAAGATGCTGCACATCAGGAGAGCATTATGTCAGTGGCTTTAGGAGAGGAACCACAGAGAGAACCAGCTTCAGGTGTTTCAGACATTGTGGTTTTAATGCTTGTGGTGTGTGTGGGAGTGTTGGGGTTCGTCTACCTACCTGAGGTAGCTCTTTTTGGGGTGGATGTAGCTGATAGTGGGGTTCTTCTCATACGTATATGTGGTATTAAGCTCCGCACTCTGACAGGGGAGTTTTTCAAACTCCACGCACACTGTTACAGCGTCAGTGTGAACCTGCAAGGCTGAAGGCATGGTGCATTCAATGGTTTCATCTGTTTTCCTAAAGAAAAAACAAAAGAAGACGAGACAAACATTGTAACCGCACATCTTGTGATGTTTGCAAATCCTGGAAAAATGTTTCCACTTAGAATCTAACTTGTGTTTAGTGCCGTTCTGCAGAAGCACTGGTTTGGAAGACAGAACATTTTGAGGTTGAAAGAGTTTTCCTCTAGTCTACGCCTTAAATTTTGAAATTTTGAAAAAAAAGTGTTGAGCAGACCAGGA